>NC_056670.1:6850000-7450000 GCF_018350195.1 Panthera tigris
GGCCGGAGTTCTCCTTCCAAACATCCAGGACATAATCTTTTCTCTTTTGCCTCTCCTTCAGAATCTTCTTCCATAAAAGATCCCCTTAAGTGCAGAAGGAAAGCTATTGTGAGCATGACAATTGTCCCGCTGTTGTGTCGGGGCGGAAACCCTCAGGAGCTCTTGCGACGGGCACCTATCTGGTGCTGAGTGCTGATGGCCCTGTGAAGCTCCATGCTCTTATCACCAACGCTCATTACTTCATGCACATCCCAGCATGCAACCAAACATCCCCAAACTTTACGACTTCCCACGTCCCTTTCTCTCCAACCTTCCCCTCTTCCCAACGTTGTTAGCCTCGTAGCCTCAAGGGTCCAGCCCAGAATACACAACGTACCACATTCCGTGGTTGCAAGTAAAGCACAGATCATTGCTAACATTACCTCATCCTTCACATTAGCTTGGTGAAAATTAATATGCACTCAGGAGTTTTATAGGTATGACTCTCAGTTTCAGTTCATCTAATTCATCCTGACACCTACATTTAATCTAACTCTGGAGCTATCTCTCCCAGCTCCTTTGAGATAAAAGGCCCCGGACCCCCAGTCTTCCAGGAAGCCATCTTCAGGTCAAGCAGTTTCCTTGTTCTGGATGGAGATATTCTCTGAATTGGACATTTGTCATCCTGAAAGCAACGTATTTCATTCGTGTCCGTCCTCGTCTTCTGGTGGACACATTTCCCATAGTTTCAAGTCATGGTATCTCTAAAACAATTCATATTCCTTTCATTGTTAAACCCCGTCTCCGGAGTTCTCCTCTGTAGCCTATAATCTTCATTCAATTCATCTAGGGGGTCTTAGACCCTAAGTACACATCTCTCTTCATCATTTCTCATTAACAAATTTACAATGACGAATATTTTATTTTTCACATCATAGATCTTTATTCTTTCAAGGGGAGGCATTCTCCTAGAACTGCTCAGAGTGTTCCTGGTAAGGGCACATAATGGATAGATTAAGACATGGTTTGGCATTGATTTTTACATCTTTCCTGATGTACTGAGCAGTGTAGATGACAGGAGCAGTTTTATCAAGCACCAACTGAAACCCAAATGTGGGAGTCGAAGGGCCTCACCGGCAGCTCTCAAAGAGGCCCTCTTCACTGGCAACCAGAGGGATGACGGACCTGAAACCAGAGGTGAGCCTTCATGAAGAGTGGCAGAACTTCGGAGAAGGTGAATCCTCTGCCTTGGCAAATCCCTTTGACAGAGTTGGGGCCCCACAGGAAAGGAGAGGGGCTGTGAGGCATGGAGCACGGACCCTGTTAGATACTCAAGGACCTTAATCACCCAGTTTTCCCCAAGCCCTCTGGACCTACAGAGGTGGCCCACTCCCTTGTTGGAAGATAGAAGAACTTCTCCTTGCTTGACAACTATACAGAAGGTTCCAATGAATCGAGTATCTTACCAAATAATGCTGGCCCTGCTCAGAATTCGCCCCCTTCTCTCCCGGCCACCAGCCAGTTCTAGGATCACATTTTAGTATGAGTCAAATGCAGACGTGCAGGGTTTGCTAAGGGAAGAGAGGAACGTGAGGCAAAGGAGCTGCAGGATCTGGCTGATGTAGACCAGCAGGAACCCAGAGAACGAGTCTGGAGTGGATCCCAAGGGCACTGGATCAAGTGGGCAGAGTACGAGTCGAGAAAGGGAGAGGTCATGGATATAATGGTGGCACTGTCTGGGACACAGGATTTAACACCCTGGCAAGGGCCCTCGAATGACTCTTAGAGGTTTGGCTTTCCTACTATTTCAGTGCCATTCATCATGTTTTAACCTCAGCTTCTTCATCTATGAAATGGGGGACTTGGACAATGTTTATTAGTTGATTGTTTCAACAAGTATTTATTGGCCATTCGACTGGTCCTAGGGAGTGGCTCTTCAGTGTTCCATAGCACCGACATGGCCCTCGGTCTTAGTGGGAGAGGCTGATAGCAAACCAGTCAACAAACAAGGAAAGCAATACAGGTTGCAACAGGGTCCCTGAAGGAAATAAACAGGCACTCTAACAGGGGCTAGTGGAAGGGAGAGCCTTATTTAGCTGAGGTGATCAGGAAGGGCCTGTCTCAGGAGGTGACATTAAGCTGACACCTAAAAGATGAGAAGTCAGCCACCTGAACAGCTTGAGTAAGAGCTTTCCAGGCTGAAGAGAAAGGAAATCACACTCGTGAGGTGAGAAGGAGATTGGGTATCTCCCAGAAACAGATAAAAGGTCAGAGCTATATGGACATGTTCCCTTGCTTTTGTTTTGCGGCTTGGGTTTTAGAACTGTACTTAGTATTTGGAGCTTTGTGCTTTTAGGCAAAAATGCCTTTGATGTATAGGACAGGTGCATATATTGTAAAGTTTTTGCTATGAACTCACACGTTGTTATTTCTGGATATAAACAAGAACATTAGTTTCTACTTATTTATCTTACTAAATGCCAAGTATTCCTTATCTCACTTATCTGTCCCAACAATCCTGCAAGAGAGCTAATATTAGCCCGTTTTACAGATGAGGAAACCAAGGCTTAGAGAGGCAAAGTAGCTGGCCCAAAGCCACTTAGGACCAGCCACAGGATTTCCTCCACCACCTGTCCCCAAAACCTATCCCAGCAGACTCAGTTGTGGATTTCCAAATGTAAAACTCAGAGGGTTTTATTTTATTTTAATTTAAAGCTTTGGCCCAAGATATAGTATATTACTTTATGATAGAAAGCAAATAGAAAGGAGCCTCTTCCTGATGGCTACAATGAACACGAGTGTTCTGTTTTTCCAGCTTGCGTCTAGCAATTCTCTTCTTGAGCCAATAGGACACTACTTCAACAGATTAGCCCAGGTTTGATTCGGACGGCAGGGCTAAAACGAAACCCAGCTTGGATTTAAGTTAAATTCAGCAAATGAAAGCAGCAGGAAGCATTCAGCAGTAACGACCACAAAGGTAAGATTAGAGCTGAAGAAATGCCTCCATTTTTTAGATTCCAAAAGGATGCTGCTGACGACTTAGTGGGGACATCTGGAGAGCATCAGAAAAGCATTTACAAATTAAACTCTGATTTGAAGGGCCAATCCAAAGGCTACAAAGATAGTAATTAAAATTCAGGCATGTATAAACATATAAACAAGCAAACTTCGTATTGCTGCTGGCCCTTCCATTTCTTAATTATAGAGTAGAAAGTCAATGGTACCTTGTTGAAATCCCTGGGATAATTACAAAGGGCTAAATGAAGGCAGGTTTTCTTGGCCCAGAAAGATGCGTGTCAAGTTGGTGCAGGATCAAATTCAAAGGCTATTGCCTACATGCACGGAACAAGAGTAATAAAAGGGCACATTTGGGCGAATAATTCAAAGTGGTGGAGGAGAGAGTGGCTGTTCCAGCATAAAAATGAGAAGAAATGGCAAGAGCAGTTCTGTCTAGTTACAACGAGAAATCCACTCCCAGTTTCCAGTGACTCTCACTCTACCCAGAGAGGCCCCTGATAGAATTGGAGGGTTCACTGGAGAAAGAGGGAAACCCTGGGTGAGAGGAACAGAAGAGGTGACTGTTCTCAAACTGGACTGTGCACTGCCCTGGGGTACTTTTAAGGGGAAAAAAAGAAACGGAAGAAGGGAGAGAAGGAGGAGGAGAAGGAGGAGAGGAGGAGAAGGAGGAGAAGGAGGAGAAGGAGGAGAAGGAGGAGAAGGAGGAGAAGGAGGAGGAGGAGAAAGGAGGAGAAGGAGGAAAAGGAGGAGAAGGAGGAGAAGGAGGAGAAGGAGGAGAAGGAGGAGAAGGAGGAGAAGGAGGAGAAGGAGGAGAAGGAGAAAGGAGACGGGAGATGGGAGAAGGAGGAGAAGGAGAAGGGAGACAGGAGATTGGAGAAGGAGGAGAAGGAGGAAAAGGGAGAAGGAGAAGGAGGAGGAGAAAAAGCATGTCCCAGACCTCATCCCAGACCAAATGAATCAGACCCTCTGGGAGTGGGGCCTAGTATCCATACCTTTGGAAAACTTCTTAGGAGATTCTAACGCAGGGGATACATGGAGAATCACTAGCTTTAAGGATCTCAGGGGCTGTGAAGAGAGGGGAGGGAGGATGGGAATGGTACGAAGGGAATGAGGGACCTTCAGAGACTATAGCAGCTGCCCTTCAAGGGCAGGTTGAAGAGAACGAAGGACCTCTCTCACCCCCGCATTCCGTGTAGACTGTGTATGGTTTGGAAGGTAGGATTCAGCCATCATTAAAGGACCATCTATCCATCTGCACTATTCGTGTGTAACTTGCTGAGATAATGGAGTTTCATACCGGACGGCCCCCTCCTGTAAGTGCACAGTACTGTTACATTATTTGTCCAGGGGTGTTCTCACAATGGAAATAGAAAATTTCCAGATTGGATTCACTTCCCCTGCTGCCTTGTCACCTATAAATTATTTGTTTGAGCTGATGTCTGGGGGCTGACTGGGTTGAGCTTGCTAAGTGTTGACGGTAACCAGGCCCTTCACAGCCTGATCATGGGAGTGTTTACAGTGGAAAGTCGACGTATGAGCTACCTATGTGTGGTTGATGAAAAAAAGATTACAGGGACTCCATCATTGCTGCTGATGCCTACAAAAAGAAATTCTAAGAAAAGGGAAAGATGTTTCCTCTTCAGGCCTTGAGTTGATGGAAATTTCAAGCAAGTCCAGACTAAAGAGGAGACTAAGAAGCTGAGATTTTAAGGATCCCAGGACATCTTCCCCCCACCCCCCGCCCCGCCAACATAAAATGTCTCTACTGATCCTGACATGTCCCATGTGAATCATTTAATGGACCTCAGCACAAACGCAAATGTTACCTGAGATAAACAGCAGCATTTGCTCAACTGATCATACTAGGCAGTCAGCTGGCAGAACCCTGGGAAAACTGAAAAAAAATCAGTAAGTTCTGATACATAAAAAGAGTTTAGGTTTGGGATGCTACCTTGGGCTGGTAAAGATTCTAAATTGGGAGGCTCCAGACTCAAGCAAGTTCCCTGAACTCGGCGGGTATATGTGGGTGCCAAAGAAAGGCAGTGTTCACAAAGGAATAAAGAAATCTGAATGCATAGATTGGCCGCCTTTTACTCTTTAATCTAGCATCTTCTTGAACATGATAAATCCTGCTGAACTAAGAGGAAAACATTAACAGAGTTAGAATGAAGTCTCTTGAATTCTGTTCCCTGAGTTCCTGGCAAATCTTAGGAAAATGTGCTATATACTCACTTTGGATCAGTGTTTGAACTGCTCTCTGTACATCATGTACTGCATTGGAGACTTGAATAACAGGATGATTATATTTTCCTTCCCCTTTGACAAACAAGGGTACATTTCAGTCAATTCAAATATTCAAACAGCCTCTTTATGCTAGGGATGGAAGTACGAGGTTAAACAATGTTAAGGACAAATCTTTACTGAGTTCTAACTCCATAGGGAACAGATGTTCCATTTGTCAAACATTATATTCCATTTGTCAAACATCTGCCCTGCTCTTTTCTTTGCCATACTGTAAAGTTTAAGACTCTCAAGCATACTCTATTCTCTAATCAAAATAGCTTTGAGAATGCCTCTTGTGATAAGAATCTCAGAAAGAGGGGCACCTGGGTGGCTCAGTTAGTTAAGCATTCGACTCTTGATTTCAGCTCAGGTCATGATCTCACGGTTGTGAGATAGAGTCCCACGTCGGGCTCTGTGCTAACAGCGCAGGACCTGCTTGGGATGCTCTCTCTCCCTCTCCTCTGCCCCACCCCCAGCTCGCTTGCATATGCATGCACTTTCTCTTTTTCTCTCTAAAAATAAATAAAAATAAAATATAATAAAAATAAGTCTTAAAATAAACGATCTCAGGAAGAGAAGAAAATATTCCCTTAGATGTGCAGAAGAACATATATCATTCCATACTGTAAAGCCAGTTGTGATAAAGTAGAGAATTCAGGCCATTCACAAAATTATCACTCTTGGTCTCTTACCCAATGTGAACACTTGCATAAAAACTATGTAATCTTATTCTAATCTTCTTTGGTTTAACAGAAAAGTCTTTCAAAGACACCTGGACTGCTGAGTGTATTGCTATATCCTGTGAAAAGAACCTTATAATTACTAGAATTCTGTCATTCTGACTGCCTGGCTTCTGTAATAATTTCTTGCTCGAGGAACAACATTTAAATTGATCTCTCTTTTCTAAAAAGGATAAATGCTTGCAATATTTCTACGCATGAAAGCTTAGCTAAGCATGAAGAGCTTCATAATGTCCTTCTTCTCCCCTCATACATAAAAAGGTAATAAACCTATGATTCTGTTGCATTCCTTATTCAACCCAAGAGTTACAGAGTCTATTTCTCATTTACATTCACACTGCTAAGTGCTCTGATAGAATTTAAACTAAGAGTCATCACTGTCAAGAAGAAATAACGGTCCCTTTTGAGGATGGGGACCTGAGAAAGCTTCACAGAGGAGATGACATTTAAGATGCTGTGAAAGAACAGCCAAATCTCTGCAAGCAAAGAAGAGAGGAAGGAGTTGGAAGGAGGGCATTTCTGGTGGAAGGAGTGGTAATGCCTTGACAACATGACACGTCATGTGTTTAAGGAATGTTGCCTCTTTCAACCTTGGCAGGGGGCGGGGGGGGGGGGGCGGCGTCGGTTACTGAGTGAGGCTGGAAGAGTTGGCTGGGTCAGATCAAAAGATGAATTAAGCATTTGGGGACTTTAAGAAAATAAACAGCGGTGTGCCATAAAACATTTGTAAGTAGGTGGTTGCATGATTTGCTATTTACTTAGGGACGTAAAGAGCAGCAAGATAGAAGACATACTGAAGAGAGGAAGACCTGGGTACAAGGACCCCATTTAGGAAGCTACCTGCATAGTCTCTGGGGAAGGTGATGGGGTCCGTGGCAATGAAAGGATAAGGAGAACAGGAATTCAAGACATTTCAGAAGTGTAATGAAGACAAGAGAAAAGTCGGATACACCTACGGGTTACTAAAGGGGTTGTAGTATCCCTCTCTTTTGAAATTTATAAATTTTTCAAAAGTTTATTTATTTAGAGAGAGAGAGTGCACGTGGGGGAGGGGCAGAGAGAGAGGGAGAGAGAGTCCCGAGCAGGCTCTGTACCAACAGCGCAGAGCCTGATGCAGGGCTCAAACTCATGAACCGTGAGATCATCACCCAAGCCAAAACCAAGAGTTGGATGCTTAACTGACTGAGCCACCCAGGCTCCCCACTCTTTGGAAATTTATACTCATAATATACGCTCTGTATATCTTTGGCATGTTTCGGAGGTGAGAGATAGGATCATAAATGCAATCTATTTTACAGGAAGTCCTCCACAACAATGAAGTATAATACTCTGGCTCTTCTCTGTGAAACTACCCTGCACTTCTCCTCTAGAGGACTTAATACTCTTGCCCTGGAATGCCCATATTGACCTCCAACTTGACTCATATCTCAGACTATTTCTTTGTGAATAATTCAACCACTTCTTTATACATAGGCAGAATGAATTTTTACCAAGATCCAATAATTGAACATTATAAGATGCTTCTATAAATCCTTTATCTAGTCTTTTTGAATCAATGGCTCCCATCCTCTGAGTACTTTCTTTTTAATTCTATTAATTTTCCCTGTCTTCAAGTTTCACTCACTTTTGTGGTAAACACTTTTGGTAATATTTTTCATGAAGGATGTATTATGAAAATCAATGACGGAAAGTAAGCCATTGATGTGTTACATCTTGAGCATAAATGATATTTAATACTTTTACAGTTCCAGTTTGATAAAAAGGGACTCACCCAAGTAATAAGGCTCAGCATTAAGGTGCTCCAAGTTGTTATGTATCCAGATTTAATTTTAGGAATATTATGATCATGAAATATGCATCAACCAAATGAATTGAAAAATTACCTCATCTCCGGTCAACCATATTGTATCATTTTCCAAGAGATGAATTTTGATGTAATGTAGAAAAGCTTTATTTTTTGAGTTATCGGTAATACTTATTACCAGAGCCAAAGACCTTGTCAGTATTTTCCTTTCCATTATAAATTTTAAACTATCAATAAAAATTTTAAAGTCAACACTAATCTATAAAAGGAGGAGGCAGAAAGGAAACATGTATATTCTTACATATTTTGGAATAATCCAAGAGAGAAAATCATTTTCTCTGGAAAGGCAAGACTGAGACAAACAGTTGAGATAAAGTGTTGAGGTAAACAAAACGTTTTGTCCCAGAAGCTGAGAAGACATATTACTGAATGATTATTTAGCCCAAGATGTTTACCTTCAAGGGGGTCTTGAGACAAGAATATGTAATTATTTTTTAGTTCAATCTTAGCTGAATGGGTTTTACCAAATTTCATTCACGCAGACATTCACTAACTTATCAACAATTTATGCAACATCTTTTGTGAAGCAGGTACTATGTTAGGTGCACTGTTAGATACAGAAGTGAACAAGGTAAGAGATCCCTCATTTTGTGGAGTTTATGATCTAGGGAAGGACAGAGGCATTAGATATATAATCTCTAACTCATTCATTTATTTATCGACAGATATTTATTGAGGTTCTATCATGTGTCAGGCATTGTCCTGGGCACTGGAGATAAAGCAATGCACAAAACATAAAAACCCCTGCGCTCACAGAGCTTAACGTCTACTCGTGCTAAGCGCTACAGAGGTAAATGCAGGCTGCTATGAAAACCCATTCAAGCCAAGCCCTATAGTTGGTCTAACTACTTGCCCAAATGCCTCTTGGAAAGGGCTGGAAAACTGACCCTTGCTGTGTTTCCCCAGGGGTGAGTTCCACCTGTACTAGACCGGAGAAAGTGAGAGTGATGGAGGAGGGCTTTGTTCATGCCTAAAGACCCTGCAATTACATTTTGCATCGTATGTATGTACATACGTACTACGTACGTGTGTGTATGTGACACTACACTTGAGGAGACTTCTCTGCTTCCAGAACATCTTATAGGACCCTCACTAAACAGGCGTTATCATCTGCAAGTATACATCCTCTGGGGAGGCATTTGGGACCAGGAAGCTGCATGTCTTGGGTCTGTTTTGGAAAGCTGACCATGTATTTTAGTTGTGTTGACTTCCCTCTGTGTCCTTCAAGTGAATTGACTCTTACTTGTCCAGGTGGGATCTGTGCCTGATCTTTCCATCCATCTAAACCTGCTACTAAAATCAGTCAATTTACAAGATGTGCAGCTCAAGGTAGACTGAACAAAAGTGACACATTATCTAGGTTTTCCATATAATTTTAAAGGTGATAATAAAAATTATGAGAGAACTTTTAAAAGCTTCCTAGTTTAGGCATTACATCCTATCACATACACTCACTACAGGGGCCACGGAACAGGAGCATCTCCAGCCCAGGTCATTTCACTATGAAGGCTCATGTGAAGGTGATAACAGACTCATATCTGCATGCAATATGCAGCTGCCTTGAGGGTGTAGTTTGAGGGAAGCTGGAGAAGACTGTTTTTAACCAAAAATGTTCCCACTATTACTTCTTGTTCAGAATCAAATATAATATGTGGTAAGTGTCTTAGTTTGGGTTTACCCTAAAGCACAGCATTCAACAAGGAGGACCTGCGACCAGACACGTTATTTGAAGGTGATTCTAGGGACTAGAAGTGAGAGAGTGGAAGGAGTGAGACATGAAAGAGAGAAACGCCCTAGAGAAACTTGAGAACAGAGGGTGTATCCTTATCACACTTCTCATGAGAGCTCCCAGCTTATAAATCAATTTGCTGCCAGTTAGGAGAGAAGAATACCTCTACAGTATTTTTCATGGAGTGTTCTGTGTTAAAGGCATCTCTGCTCATTTAAGAGAACCTAACAGTTTGGAAAAAAGGATTTTGACTTGACACTCAGATGACTCACACTGATACGGAAATAACAGAAGAAACAGAAGAGCTCTCCAACCGAAATGTAACAAGAACTCTCAGGGAGAAAGAATTAGAGAGCACAAAATAATTCCTGAAACTTAATACATGATTTCAAATTTCAAAATTCAGTAGAAAACCTGGGGGGAATAAAAGCACTACAGGAAAAAAATTAATTACGTGGAAAAATAATGAAGGAAATGCTTTGTAGCACAAAGCCAACACACAAATTTTAAAATGTAATCAATGAAACGTTAACAAAAATGAAGAAGAGAGTCAGAAGACTTTATGTGTATGGAATTTCTTAAGACTACTAGAACCCAAGATGGGCAAAAAAATCTTTTTTTAAAGCAAAGGTCTCACCTGTTTATTACTGAACCAACCTACTGGTGCAGAAGCATAGAAGCAGAACAAAATCACTTTGCCGATAAAAACGTGTCTATCTACTGTTCGGGTAGTAGGGATGTTCAGAGAGTGATAGGACGCGAGCAGGCGACTTGCATGCAGCATAAATACGTGTGCCATCTCACGTGTGATCCCTTATCGACCCAGCTTGGGTCTTCTCCAATACCTCCTCTTGGAGTTGTACCTCACCAGTTTTCATCTGAATCCACTCGGACGATTCTGTATTTGTTTCCTGGCCAGGAATCGCTTGATCCTGAAAGTCTCGTGAGGAGACATGGCGAGGAACACGTAATCACACACATCACGATGGTGGACCAAAGGCGCCAAGATGAGGAAAACTTTGATCTTGAGAAATTAATAAGAATGGGAATATGAGCAATAAGACAAACATTAATTCTGTGATATAATCATTCTTGAAAATACTTTTGTTCTCAAATAGGTAATCTTTGTGTATTCTTCCTCTTTTTGCTTCTTTTTTTTTTTTAATTTTTTTTTAACGTTTATTTATTTTTGAGACCGAGAGAGACAGAGCATGAACGGGGGAGGGTCAGAGAGAGAGGGAGACACAGAATCTGAAACAGGCTCCAGGCTCTGAGCTGTCAGCACAGAGCCCGACGCGGGGCTCGAACTCACAGACCGCAAGATCGTGACCTGAGCCGAAGTCGGTCGCTTAACCGACTGAGCCACCCAGGCGCCCCCTCTTTTTGCTTCTTAAGGTGTAATGTAACACATCGTGTTTGTGACTTTAAATGGTTTGAAATGTTAAGTTAGGGGGCAGCCTGGGTGGCTCAGTCGGTTAAGCATCCTACCCTTGAGTTCGGCTCAGGTCAGGATCTCACGGTTTGTGAGTTCAAGCCCCTGCTTGGTAGCTCTCTCCCTCTCGCTCTGCCCCTTGTCTATTCACACACTCTTTCTCCTTGTCAAAATAAACAAATAAACATTAAAAAAAAATAATAAGTTGAAATGTTAAGTTTGCAGCAGAAAAAATATTTCTTGAATCCTTATGCTTTAATGTATCATTATATAAGTAGTACAGAGATATTTAGAGGAATGGTAATCGTTTCATGATTTAATAAACGTTAATTTTCAATAGATACTTATATTCATTTGCCAGGATTGCCATAAAACATACCACTGACTAGGTACTTTAAGGACCCAGGGTACTTTCTTTTTCGATGCTGCTTAAACAACAGAAATGTCTCTTCTCACAGATCTGGAGGCTGGAAGTTCAAGACCAAGGGGTTAGCTGTGCTGGTTTCTTCTAGGGACTCTCTGGTTTGCTGATGGCCGTCTTCTCTGCGGATCTTCACATAGCCTTCCCTCTGTGCTCATCTGTGTCGACCACCAATCTATTTCTTTATTTCTTGCGCATCTTGGGTTCTAGTGATCTTCCATGACCCAAGAGGAAAAGAATGCCATCTCGGTCAAGCGAAGGTGGCGACTCCTGCGTTGCTGACGGGATTGAAATTTTTCGGAGGAGGGGTTGAACTGGGATCAGAACAGGAGACCCATGAGCAGGTAATTCACATTTGTACCACTTGTAATTAGATTTTTATTACCGAGTTTCACCTATCACATCATGGGATTTTTTTTCCCCCAAAACCTATCTGTTAGTTCCTTATTGACGCTGTAACAAATTATCACAAACTTAGTGGTTCAAAACAACAAAAATTTGTTCCCCGCCAGTTCTGGACTTCAGAAGTCTGAAATCACTTTCACAAGGAGCTAACATCAAGGCATCGTCAGGGCAGGTTCTTTCTGGAGGTGCTGACAAGAGAATCCATTTCCTTGACTTTTTTCAGCTTCTGGTGGCTCCCGTATTCCTCTGTCTGCGGCCCCTGCCTCTGTCTGGAAAGCACAATGCTCCATTTTCTGCTCCCAGCATCCCACCACCTTCTCCTCTGGCTTGGACTCCGCCTTTGACCATCCTACACAAGGAGTGCTGTGCTGACATCAGCCTATTCAGAACATCCAGAACGGTCTCCCATCTTAAGGTTCTTAATCCTTCTGCAAAATCCCTTTTGCCATACCAGGTGAAATTCACAGAATCTGAAGGATTAGGACATGGGCATCTTGAGAAATCATTATTCAGCCTGCCACACTATCCTTAATACATTTCATACGCATAGATTTAAATTTTAGAAAACTTGGTGTTTTTACTGGAATTGAGGGGCTCTGTGGGCTGGCAGCACCTAATTTTTATCCTTTCATAATGATATATTGACATAGTCTGTTGGTGTCACTAGAAACTTATGTATGTCTTATCGGTACCTCATTATAATTATAGGGTCAGTTAAATGTTATATTACCCGCAAGATGGGAAAATGAGTGTATGCAGTTAGGTTTTGGGGGGGCATGTGTCCAATTTGTCATCTCGAAGCACATCTTCAAACACACCATTGGACTCTCGTTTACATGATTACTGTGTATGCCTAGAGGTGCTAATCAGCTATTACCTCCTGTTCCCCAGAGAGACCCTCCTTGTTGATCAGCCCTTCCTTGATACAGTTCTTTTTTTTTTTTCAGAACTGTTGGAAAAAATTCATAAACATTGGTTCACCCTCTCTGTCCATACAGACAGAAGCAGGAACTTAACCTCTTCCTTGTGAATGGATAAACTAATAAAAATAGATCTAATTAACATTAAATTATATATTGTATAATAAACAATATCCTACTTACTAAAATAAGGCTAAACATAATTTATTTACTTTTTTATGTATTACAATGATCATTTTTATACCTTGTATAAATTTTCCTTTTGCACATTAGTTTTATAAACTCTTGGTCCTTTAAAAACTCAATGAGTTCCAATTCGACATAATTATTATAATTTTTTATGATCAAATTGGCCTAACTAGGTGATAAGGAACCCCCTTAAATTGCCTCTTGGCTTTTTAGAATTGCCTCTAAAGATCTTGAGAACACCCTGTCTTCCTAGAAAAACAACATCAACAACAACAACATAGGAATTTCTGGATGCCTCCTGATTGCTTCCTGCCCTGGGATATTAAATTAAATATCCTCAGGTGCCTTGGTTTCCTCTAGTAGAGAATGATGTTACAGATCCGGATATGAGCTGCAGCTTATGTGTAACATAAGCGGTGGTGGTGAGCAAAAGGGCTGTTTCTGTGGTGCTCAGAACTACCACAAGAGAGAATTCTTCCGGGGCGCCTGGGTGGCTCGATTGGTTAAGTGTCTGACTCTTGATTTTGGCTCTGGTCGCGATCTCACGGTTCCTGAGTTCAAGCCCCACATCAGGCTCTGTGCTGACCGTGTGGAGTCTGCTTCAGATTCTCTGTCTCCCTCTTTCTCTGCTCCTCCCCTGCTCTCTTTCTCTCTCTCCAGAATAAATATTTATAAATAAATAATACATAATTTAAACAAAAGATTTCTTTTTACGGTTCACACTGGTGGTTCCACTGTAACACATTCTGTTCTTGCACCCTACTTAGCGGTGTATGGTTTTCTCAGTCACTAAGATTTTCCCCACGCTGACACTTGTGAACAAAACAAAAGGCAGCAGCGGGAAACCATTTTTCATCGTTCAAACAGGCAAAAATTAGAAAGATGGATGGTGCTCAGTGTTGGCCAGAGGGAAGGGAAATAAAGCAGTCTCATAAGCTGTGGTGGTCGTGTGAACTGGCATAGCATCTTCAGAGAACCACTGGGTGACATCTGTTGACAGCACAACATCTTCTAGCCTAGAAATTCACTTTCAGGAACTCACCCTACACATAAGTTTACACACAGTAGGTCTGACCACTGCAGCATCGTGTACCGGGAAAGGAGGTGGTGTGTAAGAGAAACACGTCTAAACGCCATCGTGAGGGGACTGGTGAAATAAATTATTACGGTACAACCAGACACGACGAAATGCTATGGAACCATTGAAAAGAATGAGACTATACATGTTCCCATGGAAAAATACCTATGATACATTTATGGATAAAAAATAATAATATGGTAAAGAAGAATTAGTTTAGTTTGATCCTGTGTGTATGTATAAACACATGTGTACATATATACATGTATGTCCATATGTGTGTATATATCCATGCATCCATGTATGTACGTGTATATACACATGTGTATACATATGTGTGTACATGCATACATGGATATATACATACACACATATGGATATATACAGAGACACACGTTTGCCTTCTAATAGCAAATGGCTGGATATATAAGAAACAGTGGCTTTACCTCTGGAAATCTGAATGGGGGCAGCTCCAGAGAGGAAGACTTTTACTTCTCACTTTATAACATGTTATAATAATAAACTTTAAAGGTACTGTTGATATTATCTCCAGGAAAATAGTTTCATTTCTGTGCTCATTAGTTAATGTTGTTAAGAAACAAAATTCAACTGAGTAAATTTTAAATTTTAAAGATCTTCTTGGCTTTATTCAGTGATTCATGAAATGGGCAGCATCCTGTTTAGCAGACAGAAAAGAGCTGTGAGAGGCTGTACAAAATAAAAGACTTTTATAGCTGGAAGGGAGCAGTAACAAGAAAGTTATACTAGCAGGAAGTGGACTGGCTGGGGCACAGTCCCTTTTCTTTAGGGGATCAGAGGAGTCTCTCAGGCAGACTTCTTCACTAGTGCTGATCAGGTGATTAGTGACTCATTGGTTTAAGATTCCATTTCTGGGGGAGATCAAAACTGTAATTAAGTCTTGGTGTGATGACATGGGCTTACCATAAGTGACTCCATTTTGGTCCTGTTGTCTTGTTTTTAACAATGTGAACTAAGCGTTAAGTTGAGCTTTTGTTTCAGGTTTTCTCTGTTGTTGACTGAGAATTCCTTCTTCCAGTAGTTGCTCTGTTTTCAATAATATCATTGTCTATGTTGAGTCCCTGTTGGGCTTCCTTTCCCCTTTCTGTAGTGTCAGCACCTGGTAAGAAGATATGATCCCTTACCAAGGAATCTGATCGCATTAAAGGCTGCAGTGTTCTCATCAGGCCCTGCATGAGCAGTTGATACATCCAACAATAGTAAAATAGGGGCTGCATGGTCTACTAATGACAGTTTCTTAAGTGGGGGGGGGGGGGGTAAGTAAATTTTATTAAACAATAAAAACCCTTTTTAGGCTGCCTTCATTCTGTTGCTTGAATGGCCATTTTTATCCAGCAGAAGTAGTTAAAATGAAGTGATACAAGAATTCAAAGGTGAATTAAATTCTTAGATATTTTCAAAGAATGATACTATTTACCTCAAAATCATGTATTTGTTGTATATCAAATAAGTTTCAACATTCAGAGGAGACTACAGAAATATGAGATCATAGAAATCAGACTGCTATTAAGTTTTACTTCTTTTGGTATCTCTTCTCTGGATTTCTCATTCATGAACCCCATTTTTAACCATCCATCCACTCATCAAATACCATATTTACCAAAATAAATACTATGACCAGGACTGGATTAAGATTTGGGCATATACCCAAATCTTTAACTTGTTTAAAAAAAAAAGTAGTGTTTACACTACAAGTACAAATATATGAAACAAAAAGGAAAAAAGGGGCGCCTGGGTGGCTCAGTCGGTTGACTTCAGCTCAGGTCATGATCTCAAGGTCTGTGAGTTTGAGCCCCTGTGTCGGGCTTTGTGCTGACAGCTCAGAGCCTGGAGTCTGCTTCAGATTCTGTGTCCCCCTCTCTCTCCGCCCCACCACTGCTTGTGGTCTGTCTCTCTCTGCCTTTCAAAAATGAATAAACATAAAAAAAATTTTTTAATAAAAAAAAAGAAAAAGAAAAAAAAAAAGAGGGTGACTCTGTAGCTTAAAAAAGCTAAAAAGCTAATGTCTTTGGACTATTAACTAAGTTCAAGATGTTGAACCTTGTTTATATCCAGAGTCCAGAAAGCACATTTTAAAAATGATGAGATAATTAGAAATTTAAATTCTTCCGGGATACTTGATGATATTAAAGCTGTTTAATTCATTTCTAGGTGTGACAGTAGCATTGTGGTTATGTTATAAAAAGGAGTGCTTTCTCAAACATACTGAAATATTTGCAAATAAAATCATATGATGTCTGAGACTTCCTTCAAGATAATATAAAGGTGTGGGGGATGGGTAGGGGTGCAGCAGAGATAGCACTGGCTATGAGTTTATGATTACTACGGCTGAGTGATGGTACAGGGAGCTTATTATTTTATTTGGTTTCTTTCGTCTACTTTCAAAAAAATTTAGAAATCTGCCCTCCCTCCCTGCCTCACAGGGGGAAAAAAAGAGATTTTCTCCTTACCCTCTTGGAGTTTTCAGTCTTAGAGATAAAGCAACATTCACTGCGTAACTAAAAGATGAAATGTGTTAAAGATGAGAGTGCAGGGGTGCCTGGGTGGCTCAGTCAGTTGTGCTTCTGACTCTTGATTTCGGCTCAGGTCATGTTCTCGTGGTTCGTGGGATTAAACCCTGAATTGGGCTCTGCGCTGAGCAAACCTGTTGGGATTCTCTTTCTCTCCCTCTCTGCCCCTCCCCCCTTAGGGCACATGCTCTGTCTCTCTCTCTCTCTCTCTCAATATAAACTGAGGGTTGCTGGAGGGGAGGTTGGTGGGGGGGGGGTGGGTTAAATGGGTGATGGGCATTAAGGAGGGCACTTTTCGGGAGGAGCATTGGCGGTCCTATGTAAGAGATGAATCACTGGGTTCTACTCCTGAAGCCAAGACTACACCGCATGTTAACTAATTTGAATTTAAATTTAAAAAAATTAATAAACAGATAAAAGAATTTTTTTTTTTTTAATAAAAATGAGAGTGTAGGGTGGCAGCAGACCTCACAACTTGAGCAAGCTACCTGGAGGTGGAGAGAGACATTCATTGAAAGTTTCTTTGATGAAGTTTGGTTGAAACTAAAATTGGAAGGTGCGGTGGAATTGTGGGAGCGGAAAGAGAGAGGCATATGGCAGGCAGGAAACAGCATGTTCCAAGCCCTGGAGAAGTATGCATATATATATGTAACTTACATGCTGTACAAGCCAAAATAGGATTTAAAGTTAAAAACTCAGCTGAATATTTTGTTTGCATATGTCACAACATTTATCTGAACTTGAAAGAGGTACATCCACGGTATCTTTTGCCATGTCACCCCCAACTACATGCGACTAAATTCAAGGAGCGTTGTTCTCAGTATCACAGATGTCAAGTTGAGTAACATATGGTTGCTTCCTTTAAGAGCCTCACAGTCTAATGAGAGTGACAGAGAGATCTATACCTGTCTATACTTGTCAAAATGAAATATGACAAGGTCTCTACTGATAGGATAAGCTGAAGATGGGAGGGGTATAGAGGGGGAGTGCTTCATTCTGCCTGTTAGAACAGCAAACAGCTCAGAGAAGAGAATGGCACTGGGGCTGGGTTGTAGAAGTTAAGTACGACTTGGTTGGTCAAAAACAGGGAAGATAGGGCGTTCAAATCAGAGGGAACAGCATGAGCACAGGATCAGAAGCGTGAAAAATATATATTGCGTCTGGGGATTCCCAGGTAAATGCTGTAGGTAGAACATACAATTAAAATAAAATTTAAACCATCTCTTTGGTGCTGTGATAACATGTCACATGCATGCCTGCATTTTTTCAAGCTCTTCACAAATAAATAAACCTGTACTGGCTTTAGTCACAGGAATTTCAGGAAAGGAAATGCCTAAGTAAAAATGAATACAGATAATGTGGAACAGTGGATAGAAACAGAAGCTGGGTCAGGATCTGTCTCAATTTTTTATTCATCTAAGAAACCAATGACAGGTACAGTTGAGATAGTACCAAAGCATCAAAGTAAGCTTTTGATAAATGAATTTGGCCATTTTCATGATGCTAGAACATCCTTCCTGGCTCTTCTCCTGACCACCTCTGGATTTGGTAGTTTTTCCAAGCTTTGTCCTGAATCTCTCTCTTTTTAAACAAACAAACAAACAAACAAACAAAAAAACAAACAAACATTACTTTCTTTTTTTCATGGCCTCAAATAGAGACGCTTAAGACTATATTTATCAACAACTTGAACGTCTCTTCTGAGCCCCAAATGCATACATCCAAGTGCCTTCGTGCCATCCTGACTTGAACGTCACACACATGGAAGACAGAGAGAGCTGTGCTCGCTCTGCCATGTCAATACTGCCTTGAAGCCCGTCCTTCCACATCTTCGTTAATGACACCACCTTCCACTCGGATATTCCAGCCAGAACTTGGAAACTATTCCTAACTCCTCCCTCTTCCTTTTCTACACATTCAAACTCTCACTAAGACCTTTTAGCTTAGCTCTCCCCAGATCTCGAATCTCTCCATATGTGTCCTTTACTGCTGTCACCCGAATAAAAACCACTGTCTTCACCAGCTTCCACCAGTTGCCTCCACTATGCATTCTCCGTCTTAGAAAGACAAGGTTAGGTAATTTCTCCGATTAGATCCCTTTAATGGTTTCTTTGCTCATTGATACAATGCAAAATCCTTAATAAAGCTAACAGCGTCCTGCAAGATCTGACCCCTGCCTATCTCTCCCATCTCATTTCTAATTATTTGCTGTGTTACTATCGTATTAGCTTATAGGTTTTTGAATGTGTTAAGATCTTTTCCAGTTCATAACCTTCACACTTGCCCTTTCCTGCCTGGGAAGTTCTTTTCCACTCTCGTGGCTGGTTATCTCTTTTATGCTAAGCATTAGCAGGGGCTTAGATAGTGAAAATCACTTCCATCACTTACCTGGCTGGAATACTATACATGGATAAAGCCAGCCACAAAGTTTACAGGAAGCAACTTCTCCCAAGAACATGCTATTTCTCCCAAGGACAAGTGTCATAACAATGTCTTTGTTGAGTGATTACTGTCTTCTGACTTGTTAAAAAAACTCTGTTCTCTAAAACTATAGACCATTAGAAGCTTTGGTATTTGAAACTTTACGTTAAGAATAAAATATCCCACTCTGTCTGGAGATTCTAAGACACTTTGACACAGAGAATCAAATTCGATTCCCAACCCAGGTACAGAGCTTAAGATAAGGGGGTTCTGGATATACCACTCTGCATCTATCTTAACTTTGTAGTTTCCATGGAAATAGGACTGTGGATCCTTCTCAGACCTGATGTTGACCTCTGATCTGCTTTCAGTCTACCCAAACGCTGCTTCATTTATATGTCCCTCAAATTCTACTCTTACCCCAAATCCTATAATAACTTTATCTTTTCTTTGTTTGGTCAGATGCCTCACAATTCTTCTTATCCCTGGGATTTGACCTGAGGGCAGAAACTCCATTGGAGTCAACAGTCCAAACTTTAAGAATCAAGAAAGGGCCTTTTTCTTTAAAACAAACAAACAAACATGGCATAAGAAGAGACATTCAGATCAATGGAGCAGAATACAGAACCTAGAAATGGACCCACAAATGTATGGCCAACTAATCTTTGACAAAGCAGGAAGGAATATCCAATGGAATAAAGACAGTCTCTTCAGCAAGTGGTGCTGGAAAACTGGACAGCGACATGCAGAAGAATGAACCTAGACCGCTTTCTTAAACCATACACAAAAAAATAAACTCAAAATGGATGAAAGACCTAAATGTAAGACGGGAAGCCATCAAAATCCTTGAGGACAAAGCAGGCAAAAACCTCTTTGATCGTGGTCACAGCAACTTCTTACTCAACGTGTCTCCGGAGGAAAGGGAAACAAAAGCAAAAATGAACTATCGGGACCTCATCAAAATAAAAAGCTTCTGCACAGCGAAGGAAACAATCAGCAAAACTAAAAGGCAACTGACAGAATGGGAGAAGATATTTGCAAACAACATATTAGATAAAGGGTTAGTATCCAAAATCTATAAAGAACTTATCAAACTCAACACCCAAAAAACAAATAATCCAGTGAAGCAATGGGCAAAAGACATGAATAGACACTTCTCCAAAGAAGACATCCAGATGGCCAACCGACGCATGAAAAAATGCTCAACATCACTCATCATCAGGGAAATGCAAATCAAAACCACAATGAGATACCACCTTACTCCTGTCAGAATGGTTCACATTAACAACTCAGGTAACAACAGATGTTGGCGAGGATGTGGAGAGAGAGGATCTCTTTTGCATTGTTGGTGGGAATGCAAGCCGGTGCAGCCACTCTGGAAAACAGTATGGAGGTTCCTTAAAAAATTAAAAATAGAACTACCCTACATCCCAGCAATTGCACTATTAGGTATTTATCCAAGGGATACAGGTGTGCTGTTTCAAAGGACATATGCACCCCAATATTTATAGCAGCACTATCAACAATAGCCAAAGTATGGAAAGAGCCCAAGTGTCTATCGATGGATGAATGGATAAAGAAGATGTAATATAGATATACAATGGAGTATTACTCGTCAATCAAAAAGAATAAAATCGTGCCATTTGCAACTATGTGGATGGTATTATGCTAAGTGAAATTAGTCAGAGAAAGACATATGTCTTTATATATATCATATGACTTCACTCACATGAAGACTTTAAGAGACAAAACAGATGAACATAAGGAAAGGGAAGCAAAAATAATATAAAAACAGGAAAGGGGACAAAACATAAGAGACTCTTAAATATGGAGAACAGAGGGTTACTGGAGGGGTTGTGGGAGGGGGGAATGTGCTAAATGGGTAAGGGGCATTAAGGAATCTACTCCTGAAATCATTGTTGCACTATATGCTAATTAATTTGAATATAAATTAAAAAAAATAAAATTTAGAAAATGCATACATACATATATACATATACATACATATACATATACATATACATATACATACATATATATGTGTGTGTGTGCACGTGCAGCCAGCCATCCCTCATCTACATCCCAAATCAAATATTTTTTATCCACTCTCTTTAAAATTTTTGAATTTCTTAAAAAATGTTTCATTGTATTCATATATAAAGCAGCATTATAAGCATCACTGCTTCTCACTTCCAAGAATATCCTCTAACCCAAACACATAAAATCATGAATAAAAATGGGCTTACCACAACCAATCCTTCAGAAATACAAGCAATTATCAGATAGTACTATGAAAAATTATATGCCAACAAACTGGACAACCTGGAAGAAATGGACAACTTCCTAGACACCCACACACTACCAAAACTCAAATGGGAAGAAATAGAAAATTTGAACAGACCCATAACTAGTGAAGAAATTGAATCAGTTATCAAAATCTCCCAACAAATAAGAGTCCTAGGTCAGATGACTTCCCAGGAGAATTCTACCAGACATTTAAAGTAGAGTTAATACCTATCCTTCTCAAGCTGCTACAAAAAATAGAAACAGATGGAAAACTTCCAAACTCATTCTACAAGGTCAGCATTACCTTGATTCCGAAATCAGACAGAGACTCCACAAAAAGGAGAATTACAGGCCAATACCCCTGATGCAATGGATGCAAAAATTCTCAACAAGACAGTAGCAAATCAAATTTAACAGCATGTAAAAAGAATTATTCACCATGATCAAGTGGGATTCATTCCTGGGCTGCAGGGCTGGTTCAATATTTGCAAATCAATCAATGTGATACATCACATTAATAAAAGAACAGATAAGAACCATATGATCCTGTCAATAGATTCAGAAAAAGCATTTGACAAAACACAGCATCCTTTCTTAATAAAAACGGGATAGAAAGTCGGGATAGAAGGAACATACTTAAACATTATAAAAGCCATTTATGAAAAGTCCACAGCTAATAACATCTTCATGGGGAAAAATGGACAGCTTTCCCCCTGAGATCAGAAACACAACAGGGATGTCCACTCTCACCACTGTTGTTTAACATAGTGTTGGAATTCCTAGCATCAGCAATCAGACAACAAAATGAAATAAATGGCATCGAAATTGGCAAAGATGAAGTCAAAGTTTCACTTTTTCCAGAGGACATGATACTCTACATGGAAAACCCAAAAGACTCCACCAAAAGTCTGCTAGAACCGATACATGAATTCAGCAAAGTCGCAGGGTACAAAA
The DNA here is from genome assembly GCF_018350195.1 of Panthera tigris. Lineage (NCBI taxonomy): Eukaryota > Metazoa > Chordata > Mammalia > Carnivora > Felidae > Panthera > Panthera tigris. The sequence goes on from NC_056670.1 coordinate 6,872,269, forward strand.
TCTATGTACAGAAATTGGTTGCATTTCTAAACACCAATAATGAAGCAACAAATAGAGAAATCAAGAAATCAGTCTCATTTACAATTGCACCAAAAACCATAAAATACCTGGGAATAAACCTAACCAAAGATGTAAAAGATCTGTATGCTGAAAACTATAGAAAACTTATGAAGGAAACTGAAGAAGACACAAAGAAATGGAAAAACATTCCATGCTCATGGATTAGAAGAATAGATATTGTTAAAATGTCAATACTACCCAAAGCAATCTACACATTCAGTGTAATCCCAATCAAAATTGCACCAACATTCTTCTCAAAGCTAGAATAAACAATCCTAAAATTTGTATGGAACCACAAAAGACCCCGAATAACCAAAGTAATATTGAAGAAGAAAACCAAAGCGGGGGCATCACAATCCCAGACTTTAGCCTCTACTACAACACTGTAGTCATTAATACAGCATGGTATTGGCACAAAAACAGACACATAGACCAATGGAATAGAATAGAGAACCCAGAATTGGACCCACAAATGTATGGCCAACTCATCTTTGACAAAGCAGGAAAGAGTATCCAATGGAAAAAAAAGACAGTCTCTTTAGCAAATGGTGTTGAGAGAACTGGACAGCAACATGCAGTAAAATGAAACTAGACCACTTTTCTTACACCATACACAAAAATAAACTCAAAATGGATATGTGAGACAGGAAACCATCAAAACCCTAGAGGAGAAAGCAGGCAACAACCTCTTTGACCTCAGCCGCAGCAATTTCTTATTCAACATGTCTCCAGAGGCAAGGGAATTAAAAGCAAAAATGAACTATTGGGATCTCATCAAGATAAAAAGCTTCTGCACTGCAAAGGAAACAATCAACAATACTAAAAGGCAACCGATGGAAGGGGAAAAGATATTTGCAAATGATGTAGCAGATAAAGGGTTCATATCCAAAATCTATAAAGAACTTACCAAACTCAACACCTGAAAAACAAATAATCCAGTGAAGAAATGGGCAGAAGACATGTATAGAAACTTCCAAAGAAGACATCTAGATGCCAACAGACACATGAAAAGATGCTCAATGACACTCCTCATCAGGGAAATACAAATCAAAACCACATTGAGATACTACCTCACACCAGTGAGAGTGGCTAAAATTAACAATTCAGGAAAAAACAAATGTTGGTGAGGGTGTGTAGAAACGGGAACCCTCTTGCATTGTTGGTGGGAATACAAGCTGGTGCAGCCGCTCTGAAAAACAGTGTGAAGGTTCCTCAAAAAATTAAAAATAGGTCTACCCTACGACCCAATAATGGCACTACTAGGAATTTATCCAAAGAATACAGGATTGCTGATTCATAGGGGCACATGTACCCCAATGTTTATAGCAGAACTATCAAATGTCCATCAACTGATAAATGGATAAAGAAGATGTGGTTTATACATACAATGGAATACTACTTGGCAGTGAGAAAGAATGAAATCATGCCATTTGCAGCAATGTGGATGGAAGTGGAAGGTATTATGCTAAGTGAAATAAGTCAGTTGGAGAAAGACAGATATCACATGTTTTCAATCATATATGGATCTTGAGAAACTTAACAGAAGACCATGGGGGAGGGGAAGGGGAATAATTGTTACAGAGAGGGAGGGAGGCAAACCATAAGAGACTCTTAGATACAGAGAACAAACTGAGGGTGGATGGAGGGGTGGGGGAGAAGGGAAAACGGATGACGGGCACTGAGGACAGCACTTGTTGGGATGAGCACTGGATGTTGCATGTAAGCAATGAACCACGGGAATATACCTCCAAAACCAAGAGCACACTGTACACACCGTATGTTAGCCAATTTGACAATTAATTACACTAAAAAAAACAACAACAAAGAAGGTCCTCTAGGTTTTCTGTTGTTTGCAAAACATATATATTCCAATTACATGAACAGCAACAATTACAAAAAGCTTCAACAAATAACACTTGTGCCTAACGTACCATGTAACGATGTCATTATGTAGTTTTAATACCAAGAACATTCTATTTCTAGAAATTGTAAGAAAATGGATCTTTCTTTTGAGAACATCTAAGGTATGTGAATATTTGACTTTCAAATGCCCAACATACGGCTGGTTGCTTCCTGCTTTCCTAATCTCCCCATGTGAACCACAGCCATGCTATGCTGAATTCATGGAACTGCCCAACCCAACATCTCTTTCCATCTTCTTTCTCTTCTCCCAGACTTCCATTCCCTTACTGGTAACAACTGTCTTTAATCTACACCAGAAGCAGAAAAAGCTGAGCTCCTGTCTATTCTCTTTCAGTGCACGCTCAGTTACACCACTACTGTATGATCTTAAATAATTTCACCTTGTGAGAGACTTTTTTCTCATCTATAAAAGGAGATAATAGTACCTACCTGAAAAGGTGGTAAGGACTTTTAAAATAAAGCATGCAAAGCTTTTAGCACAATGCTTTGTTGGCAAATGCACTGTAAATGGTAGAATTATCTCCAGGACTATCTTCAACAAGGTTAACAGTCCTTCCTAAACCCATGATCTTAACTGAGTGATATAAAAATTGTGCTTGTGATAAAACTGTTCCTTGAAAAAGCAACAATGACTTTGGAAGTAAAATCTGTCCTCGTACTAATCGTGTGGCTGCTGTCACAAATTATGACACACTTAGTGGCTTAAAATAACACGTTTATTATCGTACAGGTCTAGGGATCAGAAGTGTAAATGGATCCACGGGCAGCTTTCCTTGCGGAGGTTCTAGAGGGAGGACCCACTTCCTTGCCTGTTCTGGCTGGCTTCTAGAGGCCACCCACATTCCTTGGCGTGTGGCCCCGCATCACTCTGGCCTCTGTGTCTGCCATCACATCACCTTCTCTGCCATGGCCATTGTCTCATCTCATCTTTCTTCACTCTGACCCTCCTGCCTCCACTTAGAAGGACCCTTGTGATTACCTAGTTACACCAGATAATTCAGGACAATCTTCCCTTAACTTAACCACAACTGCAAAGTCCCTCTTGTCGTGTAAGGTAACATATTTACAGGTTCTGGGGATTTGGATGTGGATATGATTGGGGCTATTATTTAGACTATCACAGTCATTTAAAATAATCGGGCCATTTCACACGTACCCCAGTGTTTACAGCAGCACTATCGACAATAGCCAGAGTATGGAAAGAGCCCAAATGTCCATTGATGGATAAATGGACAAAGAAGACGTGGCATATATATATATATATATATATATATATATATATATATACACACACACACACATATATATATGTGTATATATATATGTATATATATATATATATACACACACACAATGGAGTATTACTCAGCAACCAAAAAGAATGAAATCTTGCCATTTGCAACTACATGGATGAAACTAGAGGGTATTACAATGAGCAAAGTTAGTCAGAGAAACAGAAATATCATATGACTTCACTCATAGGAGGAATTTAAGGTACAAAACAGATGAACATAAGGGAAAGGAAGCAAAAATTATATAAAAACAGGGAGAAGACAAAGCATAAGAGACTCTAAATATAGAGAATAAACAGAGGGTTGCTGGAGGGGTTGTGAGAGAGGGGATGGGCTAAATGGGTAAGGGGCATTAAGGAATCTACTCCTGAAATCACTGTTGCACTATATGCTAACTTGGATGTAAATTAAAAAAATTAGTAAATTATAATAAAATAAAATAAAATAAAATAAAATAAAATAAAATAAAATAAAATAAAATAAAATAAATCAGGCTATTTAACCTTCTGGAAACTGCACTTAAATTTCCGCAGAATCTACACAAAACTTTCTATTTTCTCATTTTTCACTAATAAAGTTTGCTTTTCTTTAGATGCAACCAGTTGATAAAAATAATGCCATTGCTGATTCAATATATTTTTTCTATTTTGGTTAATTATCAATGTTTTGATACAATAGCATACTACAATTTCACGGCAAATATGTATTCTGTGTAATCAGGCTAAATCGAGAAGCAAACAGCTATTATGATATTTATCCTCTGGGTGAGTTATTTCGTACTCCCAAACAATGTACTCACCAACTTGAAAGACAAGCTTTTTTTTTTTTTTTAATGTTTGTTTATTTTTGAGAGACAAGAGAGAGAGCATGACTGGGGAAGAGATAGAGAGAGAGGGAAACATAGACTATGAAACAGGCTCCAGGCTCTGAGCTGTCGGCACAAAGCCTGACACAGGGCTTGAACTCACGAGCCGTGAGATCATGACCTGAGCCGAAGTCAGATGCTTAACCAAATGAGCTACTGAGGCATCCCCAAACTTTTTTTTTTTTTTTAATTTTTTTTTTTCAACGTTTTTTATTTATTTTTTTGGGACAGAGAGAGACAGAGCATGAACGGGGGAGGGGCAGAGAGAGAGGGAGACACAGAATCGGAAACAGGCTCCAGGCTCCAAGCCATGAGCCCAGAGCCTGACGCGGGGCTCGAACTCACGGACTGCGAGATCGTGACCTGGCTGAAGTCGGACGCTTAACCGACTGCGCCACCCAGGCGCCCCATCCCCAAACTTTTTTTATTGTGATTATATATATATAATCGATATTGTAAGAAAATGTATAGGTCTCTCTCTATATATATCAGAAAATGTATATGTCTCTCTCTATATATACAAAACATAAATTTTGCCATTTTAAACATTTTTAAGTGTACAATTTAATGGCATTATTATTATTATTACTTACAATGTTGTGTAACCATCACCACTATCTATCTCTAAAACCCTCTCATCGCCCCAAACAGAAACCCTGTACCCATTAAACACTAACTGCCATTCCCTCCTCCTCCCAGGACCTAGAAATCTTGAATCTACTTCTGTCTCTATGAATTTGCCTGTTTTAGATATTTAAGTGGTACATTATGATAGTTGTCCTTTCCTTCTAGTTTGTTTTATTTAACATAATGTTTTCAGGATCCAGTATGTTGTAGCATGTGTAAGTACTTTGTTCTTTTTATTGCTGAATAATATTCTGTTGTATATATACCACATTTGTTTACCCACCTATCTGTTGATGACATTTGGGTTGTTTCCCCCTTTTGACTATTATGACTAATGCTGCTATGAATATTGTGATGTCAGTATCGGTTTGAGTCCTTGTTTCTGGATACATACCTAGGAGTGGAATTGCTGGATGATAAGGTAATCCGATGTTTAACTTTTTGAGGAATTGCCAAACTGTTTTCCACAGCAGCTGTTCCATTTCACATTCCCACTGTCACAGACTATGAGTCTGGAGTTCTCTCTTGTCCATCAAGAGAACAGATGCAGAATTGAATACGAGAGAGGCTAACGTCCAGGAGGAGACAAGAGCCCTGAAGAGGGGTTTCATCTCTGTATTTATTGGGCTCTCAAGATATTACCCATGTGGTGAATGTGAAGAAAACAAGACCTTACACACGCGGTGAACGTTCAGAAAACAATCAGACAGTAATCATTAACTTGTGTGTGTAAGAAGCAAAGGATCTGGGGGGCAAGAGGAGTTTGTGATCAAAGCACAATAGTATATTGGCATCAGATGGAAAGTAATTTCCTGCAGGTGATATAACAGGTTACTCATGATCCCATTACAATATCTCGCTAGGTAACCTCGGGCACTTTCACCTTGTGGCAGTGACTTTCTGCCCTAAACTTTCTTAACACATTTGTGTAAGTATAAGGAATTCTCAAACCTATTTCCCCACACCCACAAGTGATGGACTAGAGCTCTACTTTCTCCACATTTTAACCAACCCTAGTTTGTGTTAATTTTAGCCATTCTAATAGGTGTGAAGTGATATCTCATTGTGGTTTTGATTTGCATCTTTTCACATGCTTATTGGCCATCTGTATATCTTTTGGGAGGGAAATGTCTATGCAAGTCCTTTGCCCATTTAAAAAATTAAGTCCTTTGTATTCTTGTTGAGTTAAAGGATTCTCTACATATTTTGGATATTTGTCCCTTAGGGTTAGGGTTAGCAAGTATTTTCTCCCATTCAACGGGTTGTCTTTTTATTCTCTTAAAGGTGCTCTTTTTGTACAAAAGTTTTTAATTTTGACGAAGTCCAAATTATCTATTCTTTGTCACTTGTAATTTTGGTTTCATATTTAAGAAACCATTGCCAAACCTCAGTTCATAAAGACTTTTTCCTATGTTTTTTCTCTAAGAGTTTTATAGTGTTTAATTTTTAAATTTTATAGCTTTTAAATTTAGGTCTTTGATCCATTTTGAGTTCATATTTGTACATGGTGCAAAGAAAGGGTCCAACTTCATACTTTTGAATGTGGATACCCCAGCACCATTTGGTAAAGGACTGTCCTTTCCTCACTGAATGGTCTTAGCTACTTTCCCGAAAATCAATTGATCATAGATTTGAGGGTTATTTCTGAGTTCTCAGTTCTCTCGAGTCCATTGGTTTGTATGTCTTCCTTATGCCAGGGTCACATGGTTTGGAGTATGATAGCTTTGTAGTAAGTATTGATACTAGGAAGTGTGAGTGCTATAACTCTGTTCTTTTTCAGGTTGTTTTGGCTATTCTGGGTCCCTTGACCCAGAATTTAGGACGGGCTTCTCCATTTCTGCAAAAGGATTGTTGGGACTTTGATAGTGATTGCACCAAATATGCGTATCACTCTGGGTAATATTGTCATCTTAACAATACTAAGTCTTCCAAATCTATGAACACATGATGCCTTTCCATTTATTTAGGTTTCTCTAGTTTTTTTTTTTTTACTTTATTATTTTTGTAAAATTTAAATCCAAGTTAGTTAACATATTTCAGGAATAGAATTTAATGATTCATCACTTACGTACAACACCCAGTGCTCATCCCAACAAGTGCCCTCCTCAATGTCCATCGCCCATTCAGACCATCCCCCCACCCAACACCCCACTAGCAATCCTCAGTTTGTTCTCTGCATTTAAGAGTTTCTCATGGTTTGTCTCTGTTTTTATCTTATTTTTGTTTCCCTTCCCCTATGTTCATCTATTTTGTTTCTTAAGTTCCACATATGAGTGAAATCATATATTTGTCTTTCTCCGACTTATTTTGCTTAGCATAATACACTCTAGTTCCATTCATGTTGTTGCAAATGAAGGGATTTCATTCTTGTTGACCACCAAGTAATATCTCATTGTGTATATATACCACATACTCTTTATCCACTCATCTATTGATGGACATTTGGGCTCTTTCCATACTTTGGCTGTTGTCAATAGTGCTGCTGTAAACATTGGGGTGCACGTGTCCCTTCAAAACAGCATTCCTGTATCTCTTGGATAAATACCTAGAAGTGCAATTGCTGGGTTGTAGCATAGTTCCATTTTTAACTTTTTGAGGAACCTCCATATTATTTTCCAGAGTGGCTGCACCAGTTTGCATGCCCACTAACAGTGCAAAAGGGTTCCTCTTTCTCCACATCTTTGCCTACACCTGTTGTTGCCTGAGTTAACTTTAGCCATTCTGACAGGTATGAGGTGGTATCTCGTTGTGGTTTTGATTTGTATTTCCCTGATGATGAGTGATGTTGAGCATATTTTCATGTGTCTGTTGGCCATCTGGATTTCTTCTTTGGAAAAGTGTCTATTCATGTCTTTTGCCCATTTCTTCACTGGATTATTTGGGTTTTTTGGTGTTGAGTTTGATAAGTTCCTTATTGATTTTGGATACTAACCCTTTATCTGATATGTCATTTGCAAACATCTTCTCCCATTCTGTCGGCTGCCTTCTCCCATTCTTGTCGGTTGTTTCCTTCACTGTGCAGAAGTTTTTATCTCGATGGGTCCCAATAGTTTATTTTTTGCTTTTGCCTCTAATTTATTTTTCTCTTGCCTCTGGAGACATGTCAAGTAAGAAGTTGCTGCAGCTGAGGTCAAAGAGGTTGTTGCCTGTTTTCTCATCCAGGATTTTTATGGTTTCCTGTCTCCAATTTAGGTCTTTCATCCATTTGGAGCTTATTTTTGTGTATGGTGTAAAAAGTGGTCCAGGTTCATTCTTCTGTATATTGCTGTCCAGTTTTCCCAACACCATCTGCTGAAGAGACTGTCTTTTTTTCCATTGGATATTATTTTCTGCTTTATGAAAGATTAGTTTGCCAATATGTTTGTGGGTCCATTTCTGGGTTGTGGTCTGAAAATATGCAAGGTATGATCTCGATCTTTTTGTACGTGTTGAGAGCTGATTTGTGACCCATTTTGTGATCTGTTCTGGAGAATGTTTCATGTACACTTAAGAAGAATGTGTACTTGGTGCTTTAGGATGAAACATTCTGAACATATCTGTTAAGTCCATCCAGTTCAGCGTGTCATTCAAAGAGAATGTTTCCTTGTTGATTTTCTGCTTCAATGATCTGTCCACTGTTGTAAGTGGTGTCTTAAAGTCCCCTACTATTATGATATTATCATCAATGACTTTCTTTATGTTTGTGTTTAATTGGTTTATATATTTGTGTGATCCCACATTGGCGGCATAAATATTTACAATTGTTACATCTTCTTGGTGGATAGACACCTTAATTATGATATAATGACCTTCTTCATTTATTGTTACAATCTTTATTTTAAAATCTAGTTTGTCTGATATAAGTATGGCTACTCCAGCTTTTCTTTGACAACCATTGTCATGATAGATGGTTCTCCATCCCCTTACTTTCAATCTGCAGGTGTCTTTAGGTCTAAAATGAGTCTCTTGTAAGCAGCATGTAGATGGTACTTGATTTTTTATCCATTCTGATACTCTATGTCTTTTGATTGGAACATTTAAGTCCACTGACATTTAGGGTGAGTACTGAAAGATATGAACTTAGTGCCACTGTGTTGCCTGTAGAGTTGGGTGTTTCTGGTGGTGTTCTCTGGTCCTTTCTAGACTTTGTTGCTATTGCTCTTTCTCATTTTGTTTGATCTTTTCTCTACTCAAAAAGTCCCCCTTAAAATTTCTTACAGGGCCGGTTTAGTGGTCACAAACTCCTTTAGTTTTGTTTGCCTGGGAAACTCTTTTTCTCTCCTTCTATTTTGAATGACAGCCTTGCTGTATAAAGAATTCTTGGCTGCATATTTTTCTAATTCAGCATGTTGAATATATCCTGCCACTCCTTTCTGGCCTGCCAAGTTTCTGTGGATAGGTCTGCTGCAAACCTGATCTGTCTTCCCTCATACATTAAGGACTTTTCCCCCCTTGCTGCTTTCATCATTCTTTCCTTGTCTGTGTATTTTGTGAATTTGACTATGATATGCATTGGTGATGTTTGGTTTTTATTGAATCTAATGGGAGTTCTCTGTGCTTCTTGGATCTTGATGTCTGTGTCCTTCCCCAGATTAGGGGAGTTTTCTGCTATACTTTGCTCACATAAACGTTCTGTCCTCTTCATCTTCTGGGACTCCTTTGATTCAGATGTTATTCCTTTTTAATAAGTCACTGAGTTCTCTAAGTCTTGTATCATGATCCTTTGCCTTTGTTTTTTTTTTTCTGCTTCATTATTTTCCATAATTTTATCTTCTATATCGCTGATTCCCTGCTCTGCTTCATCCATCTTTGCCATCGTGGCATACATTTGAGATTGCATCTTGATTATAGCCTTTTTAATTTCTGCCTATCTAGGTTTTATTTTTATCTCTGCCGAAAGGGATTCTCTGGTGTCTTCTTTGCTTTTTTTCAACCCCAGCTAGTATTCTTATTGTCATGGTTTTAAGTTCTAGTTCAGACATCTTACTTATGTCTGTGTTAAGTCCCTGGCTGTCATTTCTTCCTGTTCTTTCTTTTGGAGTGAATTCCTTCATTTTGTCATTTGAGGGGAAGAAAAACATTAATAAAAAGAAAATTTTAAATAAAAAAAAACACAAAAAATCAAATAAAGGAGGCTAGATCCTAGGTGTGGTTTAGTCTGCTTGTTGAAAGAAGTTTGATAGAACAGAGTAAAAAGGGAAAGGAAAGAAAAAAAAGGGTAAGAAATTTTTTAAAATGTATATAATAAAACAGAATAAAATAAAAAAAGAAAATGAAATATAATAAAAAACTTAAAAAATAAAATTAAAAAATAAAAACAAAATTTTCTTTCTATATTCAAGAAAGAGAAAGAAAAGAAAGAAGAAAGAAAACAATTTAAGCAAAAACAAAAGCAAAGGAAACAAACAAGTAAGCTAACCAGCAAACAGAATGAAACCCAAATGAAGTTACATCCAGTTTCCCCTAAAACTGACACTATGAAGCCCTCTATAGTCCGCATACTAAGCAGGTGGAGTGATTTGTGCTGGTCTTGTGTGGGATGTGCTTGGAGGGTGCAGTTGGGCACAATTTGGTGTAACGGCTCTGTTCTCCACTGGGTGGCACTGCTTACTGGGGTGGAATCAGTGTGGCATGTATGTGCATGCACTGGAAAGGTGGAAATGGCTTCACCTGGTTCCCCAGCCTCTGGCACAGGAACTTTGTGGTCTCATTGACCCGCAATCACACATCCCTCCTTTGTCTCAGGCTTCCATCCACTCCCGCCCTTACCCTGTCTATGTCCAAGCCATCCCCCTGCCAGGGAGCACTTCCCTCCAGAGTTTTGCCTCAGATCGGGTTGTGTTTCAAAACCCCACACTTCAGAGACTCCTGTGGGTTGGACCCCCAACTCTCTGGGGGAGGGTATCACTGAGCAATGGCCGGTGCAAGCTTGCCCCAGAAAACATTTGTGGGATCCTGCAGTGGCAGAGATTAATGGCAAACCACAATACACAGCCAGCGCCAGGTTTCACCACACTCTGGTGTCTTTGTCCCAATACCAGCAAACGTGGGTGCTCTCTAGGGTCCGCTAGAACCTTTGCCTGTGGGGAGGCCATAGGGCCTCTACCAAATGCCCCCTACCAGGGGAACCACTTCTCCTGTGTGGCACGTGGACCTCTTAGACCCTGCTGCCTGCTCCTGGGGATTCACCCTACTTCCTCACTAGAACAGCACCAGGCACTGAGCTCCAAAACTTCAGACTCTGTGTTCCACTGTTTGTAGAATCCTGGTGATATGGAAACTCTCTCCTTTCTTCCCATCAGTGGTTTAGGAATAGATTTCTTGTTCAGTCCCCTGTGAGTGTTTTCACTCTTTCTCTCCAGCTACTTTTGGGGAGGGGGGACGGTGCTTTTCTTGCATGATCTCCATATGCCTCACTCTCTCCCTTTCTCTTTCTCTCTCTGTGAAAATAGCTCCCTATCTTCCATGACTTTTGCCTCCCTCAGTTTACCTCTCCACACTGTGTACGTACCGAGTTCTGCGGCTCACGCTATGCAGACTTTTGTTTTAATCCTCAGATCAATTTCCTATGTGTTCAAAGTGATTTGGTGGTGATCTGAGTTTCAGGAATAAGACAAACTTAAAGGCTCCATGCTGCTTTGCAATCTTAACCCCATCGGTTTCTCTAATTCTTTAAGCAATGTTTTATAGTTTTCAGTATAGAAGTTTTGTGCCTCTCATTGGTTAAATTTATTCCTAAGTATTTCATTCTTTTGGCTGTTATTGCAAATGGAATTGTCTTAATTTCCTTTTCAGATTTTCCATTGCTAGTATATAAAAATTCAGTTGATTTTTGTGTCATTTTGTAGCCTTCAATTTTGCTGAATTCATTAATTAGCTCTAAAAGGAGTATGTGGGGGAGTATGTATGCATATTTGCATGAATTCTTAATGTTTTCTACATTTATATAATGTGTGATATAGGCAGTTTTTCTTCTTCATTTCCAATTTGGGTGTACTTTATTTCTTTTTTCTTGTCTAATTGCTCTGGAACTGCCAACACTATGTTGAACAGAAGTGGCAAAAACAGGCATTCTTGTCTTGTTCCCAGGATTAGAGGAAAAGCTTTCTATCCTTTCCCATTGGGTATGATGTTAGCTGTAGGTTTTTTATATACAGCCTTTATCATGCTGAGAAGGTTCTCTTCTATTCCTAGTTTATTGAATATTTGTATCATGAAGGGATGTTGGATGTCATCAAGTGCTTTTTCTTTTAACATTTTTATTTGAGAGAGAGACAGAGAGAGAGAGAGAGAGAGAGAAAGAGAGAGAGAGAGAGAGAGAGAGAGAGGGAGAGGGAGAGGGAGACAGAGCATGAGTGGAGGAGGGGCAGAGAGAGAGGGAGACACAGAATCGGAAGCAGGCCCCAGGTTCCGAGCTGTCAGCACAGAGCCCCATGCAGGGCTGGAACCCAAAACTGTGAGATCATGACCCGAGCTCAAGTCAGACGCTCAACCGACTGAGCCAACCAGGCGCCTCAAGTGCTTTTTCCACATCAATTGAGATGACCATGTGGCTCTCCCCAACCTTCGTTCTATTAATGTAGTGATTGATTTTGTATGCTGAACCACTATTGCCTAAATCCCCCCTTGGCCGTGGTGTATAATCCTTTTTATATGCTGCTGAATTTCATTTGCTAGCATCTGTTGAGGATTTTGGTGTCTATATTTGTAAAGGATAGTGGTCTGTAGTTTTCTTTTCTTGTAGTGTCTTGTCAGACTTTGATATCAGGGTAATGCCAGCCTCAAGGAAGGAATTGAGAAGTATTTTTTCCTCTTCTATTCATTTAATAGGCCTTTCTTTGTTGGGAGACTTTTTTGTTCTGTTTTGCTTTTGGTTTTGGTTTTTTGTTGGGAGATTTTTGATTGTTGATCTAATCTTCTTATTAAAGGTCTTTTCCGATTTTCTATTTCTTCTTGAGCCAGTTTTGGTAGTTTGAGTGTTTCTAGGCATTTGTCCATTTCCTCCAGGATGTACAATTTATTTGGTATACAGCTATTCCTAGTATTCTCTTATGCTGTTTTTTTTATTGCCGTAGTCAGTAGTAATATCTCCTCGTTCACTTCTGATTTTAGTAGTTTAAGTATTCTTTTTTTACTTTCTTAATCTAACTAAAGGTTTGTCAATTTGTTCATCTTTCCAAAGAAACAGTTTTTGGTTTCATTGATTGTATTGTTTTTTCATTCTCTATTTCTGCTCTAATCCTTATTATTGTTACTTTTTCCCTCAAACTCAATTTAACATATCCAGGAATTAATTTTTTCCTTAAATGCCTAAAACATAAAAATAAATAAATACCTCTGTGCCATCAGAGAAAGAATAGCCTATTTGTTAGATTTACTGCTTAATCCACATGAACAGCTCTCATATAACAAATAGAATATTACCATGTCTTTATGAAGATGTTCAAAAAAGGCTTAATTAAGGTCATGGGAGAGAACAGCCCCAGACTGGATGTTTAGGCCATTCGCTTAAGACTTGTATCCAGCTGAGAGAGACCAATGCCATGAGCCTCTTGGGTATTTACAGGAAAAACTGAAACCAAGCCTCTCATTTTTAGACTGTGATGTCATCATGAAACACCTTATAACTGGGTCTGGTTCTGAAGAAGACAAGCATGACAAGAGTCCTCTGATATCCTATGAACAACGATTCCTCCCCTTGAGGGAAAAGCATGGATCTAAGTGATGCCAGTATGGTAACGTGGATTCCACCACTCTCCCCAGAGATGTGGCTCCTAAGTCCCTAGGACTGGCTTTCTAGGGCTGTGCTTGGGAGAGTTGCCTTCTCTGTGAGGTTCAGTTGTATCTCCTGCTTAGCCTTCACACTTCACCTTGTCTGACCCAGATTACCGTCACCGCCCACACACCTTCTCTTCTTCCCTGTGCTTCTCATGCTTCCTAAACCATGATCATTCTGAGTGAGAGACCTCGGTCTAAGGAGCTGGGATCAGAAAGTCACCATCTGGGATTTGCTTTTATTCTCAAGAGGTGACTTCAGCAAGATCAAGAAAGGCACAACAGGACGTTTAACCTAAGGGGCTAATGAGGCTTAATGGGCACTTATACCAACTAGGAGACTTTCTGCGGAGAATAATGAGACAAAGGGTAGTTTAAACAGTAAAGATGGGTATTACCTTAGACACCAGGACGCCCACGGCAAGCACACTCCTGGGTTACTTGATCAGCTCCACAGTATCACGAAGGGCTCGGGTCCACATTCGGCCGTGTCATCTTGCTGTGTTGGTCTTGTCTGCAAGCTGGCTCCTGTCTGCTTGCAAGATGCCCGCGGCAGGTCCCGTCATCACATCTGCATGTGACAATGACCAGGGCAGTTGCCTCTTCCTTATGTATACTGTTCTCACTCACTTTAAGAATGAAGTTTTTTTTAGGATTATATTTAAAATTATTGGCATCTCGGTGCTGTCCATCTCTTTCGTCTTTGCGAACCATCAGTCCAATCTATCAAAAACAAAATGTTGGTGTAAAATAAATTTTTTTAAATAAGTTTCATGGAATAGTTGTTGAGTGAGCTGGGGATTTGAGGTGCATAGAGGGAGAAGTGCATAGACTTTTAGAAGGTGAGGATCTACTGGGGCTTAAATCCTGCAGGAACAGAAATTTGGAACCGGAGGAAAAATTTTGAGTCGGGATTTCTTGGCCTGTTTTTTTTTCTTTGTTTGTATCTCCTTAATTCTAAAAGAATTGTATTCTATAACTTGCCTTGGCTAAGTTTTCTTAATCTTATACTCTAAACTGTCTCATTTAATCAATAAGAAGTACTCCACCATCTTTGAAATACCCATTTTAGGCATTTCATTCACTGAATACCATCTCCTTTCCTTCCAGAATATTGAACTGTGCCAACTGCAATACTCCTTTGAGTCATTAGGATCTCCAATCCACTGATCCTATAAAGTGTTGAGTGTTTATTGCCCCATCACTCGTCTTTTTTAGAACCAAAACAACTTTCTCAGAAACTGCTCAGTAGATGGTCCTTCATATCTCAGTGCCTAGAATTGAGTGACATGTTTTTTTTTTTTTTCTTTTTTAAAGAGAGAGAGAGAGGGCACAAGTGAGTGAGGGGCAGAGAAAAAGAGGGAGAGAGAAAGACAGAATCCTATGAGAGGCAGAGAGAGAGGGAGGGAGAGAGAAGGAGGGTTCACCTGAAGTGGGGCATGAGCTCACCCAAAGCATGGCTCGAGATCACCCCCATGAGGGACTCAGACTCACAAACCGTGAGATCATGATCTGAGCTGAAGTCAGATTCAGATACCTAATGACTAAGCCACCCAGGTACCTGACATGCTCTTTATTTAACCAAAACTGGCAAGAACAATATAGTTACCAGGATTGGTTTAAACCAATCAGGACTCTTCCCTTAAGTGGGGACAGAGTGACCTTCCTTGAAGGTGAACACGTACACACATTGATTCCAAGAAAAAAGGCAGAATGAATGTTGAGTGGTTTACTAATAGTAACTATTATAGCGTTATACACAATATTTATACTTTTAGCCCCACCTACAAATGACACTTTTTGAGGTCACTGTTCATTTGTAAGGAATGGGGTAGGTGTCAGGAAAAGAAACACAAAGATGACTCTTTCCACTGAAACATTCCAGAACTGGTTCTACTAAGTACTAGTTAGATGAGATGACTTTAGACAAGGCACCTAACCTTTGTTTTGATTTCCACATCCACAATGTCATGGATAGCTGGGAAGGTAATTACATTGCATAAATACAAAGCAATATTATTACCACATTTCACCTTCCCATACTGTCTGCTCTATGTCATTTATTCATTCATACTTACACCCTTTTAACAAATAATTGCTGACAGTCTACTTAATGCAAGGCATGAATATCTGAGGATCAACCAAGTTTTCACCATGGCTCTTGCATCTAAGGTATTAACTAATGAATGATTTACCAGTAACTGCTTTATCTCCTAGAGTACAGAATCAGACAAGGCAGTGCAAGATATAAGACAAAAAAGGCGGGGGAATGACGGGTGTTGTTTATGGAACCACAATGGTTGCTTCAGTTGGAGCAGTTATCCTGTTTACTAAAAATGCTGCCACCAAGTATGTGAGTTCATAGATGCCTACACTGCTTTCGTAGCTTAGAAACACCTACTGATACACAGTATAGGCAAAGCAACCCAACCCAAGAAATACGGGTTTATGTTACAAGAAAACAGTGGCAAAACCTGAAAGATTGGTTCATGTGTGGGCCAGTGAGACAACGTGAAACTTATTAATGTATTAAAGAAGAACTAATAAACTTTTCTCTGAAAGTTCTCTGTTCTTGGGAATAAGGAAATAACGATGGCTTTAAAGTCAGCTAACCAATTATCTTAAAGATCTAATCACTCAAAGGGATCTTCCCATTTTGGAAAGCTAACATTTCGGGGAAAAATAAGATGTTTAAATTATTGCCGTTGTCTATGCTTGTTCTTGAAAAACACAAGGAAGAGGAGAAATTTTTACCAGGATTTAGAACACATTATTCATCTTTGTGATGGGATAACAAGACATTTTGGAGGGGACTTCTCAAGGAAATGATGTCTCTGAACAACAGTACTGGCATGTACAGGAAAATCCTTGTAGACCAGGACCAGAAAGTGAATAGCAAAGCACAAAAAGAATACTGGCAATTTAAACACTTAAAATAGTTCAATGGATATAGAACCAACATTCGATGGGAAGGAAGAATTTCCAGTATCAAAATCTTAAGATGTGTCAAGACACTAGACGGGAACTTTTGTCACTGCAAAATAACTCCCATAGCAAGGTATAATAGAGAATGTAAAATAAAAGGTCACCTCTATTATTGTGCATGGTTCATTGAAGTTGTCTACTCATCAGTTGAAACACAACGTTGTTAAACAATTCAGCGTAGCTTTCATATGCTGGCGAACAACATAGTGGTCAGCTATCAGTGATGATAGCGTTCCTTTCAAGCCAAGGTAGTTTATCTCTGGAGTCTGGTGGTCTATCGAACCTCCACATTCAAGCAAGGTTGAAGGGACTGCTGTTGAAGCATGGATCGTACCAGCCCCATCCATACATATGGTCCCTTCTTCTCTTGGCTGTTTCTACTGCAATAAAAAACAAATAAGCACTAAATCAATGACCAGGAAAGGAAAAGTGAAACAGCAGGGCAGTAAGATACTAGAGTTAAAGCTTTCTTGGCACAGGCACGAAGTTAGTTGCTTAATGTAGTTGTGAGATCACAAAGATCTATGACAAGCTGGCCATTGTCAGTTTACTTGGTTAAAGGAAAAGCGACAATAAGAAACATCTTAATTGTGCTCAGTAAACATTACATACTGATTTGGGGCCAGGAACTATAGCACATCTTTAGGTAAACTGCTTCATTTAATCCTATCAACAACCCTATGATATAGATATTATCCTCAGTTGAGGCAACAGTTTAACTTGCTCCAGATCTCACAGATATTAAGTGATGCAGCTGGAATTTGAAAACCAGAAAGCCTAATTTCAGAAACCACGGTTTAAATTTTTTTTAAGTTTATTTATTTATTTTGAGAGCGGAAGAGACAGCACAAATGGAGGAGGGGCAGAGAGAGGGAGAGAATACCAAGCAGGCTCCACACTGTCAGCACGGAGCCTGATGCAGGCTTGAACTCATGAACCCTGAGATCAGGACCTGAGCCATAACCAAGAGTCAGTCGCTTAACTGACTGAGCCACCCAGGCGCCCCCAGAAACCATTTTTTTAATCGATACTTTCTATGCTTACACAGACAGTCTACCCTTCCCCCCATAGTATTTACCCTTTTCCTTTCTTTATTGTTTCTGCATCAGAAAGCCATCTTCTTTAGGAACGTTTTTTAAAAACATTATAGATGTAACTTAAAATACTATATTTGACATCATGCAATCTTAAAAGTGGAATGACTATTTTAGAAATCCTATGAATAATCTGGGAAAAATACCGTATTCTTTAATATAATGGATGGATTAGAAAAGCTCTACATTTTTTAAATTTTATATATTTATTTTGAGAGAGTGGGGAAGAACAGACAGAAAGGGAGAAAGAGAACCCCAAGCAGGCTCCATGCTGTCAGCACAGAGCCTGATGCAGGGCTCAAACTCCTGAACCAACTCATGAACTGTGAGATCGTGACCTGAGCTGCAATCAAGAGTCAGATACTTAACCCACTGAGTCATCCAGATGTCCCAGAAAAGTTCTGCTTAAGACAAATTAGAATAATGTAGAACAACAGAATTGAACTTTTTTCTTTTCCACTCTGGGAGACACAACAGGCAACGTCCACTTCTGGATAAAATTGCACTACCGCAAGCAATTCAAGTCTTCTACGCTCTGTTGGATTCCCAGAGCTGACCACCTAACTTTCTGTGTTTCCCATTCCTCTCAGTTGTAAATCCAAGCCATTTCCATATTCTGAAGACCTAAATCCTACTGTCCCATCTCTTTAGTCTTGCGTCCTAAGTCATTGAGGAAACTGAGGCCATCAGCTTGAAATCCATCAATTCCCTCCTGCTAAACCAAGAAAATTTATCAACCTGTGCGTCCATCCTCCAATCTTCTCTTGGAAAATAAGGTCTCCTCTTGTTTCAGTCCAAATCAAGTTCTCTGTGCTCTTGGTTCCATGCTCTGTCACCTCTTCAAGGAACCCAAACCATTAATTTTCCATTCAACTTCTTGTGTTATGGTAGATTTGTCAAATACATTGCTATCATGCTCACAACGCCATAGGAGAGAAGGCAACCCATCCACGGTCTTTGCCAAGGGGCAGCCACGTTTTATACCATGCAAACTCCTGGGTACTAGCTGAGTACGGGTGGCAACTATCTCAAAGAGCAGCCAACATACAGACATGAAACGATGAGCAGGGCCTGTTGCCTAAACAATAATAAGAGAATATTATGAGAAATTATATGCCAATAAAATGGGCAATCTGGAAGAAATGGACAAACTCCATACATATACACTACCAAAACTGAAACAGAAGAAATAGAAAATCTGAACAGACCCATAACCAGTAAAGAAATAGAATTAGTAATCAAAGTCTCCCCAAAAACAAGAGTCCAGGGCCAGATGGATTTCCAGGGGAATTCTACTAAACATTTAAGGAAGGGTTAACACCTATTCTCTTGAAGCTGTTCCAAAACATGGAAATGGAAGGAAAACTTCCAAACTCTTTCTATGAAGCCAGCATTACCTTGATTCCAAAACCAGACAAAGACCCCACTAAAAAGGAGAACTGTAGGGGCGCCTGGGTGGCGCAGTCGGTTAAGCGTCCGACTTCAGCCAGGTCACGATCTCGCGGTCTGTGAGTTCGAGCCCCGCGTCAGGCTCTGGGCTGATGGCTCGGAGCCTGGAGCCTGTTTCCGATTCTGTGTCTCCCTCTCTCTCTGCCCCTCCCCCGTTCATGCTCTGTCTCTCTCTGTCCCAAAAATAAATAAAAAACGTTGAAAAAAAAAATAAAAATAAAAAGGAGAACTGTAGACCAATTTCCCTGATGAACACAGATGCAAGAATCCTCAATAAGATATTAGCCAACCAGATCCAGTAATATATTAGAAAATTATTCACCACGACCAAGTGGGATTTATACCTGGGATGCAGGGCTGGTTCAATATCCACAAAACAATCAGTGTGATTCATCATTATCAATAAAAGAAAGGACAAGAATCACATGAGTCTCTCAGTAGATGTAGACAAAATACAACATCCCTTCTTGATAAAACCCCTCAAGAAAGTAGGGATAGAAGGAGCATACCTCGAGATCATAAAAGCCATATAAGAAAGACCCAATGCTAATATCATCCTCAGTGGGGAAAAACTGAGAGCTTTCCCCCTAAGGTCAGGAACAAGACACGGATGTCCACTCTCGCCACTGTTATTCAACATAGTATTGGAAGTCTTCGCCTCTGCAATCAGACAACACAAAGAAATAAAAGGGATCCAAATCAGCCAGGAGGAGGTCAAACTTTCACTCTTCACAGACGACATGATACTCTATATGGAAAACCCTAAAGATTCCACCAAAAGACTGCTAGAACTGATTCATGAATTCAGCAAAGTTGCTTGATATAAAATCAATGCACAGAAATCAGTTGCATTCCTATACACCAGCAATGAAGCAACAGAAAGAGAAATCAAGGAATCAATCCCATTTACAATGCACCAAAAACCATAAAATACCTAGGAATAAATATAACCAAAGAGGTGAAAAATCTAAACACTGAAAACTATAGAAAGCTTATGAAAGAAATTGAAGACACAAAAAAATGGAAAAAGATTCCATGCTCCTGGATAGGAAGAACAAATATTGTTAAAATGTCGATACCACCCAAAGCAATCTACATATTCAATGCAATCCCTATCAAAGTAACACCAGCATTCTTCAGAGAGCTAGAACAAATAATCCTAAAATTTGTATGGAACCAGAAAAGACCCCGAATAGCCAAAGCAATCTTGAAAAAGAAAACTGAAGCAGGAGGCATCACAATCCCAGACTTCAAGCTATACTACAAAGCTGTCATCATCAAGACAGTATGGTACTGGCACAAAAACAGACACTCAGATCAATGGAACAAAATAGAGAACCCAGAAATGGACCCACAAGCGTATGGCCAACTAATCTTTGACAAAGCAAGAAAAATATTCAGTGGAATAAAGACAGTCTCTTCAGCAAGTGGTGCTGGGAAAACTGAACAGTGACAGGCAAAAAATGAACCTGGACCACTTTCTTACACCATACACAAAAATAAACTCAAAGTGGATGAAAGACCTAAATGTAAGACAGGAAACCATCAAAATCCTCGAGGAGAAAGCAGGCAAAAACCTCTTTGATCTTGGCCGCAGCAACTTCTTACTCAACACGTCTCCAGAGGCAAGGGAAACAAAGGCAAAAAATGAACTATTGGGACCTCATCAAGATAAAAAGCTTCTGCACAGAGAAAACAATCAGCAAAACTAAAAGGCAACCGACAGAATGGGAGAAGATATTTGCAAATGACATATCAGATAAAGGGTTAGTATCCAAAATCTATAAAGAACTTATCAAATTCAACACCCAAAAAACAAATAATCCAGTGAAGAAATGGGCAAAAGACATGAAGAGACACTTCTCCAAAGAAGACATCCAGATGGCTAACAGATGCATGAAAAGATGCTCAACATCGTTCATCATCTGGGAAATACAAATTCAAACCACAATGAGATACCACACCTGTCAGAATGGCTCACATTATCAACTCAGGCAACAACAGATGTTGGCGAGGATGCGGAGAAAGAGGATCTCTTTTGCATTGTTGGTGGGAATGCAAGCTGGTGCGGCCACTCTGGAAACCAGTATGGAGAGTCCTCAAAAAACTAAAAATAGAACTACCCTACGACCCAGCAATTGCACAACTAGGCATTTCTCCACGGGATACAGGTGTGCTGTTTTGAAGGGACACATGCACCCCCATGTTTATAGCAGCACTATCAACAATAGCCAAAGTATGGAAAGAGCCCAAATGTCCATCGATGGATGACTGGATAAAGAAAATGTTATCTATATCTATCTATCTATAGATAGATAGATAGATAGATAGATAGATAGATAGATACAATGGAGTATTACTCAGCAATCAAAAAGAACGAAATCTTGCCATTCGCAACTACGTAGATGGAACTAGAGGGTATTATGCTAAGCGAAATTAGTCAGAGAAAGACAAAAATCATATGACTTCACTCATATGAGGACTTTAAGAAACAAAACAGATGAACATAAGGGAAGGGAAACAAAAATAATATAAAAACAGGGAGGGGGACAAAACAGAAGAGATTCTTAAATATGGAGAACAAACAGAGGGTCACTGGAGGGGGTGTGGAGGGGGGATGGGCTAAATGGGTAAGGGGCACTAAGGAATCTCCTCCTGAAATCATTGTTGCACTAGATGCTAACTAACTTGGATGTAAAAAAAAAAAGAATGCCAAAAAAAAAAAAAAACTTCTCAAAAGCTACTCACTGCTTTAAGAATAAGAAACCCATTTTAAGTAAGATGAGAAGATATTTATTATTAGAAAATTATGAAATGATCTTTGATGCATGTCTTTTGAAAGTCATTCACTTTAATGTTCAAAAGTAAGGTGATACATTGTAATTGTTAGAGACTTCTGCATCTTAGTGCAGGAATAATAATACATAATATCAGTGAACATTATTAATGATAAAAATACTATTTATAGCACCCTCTTATATGAATTTTAAATGTCATCTCTGATTCCCACAATAATCCCACAATATAGGTTCTAATAATTCCTAATTTTCAAATAAGGAAACTAAGGCTCAGAGGACTTGAGTTACTTCCCAAGATCACTCAGTTAATGCTGGGCCGAGCTTGGAGTCTGGATCTAAAGCTTCTACATATATTCATTGTCCTCTTTATACTACCTCTGGCTTTTTCCTAGCAAAAACCATGAAGGCGTTGCTTAATTTCATCATTTGTTACCTTGTCATAACATCAAAATGATAGGAATAGGTTTAACAAATATATAAATCAGCATAATACTAGCAGATGAAGAATGAGAATGAGAAGGAAAATAAAACTGGGGGGGCCTGGGTGGCTCAGTCCGGTAAGCCTCTGACTTCAGCTCAGATCATGATCTCACGGTTCATGAGTTCAAGCCCCACGTCAGGATCTGTGCTGACAGCTCAGAGCCTGGAGCCTGCCCCATATTCTGCATCTCCCTCTCTCTCCTTGCTCCCCCGCCCCACCCCCCCCCCACTCTGTCTCAAAAATAAATATTTAAAAAATTTTTTTTAATTTAAGGAAAAAATCAAGCTAGGGACAAATTTAGTGTAAAAGAATGTGTGCCAGCGGTTCTGTATGTGGTTACATACACATACAGATCTAAAGATCAGTCATGGGAGGCAATCGTTATTAGGCGCATATATTAAGCAAAATATAACGACATACATCTGATACAAATGCTTGCTGAATGCACTTAGAAGTATTATCAAGCATTTCAGCCTATAAAATGTCAAGGTTAGGGGTGCCTGAATGGCTCAGTCCATTAAGCCTCTGATTCTTGATTTTGGCTTAGGTCATGATCTCACCGTTAGTGACATGGAGCCCTGAGCCCAGCTCTGCGCTGACAGTGTGGAGCCTGCCTGTGATTCTTTCTCTCTCTCTGTCTCTTCCCTGCTCACACGCTCCCCACCCCTTGCTCTCAAAATAAGTAGATGAACTTTTTTGCTTTTAATGTAAGGGTTAGGAAGTCCGCAAAGAAAAGGTTCACCAAGTGTTAATTTGAGTCAAGTTCTTGATCGGTGGCCACAAATATTCAGACGTTCTACAAAATGGCCTAACAAAAAAAGAACACCTGTCCATGTGAAGATGACTTCCTGCTACGAATGTCTTAAAATGTGCAGCGTCCCAAGTTAGAATCTATTGGTGATTTTCCACCATTTTCTTCAGTGGCTAACATTCAGAGGCACACCTCTCTGAACCAGAGAGCCACATACGCCAGGAGAAAAGAGGTAAAGATGCACGCGGGCTTACCAGGGGCAGCGTGGTAGCGTCTTTGAAAGAAAAGCGACCTTACAAACACAGGATCCAAATTTCCTTCAATTCGCATCACCGTAGGACTTCTTCAATCTTTATTCTTTTCCCAACTAGCGCACGAAATGGTGTTCAAGTGGAGAAACCAAAGTGTGGTTCCGATTTATGATTTCTCCTCTTTTCTTGGAGCAAAGATTCTGAGCAAGAACGTATGAACAAACCTAGCCGCTGACTGGAGTATGGAATCACATGGGCGCAGAGTTTGCTCCATATAGCAGGTTAGCTCACACTTAGTAACGCAGTCAACCTGCTGGGCTGTGACTCAGGGCGCCCAGGAGATGACGGTCGCTGGGTCTCTGCTCTGTAAGCCTCTGGTATCAACGAGCACAATCCCGGGGTGCTGTCTGGCTGAGGTCAGCTCCTCTGGCCCAGGTCCCAATACCACCAAAGGCTCGGGAATTAGACTTCCTGCAGGACAGAGCCTCTTTCGGGTCCCCCTCGCGCCTCGCCGTGTGCTATTTTCAGACTGCAACCGGAGAAGAGCCTGGGGCTCCGGGAGGCACGCCGGGGCGGGGCCCGGGGAGCTACATTTTTGAACAACCGCCTCAGGTGCCCCGGCCGTGGGTGGTTCAAACACGACGTTTTCAGACACGCAGATGAACGGGGCGGGGCGGGGGCACGAGTCAGCCTCGGGAGACTCGGGCTCAGTCCCGACGCATTCCCGCCGTAGAAATTCAAAGAGCGGGGGCGCCCTCGAGTCAGCCTGGGAGGCGCCTGCTACGCGGAAGCTCGCCCACGCCGGAGGCCAAGCCGACGCCGGCTGCCCCTCAGCCACAGGTCTCCGAAGCTCCGCGAGCGGCCGTCCCGGCGCCACCGGAGCCACAGGCGCCCCGAGCCCCTCGGCGCTCCCCGCCCGCGCGCCCGCGCCGCGCCGCGCGGCGAATCCTGGGGGCGCAGGCCGGAAGCGCCGTCCGGACCCGCCCCCTGCCCGCCGGAGCCGGAAGTTGCGACCCCGGCCCGCACGTCGCCCCTCGCGGGCCGCGCCGCACCATGCTCCGTGGCCCCCCGCGCCTCCTCAAGGTCTCCGTGGCGCCGGTCGCGGCCCTGGCTGTGGCGCTGCTCTCGTCGCTCTCGCGCTGCTCCCTCCTGGAGCCGGACGACCCCGCGGCCTCCGCGCTCAGCCCCTACTTCGGCACCAAGACCCGCTACGAGGATGCCAACCCCGGGCTGCTGCCGGACCCCGAGGCGCCGCGGAGGGACCCCGAGCTGCTGGAGGACGCCTGCACGCCGGTGCAGCTGGTCGCCCTCATCCGCCACGGCACCCGCTACCCCACGGCCAAGCAGATCCGCAAACTGCGGCAGCTGCACGGCCTGCTGCAGGCCCGCCCGTCCGGCGACGGCCGCGCCGGCCCCGCCGGCGGCCGCGACCTGGGCGCCGCGCTGGCCGACTGGCCGCTGTGGTACGCGGACTGGATGGACGGGCAGCTGGTGGAGAAGGGACGGCAGGACATGCGACAGCTGGCGCTGCGCCTGGCCTCCCTCTTCCCGGCCCTGTTCAGCCTCGAGAACTACGGCCGCCTGCGGCTGGTCACCAGCTCCAAACACCGCTGCGTGGACAGCGGCGCCGCCTTCCTGCAGGGGCTGTGGGAGCACTACCACCCCGGCTTGCCGCCGCCCGACGTCGCAGGTGACAGCCCGGGCCCGGGGCGGGGCCCCCTGCCTGGGTTCCTCCGCGCTCTTTGTCTTCCCCAGCCATCGGCTCGGCTCACCTCACCTCCCCCCGTCTCCGGAGCCCCGGCTCCTCTCCGGGCTCCCCTCACCTCCCTCTGTGCCCCGGAGCCTCCGCCCCTCCTCGGACTCCGCTCACCTCGCCCCCCCCCCCCCAGCACCCCTTCAAGACTTAGCGACCTCCGGCTTCCAGCACACATTCATTTGTCCTTTGATCAGGTGTCGGCGGGACACAGCCGTAGGTGTTGGTGCGTTCGACCAGAAAGGAGACGGAGGGGGGCACTCTTTGATCCACTATTCCCTAATAGAAGTGCGCCCCCTCTGAGCACCCACCTTCGCCTTTCCTCCCTCCCTGGCAGCTAGTTCCATAGTTGTGTAGTCGCGCGCACTTGGTAAATACAACCTGGGACTTTTCTTCCTCGGGCTTTGCTTCTGATACTATTGGGTTGTTTTGTTTTGTTTTCCTTTTTACGTGCCGGTTCTTGACCCACATCCTGCTATAAGGAAGCTACTCTCAAACTTTCTTTTCTGCTGTGCTTTTGATGAGGTTTTGGGCGATGGTGGGGTGATCCAGAGCCTACGGCCAAGAAAATTCTTGAAGACGTCTTTGGTGCAAAAAGGTGATTTTATTAAAGCAGGGGACAGGACCCGTGGTCAGGAAGAGCTGCACTGGGGTTGTGAAGAATGGCTGGTTTTAGACTCCGGAGATGGGGAGATAAAGTCAAAAGGGAGGCCTCCAGAGGGACTTGGATGCTACAGAGGACTCCAGTCTAGCTAAGGTTGTTTCCTTCTAGTAAGGCATTAGCAGTAGGGGGTTCTGGAGAAATGTTCTACTCTGTATTTGTCTCCAGTATTTGTCCATGGGCTGCAGGTTTATAAAGAAATTTGATGTTACCTTCCATTTCCTTCTGCCTTTGTTCCCCACATCACTACGGAGGGAGATGTTGGGGCTCCAGGAAACTGAGTCTACAGGTTTTTGGAGATTATGCTGTCGATAAGATTTTTTCTTGTATTTACTAAGATATTTGTAAACTGATGGAGACTCCTGTCCCGTATGACTGTGATCTCTGTCAGTTAGCGATTTGTTTTCTTTCCTGTCCTTTGTCCTTGGTCACCAGGAGAGCCTGAGGACTATCACACAGATCCCACCTGCACGGGGCAGAATGGGGGTGTGTGCTAGCTTGCATTTTGTCCTCAGCCCGCCCCAGGCTCCCTCATCACTTTTTTCTCTGTTTTGTTCTTGTATGTACTGTAGAGTACCATCCCTTAGCTGTGATTCACGGTCGCGCTCAGTTCTCTCCTAATTTATTCCATCACTTACTCTTTTGCAAAATAAGAGAGACCGTCTATTCCGCAGGTGAAGAAGCCGGGCCCCAGAATATGCCTTGTTGATTGTCCTTGGTGAGTTTGAGGACTAGAGTCAGGCCAGGAATCAGTGTCTTCTTTTTCTCCCTTGAACCGGTGCCTTTTTTCCCCCCTCAGAAAATTTTTAATAGTCACAGATACTAATCACATACTCTTAAGGCCAGCTACGGTGTAGGCTGTGTGCCAGGCATGCCTAACATTTATTTCACTAAATCCTTACAAAAGCTCTCTGAGGTTGGCAGTATTTTCTCCCCACGTAACAGAAGAGGAAATTGAGACACAGAAACACTAAATAATTAGCCTGCTTTCATATGGCTGGGTATGGGCCCGGGAGATGTGATTCGGCACATGGGCTCCTAACCATTATGCCCTGCATTCTACCTTCCGTTTGTCTTAAGAATGAAGATGAAAAATACAACGTGCTTGTGCCAAAGAGACGGGCACGTGTTCATGTTTTCTTGGCCACTTTTAAGGTCAGAGACGAGGTGAGACATTGTTTAGCTTTAAACCCCAGTGAAAAGTAAATTAGGAGTAGACTGGTTTGCCGTTTCTCCAGGAGCATTGTCTTCAGCGAAGCTCAGCCATTTCCAGGAGGTCATTCCTGCGTCCTGTTACTGCTGTGCGGGTAACCGTCGGCTGACTTGTGTTTAGTCACTTGTTGAATTGTGCTTTTTAATGATTAACGTGAGTGAAGATGCCCCACAAATCTGAGAGCTGCATGTTAAAAGCAGCACATACTTCAGTGTAGCACAATATATACAGTGTATATAAAAAAGGGGCTCCTGGACCTCCTGAGATGAGTTCTTAGAGATTGAACTCTTTGTCTGGCTACATCATTATAATCCATGGACCGTTGGTTTGCCTGTTGTGTACATCCAGGCTTTTGAGAGAGGCCACTGAGTTAGGTTTTGTATTCTTACAGAAACGGGACAATAGCTTTTTGTTTTGTTTTCTGTTTAAAGAGCAGCCGTAATGAGATAATAGCAAGGATGAAATATCCAGGTCCACTTGGGAAACCATATTTTGAGTCCGCAGAGAAAGATGACAAAGGTCACTTACTTCCAAGTCAAGATGTTTTTGGAACTGTAACCCAATTGGCAGTTAAAGTGGGCAAAATTATCCATTTCAGGATCTTCTGAAAATGGATACACACACATCCATCCATATATTTTTTCACACCCACATCCAAAGCAAAATAATAACTTCATTCATTTTCTCATTTTGTAGACAGAAGTAGTATTCTTGGTGTTCTTTTCATGGTAAATTATTGGAGAAACGAGGACTGACATGGATGTGTTTTGAATATGACCGAAAAAACTTAAAGGGTACCCGGTAGTTAACGCATGATTGCAGATGCTATTACAATACATATTCACTGCCAAATCAGCGAAATATGTAATTCCCAAGACCTAAATGGAAGGTCTTTGGGAACTTTCATTATAAAATAGGCCAAAATTAGAGGCACCGTGAAATGGAAGACCTGAAACTCGGTTCCTGTATTTTGTGCTGTTGTCAGTAGTTTTTGTCCAAAGCGGAATGTTTTGGAAAGTAACAGCGTTGGGCATGTTAATCGAGAAAATAAAACACCCTATTTAGATTTTGGCTTAGGGTAGAAAAACAGATTTGATCGGTTGAATTCGTCTCTCACTTTGTAATTAAGAATTTTGCTACTTTTCAATTTGCTTTCCCAAGTTTTCTGTGCCTGGCAGAAGTGATACTTAATAGAACACATTTTTGCACGTTTGATGATTTTCATCTCTATTTTTGTTTTCTTTAAGAAAATACTTACTTCAGCTACCTTTTTTCATTGTGTAGTACTGCATGCGGTAACGTTTTATTTTGTATTTGATCCTCTGTTTCTGTAGTCTTCTCCACCACGGACTCTCATGAATTACGGTCATTCCACAGTTTGGCCCTTGCTTGGTCGGTGTGCACTTATTTCAGACACGCCAATAAATAAGCAGGTTTTTAGTGTTCTTTTTCACACTCGAAATGAAATTTTCAATAATTTGAGATCGTCATTTAGGCCAATGGTATATATAATGAATAAATAATTTTTTTTCTCTCAGATATGGAGTGTGGACCTCCAAGAATTAATGATAAACTAATGAGGTTCTTCGATCACTGTGAGAAGTTTTTAACTGAAGTGGAAAAGAATGCCACGGCACTTTATCATGTAGAAGCCTTCAAAACGGGACCAGAAATGCAGAACATTTTAAAAAAGGTCGCAGCTACTTTGCAAGTGCCAGTCAACAATTTAAATGCAGGTAATGTGCCCCTTATCTTTCATTTGAACTCTGAAATAATTTAAATGTTTCTTGAAGTCTGAAAATGAAAAAATATGGAAGCATAAAGTTATTCCTTTTAAAGGCCCACAATTGATTTTACACTAAGAAGATAATGTGTTCTAGGTCAAGAAAATTGTGTGTCCCGTGCTTACTGTTTTTAGAGTCATATTCTTCCTTGAACTGTATGTAAATTAATATACAAGAGTCTTGCAATATCCTGGAACTTTTTTATTGAGGGCAGAGGTATATAAAGCTTTAACTGTAAGCATACTTTATAAAACAAAAAGTGTATTTTTGAATTATCTCCCCAAGTGAAATACTATATTAATTTTTCAGCTTTTGAAGCCGTTGAGAAGTATGTCCAGGTTAATGTTTCAAGAGGGTATTAGAAAGTGAAAAGCAAAGTGCTGTGGGTATTTTGTTTGAGGCTTTTAAGCCTAGAGATGCTAAAAAAATGAACAGTTGTGTCTCTCAGTAGATATTGCAGTGGATGGGCTGACTGGCAATTTGTTATGCAACCTGGGACGCTTGAAAGACACTATTAATACTTATGCTGGGAACGCAGGTGGAAAGCCAGGGCACGTGGTCACCTACCTATAGGAACTTAAGAAAAAGTAGTAAGATTTTCCCCTGATTTCTAAGAATTTATAAATCACACTACAGAAGTGGACAAATGTGCATACGAAGATTGTGGATTTTGTGTGATGTAAATAAGTTTCCAAAAGACTAGAAGTAGGAGATGGGGGAGAAAAAGATTAGAATCATGGAGCCTGAATGCTTTGTAAGCATCAAAATAGCGAAGACGCGAGACTAGCGTTTAAAATTGAATTTTTTTCTCTTTCCTCAAAGGTGCTAAACATTGAGATCACCTATAGAGCTTTAAAAATTATTTATTTTAGGGGCACCTGGCTGGCTCAGTCAGTAGGGCATGTGACTGTGGATCACAGGGTGGTAAGGTCAGACCCCACGTTGAATGTGGAGATTGCTTGAAAATAAAATCTTGTTTTTAAAAAAAAAAAAAAACATATATATATATATATCGTATATATGTATATATCGTGTATATATATATATCGTGTATATATATATATATATATATATATACTTTTTTTTTTTTTTTTTTTTTTTTTTTTTTTTTTTTTTGAGAGAGAGACCGAGACAGGGTGCTAGCAGAGGAGGAACAGAGAGAGACAGAGACTCAGAATCCAAAGCAGGCTTCAGGCTCTGAGCCAACGCGGGGCAGGAACTCACAAGGTGTGAGATCATGACCTGAGCTGAAGTCACATCCCTAACCGACTGAGCCACCCAGGCGCCCTGCAAATAAAATCTTTAAAAAAATCAATTATTTAATGGGAAGCCATTTAAACGTATAGTCATAAAGGCTAATCTAATGAGCGTCAGTATACCCACAACTCAGTTTTATCAAATTTTAACACGCCGCAGTGAGTCGCTTTAAATCATTTGAGGTCCTTTGGTCCCTCCCAGGATTTCATTCCTCTTCTTTTTTTCCCAGTGGTAACCATTGTCACGAACTGAGCATTTAAATCATCCCATGCCAGTTATTATATTTAGGTTCCTGTACATAAATGGGATATCGTTTTGCAGGTTTTAAAACTTTCGTGAATGGTATCAAACTATGATAGCAGTCTGAAATTCAATTTTAATTCACCTTTTTATTTTTCATTTAATGTGTGTGATTTTAGTCTTACATTTTAAACTTCTGTACAGAATTCCATTATATAACTATAGTAGTGTCTAGCCATTATTCTGTTAGTGGGTGGTAAGACTGAAGATTTTTTAAAAAACAATATTTAGGGGCGCCTGGGTGGCTCAGTTGGTTAAGCAGCCGACCTCGGCTCAGGTCACGAGCTCACAGTTTGTGAGTTCGAGCCCCACATCGGGCTCTGTGCTGACAGCTGAGAGCCTGGAGCCTGCTTCGAATTCTGTGTCTCCCTCTCTCTCTCTGCTCTTCCCCCGCTCATGCTCTGTCTCTCTCTCTCTCTCCTTCAAAAATAAATAAACATTAAAAAAAAAATTTTGTAAAAACAATGGTCTCTGACTGGAAACAGATGTTGTGTTTTACTGATGGAGTAGCTGAGAGCAACTTCTCTCTGGAGGCTCTAAGCGTGGTTGTTGAAATCCTGGGTTCTGGAGTTGGACTGTTTCCATTTGAATCTTGACCCTGTTATACTATCGACTAACTCTCTGGTCTTTGGCAAGTTCCTTAATATCTCTAGGCCATAGTTTTTCCTCTGTAAAATGGGTATAGGAATTGTACCTTTCTTTTAGGATTATCGCAAGGATTCTTTAATTCACATAAAGCGTTAGCACACTGCCTGGCAGAGTAACTTCTCAAAAATATTGTAGCTATTTAAATGCTTTTTCTTTCTTTTTTTTTTTTTTAAACGCAGAGGGATGTTGCTGTATATAATCATTTTTACTTAGTAGAATATCTGTCTTATGCAGATCTGTCTTGTTCTGAATTTTATGTTATTTCACAGGCTATATAATTGAATTTCTAGGTCAGTGATAATTAAAAACTTATTTAACCCTTCAGATTTTACTGGTGGAGGGAGCTTGGAGCTAATACAGTGCAAATTCTTTTTACAGGAAATCACTTTCCTACTGCGGTTTTTCGTAGTTTGTCACTCTTTTGAATGATGTTACAGTCTGGGTTTTGCCCTGGAGAATTTATCTGTAAGATAAATACTGTAGGTTGGAGTTGTTGGGTTAAGGACAGTGCATATTTTACCTCTTGACGTATATTTCCAAATTGTTCTGCGAAAGTGTAGAAAAATTTATATCAATATATGAGATGCTCACTTTTCCTATTTTATCCAACAGTGGTTACCATTAGTCATTTTTTAAATTTTTTATTTATTTTGAGAGAGGGAGCAGGGGAGTGGAGGCAGAGAGAGAGGGAGAGAATATATCCCAGGCAGGCTCCACGCTGTCAGCGCAAAGCCAGACGTGGGGCTCGAAATCAGGAACCACGAGATTATGACCTGGGCCAAAACCGAAGAGTCAGACACAACCAACTGAGCCACCTAGGCGCCCCTTTAGTCATTTTGATTTTTGCCAATTTGATTAATGAAAAATGGTATCTAGCTTTAATTTGCATGTCTTTCGTTACTTGTGAGGATGAGCCTCTCTTCATATGTGTGTTGGCTGTTTGCATTCCTTCTGGGAATTGCCTCTTCATTACCTTGTCCATTTTCTCTTGGATTGTTTTTTGTTTTTCTTATTGGTCATAGCTACCCTTTATGTGTTATGGATATGTCAATTATATGTCCTTTAATTTTGCTTTACAAAGGATAAGTCTTTTCTGTATCGTATGTTGCTAACATTTTCTCTTAATTTGTTGCAGACTTTTTAACTGTGTTTATGGTGCCTTTGATTATACACTTTACATCTTTTACGTAGCCATGTATGTCTTTTTGTTATGGCTGTTCAGTGTTGTATTTTGCCTAGGAATCCTCCCTTAACCCAAGATTATTATATTTTCCTATGTTTTCCTTTATTTTATTTTAGTTTTTTAATGTTTTATTTTTTTAATTTTTATTTATTTTTGAAAGAGAGAGAGAGAGTGAGCGTGTTGTGAGCACAAGCCAGGGAGGGGCAGAGAGAGAAAGAGAGAGAGAGAGAGACAGAACCCCAAGCAGGTTCCACGCTGTCAGTGTAGAGCCCGATGTGGGGCTCAATCCCACGAACAATGAGATTGTGGCCTGACCCGAAATCAAGAGTCGGACACTTAACTGATTGAGCCAGCCAGGCGCACCTGGCTTTTTAACATTTAAATCTCTGATCCATCTGAAATATTTTTGTGGTTCCACAAGACTGACCAAGAGATCAGCGTGGTCATAGTAGATGGGTCAGAGCTGTAACTCCTGAGAGACTTCCTCACATTTCTGTTTTGCAGGTGGGGAGATTGAGACCTGAGAGGTTAGAGTCACTTGCTCAGGATGATTAGTGGCAGAGTTAGGTTCCATAGCCTGTCATCATCGTAAGTGTTTTTTGGTGAGATTTTTCTGTCGACTCCCTTCTAGTGGAAGAATAGATCATTAGGATTGACTTTCACAGCTTCAGAACTGGAACTTTGGGTGTGAATGAGTCCGGCTCTTTCATCAAAGGTCCTTGGCACTTAGGAGTCACTATGGTATGTTAGGTATTAGGAATATAAACCCTTTTGTTTACATAAGAAAGGTTTTAAGTGACTTCTACGTGTATTCTCAATTAAATATTCTTTTTGTACTATATGCTGCTTTAGGGAAGTTCTTTAAAATCAAAACTGGTTTCTTGGGAATGCGGAAAGACTCTGAAATTAAAGAATAAAAGTAAAGCGTAGGAGGCAGCCTCGCAGCGGACTTTCTTTCTCTCTCTCTGACACCGAGTGTCACCCATTTTGCCGTGACCGGAGAGCACTGCTCTCATCTGGTACTGGCATAGCCACCTTTCATGGCCTGGGGACTTGTTGCCTTCTTCCTTCTTGTCAAATTCCAGGTGCATCTAAATGTAATCGGCTAGTTAGCAGCGTAAAAATCCAGGTACCTTGCTCGGAAATCTGCCTGACTGAGCAGCCAAGTTTGAAAAACGGATGCTGTTAGCCCCCCCCCCCCCCCCCCCCGCAGTGTGTGAGTTCCCTGCTTGTTTCTCTCCTTCTTGACCTTTGTCTCACCTTCCTCCTGACCTGATCCACTTTGCCCATTCTTTCCTCACCGCCTTCTGCGTTCTTTTCTCCCTTTTTATATCCTCTCTCCTTCGTAACAGTTACAGTGTGAATTGTGTGACGAAGAGAACTGTTCAGAACTTATTGCTGATTTTCAAGATGAGGACTGAAAGCTTATAACTTTATGTCCCCTCCTCCAGCCCTCTAAAACGAACAAAAGCAAGTTCTGTTTAACAAGTTCTTGGATTAAACTTTTTGTCGGGTTCGTTAGGCAAATATGCTCTTAACAAACACCTTACTTGTAAAACCTGAAAAAGTTAGCGTTTTGTAGAGAGAAAGCATCTTATTTTCATTGGACTGAAATTTGGACCTCCTCGTGGTTTCTTCCTGACAGTTCCTTATGTTAGGGATAGTACACAGTGAGTCGTCTGTGATGGCCAGGAAGAAGCTGAGTCGTGTTTTCTCCATGCTAGACGTGCCCAGGTCCTCTGACTGGCTGCACGTGACATTCTGTAGACATTCAGCCTTTGGAAGATTACAGAAAACAGTAACTCACAAATTTTACCTTTCTTTTTCCCCCCCCAGATTTAATTCAGGTAGCTTTTTTTACCTGTTCATTTGACCTGGCAATTAAAGGTGTTAAATCTCCTTGGTGTGATGTTTTTGACATAGATGATGCAAAGGTAAGTATTACTTTTGTAGTTTATTTGCTTTTTTTGCATGATTTTTATCGTTGTTGTTGTTACTTGAAGCAGCTTTTCAAAAAATAAGCAGAGTAGGGAACATGAACTGCCTTTGATTACTTGTAATGTTCCTTGCATAAAGAGATGAATTGTTCAGATACGGCCCACACACTTATAAATAGTTCAGGTTCAGAAAACTTTGGAAAACATCCTTCCATGGTGATGTGATTTCTGGGTCCACCCAGTTAAAAATCTGTTTTGCCTGTCATCAGATTTTACTGCTGGAAAGGACTACAGAGCTGTTAAAATCCCAAGTTTTCTTATTTAACAGTTTTTGTGACAAATTGAGTTCCATGGCAGTAATTCCTCTATGGTTTCTGTCTGCTTCCTATTTCCTTCTTTTTCTCCTCATTCATGTTGCCTTTCTGTGGACTTTCAGACTCTAGAAAGAGAAGGGCAGACAGGCCTCTGGTGAATTCTGGTCAATTCTGGGATGTTGGGAGCCAGAGAGGTGGGTAGGAGAGTTCATTGTTTTCACAGCACTGAGAATAGCACCAGCTGGTAGAGTGCTGGTGTCTGTGTGGATCATTCAGGAACGTGGACGTCGGAAACTTTCATCGTCTCCTACATACACACAAAGCGTTCAGTACTCCATGCAAAAATCCATTATTAACCTCAAATTTTGAAAAGAAGGGTACTACTTGCCAGATAGAAGCAGGCTCTTAAGCTGAGAGCTAATGTACATTTGAGGGTAAACAAATGCTTTGTTCTGTTACTCAAAGACCAAAGTGACCAGCAGCCAGATGAAGGGTGATGTGATGTGTTAGTGTGCTCATGCGGGAAAGAGCAGGTGAGTGGGAAACAGAGGAGAGGGCCCTGGGTGGGTGGCTGTTCTAGGACACAGCACCAGGGGTAACGGGTGCGTTCCATTTCCTCCCTGTCTGCTCCTCTCCTGTAACTGTTCAAAAACTCATCACTTAGAAACTTCTTGACCACCGGGGTGCTTGGGTGGCTCAGTCGGTTAAGCATCTGGCTCTTGGTTTTGGCTCAGGTCATGGTCTTGCATTTCGTGAGTTTGAGCCCGTGTCAGATTCTGTGCTGACAGTGCAGAGCCTGCTTGGGATTCATTCATTCATTCTCTCTCTCCCCGCCCTCCCACCTCTCTCCCTCCCCCTCCTCCTCCCCCTTCCGCACTTGCTCTCTCTCTCTGGAAATGGATAAACTTAAAAACAAGAAATTTTAAAAGAAATTTCTTGACCATAAAATTAATTAATTATGCCCAGTGTAGCTATAAACTGAAACTTCTGGTCCCCGTTCACCTGTGTCAAGATACGTCCTTTTTCTCCCTACCCAGACTGCTCTAGGGCAAAAAGTCGATAAAGCAGTAATTTTCAGTGCCGTACAAATGATTGATGAGTGTTGTCAAAGGGAGATTTACCTTTTAGCAGAACAACTACAGCTACTAGTTACTACAGCTGGTGGACTATTAGGCAGGTGCCCACATGCCTCTGCTGGCCATCCTTCTCCCGTTAGGAGGTGCTGCGTCCCCCTGCTCTCTTCCCAGGCCTGGCGGCTTCCGGTTGAAGTGCAGGCTCCCGCAGCTCCAAACCCCGCCCCCCCCCCCAGCCAGTGGTGCAGATGTGCCTCAGAGCCTAACCGGCCTGGCCTCCACTGACTCATCTTCTCTCCACCTGCTTACCTCCTTCCCTGTCCCTTCCCGAGTCCCTCTCCTCTTAAATATTTGCTCTTGCTTTTTGTGCCTCCGTCTCTTCTGGGAGATGTAGTGTCACATGTTCCAGAAACCCTGGAGGTCATGATCTGGGTAAAGTTACACTTCCTCTTCCTATGCCTTGATTTCCCTATCTGTTAAAGGATGCAACTGTTGGATTACTCAGGAACACCCCTGTAATTCTAAGATTCTGTATTACTTGGCTTTTCCTGTTTTATTTATTTATTTTTTTAAGGGTTATCCTTATATCTGTTTATTGCTTGTGAAGAGTTTTTTTTTTTTTTCCTGCAACTTACTTTGATAAATTTGAAGCTGACAGAAGTTGTGAGAATAATACAATAAACATTCACATTCTTCACCTATATTCACTGGTTGTTAACCTTTTTTTTTTTTTTTTTTTTTTTTTGCCACATTTCCTTTTCTCTATATATGGGAGTTTCCTGTTGCTGCCATAATGAATTACTGCAGACTTAGTGGTTTTAAAACAATACACATTTATTATCCTACAGTTTTAGAAGTCAGAAGTTCAAAATGATTCTTAACAGGCCTAAAATCAGGATATCAGCACCGTGTTCTTTCTGGAGGCTCAAGAGGACGATCTGTCCCTTGCCTTTTCCAGTCTCTAGAGGCTACCTACCTTTTCCCCCATCACTCTGACCTCTGCTTCTGTGGCTAATCTTCTGCTCTGACTGTCCTCGCTAAATATTTATCCTAAGGATGTTTGCGATGACATTGGCCAACCTAAATAGCCCAGGGTAGCTTTCTCATTTTAACATCCTTACCCGAATCACACTTGCAAATTCCTTCTCATCATGCAAGATAACATATTCATAGAGTCTAGGCATTAGGATGGAAACATCTTTGGGCAGCCATTTATTCTGTCTACCACATATAATCTTGGCAGACATCAAAGCACTTCACCCTTAAATACTTGGGTATGCATCTAAGAAACAAGAACATGGCTGTAATAGTTATATACGTGTATATATATATGTGATAGTGATACATAAAGGAGAAAGTTGATTTAATGGCAGTTTTCAAAAAAACAGATGACATATGAAATAGGTATTTTTCTGTGGGATAGCTTTTTGCAACTTTGTATATATTTTATACTATAATGAGCATATCTTGATTTTCTGTCTCTTCTGGAGTCAGTTTTGGTATTTAATATTTTCTTATAAAAATCATTCAGGTTTTCAGATTTATTTGCAGAGGTTGGCAAACTTTTCTTGCAATTAAAAAAAAATTTTTTTTAATGTTTATTTTTGAGAGAGGACAGTGCAAGCGGGAGAGGGGCAGAGAGAGGGAGAGACACAGAATCTGAAGTAGGCTCTAGGCTCTGAGCAGTAGGCACAGCCCAACGTGGGTCTTGAACCCACAAACCATGACCTGAGCTAAAGTTGGACGCTTAACCGACTGAGCCACCCAGGTGCCCCTCTTGCAATGTTTTAAACAAAATGTTTCCCCTCTGTATCTGAGATTATTTCCCCACTATTATTACTTGTGTGCTTGGATTTTCATCATTACACTAATTTAGTATTTACTGATGTCATTTTTTTACAAGTAACAGTTTATATAATGAAATCACCCACCTTTTTTTGTCTATCTAGTTTTTATTTAACATGTTTTTAAGTTTCACCTATGATGCTGCATGTAGCTTTAGTTCACTTATTTTCATTGTTGTATTGTATTCCACTATATGAATTACCACAGGTTTTTTTTAATCCATTATTTTGTTGGTAGACATTTGGGTTGTTCTCAGTTTGGGGCTATTACGAACATTCTTCTGTATGTGAATTGGGGCATACACACACACGTTTCTGAAGCTCTGTCTGTGTGTGTGGTAGAATTGCTGGATTACAGGGCGTAGAGAACTTGAAATTTACTAGATAGTGATGCCAAACTATTTTTGATGTTGTTCTAACTTGTTTCTGTGATTATGCTTCTTTTCGTATCTTTTTTTTTTTTTTTTTTTTTTTTTTTTTGCTTTTGACTTTTTTATTTTCTTAAGCCTTTGGAATTCATGATACTTTATTTACTCACAGTTTTCATCTGGCTGTTTCATCTGTTAGCAGGGTTTTTTTAAACATTTATTTATTTTTGGGACACAGAGCATGAACAGGGGAGGGGCAGAGAGAGGCAGAGACACAGAATCCGAAGCAGGCTCCAGGCTCTGAGCTATCAGCACAGAGCCCCAAGCAGGGCCATGACCCACGGACCGTACCGCGAGATCATGACCCGAGGTGAAGTCGAATGCTCAACAGACTGAGCCACCCAGGCGCCCCTTGTCATATAACTTTAAAGAGTTTTGAATTTTGTTTTATTTTACAGTTTAGTTACTTGTGGGTCAGCTTGATCCTTTTGACATTTATTTCTGTGAGTTTCATGCCCTAGATCTGAACTTAACAAAACTCAAAACCAAATCTTGTAAACATGCTTCTGCTGTTAAAGTGTGACGTTTCTGGGGTCTGCGTTGAAGCTGTGGATGTCTGAGTGTGCCCTGAAAGTCTCTTACTTAGGCTGCTTGGAACCTGATGATCTCCCACTTTTGTGATAGCTCTGGAATTCAGCTTGTAACGCCCACAATATTCGGCGACAGACTCAAGGGGACCCCCAGATTCCTAGAGCTCTCTTCTGGGCAGCTTCCTCCTTTCTGATACTCCGCCCTGCTACTTCCAGCCCCTTAAGACTCTGTTCTCCCTCCTCTGCTCAGCAGGATTCTGCCTGACATTCCTTTCCCTGTGCCTCCAGGCACAAACCTGGGACAATTGTAGGGTTTGCTGGGTTGGTTTCTCTTCTCTCAGCGATCACAGTTCAGTGCTGATTACTCAATGACTGAAAATATTTATTTTACATATTTTGTTTTTTGGTCCAGAGGACATGCTTGGTATCAGGTAGTCCATCCTGGCATATGGCATTTCTTTCCGTATGCTGTTGAATTTTATTTGGTGATGTTTTATTTCAGATTCATTAAAGCCTGTTTGTAGTGAGGCTGGTTTATGGCAGTGGCTCTCCTTTGTGGGTGGTCCTACTGGCCTGGGCCCATTCTTTTTCCTTCGATGGGTTTAGAACGTGAGGGGGAATTTGTGTCCGTAGCAGTGACTAGGACACACAGTGGAGGGCACAGGAATTGCAGTGCAGTGGTCCGGATTTTCTTTCCTCGACCCTTTCCTTAGGGCTTTATTTGTTCAGGTTTGGGTACAGGCTTCTAGTAGCTTCCTAAAATGAGTTCAGAAGCTTTCCATCTTTCCCTGTACCTTGGAATAATTTAAATATTAGGAACTAACCCTTCTTGAAGGTTTCGTAGAGCTCCTATTTAAAACCATATATACCTGGGGGCACCAGGGTGGCCCAGTCGGTTGGTTAAGCATCCGACTCTGGACTTCACCTCAGGTCAGGATCTCGTAGTTCGTGAGTTCAGGCCCTGTATCCCGCTCTGCGCTGACCGTGCAGAGCCTGCTTAGGATTCTCTCTCTCTCTTTCAAGATTAATAAGTAAACTTAACAAAAATTATTTAAAAAAAAAAAGAAAAGAAAAGAAAACAAATATACCTGGTATGTTTTAGGTAGACCTTTGTCTCTATTTTGTATGATCAGATTTTTCTGAGTCAGTTTGGGTAATTTGTATTTTCCTAGAAAAACCACTTATTTCATTTACATTTTCAAATCTTTTTGAGATAAAGTTTCAATAGTGTGCATGTATGATTTTTTTAAAATCTTTAGTTATATCTCCTTTTTTATTTCTGACCGTTTTTTATTTTCTTGAATGGATTTGACAGAACTTTAATTCTTTTAATGTTAATTCCTTCCTTTTAAAAAAATGTTTACTTTGTCCCTTTTGCCAACTTCTTGATTTAATTGCCTTTTTAATATCTCTTTAGTTTTGTTTTTGGATTATGGCAATGACTTACCCTGGCTCTTGCTCTTAAAGTTATAATAAAACTACTACTAGTTTTCTCTGGGGGCTTTTTCAGAGAAGAATAACTTATAATTACTACAGAGGCTTCTCTTGTGTCTCTTTTAATTG
This sequence comes from Panthera tigris, assembly GCF_018350195.1. Classification (NCBI taxonomy): domain Eukaryota; kingdom Metazoa; phylum Chordata; class Mammalia; order Carnivora; family Felidae; genus Panthera; species Panthera tigris. Next base: position 6,912,087 of record NC_056670.1, read on the forward strand.
CACGTTTTAGTTCTCTAGTTTTGGTGTTTATCTGATCAAATGATACGTGAGTGCAGAGTCTAACATTCAGAGAAAGCCTGCCTTAATCACCAATTCTAATCCAAGACCTCTCCATAGCGATCAGTCATTGCTGTCAGTTTAATATGGGCCTTTTAACCCTTTTCTGTGCTGCTGTTAATAATCTATGTCATTCTTAGAACTATAAACAGCATAATGTATACATGTAGGTATGTATGTCTTGGTAATACAAGGTATTATACTGTATTTATTATTCTCAACCTACCCTTCTCATTCAGTACATCCTGGAGATCCTTCCACATCAGTGCACGAAGATCTACAATACAGAAGTTTTAAATAACTGCATAGTGTTCCATAGTATGTGTATACCCTAGTTTAGTCAACCATCTGCCTATTAACGAAATGTCAGTATTTCCAGGAATCTTTTTTCCGTTCGATAAGCAGTGCTGGTGTTAAGACATTCTTACACATTCTCTCTTGTGTTCCTCTGTGACTAAAACTTCCTAAGAAGTGGAATTAAATGGGTCATAGAGATGTATGCTTTTATGGAGTTTGCCGACTTGCCCTTTAGAACAACTATGCCAGTATACATTCCTTTTCTATATTCTTGGTCAAATTTCATTACTAATTTTGCCGTGCTGACACATGAACCAAAGTAACTTGTCTTCTGTCTGGTTTCTATCTTCATAAAGTTCTCAAAAGTTCCTAGTCTGCTGTTGGCATCTTTCTGTCCTATAATAAATAACCTTCTATGTGTATCCTTTTTTCTTTTTTCTGTATATGTATTTGCTATCACTTTAATTTTCGCAGAAAGGGGAAGTGAGCATGTTAACCCTCTGTCCTGCGGTGTCCTGGGTGCTGGGTTATGGCATGAGTGCTCCTCACTTGCTCTTGCATGCCCTCCTCTACGCTCCCACGGTTTGAGTTTTTGTGTCATCGTAAATCTGTCTGTGTCATGGACTTAAAATGGCAAATATAAACTCGACACACTTTGTGTAGAATGGCAGTTAAACAACGTAATCTTTTCTGAGAATCACTGTTAAATCAGGGAATCTGTTAACATTAAAAAAATGTAATAGCGATTTTTGAAATTTTCGTTTTTAGGTATTAGAATATTTAAATGATCTGAAGCAATATTGGAAAAGAGGATACGGGTACACTATTAATAGTCGGTCCAGCTGCACCCTGTTTCAGGATATCTTCCAACACTTGGACAAAGCAATTGAACAGAAACAAAGGTAAAAACTTAATTTTTTTTAATGTGTCTTCTTAAATGCTCAACTGAACTTCTGGAAAATGTTTTATAATGGGTGATTTCAAAAAATAGTTTTGGGCCCCGTGGCTGTCTCTGTCGGTAGAGCATCCGACTTCGGCTCACGTCATGATCTCACGATTCGTGGGTTTGAGCCCCGTGCCGGCCTCTGTGATCACAGCTCAGAACCTGGAGCCTGCTTCGGTTTCTGTGTCTCCCCCTGTCTATGTTCCATCCCCCACCTGTGCTCTGTCTCTCTGTCTCTCAAAAATAAAGATTAAAAAAATTTTTTTAATAGGTTTTGCTTGTGTTTTTAAAAAATAATAACTAGACATACAAAAGAATGAGATGACATATGTGAGTTATGAGATATATACACCCTTTGTTCAACCCAAGACCTAGAACGTTACTAATAATTCGCATTTGCAGTGCTTCCCTTTTCCTGCCTCCTTGTGTTCCCTCTACTCCATGTCCGCTATAACCACGGTTCTGAATTTGCTGTATATCAATGCTTTGCCTCTTTAAAGTAGTTTTTATTGTAAATGTATGTGTGCAAACAGTATGTTTGGTTTTGCTTAGAGTCATATGCCTGTTGTCTTCTGGGACTTCCCCGCCGCCCCCCCCACCCCCCACCAGCATTACATTTATAGTGTTCATCATATTGTTACCTATACTATAAAGTCAGAAAATAAACAATTTTATGTGGCACCTAGGTGACTCAGTTGGTTAAGCATCTGACTTTTGATTTCTGCTCAGGTCATGATCTCATGGTTTGTGGGTTCGAGCCCCACATCAGGCTCTGCAGTGACAGCACAAAGCCTGCTTGGGATCCTCTTTCTCCCTTGCGTGTGTGTGTGCGTTCTCTCTCTGTCTGTCTTTCTCTCTCTCAAAATAAATAAACTTAAAAAAATAAACATTTTTGCTATAGTACAAGATTCAATGGCATGTGATATTCAGTAACTAAATACCACAGTTTATGCTCTCTTTTGTCAGTGGACATTGGGTAGTTTCTATTTTTTGCTGTTATGAAATAGTGTAATTAATTGTACATGGCTTGTGGTAGGAATTGCAAAATGTTTTTGAGTAAGACTCTCTCATGGAAAATCTTTTGTTAATCATACTTTTCAAGTTTTTTTTAAAAAACTTCTCATAATTTAAACCTGATAGAGTCTAAACCCCATTTTATTTGACAAATATGCTTCCACGAAAGCTTATGCATTCATAATTAGAGACAAAAATGCTATAAAGATGGAGACAGAAAGATGGAAGATTGTGTATTTGATTGTGTTTGCAATATTAAGTTTTTCATATATACATGTAGAGAGAGAATTTGTGTGTGTGTGTGTGTGTGTGTGTGTGTGTGTGTGTGTAGCTCCAGTTCATGAAGTTTTCTTGTGTTTGATGGGAGTTAGGGAGAAAACTCAATTGAGTATTTAGTTTCTGCTACCAAATGATTTTTGTGGGGCAAAATAGTCAAGGCAAGTTCTATCTTTGAGGTAAGCATTAACTTTTCCCTACTTAGTTTTATGAGTGGTTTATAACCCATAGACTTCATAAGATAACAGATCTTTTCTATTTGTTCATCGTTTCCGTCTCATTGTTGAACGTGTTTTGGGAATCTTGAAATTGTGTCAGAAAGATTCTTGAAAAATTTTTTGTAAGATTTGCTATTATAATTTGATGCCAGATTAAGGTTAAGTTAAGTTTGTCTTCATGTTTCAAAATGAATGTTACATTACAGAGTGAATTAAAGATGACCCAGATAAATGAAGAGATATACTATCTTTATGGATTGGAAGATAGATTGATCATTTGTAGACTGAATGCAATCCCCATCATAGTCCATAGGTCTCTTTGTAGAAATTGGGAGGCTTATTCTAAAATTTATACAGAAATGCAAAGAAGCTTGAGGAGCTAAAACAATTTTGAAAGAAAAAACAATAAAAACTTAAAAATATTTCACTTCAAAACTTACTATAAATCTATAGCCATAGACAAAAAGACCAATGGAATAGAATCAAGTCAATAAATAAACTCATAAATAAACCCTTATATGGTCAATTTGCAACAAAGATGCCAAGGTCATGCATTGGAAAAAAGGATGGTCTTCAGCAGTTGGTGCTGGAACAGTTGGATAACCATGTGTTTAAAATGACACTTAGGCCCTTACTTCACACTATACAAGAGATAAAACTGTGAAACTCCTAGAAGAAAACATGGAAGTGAATCTTTGTGATCTTGGATTAGGTCAATATTTCATAGCTAAAAAGCCCGAAAGCTCAATCTACAGCAAGATGGTTAAAATGGACCTCCTCAAAATTAAAAATTTTTGTGCTTCTTGGGGTGCCTGGGTGGCTCAGTTGGTTGAGCATCCGACTTTGGCTCAGGTCGTGATCTCACGGTTGACGAGTTCAAGCCCTGCGTCAGGCTGTGTGCTGATAGCTCAGAGCCTGGAGCCTGCTTCGGATTCTGTGTCTCCCTCTCTCTGCCCCTCCCCAGCTCATGTTCTGTCTCTCTCTGTCTCAAAAATAAACATTAAAAAAAATTTTTTTTTAATGTTTATGCTTCTAAAAATACTATTTGCAAAATGAGAAGATAAGCTATAGACTTGGAGATAATATTTGCAAAATATACATATATGTTTAAGGATTTGAATCCAGAATACATAGAGATGTTACCTCCCAATAAGGAGACAAACTAATTTTTAAAAAGAGCATAAGATTTGAATGGACAGTTAAGAAGATATGTGGATGGCAAATAAGAACAAGAAAAGATGCTTTTAACATCATTAGATGTTAAAACCACAGTGAAATACCACCAGTATATTCCCAAACTGGTTTTGAAATGATTTGAAAAAAAAAAAAAAAAAAAAAAAAAAAAAAAATATATATATATATATATATATATATATATATGTCTCTTCCCCAAGTTCTTGACATAGGGCTCCTGAAACCCGTGGAATTTCCTGGGTGATAGGCGTATCTTTTGTTCTAATGAGGCAACTTTGGGTGGCACCCTGGACAGCTCCAGGATGAGTGTTGAAAGACCAAGCCTTGAGTAAGTAGAAGCTTGCAATTTTCAGCCCTGAGCCCCATTCTCTTGAGAAGGAAGGAGGATTGGAAATGGAGTTAATGATGAATCATGCTTGTGCGATGAAGATGTCATAAAAATCCAAAAAAACGTTTGTGGTTTCGGGAGCTCCTGGGTTGATGAACAAGTAGATGTGCCGAGAGAGTGAACTATTATGTAGTCCATGCCTCAAGGGGGTGTGGAAGCTCCGTGCCCCATCCCACAAACCTGGCCCTACCCATTGCTTCCATGTGAACATTCACCTGCATCCTTTATCGTATCCTTTTGTAATAAACTGGTAATGTGTTTTCCTGAGTTTTGTGAGCTGCTCTGGCAAGTTAATAAACCTACAAATCCTTTGATTTGTAGCCCAGTTGGATAGAAGCTGTGTGTAACCTGGGACTAACACTCATACTTGCAGTTGGTGCCTGGAAGCGGAGGGAGGAGCAGTCTCGTGGGACCGAGTCCTGAGTGGAATCTGACACTGGCTCCAGGTACACGGTGTCAGAATTGAGTTAAATTGTAGGATACCCGGCTGCTATCACAGAATCGCTGGGTGTGGGGAAAAAGCCCCACATGTTTGGTATCAGAAGTGGTAGGAGTATGTAGTGTGAGAGTAGAGGAGAAACACGGGAGGGAGAGCCTGGGTGTTTTTCATACTCGCTGGCTAAAATTTAAGTTAAAAAGAAAAAAGACTGTCCTAAATGTTGGCAAGATGTGTAGGAACTAGAAGCTTTACACATTGCCGGTGGAAATGTAAAATTTAATACAGCCACTTGGGAAAAGTTTGGTGGCTTCTTAAAAAGTTAAACAAATCTACCATGATTTAGCAAATTTAGTCCGAAAGTACCCAATAGAAATGAAAATACAGGTCTGCACAGACTTTTATGTGACTGTTTATTGCAGTATTTTTCATAGTAGGTAAAAACTGTAAACAATTCCTTTGTCCACCAGCTGATAAATGAATAAATGCAGGTCTTATGGCCGTGTGATGGAATACTACTCAGCAATGAAAAGGAATGAATTACTGACAGATGCAGCAAAATGAATGGCTCCCAAGATACTATGCTAACTGAAAGAAGCCTGTTGGAAAAAGGAGGGGGAAAGAATGAAATAGTCTTTTGGTAAAAGTGGAAATAATTTTTAATGAATTTAGCAACTCAGAAAAATGGAATCTTTCCTTAGAAATTTTGACAGGATGACTCCAAAATGCTTATGACATGTAATTGCTTTAAATGTGTTTTAATTATCAGTTCGCTTCCCTGCCTTGATAAAATACACTAAAATAATTGAGGAGTCAAAACAAAAAATCAGGGCTCTTGCAGTTCCATGAGATGATCTGGATTACTATAGACAGGACAAGCCGGTTTTTGTTTTAAATAGTTTTGTTTTTTAGAGCCCATTTTGGTCTACAGCAAGATTGAGCGGAAGGTAAAGAGACTTCCCAACAGTCCCTTCCCCACAGCCCTCCCTACTATCACAATCGCCTACCAGAGTTACTTTTTAAAAGCAGTTTTGAGAAATAGTTTCTATATCGTGTAGTTCATCCATTTACATTGTGCAGTTCTGTGGCTTTTAGTATATTCAAGAGTTGTGCAGCCGTCACCACTGTTTAATTTCAGATCATTTTCACTACCTGAGAGAGAAACCGTATGCCCATTAGCAGTCTCTCCCCATTTACCCAAACGCTCTGAGCAGCAGGCAGCCCCTAATCTACTTTCTTTCTCTATGGATTTGGGTTTTCTGGACATGTCATATAAGTGGAATCATGTAATATGTGGTTCTTTGTGACTGGCTTCTTTGACTTAGCGTAACGTTCTCAGGTTCATCCGTGTTGTAGCATGTGTCAGTATTTCGTTCTTTTTATGGCTGAATAGTATTCTGCCGTATGAATATACCATATTTTGTTCATTAATTGATATCTGGGTCCTATCCACATTTTTGCTCTCGTGCGTAATGCTTCCGTGAGCATTTGCATACAGACTTTTGTGTGGTCACGTTTTCATTTGGCTCGGGTATATGCCCAGAATGGAATTTCTAGGGAGTCATGAAGTTTGACTCTCGGGAATTGTTAAAAGAGTATTGAAACTGTAGCCATGTAGGCAATCTCTGACATGCGCTGGTTCCTGGATGTGATTTGTAGACAAAGTGTTCCAAGTTGAGGTTGCCCTGTTTACAGTGATCCAGATGACCTGCTGGGAGGTTTTACTTGTTTTGTTTTTATCTTAAAGTGAAATTCCAGTTTTTAGCTTATTTTCTTACAATTTGTTTATCTTACCCACAGATGAAATACAGACGGAAAAATGGAACTAATTGAGGAATCATTACGTTAGGTAGTAGCCAACTCTGTACTCAGAAGCTAATGAGGCTAATTGTCGTGCATGGCTCCTGGGATCAGGTGCGGTAATACAGAGGCAGTGTGATGCTGTAGGCAGGTACTTGGATTTCGTGTGAGTCCTGATTCTGCTTTATTGATGTTGCAGATTCCTCACTTCTGAAAGGGGGCTGCGTCTGCTGACTGACAGGGTTGTTGTGATAATGAAATGAGATAATGTCTTCAAAGCACTTAGTATAATATGATGTTCCCATCAGCAAGATGAAGGAATTCTTACCCTCTTTTGGATGATTACTCCTTTATTTGTGGAGTTGTGAATTATTTGTGAATTAAAACACCTGCTATGATACATGTCAGGCAGTGTTTCAGGACCAGCAAACAATGATGAGTAAGACAGACTCATTGCACTTGTGACTTACAATCTAGAAAAAATAGAAATGTGTATCAAATTCACGGGTAATGGTGTAACTGTTCATGTGAGATTGTGAAACAGTATAAACAGTCAAAGGAAGGAGAGTTTGAGCTTGTATGACAGCTGATCATGTTGGCCACTGCCTCCTTTTCTATCTGAGGAAGGAGAGACAGCAGTAATTGTGAAGAAACTGGCAGGTGCTTTTCAGGGACCGGTTATCTCTATACTAAAAGACTGATCAGAGTTTTAAAAAGTATTTACGTAGCTGAATCAAGATTAAATTGTCTTGCCAAAATTACCTTGATTCCAAAACCAGACAAAGACCCCACTAAAAAGGAGAATTATAGACCAGTTTGTCTGATGAACATGGATGCAAAAATCCTCAGCAAGATACTAGCCAATCGGATCCAATGATGCCTTAAAAGAATTATTCACCACGATCAAGTGGGATTTATACCTGGGATGCAGGGCTGGTTCAATATCTGCAAAACAATCAATGTGATTCATCACATCAATAAAAGAAAGGACAAGAACCACATGATCCTCTCAATAGATGCAGAGAAAGCACTTGAAAAAATACAGCATCCTTTCTTCATAAAAACCCTCAAGAAAGTAGGGATAGAAGGATCATACCTCAATGAAAGACCCACTGCTGATATATCCTCAATGGGGAAAAACTGAGAGCCTTCCCTCTAAGGTCAGGACAGGGATGTCCACTCTAACCACTGTTAACTCAACAGACTATTGGAAGTCCTAGCCTCAGCAATCAGACAACGCAAAAGAATAAAAGGTATCCAAATCAGCAAGGAGGAAGTCAAACTTTCACTCTTCACAGATGACATGATTCTCTATTTGGAAAACCCAAAAGATTCCACCAAAAAACTGCTAGAACTAATCCGTGAATTCAGCAAAGTCACAGGATATAAAATCAATGCACAGAAATCAGTTGCATTTCTATACATCAATAGTGAAGCAGCAGAAAGTGAAATCAAGGAATTGATCTTGTTTACAATTGCACCAAAAACCATTAAATACCTAGGACTAACCCTAATCATAGATGTAAAAGATCTATATGTTGAAAACTATAGAAAACTTATGAAGGAATTGAAGAAGACACAAAGAAATGGAAAAACATTCCATGCTTGTGGATTGGAAGAATAAATATTGTTAAAATGTCATTACTACCCAAAACAATCTATACATCCAATGCAATCCCAATCAAAATTGCACCAGCATTCTTACAGCCAAACAATCCTAAAATTTGTATGGAACCACAAAAGACCCCAAATAGCCAAAGTAATATTGAAAAAGAAAACCAAAGCAGGAGGCATCACAATCCCAGACTTTAGCCTCTACTACAACACTGTAATCATCAAAACAGTATGGTACTGGCACAAAAACAGACACATAGACCAATGGAATAGAATAGAGAAGCCAGAATTGGACCCACAAATGTGTGGGCAACTAATCTTTGACAAAGCAGGAAAGAGTATCCAATGGAAAAAAGTCTGTTTAGCAAATGGTGCTGGGAGAAATGGACAGCAACATGTAGAAGAATGAAACTAGACCACTTTTCTTAAACCACAAAAATAAACTCAAAATGGATGAAAGACCTAAATGTAAGACAGGAAACCATCAAAACCCTAGAGGAGAAAGCAGGCAACAACCTCTTTGACCTCAGCCGCAGCAATTTCTTACTCAACATGCCTCCAGAGGCAAGGGAAACAAAAGCAAAAAATGAACTATTGAGACCTCATCAAAATAAAAACCTTCAGCACAGCAAAGAAAACAATCAGCAAAACTAAAAGGCAACCGACAGAATGGGAGAAGATATTTGCAAATGACATATCAGATAAAGGGTTAGTATCCAAAATCTATAAAGAACTTATCAAACTCAGCACCCAAAAACCAAATAATCCAGTGAAGAAATGGGCAAAAGACATGAAGAGACACTTTTCTAAAGAAGACATCCAGATGGCTTGCAGACCCATGAAAAATGCTCAACGTCACTCATCATCAGGGAAAAACAAATTCAAACCACAATCAGATACCACCTCACACCTGACAGAATGGCTAACGCTAACAACTCAGGCAACAACAGATGTTGGCAAGGATGCAGAGAAAAAGGATCTCTTTTGTACTGTTTGTGGGAATACCAACTGGGGCAGCCACTCTGGAAAACAGTATGAAGGTTCCTCAAAAAATTAAAAATAGAACTACCTTATGACCCAGCAATTGCACTACTGGGTATTTATGCAAAGGGTACAGGAGTGCTGTTTCGAAGGGGCACATGCACCCCCATGTTTATAGCAGCACTATCGACAATAGCCAAAGTATGGAAAGAGCCCAAAAGTCCATCAATGGATGAATGAAGAAGATGTAGTGTGTGTGTGTGTGTGTGTGTGTGTGTGTGTGTGTGTGTGATGGAGTATTACTCGACAATCAAAAAGAATGAAATTCTGCTGTTTGCAACAATGTAGAGTGTATTATGCTAAGTGAAATTAGAGAAAAACAAATATATGACTTCACTCATATGGAATTTAAGATACAAAACAGATAAACATAAGGGAAGGGAAACAAAAATAATATAAAAACAGGGAGGGAGACAGAACATAAGAGACTCTTAAATATAGAGAACCAGCTGAGGGTTGCTGGAGGGGTTGTGGGTGGGGGGGATGGGCTAAGTGGGCAAGGGACATTAAGGAGGACACTTGCTGAGATGAGCGCTAGGTGTTACATGTAGGGGATGAATCACTGGAATCGAATCCTGAAATCATTGCACTATATGCTCACTAACTTGGATGTAAATTTAAAAAAAAAAATTTTTAAATAAAAATTTTGAAAAACAGCTAAAAAAATTAAATCTTCTTAAATAGAGGGAAGAAGGTATATTTAGAGACTTCTATCATATTTCTGTCCAAAAAAGCAGATTGATAGGATTTTAGGAGCAGTGCTACATTTAAGAATACTTCTAAAGAAAACCAACATATGCTCAGTAAAGAGAATAATAGCGTTTTAAAAAATTAATAGATTTTGTGTCTTAGAGCAGTTTTAAGTTCACACCAGTTTGGAGTGGGAATTCTAGAGTTCCCAACTACCTTCCCCTCCACATACACAGCCTCCCTCAACATTAACATCACACACACAGTGGTAGGATAAGACTTCAGTAGATTTTTCTGACCCATTCTATCAGAACATTAACCTTTTTTCTTTGCGACTCTTAAAATCTTTTTTGTATTTGTGTTTAGAGTCTGTGTGTATGTTTATGAGCAGTATTTTGTCATCCTGTTGTCTGAGGGAGAGGTCTCTCACTTCATGGTGGAGCCCCCAGGCTACGTTTGCGTTCCATGTACTACTGCTTAGGCAGGCTGTTCCCTCTTTATGTTCATGGTCAATCAGAGATCGGCTTCCGAGTTTATGAATACTTCTTCAACGTAATTTTAGGAGCCTGGTTTTACTTCACAGAAAAACTGGAGATTACAAACAATGTTAATTGGCGAGGGTCCGCATTTTGGCTGCGTATAGCTGCCCTTCAAGCTCAGGGTCCTTTACTCTTATTAGGATCTTGATTTTTATTTTCCTCCTTGAACCATCACCACAGTGATGGGATTAAAGTTAAAACCAGTACATTCACTATTTAAGCAAATTTGAGCAGCTTTTGCCATTTAAGCAGCTGTGATTAGAAAAGCAGATTGCGGAGGGGTGCCTGGGTGACTCAATTAGGCGTCCTCTGTTGGCTCAGGTCATGATCTCATGGTTGGTGAGTTCGAGCCCCATATCAGGCTCTGTGCTGACAGCTCAGCGCCTGGAGCCTGCTTCAGATTCTGTGTCTCTCTTTCTCTCTGCCCTTCCCCTGCTCTCTTTCTCTCTCTCTCAAACATTAAAAAAATTAAAAAAAAAGACTGGATTTACTAAAGGGATGAGACTATATGGATTTTATTCTACTGTACCCATTCCCCATTATCTCTGTTGATATATTTTTATCTTTTTAGATCGGGGTAATTCAATAAGTCACTTCTTTTTTAAAATAAGGTTTATATTCTGGACTGTAGTTGCTTAGCCTGATGAGAGCTTTCATTTCATCATGGATAATCTCAGAGGCTGAAATTGACTGCTGTCAATATTGTTACTATCATTCAACTTACTAACTTTGTCTACTTTTTCACTGACTCTCAAATCTTGATATTTTCATATTTTGCCATTGAACAAGGGTATGGCTTTTTAACGTTGTGTAGTTCCTTATTTTAACATAAGATGGCAGCATTGAAATTCACGTGGCAACAAGTGATTTTATTTTTTATTTAGTTTTTATAATTTTTTAAAGTTTATTCATTTATTATTTCCGAGAGAGGGAGAGACATGGAGAGCCCGCACAAGTGGGGGAGGGGTAGACACACACACACACACACACACACACACACACACACACACACACACACACACAGAATCCAACGCAGGCTCCAGGCTCTGAGCTGTCAGCACAGAGCCCGGCTGGGGGCTTGAACTCAACAACCGTGAGATCATGACCTGAGCTGAAGTTGGACACCTAACCGACTGGCCCACCCAGGTGCCCCAATGGGTGATTTTAAATAGCTGTTTGGGTTGTTTGGCCCGTGGGAATTAGGGAGGGGGGGCTTGTCTTTTAAAGTTCTTGGAAACGTGTGCAGATTCTAAGTCCTCAGGACGTGTGTGCCGGTCTTTTTGCTCCCTTTCTGCAGTCAAGGTTCCATGGAGTCCAGGTGGATGTTCCAGCAAACTCTAGGAGTGCTGCCTGTCGAAAGAAACTGGCTAAATAAAGATTAAAGTATAACTAGTCTGGCTGTGCCAATGTCCGTCTGGTTTTGGGAAAAACTTTTGGACTCTCCGTAGAGCATAGGTTTGTGGTGTCTGGAACTTTATCTCGGTGTCCACTCCTCGGTGCCTAGAACGAGCACGGGGTACATACAGTTGGTGGTCGCTACGCATCACAGGAGTGTCTGCAGTCCTCTCTTTCTCTCCCATCCGTTGTCCCTGTTTTAGTCCGTGCTTCCGTCATGCAGGCGTCCCAGCCGCAAACTGCCTCATTCTGGACTCTGCCTCCCTCACCTTCTACCTCTACTCACCGTGTTGCGTTCTGTATTTGTCGTTTTGTGGGGTTTTTTGGTTTTGCTTCCAGATTTAGATCTGTTCCTTCCACGTTTTTTACCCCACCGCTCCGCCCTCAGTTCAGGCCAGTATCTTTCTCTTAGATTTCAGCAACTGCTTCTAAGTGCTTGCCTGGCCTCAGCGTCCGCCCGCCTGACTCCCGTGTATCATGCAGGCGGTAGAGGGTGTACATCTAAGTTACTGTCTCAGGGAGCTCATGTCCTAGTTTGGAGGATATTTATATAACAGCACTAAAACCGGTTTTTAAAAAAGTGCTAAAGGAGAATGAATTTGAACTTTGGAATTTGGTAAAGGCTTTATGGGATGAGTCCTTGAGGTTGGTCACTGAAGACTTCTTTCAGTAACCTCAGTGTATCCACCCTTAATACTCATTTTAATTTCTTTAAAAGGTTTTATTGACCTATCATTGATGTAAAGTTAAGTGGTACATATTTAAAGTGTACAATTTGGTGAGTTTTTACATACGTACATATATGTGAAACCGCCAGCGAAGGCAAGATAACGGAATATCCATCCTGTGCAAAGATTTCTTTGTGACTCTTTCCACCTGCCCCCATCCCCAGGCCAGCCGCTGATCTGTTTTCTGTCACTCTGGATTAACCTATTTTTTCTAGATTTTAGATAATGGAACCATCTACTGTATACATTTTTTGATTTGACTTCTTCTAGCATAATGGTTAGGAGATTCAGCCACGTTGTTAGGGGTTGTTAGGCAGTCCCTCCCTTTTACCGCTGAATGGTATTCCATCATACGGACACACGCCAGTTCGCTGATCCATTCCCCCTGCGGTAGATGTTAGGTGGTTTCCCGTTCAAGGCTATTCCACGTGAAGCTGCTGTGAACTTCGGTTGTCCTGCTGTGGACCTGTGCCTTCTTTCCTGCCGGGTGACACCTAGTCAGAGAATAGCTGAGTCCCCTGTCGGTGAATGTTTCCCCTTCTTGAGAATCGGCCAAACTCTTCCTGTCCGCGGGTGAGAGCTGACGTACTCTACATTCTGGCTGACGCTTGGTGTGGTAGGTCTTTGTAATTTGAGCAGTTCTGATGGGCACGTAGTGCCTCATTGTAGTGTTTGCGTTTCCCTAAAGACTGTTGACGTGCACCGCCCTTGCAGGTGCTCATTTACCACCCTAGTGTAATCTGCCGAAGTGTCTTCCCATCTTCAGCCGTTTTGTAAGCGGGTTGTTTCTCATCTTTTATCGTTGTCAGAGTTCTTTGTACGTATTCTGGGTACAGGTCCTTTCTCAGATTTATGCCCTACAGATATATTCTCCTAGTCTGGGGTCTGCCTTTTTGTTTTTGTAAAAATGTCCTTTTTGGGCTGCTGGTGCCCCGCTATGGAGGCAGGTGCCCCCGAGCGTGTGTTTGGTCCCTGTACGTTGGGAGGTTTTCCTAGTCTGCATTATGGGAAACAGACTACTCCTGGCCCTGGGTTAGCTTTGGGAATGGTTTCACCTGTTCCTTCCCAGTGTTTTTTCCTGGATTTGGATGGTTTTCTCAAGTGTGTGCGGATCGGTGCCGGCTGCAACCTCGAGGTGTGGGTCCCTGCCGGTCTCTCTTCTCTGGAACTCGGTCCTGTGAATTGCGGCCAGCGTGGCCTCCCTGAGCTCTGGGTCCTGTCTCATCCACAGGGAAGGTGGTCACGCTCCGCCCGGGCTCCCCTTGCCTGTGCTGCCACCTGGAAACCCTGGGCGGTGAGCTGGGGGAGCCACTTCGCTTTTCTCGCTCCTCCTCTGCCTCGTGCTGAGCGCCTCAGAACCACCGCCCCATGTCGGTTTTCAGGCTTCGGGTAAATCCGGTCCCTGTCGCCCTGTCTTGGCTGAAAGCGGGTTATTTCGGTTGTATTTTTGCCTGAGAAAAAACTTTATGCTCAAGCCGTTTTAGTTCTACATTTGTGCTAAGCTCTCAGTCAAACCGATGCTTCCCCAGATGCCTCACGGGGCTGATGTTTCAGTCAGATGTATAAACAGACTTAAAAAATATCTCTTTTCCCTGGTAATTTTCTTCCCAGAGCATCTCCTGTGTCTGGCACTTCACGTTTGTGTCCTTACGTAAGTATGGGAATTGTCTGAGTTGTCTGAAGCTGGGTTTGAATTCCTGGATCGCAATTAAAAATGTACTCTGTGTCGCATTGGTTGAGAGCGAAACACGAATTAAGAGTTTAGGAAGATCTGAGCTGAGTACGTGTAGAGGAAAACCCTGCAGTTATCAGTTGTTTTTATGATTGAGCTTCTTTGTGTGACTTTTAAGTACTTTCTTGAGGTGTTTTGCGTACATTGAACATACATAGTCATCAGCCCTCGTGTAACAACGTAATTTGAGACTTCAAATTCAATTTTGTTTTTTATTGAAGATTTAGTGAAGTCTCCTTACCAACTTGTGTACGTAAAAGGGGGCTGTTAATTTGGAGAACTACATTCTTACGTCGCTAGATAGAGTTAGGTAATCTGCTTGCCTTTTTCTTATTTCTGTGGTTCTCTATATTTGTTAGTACAGAATATTGATTTGTTTCCTTATATTTGTATTAATAGTTTACATTTTCTATGATGTTTTTTCCTTCTTAAAGCTAAAATGTGCCTCTTTTTTAAAAGTGGTTTTGTCACGTTTTGGAAAATGTAACATTCCAAAATGCATTTGATAAAAATGCATTTTTGTCAAAAGAAGAGAACAGAGTTACTGGTATCCTATTTCACGTCTTTGTATTCCTTGTCGTTTGGGAGACCGTTCTAAGAATTCTAAAGGATAGTTGTTACAAGTCAGGGATAGACGTGAACTTGACAAACGTGACCAATGGATCATAGAACTCTGTGTTGGGGACACCTGGGTGGCTCAGTCAGGCGCCTGACTCTCGATTTCGGCTCAGGTCGTGATCTCAACGTCGTGAGTTCGGTCTCTGCGCAGACAGTGTGGACCCTGCTTGGGATTCTCTGTCGTCCTCTCGCTCTGCCCCTCCCCCACTCGTGTGCTGTCTTTCTCGCAAAATAAGTAAAGGTTAAAAAGAAAAGAAGTCTGTGTTGGTTGATGGATCAGAATACGGAAAATACAGAAAGATTTCATCGGCTCAGACATTTGAAATACAGGCCTCATTAGGGTAAGATTACTAGGCTTCCCCAGAGCCCACGTGGTGCAGGAGGCACCAACAGGTGCGGGTCGGACGTGCCGTGCTGTCCCTCAGGATGTCAGACTGTGACACGCAGCGCAGGGAGTCTCGGCTCCCAAGGCTGTACTCCCGGTTCCGTGGGTTCGTGTGTTTCTCAGGGATGAAGTCCCAGTCCTTGAGTCAGATTCTCAGTGGTCGTGTGTCCCCAGAAGCTTACGGCTTCAGTAGGTATCGAATCCGTGCCTCAGTACCGAGGGCCCGGCGGCTCCTGCTCTAACAACACTGACGTCTTTCCGCCAGAAGACTGCGTTCTTTTGTTACAGATGAGAACCTGGTACCTCCCGTGGAGACACCCTGAACCTCCCAACCTTGTTCCTGGGATGGTCACGACAGAGAAGGCCACACGGAATCAGAGAGAGAGTGGGATGTAGTGTCTTTGGATTGCCTTCAACAGTCCAATGAAAAAAATTATGTGCCGTGGTCTTAAATTAGGAATCGAATAAACTGAGAAGTGGTGTTTTCCCCCACATTCTTTCCCCTTTTATCCTCCTCACATTACAGTCTCTCATTCCTCGTGTTCTGACCCCCCACGCCAACACACACGCACCCTCCCTTACTTCCTCATTCAGACACACACACGTCCTACCCATTTTCCGTTGCCAATATTTCGGGCTTAATCATAGGCCAGCTTTGCTTTGAAGAAGCTTGGGAATGAAACCCACCAAAGTTCTTACGCCGCCTCAGGACTCTGGTGTATTCAAGGAGAAGCTGGGGATTTGGTTCTTTCAGTAGCAGGCGGGCCTCACTGGATGTAAATCAGTTCCTAGCGGACGGCCCAGAGCATTTCTGAGATTTATTTTCTGTTAGGAGACGGAGCAAAGAGCGGGGTGTTCTTGAAATAGAACCACTTAACTTCAGAGAAATTATTGATTTACTTTACAGAACCTGGTACATATCTTTAACGGCTTCTGATAAAAATAGGGCCATAAATAAATACTCTTAGGTATTTGCTCTGTCATCTTTAGAGCTAGAAAAACAAACAAAAAACCCTTTGTGCGTATGTCCACACAAACTCCACAGCTCTTTAGTCTCCACTAATTGAAGATATCCAAGTCCCTACTTTTAGTGCGTGGATGTAATTTAGGATAGAAATACAATATGTTTTCCATTTAACATTAATGCTGCTTAACTTTGTCAAAGAAAACTGAGATGTGAGTAAGTCTTAAAAGGGGGGCAAACACGTATACGCATGAGCAGCTGTTTAAAGGGGAATTGTATTAGCTCTTTGGAGGGAGAATATACTCTTTTTTTGGTCACCCGTATTCTCGTGGTAGCAGTTTGTTCCTTTGTTTTTTTAATTAACGAACTTAATTTTTTAGAGCAGTGTTAGGTTCACAGCAAAACTGGGCAGAAAGTACAGAGTTCCCATAAATTCCCTCCCACACCCCAACACACACCACACCACATTGGGACCTTCGCTACACTTGATTACCCTACACTGACACACCTCATGGTCACCAAAGTCCACGCTTACATTAGCTCTCACTCTTGGCGTTCTACGTTCTCTGGGTTTGGACAGATACACACCAACATCTACCCACCGTTGTAATATCCTACACGATAGTTTTACTGCCTTCAAAACCCTCTGTGCTTTGCCTGTTCATCCCTCCCTTCCCCCAACCGCTGGCAACTACTGATCTTTATACTGTCTTCATAGTTTTGCCTTTTCCAGAATGTCACATATTTGGAATTGTACAATAGCTAGCCTTTTCAGAATAGTTTCTTTTACTTAGTAATACACATTGAAGTTTCCTCTGTGTCTTTTGATGGCTTGATATTGCATTTCTTCTTAGAACTGAGTAGTATTTCATTATCTGGATGCACCACAGTTTAGTTACCCCTTTACCTACCAACAGGCCTTCTTGGTTGCTTCAAGTTTTGACAATTTGTAAACATCCACGTTCAGGTTTTTGTGTGGACATAACTCTTTAGTTCATTTGCATAAATACCAGGCAGCACAATTGCTGGATTGTATGATGAGAATATGTTTAGTTTTGTGAGAAAACCTCCAAACTGACTTGCACAGTGGCTCTATCCATTTGCTTTCCCACCAGCAATGAGTGAGAGTTTCTGTTGTCAGCCTTTGGCATTGTCAGTGTTCTGGACTTCTGCTGATAGTGGAGTGGTGTCTCATTGTTTTAATTTGCAATTCCCTAATGATGTATAATGTTGAGCACCTTTTCATATGCTTAGTTGCCATCCGTTTATCTTCTTTGCTCAGGTTTTCTGTTCAGGCCTTTGGCCCATTTTTACATTTAGAGGGTTGGTTGTTTTTTTTATTGTTGTGTCTTACGAGTTTTTTGTATATTTTAGATAACTCCTTTATCAGATATGTCTCTTGTAAATATTTTCCCACAGTCCGTGACTTGTCTTTTTATTCTCTTGACATTGTCTTTAGTAGAGCAGAAATTCTTACTTTTAATGGAGCCCAGATTATTAATTTTATCTTAAATGGGTCACGCCTTTGGTGTTACATTTAAAAAGTCCTTGCAATACCAAGGTCATCTAGGTTTTTCTCCTACGTTATCTTCCAGGAGTTTTATAGTATTGAGTTTTACATTTAGGTCTGTGATCCTTCTGAGTTAATTTTTGTGAAGGGTACAAGGTCTGTGTCTAGGTGCAATTTTTTTCACGTCCGGTCTTCCAGCACCATTTGTTGAAAAGATTGTCTTTGCTCTATTGTATTACCTTTGCTTTCTGATCTTTACTTTGTCAAAGACCGGTTGACTCTATTAATAGGGGTCTATTTCTGGGCTCTCTGTTCCTTTCTATTGGTCTGTTTGTCTTTCGCCAGGACCACACTATGTTGATTACTTTAAAATTACTGTAAGTCTTGAAATCAAGTAGTGTCAATCCTGCAACTTTCTTTTTCTCCTTCAGTGTTGTTTTGGCTCATCCATATTGTTTTGCTTCTCCGTGTAAACTTTAGAATCAGTTGTTGTTATCTACAAAATCACTTGCTGGGATTTTTATTAGGATTGTATTGAATCCATAGATCAAATTGGGAAGAACTGACATTTTGACGGTATTGAGTCCTCTTTGATTCTTTCATAAGAGTTTGGTACTTTTTCTTATATAGATCATAGACATATTTTATCTTATACCTAAGTATTTCATTGTGATGGTACTAATATAACAACAATGTGTTTTTAATTTTAAATTTCCACTTGTTTATTGTTGGCATATAGACAAGCGGTTGGCTTTTATGTATTAACCTTGTAGCCTGCAAACTTGCTATACGTACTTACTAGTTCCAGGAGTTTTGGGTTGATTTTTTGGATTTTCTACATAGACAATCATGTCATCTGCAAACAAAGCCAGTTTTATTTCTTCCTTCCTAATAGGTATACCCTTTTTTCTTGTCTTGGAGTGTTAGCTAAGACTTCCAGTATGATGTTGAAAACTAGTGGTGAGAAGAGACATCTTTGCCTTCCTTGTACCTGATCTTAGCAAGAAAGCTTTGCATTAAGTATGATGTTAAGTGTAGCTTTTTGCATATGTTCTTTATCCAGTGGAGGAAGTTCCTCTGTTCCTAGTTTGCTGAGAATTTTGATCATGACTGAGTGCTAAATTTTGTCACATGGTTTTTCTGAAGCTCTTGATGACATGATTTTTCTTTTTTAGCCTGTTGATGTGATTGTTCGCATGACTTTTGAATATTGAGCCAGCCTTGACACCTGAGATAAATCCTACTTGGTTGGGGTGTATAATTCTTTTTATACATTGTTGGTTGGATTCAACTTGTTAATATTCTGCTTAGGATTTTTGTGTGCTTCTGTCTTCATGTATCTTGATTGGTTGTGTTTTCTAGGGGTATCTTTGCCTAACTTTGGTATTAGGGTAATACTGGTCTCAGAATGAGTTAGGAGTTCTTTCTCTTTGCTTCTGTTTTCTGGAAGTGCTTGTAGAAAATCGGTAGAATTTCTTCCTTGAAGGTTTGGTAGAGTTCACCGGTGAATCCTTCTGGAAGGAATCCTTTTGGGAGGTTATTAATTACTGATTCAAGTTTTTAGTAGATATAGGCTTACTTGGATCATCTATTCTTGTGTTTTGGCAGATTTGGTCCGTTTTATCTAGGTTATCAGACTTAGCAGGTATGGAGTTCATAATATTCCTTTATTATCTGTTTAATGTTCATGGGATCTTTGGTGATCTCTTTTCTTTCTTTTCTGATATTAATAATTTGTGCCTTCTCTTTAGCCTGGCTAGAGACTTACTGATTTTATCGATCTTTTCAAAGAACTAGCTTTTGATATTGTTCATTTTTTTCTAAAGATTTCTCTGTTTTAAATTTCACTGATTTTTGCTCGTATTTTTAATTTTATTTTCTTCTGCTTACTTTGGATTTGATTTGCTTTTCTTTTTCTACATCCCTGAAATGGAAGCTTAGATAGTTGATTTTAGATCTTTCTTCTTTCCTAATATAGGCATTAAGTGCTATCAAATTCCCTATAGGTACTGTATTCACTGCATCCCACAAATTTTTGGTAAGTTGTGTTTTCATTTTCATTTCATTCAAAATGTTTGCGAATTTCTTTGGAGTTAAATTTCCTTTGAGAGTTCTTCTTTGACCCATGTGTTATTTAGAAGTGTGGTGTATAACCTCCAAGTATTTGGGGGTTTTCCAGTTGTCCTGTCAGTGATTTCTAGTTTCATTACATTGAGCGAATGTCACACAATTTCTGTTCTTTTAAATTTTTTAAGATGTGATTTGTGTCACAAAATGTGGTCTCTTAGTGAATCTTCCATGTGAAGTTGAGGAGAATGTATAATCTGCTATTGTTGGATGAAATCCTCTACAGATGTCGGTTAAATCCAGGTGATTCATGGTCTTGTTGAGCTTAATTTCTCTTTACTGACTTTTTAGCCTGCTGGATTGGTCCATTTCTGGTAGAGGATTGTTAAAGTCTCCAACTATAAGAGAGAGTTTATCTGTTTATTCTTGTAGTTCTGTCAGTTTTTGCCTCATGCATTTTGTTCTGTTAGGCACATACCTACATACACATTAAGGAATATTCTATCTGCTTGGAGTAGTAACCCCTTCATCAATATGCAATGCCCCGTTTATCCTTAATAACTTTCCTTGCTCTGCAGTTGGCTCTGTCTGAATTTATATAGCTACTCCTGCTTTCTTTTGATCAGTGTTCATTAGCGTGCTATATCTGTCTCCGTTAGTTTACTTTTAATCTGCATTGAAAGTGGGTTTCGTGTAGGTAACATGTAGTTGGGTTTTGTGCTTGGTCCACTCTGACAATCTTTGTCTTTTAGTTGGTATATTTTGTCCGTTGACTTTTTCAGTGATTATTAATACAGTTGGATTAATATCTACCATATTTGTTACGATTAGCTGTTTCTTGCCCTTGTTCTTTGTTCCGATTTTATCTTCCACACTTTTTCTAACTTCTGTGGTTTCAGTTGAGGATTTTGTATCGTTCCATTTCCTCTTCTTTCATAGCATATCGGCTGTATTTCTTTTCTTGGTGGTTGCCCTAGAATTTGCCATATGCCTGCACAACTAACCTAAGTCTGCTTTCAGATAACACTGTTAGCACTTCAGGGGTAGTGCACGCACCTTATAACAAACTGTTCCCAGTCTTCTTTCCTGTCCCTTGCGTCATTGCTGCCATTCATTTTACTTGCACATAAACATACGTGTGTGTGTGTGCGCGCGCGCGCACGCATGAACACGCATATATAATCAAGTGCGTTATTGCTATTATTATTTTGAGCAAATTATTATCTTTAGGTCAGTTAAGAATAAAAAAATACAGTAGCTCAGTGGGTTAAGTGTCCGACTTCAGCTTAGGTCATGATCTGTCGGTTCGTGAGTTCCAGCCCCACGTCGGGGTCTGTGCTGACACCTCGGAGCCCCGAGCCTGCTTTGGAATCCGTGTCTCCCCTCTTTCTCTGCCTCTCCCTCTCTCACACTCTGTCTCTCAAAAAATAAAGAAGTGTTAAAAAAATTAAAAAAAAAGAAATCATAAACATTTTTATTTTACCTTCACTTATTCGTCTTCACTGTTTTTCTTTATGTAGATCTGAGTTTCTGACCTACAACTATTTCCCTCTCTCTGAAGAACTTCTTTTAACGTGCCTCGTGAGACGTGTCCACTGGCAACAAATTTCCTCAATTTTTGTCTGAGAGAGCCGTTATTTCTCTCACTTTGGAAGGATGATTTTGCGTGGTACAAAATTCTATGTCGGTGGGCTTTTTCTCTCAATACAGAAATACTTCACTGTCTTGCTTGCATGACTTCTTTCAAGATTTTTTTCTTTATCTTTGATATTATGAAGTTTGAATATGGTATGCCCAGATACAGTGGGTGGTTTTTTTGTGGTTTTTTGTTTTTATTTGCTTGGCGTTTGAGCTTCCTGGATCTGTGGTTTGGGGAAATTCTCAGTCAGTATTGCTTTAAATATTGCATCATTTTCTGTCTTTCTCATCTCCTTCTGGTATTCCCATTACACATGTTCATTAAACCTTTTGTGATGGCCCCGCAGTTCTTGCATATTCTGTTCTGCTTTTCCCAGTGTTTATCCTCTGTACTGTTCAGTTTGGGAAGTTTCTGTTGTTATGCCCCAACTTGGAGATTCTGTCTGTGTCCAGGTTACAGACACATTCCTCGCTTCTGTGCCATGTTTTTAATGTCTAGTACTTTTTTGATTCTTTCTTAGAATTTCCATCTCCCTACTTACATTATCCATCCATTTTTGCACGTTAATATTTGTTGTTGTTTTTCTTTTTTATCATGGGAGGGGTGGACGCACAAGCTGGGGAGAGGGGCAGAAGGAGAGAGAGAGAGAGAGAGAGAGAGAGAGAGAGAGAGAGAGAGAGAGAGAGAATCTTAGGCCCCATGCTCATGTGACGTGGTACTCAATCCCATGAACCATGAGATCATGACCTGAGCTGAAATCAAGAGTCAGATGCTCAACCAACTGAGCCACCCAGGTGCCTGTGAAGCCCTTACATATTAATCATAGTTAAAAATTCCTGGTAATTCCACCCTTATCTGCCATACCTGATTCTGGCTCTGATGTTTTTTCAGTCTCCTTAAACTATGTTTCTGCCTTTTAGTATACCTTGTAATTTTTTTGTTTAAAGTGGGCATGACGTGCTGGATACAAAGACCTGTGGTAGATAAGCCCTTAGTAATGTGGTGGTGAGGTGTATACTCCTGTAGACCTGGGATGAGGTCTCAGCCTTTTGATGAGTCTGTGGCTCAGGCTGTGGACGGCACCAGTGCTTCTCACTTCCCCATCCTTAGGTGGCACAGGACGGGTGGAGGTGGCTAGAACTGGGTATTTCCCTGCCCCTAGGTAAGTTAGACTCTGGTAGAACAGTTTCTCCTGAGGGTAGGCCTTGTTAAGAGGAATAGAAAGCTCCGTGTCTTTCAGAATGGTTCCTTTCCCCTCCCCCTGCCAGCAACAAGAAGGGATTCACTGTGAGGACCTGGCCGGGTTCCTGGAGGTAACACTCACTAAGTGTGGGTGTTCCCCAGGGTCCCTCGATGTTTTTAACTCTGACTCGCCCATATTGAGCCCCTAGCCATTCGTCACTAACAGTTGAGGTTTTCCCACCATGCCCCGATGCCCGCCGTCTGTGTCTCCAATTTGGGGGGTATCACTTTGCCTTGCGAACTTTGGCTCAGGTCATGATCTCACGGTTTGTGGGTTCAAGCCCTGCATCGGGCTCTGTCGCGCGCTCTCTCTCTCAAAATAATATATAAACATTAAAAAAATGTATACCTAGAGTTTGATATTTTGGCAGTTGAGTTTCAAACAATAAAGTAAAAATCAATTTATGTGTTGCTTAATCATTGTAAGAAAAGACAAAAAGCATTCTGACGTTCTTAACTATAAGGAGATCCCTGATTTGTAGTAGAGAGTATAAAATGGCTGAATAATTATTGGCTTTATTCTTTGGAATTTTATACCTCGTAATTATAAGTTAGATGTTTTACTTCTACTTTCTTGGGGAGTCTTGAAGAAGATTACATTATTACATTTAGTTTTAACACTGGAACCATTAAGGATTACTAAGATGAATTTGGCTAGGAAAACATAAAATAGTGAAGAAAAACAATTATGTTGGAAACTGAAGTGATTTATATTGTGAGCTATAATTTAATGGAACTACTTTTGAGTTAGTACAAAAAATACTTAACATTCTTTTAGATTTCTTACCTTATTTAAGAGTGTGTTAAATTCTTTCTGCCTTAACCCAACCTAGACATTTAGTGAGCTCTGAATTCTTTTCTTTTTTTTTTTTAATGTTTATTTATTTTTGAGTGAGAGAGAGAACACAAGTCAGGAAGGGGTCAGAGAGAAGGAGACACGGAATCCGAAGAAGTCTCCAGGCTCTGAGTTGTTGACCCAGAGCCCGACATGGGATTTGAACTCACAAACTGCAACGTCATGACCTGAGCCGAAGTTGGCCACTTAACCGACTGAGCCACGCTGGTGCCCCTGAAATTTTTTAATGCCAAAATCAAGAAAGAGATTTTTAAAATTGTGTAAAACTTGAAAGTGCTTAAAGAATTTTTAGGCCACTTCAGGGTTTCAATTTTATGTTCATGTTGATAATATATTTTATAAAATATCCTAAGGCATTCTTTTCTATTTAATAAGGTTTTTCTCTATGGGATAAAATTTCTCTAAGCCAAATTTTTGATAGTCTGCTTTCTTGACATTTTTGAAAAGCCATAAACCAAACCAATTAAGTGTCTTGTATGCTCAATAAAGATTTGTGCACACACATTTATGACTGATTTACATACAGCCCATGAAATGATCCTTCTTTTCAGGTATGGATGAAACAAATTGATGAATGAAACAAATTAATAGCTAGTGTTTTTCTAGTGAGTTAAGAGATCACTTGGATAAGTAAGTTAACCCCAGTTTTTTCGTCTGTTAACAGGCGATGATAATATCCATGTCGTAGGGTAAACCAGCCGTGACCCTTTACTGAGCCACAGTGGGCAGCATTTCTGTTGTAAGACTTACTAGGAATGTATCTGTGACCCTGCTGAGACACCGTCTCCTCTAAGTTCACCCAGCTCTTCCCCAGCCAGGAGGGTTTGCTTCCCTTTGTTCAGTTCCCTTAACACAGGAGTGCTAATCTGCAAGAGCCAGGAACATGTTTTATTCGGATTTTTTGTTCTTTCATCTTTATAACCTTTCTTATTTTTTCCTCCCCTTCTAAAAACAGATAAGCACAAACAGCAAAAAACACCTAGCGTGGTACCTGGCACTTGGCAGGGAATGATCGGACCTGTCACCCCTATAAGCTTAAAATATTTTTATCTGGTTATTGTAGAAAATACAACCTGCAAATAATTGTAAGTTCCGTATTTCCTACGTACACATTTGGATTTCTAAGCAAATTAGTGTTTTCCGTGTTTAAGACTGTTTTGGGGAAGGCTATGTTAGTTTTCGCCCCATAATCAGTAGTTATCCTTGTCTCAAGTTATTATTATTGTATTGGTGAATTTAACTATTGGTGAATTAACTATTTGCCTGGAATACTTTTTTATTGAAGTATGATTAATATACTGTGTTATATTCGTTCCAGGTGTACAATGTAATAATTCAACAGTTCTGTACCTTATTCAGTGGTCACCATAAGTATAGCCACCATCTGTCATCCGACAGCGTTACCTTACTGATTATGTTCTCTATGCTGTACTTTTCATCTCTGTGACCTATTTATTTTGTAACTGGAAGTTTGTACCTCTTAATCTACTTTATCTATCACACGCATACCTCCCCCCTGGCAACCCCAGTTTGTTGTCTGTATTCGAGAGTCTGGGGTTTTTTGTCTCTTTTATTTCCCATTTGTTCATTTGTTTCTTAAATTTCATTTAACATAATACCCTCTAGGTCCATCCACATTGTTGCAAATGGGTCCTTTTTATGGCTGAATAATATTCCATTGTGTGTATATACCACATGTATAGAACACCTCTTTATCCATTCATCTGTGAATGGACGCTTGGGCTGCTTCCTTATCTTGGCCGCTATAAATAATGCTGCGATAAATGTAAAACATTTTTTTTTTAATTTAGATGTATCAAATGGCAGAAGACATTTATTTTTGTTAACAGAGCTCCCTGTGTAAATCTAATATATAAACTAACTTGATTTCCCATAAAATTCCTGAGTATTTTCAAAGCATAGTTTTCCTCAACTTTCTTCTAAAAAATAGCTGATTTTAACATATAAGTGACAGTAAAGCAAGTCAAAACAGAAAACGAAGTTTGATTGCTCTTTCTACATAAAGAGCCTTCAGGTTTAAAACTTACATGTGGGTCCCAACCTAAATTTAATTTTTTCTGTAGCTTGGATGTCATCACTGCGACTTTGGACTCAATGATTTGTACATAGCCGTGTTGGTTTCTTCCCTTTCCCTAGCACGCATTTTTTTATACATGTGCTTGTTATTTGTCTCATATCTTTCTTTCCATTTTCTCTTTATCTGATTGACTTTTGAGTCCAAGTATATAGGGCTGTCGTCACCACTGTCTGTCATATACTCCTATGTGGGTATGCTGTATACAGTTCTACGCAGTAGTCACGAGCCACACGTGCTCATTCATTCGGCACTTGAAAATGGGGCTGGTCTGCATGGAGATGTGCTGTGAGCATGAAGTACACACTGCATTTCGAAGACTTGATAGAGAAAAAGAGTGTAAAATAGTTCATTGATAATCTTGCTGTAATTGGTTGAAACTAGAAAATTTTGTATCGTATATTGTCTTACATTTGTTGGAGTTCCTCAGTGGGGAAGAGAGGAGGGTCGCTGACTGGTCTTTCTGCAGGACTCTGGAGGTATTGCTGCGATCCTTCCTGACCTCTTCCCATCCTGATGGATCCTTTGGATAACGGTAATGGAGCATCAGGATGAGAGCCTGTCCTGGCTTTGCAGTTGCTTCCTTGTACTAGATGACTTAAAACGTAAACCAGAGCAGGCGACCCTCAAACAACAACAGATTTAAACTGGGTGGGTTCACTTACATGGGCGTTGTTTTTTGTTTGTTTGTTTGTTTGTTTTTCAATAAATGCAGTGTAGTACTGTGAATGTGATTTCTCTTAGGACTTTCTTAACATTTTCTTTTCTCTACTGTGAGAATACAGCATGTAATGCATATAACATACAAAATATGTAATATATTGCATTATGTATGTATACACTGTAACATGCAAAATGTGTTATGTGTTATATACAGTCAATAGCATATTATAAAAAACAGCAATCAACTGTTTATGTTATCAGAAAAGCTTCCGGTCAGTGTATTATATACAGTCAATCAGTAGTCTATGATAAACAGTCAGTTAACTGTTTATGTTATCATCAAAAAGGCTTCCAATCAACAGGAAGCTAGTAGATAAGTTTTTGGAAGTCGAAAAGTGGTACACAGATTTTTTAAAAAATTTTTTAATACATTTATTTATTTTTGATAGAGACAGAGCACAAGTGGGGGAGGGGCAGAGAGAGAGGAAGACACATAATCCAAAGCAGGCTGCAGGCTCCGAGCCGTCAGCACAGAGCCCGACGCGGGGCTCGAACTCACAAACCGCGAGATCATGACCTGAGCGGAAGTCGGATGCTTAACCGACTGAGCCACCCAGGCGCTCCGGTACACAGATTTTCGACAGCACGGAGGTTTGGTGCCCCTAACTCCTGCATTGTTCACGGGTCGACTATATTTTTACATGACTTACTTATTATGTATTACCGTTAAGTTCCATTATCTTCACATTATGGCAGTGGTATTAGCTCTGGCTTGCATTTATTCAAATGTATAAAGGCACCAGGTAAGTAATGAATGAATCCATCTTGGTTAGACAGTGTGCAGTGACAGATGTCCTGGGCTGTGGGTATGTATGTCCTCTCCGGAGTAACCCTTATTCCTGTTCAGCTTATTTTTTGCCTTATGGGAGCATATGTTGTCAGGTCTTTTAGGTTTTCAAGAGGAGCCAAAAATCTGTGGATTTTTCAGAATCTGAGATCCACCCGATCTTTAAAGACTGACAAATAATGCAGAATTCAAAACTAGTTATGCAGATGAAACCAAATATAACTGTGGTCTAAATGATAGTGCTTTGTAACTTTGGGCCTAAGGGGATGCTTCTTGGAAATAAATACAGATTTTAAATACTTTAGATGACTGAATTAAAAAATACACCAATTAAGAAGAGGGAGTAACCCCCCCCCCAACTCCCTCTTCTTAAAGTGCTTATTCCCTTTTAGAGAATATTAATCTCAGAGTAGTGGATAATTGAGAAATAGTATGTTACAGTTTCTATGTATTTTTTGAGTAGTTCTAGTACTGTATACTTTTATTTTTTGTAGGGATGTTTTCCTGCTCCTTATTCTTCTATTTACTTTTCTATCACTCATTTTAATGTGCATTTAGTTTCTCTGAATATTTAGAAGGCGGCTCACGTCAGGTTGCTTCTTTAACCTCCTGGGGCTCCCTTCTTTGGTACTGTATGTGTGTGCTGTTCAGAAAATGGCAGGTTGCTTTCTGAGATCTCCTGGTTCTGGTTTGCTGCCCTGACCTTGATCCGACTGGCGCTTTTTTTGGCCTTTGCTGTCCCTGTCCGACTCAGTCTTGACTCCCTCCCACAGCTTCTAGTGTGTGCAGCCTCTGGGCTAGAATGGGGCCTTGGAGTGGCTGTTTCGAGAGTTCCCGGTGGCTAGATTTCTCCAGCCCTGGGAGAGGTCTGACGTGGTCCTCCCTGCACCCGCCAAGTGTGAGCTCTCTCAGTACCTACCAGCTGTGAGCTCTCTCAGTACCCACCAGGTGTGAGTTCTTTCTGCACCCTCCAGGGGTGAGTTCTTTCTGCACCCTCCAGGAGTGAGCTCTCTCTGCACCCACCAGGTGTGAGCTCTCTCTGCACCCTGTCGGTGTGAGCTCTCTCAGTACCCACCAGGTGTGAGCTCTCTCAGTACCCACCAGGTGTGAGTTCTTTCTGCACCCTCCAGGAGTGCGCTCTCTCTGCACCCACCAGGAGTGAGCTCTCTCTGCACCCTGCGGGTGTGAGTTCTCTTAGCACCCACGACCAGGTGTGAGCTCTTTCAACACGCTTTTCCACACGGACACTGATCATGTTCAGGTCTGAGGCTGTTGGTGATTCACTGAGAAAACCTTTCCCTACTGTTATTTGTAAATGTTTTCTTTGGGTTTGGGATCTGCTCTCTAGTTCTGTCTGAATTTGTGGGGAATCATGAAGGTCCAAACCTGCTCAAATGCTGCTGTCCACTGGGAAACCCAGGTGCCCCAAGTGTGTAATCTGGTGTGGGGCTGGCAGGCTAATCGATTAGACGGCTCAGTGTGTTTGAGTAGATTTACAGATTTTGTTTAAGAGCAAAGTTATATTCTTTCTATTAAAGTTGGGGGAAAACTAAGTCATTTGCTGCTGTATATATATTAAAAAAAAAAAAAAAAAAAAAAAGCCTTTACCAAGAAAAGGCATAGAAGGCATAGAAAACTTGCAGTAAAAAAAGGTGACCTAGCTCATGGTGTGGAAAGCTGTTGTATTGCTGGCCCCGTGCAGACTCCACTCCAGCCACAAACACGGCCGGGCGGCTGGAACAGGTTGTCTCTCTGCCCTTTGTGGTTCTCTTCCCAATGTAGTGCCCAAGGCAGGTCTTATAAAACATTGAAGGAGTACATGAGTTACCATTCACTGTTCAGACAGGTTTGAGCCAAGACCTTGACTGAGTATTGCTTGTCCCCATTTCCCAGATACAGATACGGTAGCGCCTGAGGTTCGTTCAGAAGCCCTCCGTGGAGTAATCAGTGTTTACTAAGGGCCAGTGTGCTCAGTTTCCTTCACGGAAGGGCCATACGCTTTTGAAATCCACATCTGCTTCGAGGTCGTTAATCTCCTAGTAAAGACTCTCTTCTCTCTATGTAAAGAAGAGCGTGTGTGCAGTGTTTTAGATGGATTTGCAATACCACAGCGATCCTGAACTGGGAACTTAACCCTGAGTGTAAAACATTCAGTTCTCAGCCACACAGAACCTTAGCCGTATTGTTGGCGCTGTACATAAAGATTTGAAAAGGTGAGAACGTTGTGTGCTCCTTCTCACTACTGTAGATATTACCTCCACGACATGAATACATACACGTATTTTTTCTCCATTTGTCTTTCAAGGTCTCAGCCAGTTTCCTCTCCAGTCGTCCTGCAGTTCGGTCACGCGGAGACCCTTCTTCCACTGCTCTCTCTCATGGGCTACTTCAAAGACAAGGAGCCCCTGACGGCTTACAATTACAAGGAACAGATGCATCGGAAGTTCCGAAGTGGCCACATTGTGCCCTATGCCTCGAACCTCATGTTTGTGCTTTACCATTGTAAGAATGCGAAGACCCCCAAAGAAGAGTTCCGGGTGCAGATGCTATTGAATGAAAAGGTGTTGCCATTGGCTCACTCCCAGGAAACTGCTTCCCTATATGAGGATCTCAA
The DNA here is from genome assembly GCF_018350195.1 of Panthera tigris. Classification (NCBI taxonomy): domain Eukaryota; kingdom Metazoa; phylum Chordata; class Mammalia; order Carnivora; family Felidae; genus Panthera; species Panthera tigris. Next base: position 6,941,949 of record NC_056670.1, read on the forward strand.
GGAGCACTACAGGGACCTCCTCCAGAGCTGTCGCGCCAGTGACGAGTGTGAATTACCAAAGGTGAACAACACGTCTGATGAGCTATGAGTCACCGGACAGGATCTTCCGTCCGTCAGGGAGTGACCCCGCGCTTGGAGTGGCTGGGCAAGCCGCGGTTGCAGGAAGCTTTCCCAGTACTTGTGTATTGCTGTCTTTTCACAGAAAGACGTCGAGTTTCTTTTTGAATCTGGACAGGGATGTGTAAGCAGCGGTCCTCCCGGGGCAGCTGTCTTACGGGGGAAAAGTCTGTTGGGAAAAATAGCCGGCACTGCACGTGTTGACAGCAATTAGATTCTTCCTATTTGTAGAAGAACTCTCACACTGACACAATATGATTTCACAGTGATCCTTGAGGGTGCTGGAGTCACAGCGTCTGCCCCAGGGATGATCGTAACTTCACGGTTGTGCTGCCCTTCGCTTTCCCGCAGGTGGCACGGCTCTGCTGTCATCCATCTGCCGCGGAAAACAGGCGGAGCCCCGGGAGCGTCACTCTGGAAGAAGCTAGCCTCTCTAGTGAAGGATTTGAAACGATATTAAGAAATAGAGTGTGATTTTCAAAGGACACCTTCACCGAAGGAAGATAGAGTATAATAAAACAGATATTTTATAAAGTATCTGAACACTTTTTCAGTAATTCCTTTTGACCTCCTGGTGAGTCTTGCGAGGCCATTCCTTAATTACTACCTTAGCTGCTCTGCATTTGTAACGGTGGAGGGACAAAGGGGACCATTAGCAGCGAGTAAGACGGAAAGAATCAAAGTTTCTTAGTCCGTTGCTTCGCAGTTTGGTTTGTTTGTTTTTTCATTCTATCACTTTGCCTCTTTTTATATTTTGCCTCTATGTGAAATGTATCTTTTGGTTATTTATTGCTTTTCCATTCTCCCCCTTCCCCTCCCCACCCCCCATAAAGATTTCATCCTGGCTGGCTTAGTTTCGTAGATCTGAACCCATTTTTCAGATACTTCTGAGTTTTGTCAGATGCTGTGAAAGTGTTTGCTATAATAATAAACAGAATTCTTGTGACTTTATTATCAGGTCTTTTCTGCTGTGTTGATACAGGCAGTAAATGATGGTAAAAAGTTGGAGTTTCAAGTAGCTTTGACTAAATCAGGCAATATAAGGCAGTTTTATTCTGATAGAAATTTCCTCAAGTAAATTTCCACTTTAAGAGAAATGGAAATGCATTTTCTTAAAAATCTAGATAAGAAGTATCACAACTATATACTGAAATTATAAAAGAAGTTGCATAGACCATCTGTTGATGATTGATCCTCAAATGAATTATGTTCATAAAATAGATGATTAGCTGGTAAATACCCCTGGTGTACCAATATGCCTCTGATTGTGCCTGCAAAGGTCTGGTGTTCTCTCTCTCTTTTTTTTTTTTTTTTTTTGGTAAATGAGCAAAGAAGAGAATACTATAACCAACGTTCATGTCCATCATCCTGTTTGTAGATCCAAATAAGGACAGTTAAGGACTTTTTTGTGTTCTGTGCCTCGGGGTAACCAGCATAAAATTTAGTATTCTCACCAATTCCCTTGCCGCTTGACTCATGGAAACTGGCAGTATTGTTGCGGGGACTCCATTTTCTGTGAAAGGACATATTATACATCTCATTCTTGAATGAGGGATTTACTTTAACTGCCGTGTCTTCTCTTGAAGATTTTCCTCGATCCTGATTGTCACAAATTAATATTGTCAATACATCAGTACTTGAGTACGCATTATATGTACGTACACTAGACTCAGAATATAAGTATATAAAATAGAATGGACGTAGTTCTTCCAAGGGGCTTATTCTACAAGCCCTTAACATTTACTTGGTGTCTGACACATCGACTAAAGAATTTTTGATTTACAGACTTTCTCCTGAAAGTTTAAAGGTCTCATGTTAAGAATCGTTTAATTTTATTGCTAAAAGGACCATATAGTCATCTTAACAGTGAATTCTTCAGGCTGGAAGGTAAGTGTGGTCCAGTTTAGCTAATGCTACAGAGATCATGTTTATTCTGGTGCTATTATTCCCATTTAGGATATGCCTGAAACTGAAGAATTTTATGGTAAAATCCAGCGGTCTTCTCCAGGATGGGATATGTAAAAAGTTGAACATCGAAAAATGATCTTTGGCTAACAAGTTCATTCATAATAGGTGACCAAATCACTGAGTTAAGCCAAAATTTACTGACCGCTGGTTCTGACATTTTGGTCGATTCATAACAGGCTGTGGCCATGAGCCATTTTTCTGTCTAATCTACAACTTGATGTATGTGTGCATTGTACTTACTGTTTTTTATAGTCATGTTATCATTTTGAGGTTTCTGCTCTCCAACCCGTCATCATTCACTTGATACTATTTTTGCATATAATCCTGATCATCATCTTAACACTGAAGGCAGCACTGAACTTGTAAAGAAATAAGAGCTGTTTTTTTCCAGGCACAACCAACTTTTGTATCTTCCCTTGGTTGCTTTCCTCTTGTCACCTGCAGAACTGATGCATGCCCTTAAATATCTGGGAGCCACACATACGACCAAACCAGAAGATGTAAGTGTAAGTTTTCAGAATATATTTCTCTAAGATGGGTATTTCATGTGGTTCATTAATGATTCTTGGAATTCGGACTGTCTTCTGCCAAGTGGAAGCTGAAAATAAATATTTGCATTACCATACAATTTGCCTATATGTAGCTGTCTGGAACTTACTTCCCAGATTACTGCGTTCCCTCCTAACCATTCTTCCCACTCCCTTAGCATTTCCCTCCACTCACCCAGCCGCTCTGGCCACTCTTAAGCACGTTCACATCCTGTTAAGCTATTTTTTAGTGTGTGTGTGTGTGTGTGTGTGTGTGTGTGTGTGTGTGTGTGTGTGTGTGTGTAATAGTATTTTTGAGAAAATGCCACAGCAAAAAAAAAAAAAAAAAAAAAAAATCATGTTGTTCCATTGAACAGATTTGTAGTTTGAGCATCCTATCTAGCAACCTGGGAGGACGTTAATTTTTAGAGCTGTAGCCATATGGGGAACTTGTGGCTCAGTATGAGGTAGAGTATGTGACTCTTGATCTCCAAGTTGTAGAGTTTACCTAAAAAAACCAAACTGTTTTGTCATTACTGAAGTAATACATTGTAAGATAGAGGGATTCTTCATCTTATTCGAAAACTAGTCTCAACTCAACACCTTCCATCTCTTCCCGGATTTTGAACCATTATTTAGACTCCAGCATTTCGCGTTCACACTTTTGTTTGATGTACTGGGAGAACAAATGTTTGTTCACTAAAATGATAGCCTTCCAGATTCAATAATACTTCTCGTATCATGAGAAAATTCCGTGAGAATGTTGTACAGGATTTCTGAAATAGCTAACCTGGAAAATCAAGCTGGGGTGGAAATCTATGGATACTACCTGCTTTTTTCTTTAGAGTTCATGCTGCCGACCTTGGTTCTGATTGTCTTTTGACCAAACGTTAACAATATGGGTGCTTCTGGAGACTTTTTCAACAGATACTCTGTTTTAAAAAAAAATCCAGTTTTGATACAGATTCTACAGATGGTGGTGTATGTCTTTGTATACCTCCGGATGAGAAAGCTCTCTTTAACTGGTGAGACAGTCTTCGTGGAGATGGAAAGAACACTAGCAGTGCCCTAGCCATAGTCCCTCTTCCCCTGGCAGACCATTAGTTCTCTTCCTGATGTCTGCCCTTTCCCTTGCCTTCCCGAGATGGCGCGGACAGGAGACTGCTCTTTCTCCTGTCTGCAGTGTCGGCTCCCTGACATTCTGTCACTCTTTGCCTTGGGGGGATCGCGAGGAGAGCCCGGTTTCCTGACTTGACTATTTTTAGACAGTTAAAGGTTTTGTAGTCTCCTTCCCCTACCTGAGTTCTCTCCCTGGTGGGGAAAAAAACAATTGGCTTTCAGAGGGTTTTTTGGCCATTTCACTACTAAGATGCCTGGAAAAGAGTCTGAGGACAGATTGAGATGCTTGGGACAGATAGAAGCAATGTCCTGGGGCCTTTTCCTCGCTGAGACCAGTGCCTGAGACTCCCAGTTACCTGTAAGGAGCCGGAAGCCGCTGGGATTCTGTGTTAGCCTGGTTGCCAAGTCTTCAGGGCTGTCTGAGAGGGAAATGGGCTGGCACAGCCAGCCCCGTGCAGCTTTCCCAAACAGGTAGTGCTGATTTTTGCCTCATCACCTGCTGGAGGGAGGAGATGAAGCTGTACTTGCTTTTCAAGTCTGGCTGTCAGCAACCTCGTTCTTGAAAAAACAGAAGCCTAGCAGGGAGACTTGCCTCCAAGAGCTTCAAAGAACTGTTTACTTTGACAGGTCTAAAAGCTCTGGTTCCTCAGTATTTTACAAGCACTGTTGTAGATCGGGGTGCACGTATTTGTTAGTATTTGCCCAAACGGATCGGCCAAGTCTCGCCTTCAGAGAAAAATCATCTCGTGGTACAGAGCCATAATGTAATGAGAGGTTAGATAATTCCCAACATACCTGGTGTTAACGAGGTTCCTACAAAATAGTGTGTAAACTAATAGTCACCATCGGGTAAGGGAAATACCTACCCCTACCGCGTACTTTAGAAGGTATTTTACTGTTATTCCGCCTAATCTCTGTTACGGACTGTGTAGTCAGCGTGAAATCCATTTTGCGGATGCAGAAATGAGGCCGAGCACGAAAGTGCCTGGTTTTTTGTTTCGTCGTGTTTTTTGTCTTAATACTTGAAGCTCTATTCGGATGTGTTCGTTCTATCAGTGGTAAGGATGGAATTTCGACCAAGTTCATCTGAGGCACTTTGGTGCGCAGATTGTTTGAGTCATGCATTCTGTACACCACATGAATCTCTTAATTCTGCTCACCAGTGCAATGAAAATGCTGCCTCCCTCTATGCTTCTCTGAAGCCGTTGGCTCTAACTGCTGAGCTCAAGGGAGACAGAACGTCATCAGAGCCTTTCAAATGACCTTTTCCAAGGCAGATGGGTTCCTTCCGTCTCCCCAGGCTCAGCTGACTGCACCACGCACCTAGTGGAGAAGGCTTTCCGAAGGGCGGGTTAGTTGTTGTATCACAGACCGTCCCTTAAAATTGTATTTGTGGTATTTCAATTTGTTTATTTTTGAGAGAGACACAGTGTGAGCATGGGAGGGGCAGAGAGAGAGAGAGAGACACAGAATCGGAAGCAGGCTCCAGGCTCTGAGCTGTCAGCACAGAGCCCAACGCGGGGCTCGAACTCACGAACGGTGCGATCACGACCTGAGCCAAAGTCGGACGCCTAACCGACCGAGCCACCGGGTGCTCCATGTGTCTGTAGTATTTCAAGCAAGCCAGACCCTGTTGGAGATTCTAGGTCATTTCAGTTCCAAAATAATGGGAATGATCATTCACTGCGTACTGATTTTCCCTTCCATTGCTTCATTCAGGAAAGCAGCCACTCACATGGACTCTTGTAGCCTCACTCCCATGACTTACCCTCTGAGTCCATAAAGCCAGGTTCTTTGAGCACACCTCAGTGGCGGCAGCGGGCAGATGCTTTACCAGATATCTGTGATGCAGAAGTCTAAGGGGGTGGGAGGTGCAAAAGGTGAGAATTTACTGCCAAGTTGCACAGGTTACGCCCCATCAATGATCTCTGCCCCACTCCATCATATAACCGTGCCTCTTGGATTCATTCCCATTGCAAGAACAATGTGGGTTAGAGCAAACACCACGTGACTACTGGGTGGTTTTATGTCAGAATCCTGTTCCATACAGGCATTGCTAGAAAATATTTCCCAATCTGAGGACCTGAACACAAAAGTTGATCTCTCAGTGATCATGTTATCACTTTAAAGTGTAGCCTTCAGACCAGCAGCACGGACCTCACATGGAAGCTTGTGCACTTATGTGTGGGATCTTCCTATAATCTGCTAATTCATTTTCCTGCACCTTGGCTGCGGTGGCAGGGTATACAGGGTGGGGGGTTGGTCAGAAGGGCTGTCCTTTGCACTTCGTGAGCTCTCCTGATTCAGTCCCAGCCCCCATTTTCATCTGGACCTTGTCTTTTATCTCCCGTTCTACCTTCTATGGATTTTTATTCCCAGGAGAGTCTCCTCAAAGTGGGGCCATCTCCTAGAAGGGAGCACCAGCAGCTGACGTTTAGGGGTTCACGGGGCCTCTGCTCAAGTCCTTTCAGAGCTGAAGGTAACCCAGCTGCATTTGGGTACTGGCCCTCTACTTTCAGTGAGTACCTGTGGGTGAGTCCCCATGCCATCAGCTACCCCACTGTTCCCATGGAGACGACGCTTATATGGTTATGGGCCGCGTGGCTCTGTGTCCCTTCTCAGTTTGGGGAACTCTTGGGGCTACTTCATCAACTTGTACTGTGGATGTTGTCTGTGGGCTGTTGGTTTTATAATCTTTGTTGCTCTGTTTTTATGGGAGTCAACGGGTCGGAGAAAGCTAAAACATTATGCCACCATTTGCCATCTTCTCAGATTCTCTTTCCCAAGCCTTTTATTTTTTTAACTTTTTATGTATTTATTTTGAGAGAGACAGAGGCAGTGCAAGTGGGGCAGGGGCAGAGAGAAAGGGAGAGAGAGAATCCCAAACAGGGTCCACGCTCGGCACAGAGCCAGACACGGGTCTCAAACCACAAGATCGTGACCTGAGCCAAAACCGAGAGTCGGATGCTTATCTGAGCCACCCAGGTGCCCCCCAAGTCTTTTAGAGGGTCACCACCATTCCTGTCTCTTCTTTGATAAAGTGCCTGTTCAAATATTTTGCCCAGCAGTGGGTTGTCTGTCTTCTAGTTATTGAAATGTGTAAAGATTCTTTACAGATTCTGACTACAGATTCTTTATCAAATAAATGTTTTGTAAACATTTTGTTCTAGTATGTGGCTTCTTTCAATCGACACGATGTTATGAGGCTCATTCATGTTTCACGAGTGACGGTTCATTCACTCTCATTGTATTGTATTATATGAATATACCATAAGTCACCCATTTATCTCTTGATGGACATTAGGGTAGTTTCAAGTTTGTGGCTAGGAGCGTAGTGCTGTCATTAAAATTCTTGTGCCTTTGGTGAACATATATATGCATTTCTAAATCTGTATAGATTCCATTAGGAGCGGAATTGCTAGGTCATAGGGTATGTCTGGGTTCACTTTTGGTAGTGAGTGCTAAACATTTTTCCACAGCAGTTGTACTAATCCACACCCCCAACAACAGCATGTGACAGTGCCATTGGGCTGACAATACTACTTGGTATTGCCCATCTTTTCGCTTTAACTATTTGCGGGGGGAGGGTTGTTATCTCATTCTGGTTTTAATTCGCATTTCTCAGGTAACTGATGGGATTGGGCTGCTTTTCAAAGGCCATTACACAGCTTCTTTGGTGAAGTGCCTGTTTAAGTCTTTTCCCCCTTTTTCTGTTGGATTATCCGCCCTTTCTTTGTTTTTTGTTTGTTTGTTTTAATCTGTAGGCTCTGGTAGCTTTTAGATTTTTCTCTTTACCCTTGATGAAGTGTAATTGTAAGTGTGGAATTGTCTTTGTTCAGTATGAGAGGGTAGACCTCAAAGCTCATATCTTTCTCCGGTTCTGGAACCATCTCGATTTTTCTTTCTTTAAATATTATTTCTCTGCCATTTTCTCCGTCCCGTCTGCTGGAACTTCTGTTAGATGTTATGTTGGATCCTTTCAATCTCTTCACCTGTAAGTTGATCCCCCAAGCCTCTTGGCTGCTGCTTGCTTTATCTTTTTTAACCCTTTGTGGATACTGCTTTCCAACTGATGTTCTGACCACATCCATCTGGTGAGGTGTTTTGGGTTTTTTTTTTTTAATTCATTACTACTTTTTAAAAGCTTCAATGACTAAAAATACTTTCCAGTACTTCTAATTGGTTCTTTTTCATATCTGCCTGTTTTAATTTCCGTATTTTTGTTTTGTCTTCTTTTTGTTCCTTACACTGAAGGTTAATCTTCAGTTTGTCTCTTTGGCCATTCTGAACATTTATTTTAAGTCTTTGTCAGCCTGTGGCCTAAAATTAATTTTCATTTCCTCCTGAATGAATTCATGTTCCCCCTGTTGATTTTATTTTATGTGTGTATTTATTTTTCTCTTCCTAGTTAGATTTCTTTTTGGAAATGTCGTGGGCACACTTGTTTAGCATGGAACTTGTGTTTATTTCTGCCTGCCTTTTCCTCTTCCCAGTCTTTCTGTCCTCACTTCGACATGCCTGGTGTTTTTGCAGTTGCCACAACCTAGATTCCCGGTCCCAAGCCACACTTATCGCGATATTGGGGGAGTGGCTGTGTCACCAAGCCACTCCTAGCCCTCAGCATGGCCCACCGTCCCTCCGTGGGCCAAGGCACACCCCTTGCTCTCGGGCTGTGTCTCCCAGGAGTGGCTGTACAGCACTTTTGTTCATCCTTTGAAGCCCAGGACCCTGCTTTCAAGCAGCAAATCATTGATCTCTCACCTCATTTGAAACACTTTTGGTCCCCATTAAATTTCAGAACTTACAAGCCGAGCCCCCTCTGCTGTTTCCTGGGGAGCGCCAGCCCATCTCGCTACTCCGTGTTACTCTTCTGTTCTGGCTCATGGAATATGTAGTCTGTGTTTCAGACCTTCTGTCTTGTCTTGTCTTTTTTTTTTTTTTTTTTTTTTTTTTTTAATTTTTAAAAAATGTTGATTTATTTTTGGGGCACCTGAGTGGCTCAGTCAGTGGAGCATCTGACTCTGGCTCATGGGTTTGAGCCCCGCATCGGGCACTGTGCTGGCAGCTCAGGGCCTGGAGCCTGCTTTGGATTCTGTGTCTCCCTCTCTCTCTCTCTGCCCCTCCCCCCCCCCCACGCTCTATCTCTCTCTGTGTCTCAAAAATAAATGTAAAAAACAAAAATTTTTAAAATATTTATTTTTGAGAGACAGAGAGCGAGCGCAGGGAGGGTCAGAGAGGGAGGGAGACACAGAGTCTGAAGCAGGCTCCAGGCTCTGAGCCATTAGCACAGAGCCTGACACGGGGCTTGAACCCACGAACTGTGAGATCATGACCTGAGCCGAAGTTGGATGCTTAACCAACTGAGCCACCTAGGTGCCCCCCCCTTTTTTTTTAATGTTATACCATATTATTACTTAAGCAGAAGAAGTATGTCAAAGTACGGACTTACTGAACCATCTTGACCAGAAACCCAAGTACTGTATGTATTTTTAATACCAGTGGGTACTCCCAAATCTGGGGAAAATTACTGAGCTGCTCTGAACCTCTGTTTATTTCTCTGTAAAACGAGGTCTTTAAAGTCCCTCCTGCTTCTGAGTTCTGTAGTTGATGTTACCGACAGACAGCCTCTGGTTGTGTCCACATTCACTGGGACCATCTGCCGCGGGGCGGGCTTGGAACCACGGTTTCTGCTTTCTGACTCCAGAGCTGTTGCTGCCATGATTCCAAACAGCAGGTTGGATAAGGTTTCAAAAGTAGAACCTCTCTGACGCAAAAGTGGACTTTTATGGAAAGAGCAAAGGGCAGCAGTTGAGAAAGAAGCTTTTTTAGTGTGGTTCTTACAACCTCAGAAAACTGGGAGCAATAGTGAGGGCAAGCAACAGGCCTGAAACAGACAGAAGAGGTGGTAGTTAGTGATGAGGTTTTGGGGGCGATAGTGGGGCTCGCGGGGTCCAGAGCACACGGCCGAAAAAGAATTCTTGAAGACGTCTCTGGTGCAAAAAGGTGATTTTATTAAAGCTCGGGGACAGGATCCCGTGGGCAGGAAGAGCTGCCCGGGGACCAGGAGGAGAAACTGGGGGAGGTAAAGTCCAGGGGAAGTTTCCAGCGAGATTTTCATATGCTAAAGAAGATTCCCAGGATGGTGGAGGCCAGAAACTAGGGTGGTTTTCCCTCCAGCAAAGCATTAGCATTGAGACAGCAGGGGGTTCCCCGAAGAAACGTTTGCTCGGCCGGCCTCAATTGTTTGTCAATGGGCTGCAGGGTATAAGGAGATTTAGTTCTACCTGCCATTCCCTCCTGCCTCTGTCCCCACATCACCATGGAGAGGTGATGTTGGGGCTCCAGGAAATGGCGTCTATAGGTTTCTGGAGATTTGGCTGTTGATAAGATTGCCTGTTTCTTGTGATTTACTAAGATGCTTGTCAATAGATGGAGACTCAGGTCCTGCAGGACTGTGATCTATCAGTTAACCCTTTGTTTTTCCCCTTTCCTTCTTGGGCAGCCTGGAGGGTGTATCACGTGTATCCCGCCTGGCAGGGAGGGGGGGTGTTGCAGCCTGTCAACTTGCCTTATGCTCCCTCATCAGTTAGGGTGACAGACGGCTCTTAGGGCTCTTAGGTCGTAAGAAACGGTCACAGTTACCACACCATCAAGGAAGTGGGGCCTGGCAAAAACTACCTGTTGCCTTTTCGTTTACCAACTAGACAAACTAAAGAGATAGTCTTTTAAAAGCCACAAAACCTGAAACTTTCAGAAAACTGCTAACGTTTTTTTTTTTTTTCAGCCAATTAAAGCCCAGGCTCAGGTCCTGACTCCTAGAGTAGCTTCAGGCACCAGCCATGGACAATGAGAAGGCTTTGTTGTGTTTGGGGACAGAACAAGAGTGCTAGACTGAAGTTCAGTCCTGGGGTCTGATGAGGGAGCGTGAGGGAGCGTGAGACAGGCTGAGGGGCCAAGCACAAGCTAGCACCCCCCTTCCTGCCCCACAGATCAGATGGGATCTGTGTGATATTCCTTGGACACTCCCACCTACCCCAAAACAGGAAAGGACAAAAAACAAAAGAGTCTGTCCGTTTACAAGGAAAAGGCAATCCCATCAGTGGCCTAAAGTCCAGGAACTCCCTACTGTCTTTTTTAATTTTTTTTTTTCAACGTTTTTTATTTATTTTTGGGACAGAGAGAGACAGAGCATGAACGGGGGAGGGGCAGAGAGAGAGGGAGACACAGAATCGGAAGCAGGCTCCAGGCTCCGAGCCATCAGCCCAGAGCCCGACGCGGGGCTCGAACTCACGGACCGCGAGATCGTGACCTGAGCCAAAGTCGGACGCTTAACCGACTGAGCCACCCAGGCGCCCCAATCCTCTGTTTTTTTTTAAGCACAAAGGGGTCCTGGTCAACTGAGTTCGTTCAGTTTCAAAACCTCAAAGGCAAAAATATAAGCGTGTTAATGTAAGCTGATTTAATTTGAAATGGTGAGGATAAGAAAATGGCAATTTGAAGGAACAGCTGGACAAACCAAGTCCTGCTGCGATTCAGACGAGCCTGGGCCCAGCTTTCTCTCCACTGTGCCTCCGGCTGCATTTTGGGACCCACACTGGCATAACCCATGATCTGGATTGGCCTGGAAAGGAAACATCTGGTCGGGCCTCTTTGCATTGTCTCCAGCACTTGGCCTCACCTCAGCTCACCACACTTGAGCGGATTACTGTTGCTCTCCGCCAGTCCTGTGCTAACATCTTCCTGCTTGTGACGTGAAGCAGGCAAATCATTTCCCAAGGCAAACAAGTGCAGGCTGTTCATCTGCAAGGCTGTCCACTTTCTCCCCCGTCCACAGCAAGTGCCGATTTTCTCCTTCAGGCCAGTGACAGCAGTGAGAGGTCCATGAGGACTTGGGACCCAGGGAGAAGAACTGAGGCTTTTGTGCGTGAAGTTACAAATCTAAAGAGGCTTTGTGAGAGCCAGTCCTGTTCCCCACCCCACCCCCACCCCTGCTGGGACACCCTGTTCTGAGCTCTGTGGTAAAGTAAAACCAGGGTGCCTGGGTGGCTCCGTCCAACTTTGGCTCAGGTCATGATCTCACGGTTCGTGAGTTCGAGCCCCACCTCGGGCTCTGTGTTGACAGCTCAGAGCCTGGAGCTGCTTTGGATTCTGTGTCTCTCTCTCTGCCCCTCCCCTGCTTGTGCTCTTTCTTTCTCTCAAAAATTTAAAAAAAAAAATAGAAAAGAAAAAAGAAAGAAACCAGGGCAACCAGCCAAAAAGTCCATCTCGGTGCCTGATGCTTGCTAGCTTCGAAAGCTCGAACCTCCCTTGTGCCCCTTCTCCTCCCTCCTTCACACCCTGGCCTCAGCACAGGTCGGGGGCAAAGGGCAAAAAGCCTTTGACAAGGGAAGGAGTTAAGCTCAGAGAGAGTAGAGGGCAGGTTTGAAAGGCGTGGGGTCAAGGGCTTGTGTCCTCTTTGACTTTGAAACTGGCTTCTACACTGGGGTGTGTGGGGTTTACGCATCTGGAATGCATGCTTGCCACACGCTAGGGGCTCAGTAAACTAAATGTTGAATGCGTTGAGCGAGAGAACCTTCTGAGCCAGGTGTGGTGGGTGCTCTCGAGTCTTCTCTCTGTCCCTCGGATGATGGGGCTCACCTAGCCTGAGAGTCCCGGGGCTCACGCTCACCTCCTGAAAGAGCCCGGAGCAGCCGAGCGCTAGGTAGGGCCACATGCTCTTTAGAACGTATGGCTTCTTTGCTGACTTGCCAGTTCTCCCCGCACTCCCTTTTCTGTGTTCTTGCAGTGTTCTGATCCAGAGGAACCTGGGTTTGGGCTTTGGGAGGGAGGGGGCGCGAGGGCTCCTTTGCCCGGGGACCGTCGGCCTGCCTCTGGCCACCTGGAGGGGACCTTCCACAAGGTCCGGCCCAGCCCGCTGTGGTCTGCGGGGGATTGGGGGCCAAAGTCTTATGAGGTGCATTTGCCTGGCCTTGTTTTTTGTGCGTTCGTTTTTCTTCCCTCAAGGGTGTAAGGTGGGAAGGGGGCCAAGAGCAGGGAAGGGGAAGGAGAGAAGCATTTGAAACCCCAAGTCCCTGCCATCTCTCCCTATGTAAATCCCACTCCTCTTTCGTACGACGTGCATCGTTCATGAAAATCTGTCTGGAGGAAGCTGAGGTCTGAAGCGCCAACTTCCTGTCCCGCTCATTTCAGCCATGCCGACGGGCAAGGAGGACGGGCCAGAGGAACGGATGTCCTGTGGCCGCAAGGTGCTAGCCCTGGACTCAGCCACTCGCCCACAGTCTCACTAACCCCCCTGAGAACCCATGGGGTAGACACGTTTCCCATTCCCATTTCACAGACCAGGAAGGTGAGGCTGAGACAGAAGCACCTTGTCCAAGGTCAGGGAGCAGCAGGGCCAGCAGGCCAAGTCCGGCAGTCTGACTCCAGAGCTGCTGTTCTGTCCGCTGTGTGTGTCCCCCGCATGCTGAGGAACAGTGCGCCTGCCGTGGCCCCGCCTCGCGGATACGCACTTGTGTCTGTCTCCCAAGACACGTCCACACTGCATGGTTGTGGTGTTTGGGACTCCACCATCAGGTAGACTCCCGGCCCACCAGGCTGCATCCGTCAGTTCCTCATCGTGAAAGAACAACTTGGCTGTTTTTCTGAGTGGATCATTCCCGCCAAAGAACAGTCGCCCCTTAGGTCTATTTGTCTTAATAGAAATCAAAATCTGGGGCGCGTGGGTGGCTCAGTCGGTTAAGCGTCTGACTTCGGCTCAGGTCATGATCTCACGGTTCGTGAGTTCGGGCCCCACACGGGGCTCTGTGTTGACAGCTCAGAGCCTGGAGCCACTTCCGATTCGGTGTCTCCCTCTCTCTCTGCCCCTCCCCCACTCACACTCTGTCTCTTCTGTTTCTTAGAAATAAACATTTAAAAAAATTAGCAAAATACGAGTTTGTCAGTCATTCCTAAAACACTGACCAGCTTAAACACCTACCTTTTTGTAGCATTTACATGTCATTTTGGAAAGGGCCTTGGCCCATAATTATTCTTATCTGGAAGACCTACAGGACATGGACGTGCGAGGACAACCAAAGCCAGAGGGAATGGGTGTATTTCTGTTCTCAGCGACATGGTGCTTTACTGGCACAGAAGTGAGTCTCAGTTCAGGATGCTGACCTGGTCAGCCAAGGGACAAGGGTACCGTATTTCTTTTCAGTAATTGTATTGGGTGCCCTTGGAAATCACGAGCTCGGTGCACCGAGGAGGAAACACATAGAGAAACCCTGTGTTCACTAGAACTTTCATCCACTTTTAGATGACTGGAAAAAAAAAAAAAAAAAAGAAGAAGTCTCTGGAATATATTCAAGGAAATACTTCAAGGAATAACATCCTTCCATGCCAAGCACATGTATCTTTAGCACATAAAATGACCTCATTTTTCACATAAAATTGACTTTTAAAAACGACTGGCTTGAACTTTGCTGAGCTGGAAAGGTGAGGCTCATATTTTCTTCCTCTCCCTCCTTCCCTTCCGTATATTTTTGAATGTTAACTAAGACTGATTCATTCTCAGATAATCCAGGTTGGTTGTGCAATAACACGAGTTACATGAATGTCAAAGGGCACAGGGAAAAGGGACTGTGAAAAGAAATGTAACTGGTAGGATTGTTCCCAAGTTAAACAGTAAGAGATGATGGCTTTCTTTTTTTAAATTTTTAAAATGTTTATTATTTTTGAGAGAGAGAGAGAGAGACAGAGCGTGAGCAGGGGAGGGACAGAGAGAGGGGGAGACACAGAATCTGAAGCAGGCTCCAGGCTCTGAGCTGTCAGCACAGAGCCCAGCACAGGAGTCGAACTCACAAACCGAGAGATCATGACGTGAGCCGAAGTCGGACGCTTAATCGACTGAGCCACCCAGGCGCCCCGAGGTGAAGGCTTTCTTGCCATAGCTTCTGGTGTCCGTCCTCTGATGGCATTTTTCACGGAGACCCAGGAGAACCATTGGTTCCCAGTCGGTAACCGCACACATGATCGAGTGGACTGTGTCGAAATCTGATGCCCAGAAGCTGTACTTCATCCCTCAGGCACTCCCTGAGCGTGTCCTGCGGCTCCACCCCCATGCTGGGCACTGAGAAAATGACACAGGCCCCTGCCGGTCTTCTGAGGGAGACGGGCCCTTGAGAAGGTCCTCGGACACCGGGCAAGTGTCGAAATGAAGGCACAGAGCGGTCAGCTCTCCCCAGGATGGCCAGGGAAGCTTCCTCAGGAAGGTGACCTCTGGGCTGAGCCCTGAGGGCCGAATAACACCCACCTGATGAGAAGGGGCGGACGGCCCCAGGGTTCAGCATGACAAAGAGCTGTGTCTATTAATCTCACCGCGGTAACACTCTAACACTCTTGCTGTAGATCTGAACAAAACAGCCATAGCAATCGCTGCTTTTCCCAAGAAGCCCAAAAACAGGGCCTTTGTGTTTGGACAGACCTAGCTTCGGATCCTGACTCTACCCCGTACCAGCTGTAACCCAGAGGATCTTATTGTGTCTCTCTAAGCCACAGCTTCCTTATTTGTCAAATTAGCATGGTACTCCCTGTGTGTGTGTGTGTGTGTGTGTGTGTGTGTGTGTGTGTGTGTGTGTGTGTGTTTTAGGGGTTACGAGGGATAGCACATGGCAAGCCAGGTAGGTAGGATTGCCAGATTTGGGAAATAAAAATACAGGATACCCGGTGAAATTAGAATCTCATAAAACAACAAATAATTAAGTATAAGTATGTCCCAAATTGCATGAGACATGCTTACACGAAACAATTACTTGTTGTCTATCTGAAATGCAAACTTAACTGGGCATCCTATATTATTTTATCTAATAATAAGTGAACTGTACCTTAATAAGCCATTGGCATAATGGATGTTTTCTGAGACTGGGACGTACTGACTTGGAGTAAACAGGAGTTTTGAAACACAAGCATGGACTCTACGTGGTATGTGGATGTGAGTGTTCATACGTGGGGATGGGAGAACTATTAGTTAATGTAGGGCATTCAGAAGCTTCTCCAGGATTTTGAACATAGTCTCTTGCGAATTATTTTTCAAGTCCGTTAACAACAACAGAACCAAGAAGTCTGTGAGAACCATTCGTTTAAAAGCCATGCCAACAGGATCTGAGATTTGGCACTTTACAGCTTCAAACTTCTTAGCAAACTGGAACCGCAGAGTTGTTGGCCCTTTTTCAAGACATAAAGATAGCTTTCGGGCCCTTAACGTGTCAGACTCCACACGTATTCCCTTCTCTCTCCTAATCGCACTGCCAGGCCTTGGTCTCCTTGGCTGAGGAGAGGACGGTGTACGTCAGACCAGCTAAGAGCCCAGAGTCTGGCACTTTACAGAACACTGAGCTTACGCCAGGAACTCTGGGGAGGGGGTGCAGAAAGGGATAAGTCAAGTCCCTTGCCCTCTAAAAGTTTATGACGATGCTGCCGAGTCTGCAAAAGGAAAGATAGATTCGTTGTTAAATCGAGTCACTTCTGGAACTTCTGTCCTGTGAAGGCCAGGTCAGCCTTAGCAAGGGCACCCCAGAGCCCAGCCAGCCCCCTGACAAACACCTGATGGTAAATCAGTCGGTGAGGGCTAGGTTCACGAGGGCAGCGGTCATATCCGTGTTATCACCGCTG
This sequence comes from Panthera tigris, assembly GCF_018350195.1. NCBI lineage: Eukaryota > Metazoa > Chordata > Mammalia > Carnivora > Felidae > Panthera > Panthera tigris. Next base: position 6,958,331 of record NC_056670.1, read on the forward strand.
TGTTCCCAGCACCCACCAGCCAACTCATTCCCTGGCACTGAGTGGACACCCAGTAAGTATTCATTGAACAGGTACATTTGTCTGCACAGAATCATCTCCTCAACCAAAAAACACAAAAACAGGGGCACCTGGGTGGCTCAGTCGGTTGAGCGTCCGACTTCGGCTCAGGTCACGATCTCGCGGTCCGTGAGTTCGAGCCCCGCGTCGAGCTCTGGGCTGACAACTCAGAGCCTGGAGCCTGCTTCTGATTCTGTGTCTCCCTCTTTCTCTGCCCCTCCCCTGTTCATGCTCTGTCTCTCTCTGTCTCAAAAATAAATAAACGTTAAAAAAACACACAAAAACAAAAAACCCCACACCTAAAGACAAAAAAACAGCTGACAAGAACTTGCCCAAGAGTTTCCAGATCCAAACATCCAGTGGTGAGCCCAGGCGTCTCTTCCTTTTCTTTAAAAAAAAAAAAAAAAATTATGGGGACACCTGGGTGGCTCAGTCAGTTAAGCATCTGACTCCTGATTTCGGCTCGGGGCGTGATCTCACGGTTCCGTGGGGTCGAGCCCCACATCAGGCTCTGTGCTGACAGTGCAGAGCCTGCTTGGGATTCTCTCTTTCTCCCTCTCCTTCTGCCCCCCCCACCACACACACATGCTCTCTAAATAAATAAATAAATAAATAAATAAATAAATAAATAAACTTAAAAAAATTGCAAAACAAATTCTGTGACTGTAATGCGTAGCTGAAGCTGGGGAATCTCTTGGAAGGCATACCACTGTGAGGAAAGTGTATGGACCCTGCTATAGTCTCACGGATGAAATTTCCTCTATGCAGTCTTTGACATAAAGCTTTATAGAACCTTCTCTACTCTAAAAAAAACACGATGACCATGACCTTTGCTCAGTATAAGCTTGTTTCTGCTGGGTGTTTTATTTCTAATCACACCCATCATGTTCTCTCCAACTTTATTTTAATTCCAGTATAATTAACATACAGTGTTATGTTAATGTCAGAGGTATAATAAAGTGATTCAGCACTTCCCGTACTCTTCAGGACAAGTGCCCTCCTCAATCCCCATCCTGCACCCACCTCCCCTCTGGTGACCATCAGTGTGTTCTCTATAGTTAAATCTGTTTCTTGGTTTGCTTCTCTCTCTCTCTCTCTCTCTCTCTCTCTCTCTCTCTCTTTTTCCCTTTGCTCTTGTTCTCCAACTTAAAAAAAAATTTTTTTAACGTTTATTTATTATTGAGAGACAGAGAGACACAGAGTGTGAGCAGGGGAGGGGTAGAGAGAGGAGGAGACACAGAATCCAAAGCAGGCTCCAGGCTCTGAGCTGTCAGCACAGAGCCCGACGCGGGGCTCAAACTCACAAACTGTGAGATCATGACCTGAGCCGAAGTCAGTCACCCAACCAACTGAGCCACCCAGGTGCCCCTCTTGTTCTCCAACTTTAAAAGTGAGAAATTACCACCATAATCAACAAACATATTTGAATTAAAATGTATTTTCCATGGGGCGCCTGAGAGGCTCAGTCAGTTAAGCTCCCGACTTCAGCTCAGGTCGTGATCTTGTGGTTCATGGGTTCGAGCCCCACATCACACGCTCTGTGCTAACAGCTTGGAGCCTGGAGCCTGCTTCAGATTCTGTGTCTCCCTCTCTCTCTCTGCCCCTCTCCCACTCACTCTCTGTTTCTTTCTCTGTCTGTCTCAAAAATAAACATTAAATTTTTTTTTAAATAATGGAAAGATTTAAAAAAAATTTTTTTTAAAAGGGGTGCCTGGGTGGCTCGGTCGGTTAAGCCCCGTGTCAGGCTCTGTGCTGACAGCTCAGAGCCTGGAGCCTGTTTCAGATTCTGTGTCTCCCTCTCTCTCTCTGACACCCTCCCCCATTCAGGCTCTGTCTATCTCTGTCTCAAAAATAAATAAACATTAAAAAAAATTTAAATAATGGAAAGATAAATCTAAAACTAATAAAAAGAATTAGCTATGAGGAAGGGAAACTAGGCTTTTCTAAATATACCTCATTTAAAATTTTTATTTGTGATGAGGTAAATGTTATAATTTAAAAACAAAATTAAGTTAAAAAGAAAAATACACAATCTCTAAAATTCAAAACCAGGAGCGCCTGAGTGGCTCAGTCAGCTAAGTGTCCAAGTTTAGCTCTGGTCATGATCTCATGGTTACTGAGTTCGAGCCCCACAGTAGGCTCTGTGCTGAGAGCTCAGAGCCTGGAGCCTGCTTCAGATTCTGTGTCTCCCTTTCTCTCTGCTCCTTCCCTGCTCATGCTCTGTCTGTCTCAAAAATAAATAAACCTAAAAAAAAAAATTCAAATTCAAAACCAAACACAAAAGAAAACCTACCTAGGTATTAAGGTGGTGATGTAGTTACACTGAGAAGAATTGTTTCACAGTAATTTAAAACACAATATTTTGGGGCACCTGGGTGGCTCAGTTGGTTAAGCATCAGACTCTTGGTTTCAATTCGGGTCATGATCTTGTGGCTCATGAGTTTGAGCCCCATATCGGGCTCTAGGCTGATATTGTGGAGCCTATCTGGGATTCTCTGTCTCCCCATCTCTCTCTGCCCTCCCCCCTCACAAAATATATAAACTTAAAAAGTACTAAAACACAATATTTTGGGGTGCCTGGCTGGCTCAGTCGGTAGAGTATGCAACACTCAACCTCAGGGTTGTGAGTTCAAGCCCCACATTGGGTGTAGAGCTTACATTTAAAAAAAAAAAGGAAAGGAAAAAAAAAAAAGAAACGCACAATATTTTACGAAATATTCTAAGGGTAAAAAAAATAAATAACTTCACAGAAACGTAATGTATAGTCAGGAGTCTTTGTGGTTATATTGGTTTTTAAATATTTGATATTATTATTTATGTATATTGCTTATCATGTTATTAGGAATCAAATTTTTTTGGCCTAAGAGAGCTGCAAATAGAGAATATAAAATAGAAGTTATTAAGTACAATCTTTGCAATCTTAAAATTGAATTGAAATTATTAGTATGAACTTGTGATTCACTTTTCTAAAAAAAACGCATAATTAATAGCTGTGTCCACTGAAGCCTGAGAACAATGACATCCCAGTAGTGAAAACCAGTTCGTGTTCCCCAAATGCCATTTCCCACTAGAAGGAACCAGGGCACTTTGGAGAAATGGCTGATTCCTGGTCTGGGGCAGGAACCACAAGATGAGCCTGAGACATCTTTTGTGCCCAAGGCAAGTCTCAGACATGTCAGACCGATGGGGGTCAACAGGACTGATGCCAACCTGGAGCAGCTCCTAACTGGCCAGAGAGGAGACAATCTGAGCATCAAAAATAATAACTGCAGTCGATTAAAACACATTGAATATAGAAAACTCTGAATTCGGGGCACCTGGGTGACTCATTTAGTTGAGCGTCTGACTTCAGCTCAGGTCATGATCTCATGGTTGATGAGTTCGAGCCCCACATCGGGCTCTGTACTAATGGCTCAGAGCCTGGATCCTGCTTCGGATTCTGTGTCTCCCTCTATCTGCCCCTCCCCCACTCACACTCTGTCTCTCAAAAATAAATAAACATTAAAAAAAATTAAAAAAGAAAACTCTGAGTTTATAATGATCCTTAAAAAAGGAAATCCAAAAACGTGTAACAAACCATTCACCATTGAAGGTAGCTAGCATACTAATACCTAACTTTGAAAATTGGCCATTAAAAGGAAAGAATTAAAATTTACCTTGCCTTGTACAAACTGTAGTCTTATTTACAGAGTTGCCGCACACGCCAGGAACTGCCCGTTTGGGGAATTCTTTCTTCTTCATTTTTAAAGGTGGGGGGGTGGTGGAAAGAGAGAGAGAGAGAGAGAGAGAGAGAGAGAGAAAATCTTAAGCAGGCTCTTCACTCAGCACGGAGCCCAACTTGGGGCTTGATCCCATGGCCCTGGGATCAAGACCGAAGCCAAAGTCGGATGCTCAACCAACTGAGCCCCCCAGGCGCCCTAGGACGGCTGTATTCTCTAATCATGAAAACCTGCTGGGCTGCCTGGCAAAGGAGAATTAAGGTAGCAGGTAGAATTAAGGTTGCTAATCAGCTGACTTTAAGAGAGGCCAATTAGCCTGGGTTATCGAGGTGGGCTCCATATTATCACAGGAGCCCTTCAATCCGGAAAAGGGAGACAGAAGGGGTCAGAGTGATGTGGTGTGTAAGGACTCAGCAGCTGTGGCTAGTGTAGAAGGTGGGAAGGGCCGAGTCCCAAGGGATGTGGGTGGCCCCTGGGAGCTGGAAAGAGAAGGAAAACAGATCCTCTCCTGGAGCCCCGGAAGGGAGTGAGGACACCTTGGGGACAACTCACTGTGGCCCGGTGAGACCCATTTCAGGCTTCTGGTCTCCAGAACTGTAAGCTAATAAATCCGAGTTGTTTTAAGCCACCAAATTTGTGCTCCTTCGTTGTAGCAGCAATAGCAAACGAATCCACCTATGTACGGCCATAAACCGAAGCTCACAGGTGTAGATGTGATGGTGCGTTAGGGGACAGCCGCACTGGTGGGGGGCACAAGGGAAAGGGGCTGACAGGTCAGAGCCTGAGAAATTAGGCAGGAGATCGGGTGTCCTTCGAGTCCTCGTGTCATGACACGCTTGGACAGGGAGTGACCGCAGCTTTGACCCTTGGTTCTTTCTCTAGCCCTCCTTCCTATCTGTGACCTCAATCTCTATGGGAGAGGTAAGGAACACATTTCGTTTCGCGGCTACATTTTTTCCTTTGTAGATTATCTGTTTCTCCTGTATGTAGAACACGTCTAAAAAAAATTGAAACTAAAAAAAAGAAAGAAAATCAACAGGATAGGTCTAGGTGTTAATGTTTTTCTTATTGTTTTCAGTTGCAGGGATAGGGTGGGCTCTTGGATTCCACGTGGTACGTTTTCTTACCAGTAAAATTTTCTCCTGTTGTTAATTCCCTGCTTACGTTTAATTCCGGCCTGTGGGATAGCTATTATCCCGTTGTTGGATCTCCAGTCTCTTGCCCCATGAATTTATTGCATTTCACCTCTCTGTTTTTCCTTTCTCTGTTCCCCCTTGGGTAGCCTCCGCTCCCACTCACATACAGACCCTCCACCGTAGCACTGTCCCCAGGGTCCCCAGAGCCTGAAGGTAACAGATACCAGGCCGAAGGTAACAGATATTCCGGGAACAGTTCTACGTAGGGTCATTCTGTTCACGCCCGTGCTTGCTGAGGAAAACCAGTGCCTTAGCAGGAAGCTTGGTCAATGAAAGCACACGGAGCGTGGATTCTGAATTTTCAGCTTCTAAGAGGTACTTTAGGCTGAAGACAATGAACAAGTAAGCAGATGAAAAACGAAGTATTCGGGGGCGCCTGGGTGGCTCAGTTGGTTAGGCGTCCAACTTCAGCTCAGGTCATGATCTCGTGGCTCATGGGTTCGAGCCCTGCGTCGGGCAGCCTGGAGCCTGCTTCAGATTCTGTGTCTCCCCCTCTCTCTGCCCCTCCCTGCTTGTGCTGTGTTTCTCTTTTTCAAAACTAAACGCTAAAAAAAATATTTAAGGGGCACCTGGGTGGTTCAGTCGGTTGAGCGTCCGACTTCGGCTCAGGTCACGATCTCGCGGTCTGTGAGTTCGAGCCCCGCGTCAGGCTCTGTGCTGACAGCTCAGAGCCTGGAGCCTGCTTCGGATTCTGTGTCTCCCTCTCTCTCTCTGCCCCTCCCCTGTTCATGCTCTGTCTCTCTCTCTGGCAAAAATAAATAAACATTAAAAACAATTTTTTTTAAATAAAAAAATATTTAAAAACAAACTATTCAGAAGAAAATAGGGTATCTGTTTTTTGTTATGCTTTCCTCTTCTCAAGCTTATTCTCCAAATCACTGCCTTGGTTTCCTTTCCCGTCGATGTGTGACTAATTGTGTGACTGAATTTTTTTTTTTTTAATGTTTATTTATTTTGAGAGAGACAGAATGTGAGCAGGGGAGAGGCAGAGAAAGAGGGAGACACAGAATCTGAAGTTGGCTCCGGGCTCTGAGCTGTCAGCACAGAGCCCCACGAAGTGAGGCTCGAACCCATGAGGTGAGATCATGGCCTGAGGTGACAAAGTTGGATGCTTAACCCACTTACCAGGTGCCCCTGTGTGACTGTATTTCCAACTTTTTTTTTTTTTTTTTTTTTTACGGTGGTCCCATTAGCTCATACAGCTTTTGATTTCTGATTCCCTCTCAGCGAGCTCCTTTTTCATCTGTTTGTTGTCCCATCTATATTTTGCCTTTTATTTCATAAGATCCACATCTTCCTAAATCTTATTAAGAGTTCAACCCTGGTGGGTGATGGGTATTGAGGAGGGCACCTTTTGGGATGAACACTGGGTGTTGTATGGAAACCAATTTGACAATAAATTTCATATATTAAAAAAAAAAAAAAAAAGAGTTCAACCCTGATGTTTTGTTGAGTTAATTAGGTTTTCTGTAGAAATATTTTTCAAACACTTGTTTTGCTGAAAACCTCAAGTGCCAGATTCTCTATTGTGTATGTTAATGTTTCACAGGCTTCTCTCGCTACTTTTTAAATATTATCCTTGCAAAAGGAGAGCTGTATTCAGCCCCAGTGAACGCCTGTAATCATGGGGAGATGGTCAGTGTCCGAATCCTTTATTTGCATCTTAGACTGGAGAATGGATACCCACGCCCCCTGGCCCAGCTTTCTGTTAGCCTGAGATTCATTTATCCCTTATTCACTTTAAGGGATAGATCCCTGACCCTTCCAAGATAGAGCTTCTGGTCTTCAACATTGATTCACCCCTCAACCCGGAGGAGAATAATCTCTGGCCATTCTGCCCGTATTTACTCCTCTTAGAGCCCCTCTGTTGTGTCTCTGGGCGTCTCACTCCAGGCTTTGGTACAGAGACATCTGGCAGATGACCACAGCATTTCTAGTTTCGAATGCCATTGTAACTTTATCTACTCTCTTTGGTTCATGAGTATCTTAATAGGATGTAGGAGAAAGGTGATCAGTGTTGTTTGGTTCCTGCCATCTGGAAGTTTTGGTTAAGAACCAATGGAGACTTAAAAAAAAAAAAAAAAAAAAAAACAACGGAGACTTTTCTGCTGGGCTTTCAGAAACTTTTCGCACTTTCTCATTTGTCTCCTCCCAGATACATATCCTGGGCTACGGTTCTCCTGGTTTCTTACCCTCCTCCCTGAAATACCACCTGCGTTCCCAGGCCACCCTCTCCATAGTAGTTGCACAATTGTGCTGCTGCCCACCTGACTCCGAGATGGTGATACGTGTGTAGGAAGTCGCTAGGGAGAGCTTGTGGAAAGGACACAAGGAAGCAAGGTTAGGCAGAAGCTGAGTTCGGATGTGGACAACTCCACCAGGAGCTGTGGGAATACATTTTTCATTCCCGAAGGGGAAGCTGGCTGGGGTAGCCGTGTCTACCTTGGGCAATCGCTGGATATGACAGCCCCCTACTTTGACCTCTCAAGTCTTAAGGACCTAGCTTGAAAGACACAGAGTGCCATCTTCACTGGGTTGACGAAGGTAGAAGGACAAGATTATAAACTTCCTGCAGTTGATTAGAGTTAAGATAATAACCAGATGGCTTTACATTGTTTAGGGTACTTTAGGCTAAAAACATTTTTTTTAATTTTTTTAAAGTTTATTTATTTATTTTGAGAGCAAGCAAGAGACAGCACAAGTGGGGAAGGGGCAGAGAGAGGGAGAGGGAGAGAATCCCAAACAGGCTCTGCAGACATGGGGCTTGAACTCATGAATGGTAAGATCATGACCCGAGCTGAAACCAAGAGTCAGATGCTCAACCAACTGAGCCACCCAGGCGCCCCCAAAAGTATTTTTTTTTAAGTGTATTTCCTATTGAGAGGTAACTGACACTGACACATAACGTGTTAGTTTCAGGAGTACCACATGACGATTCAATATTTGTATACACTGTGAACTGATGACCACAATAAGTCCAGTCAACATTCATCAGTTTACACAGCTACAAAAAAAATTTGTTTTTCGGGTGATGAGAACGTTAAAGATTTACTCCCTTAACAACTTTCAAATATGCAGTGCAGTATTATTAACCCTATTTATTTACTTATATTTTTATAGCTATGTATACTTATATTATTAACTAAAAACCTTGTTGGCAACAACTGATGAGGAAAGAGAATAGCTCTAGATAAATACAATCCCCTAGTAGTAAGTTTTAACCAAACTGGCAAGTGTTACCTGCTTTGAGTGGTGACAAGGAGAATTAATGCAGAGACCCTTGGATTCTCAGAGAATTGACGTTGTCTCTCTTGTCTCTTTCCATGTTATACAAGTGATTGAACATAGAGGGGTGCCTGGGTGGCTCAGTAGGTTGAGCAGCTGACTCTCGATTTTGGCTCAGATCACGATCTCACAGTTCATGAGATCGAGCCCCGTGTCGGGCTCTGTGCTGACAGCGTGGAGCTTGCTTGGGATTCTGTGTCGCTCTCTCTGTCTACCCCTTCAGTGCTCTCTCTCTCTCTCTCTGTATCTCTCTGCCTCTCTCACTCCCTCAAAAATTAAAATAAAATACAAATAAAGTGCTTGAACTTAGAATCATCACAAAGTTTAAGTGCCAAAGGAGAGATTTTTGTTTCATTCAACTGTGAAGTGAATCCCTCCTTTGTACCCTGTCTTCCTCAGGGACAGTTAGTGACTGGTGATGGCAAAAATTCCAGGGGGTTACAATCTCCTGTGCCCACAGAGGAGCAGGTACAGAATGGCAGGCCTGGGAGCTGGGATGTGAATGCTCTGATGAGGGTGGTAATCTCTCCTACTATTAACACCTCACTTCCTCCATTCGGGATTTGGCCCAGGGCCGCCAAACAGTGTGATTTTGCAAGAGAAGCCGGAAATCCAGATTTCTATGTGAAATTTCCAGATTTTCTAGTATGGGAAGTTAATCCAAAGTTAAAAAAAAAAATTATGTAAGCCAAACAATGTTATCAGGTGAAATCAGGTCTGTGAGCTGCCAGATTGTGACTTGTGAGTTAAGTCTTTACTCACAATCCTTTTTGGTAAAGTCAGTGAGAATTAGGGTACAAGCAGAATGATGCTACATTTTATTGTAAGAGCATTTCCTTCAAAAACGTTGTTACAACCTTAAATCGGCCCCAGGATATTGTTGTCGAAATAGCCAACACCAGGAATATCCCTAATGATGCATTATTTTTTTTAAGTTTATATATTTTGAGAGAGAGATTGAGCACAAGTGGGGGAGGGGCAGAGAGAGAAAGAGAGAGAGAGAGAATCCCAGTGCGGAGCCCAAGGTGGGGCTCGTACTCACGAACCATGAGATCATGACCTGAGCCGAAATCAAGAGCTGCATGCTTAGCCCACTGAGTCACCCAGGCGCCCCTATTATTACGCTCGTAACTGTACATTTCTTTATATTTGGTAATAGTCCAAGTCGGTAAAATACTTTAAGGCTATTCTAAAACTTTAGACCAATGATCTCTTGCCGTTTGCTCTTCAAAGTCAGTAATGACACGGACACATGCTACTTTTTATTCGTAGTACCTCCTCTGTCTACTGGGAATAACACCTCCCCGTTCTTGGGAATTGTCTCCCCCTTCCCTGTTCCAGCCATGTGTCTCCACTGGGAGCTGCTGTGTTTTCCTCTCACCTGGATTTCCTGTTCACGCTTGACTGGTCTGCTCCTGAATGTCTTGACCCAAGGCCGATGAGGAAAGGGAGTCAGGTCTTCAGGGGAGAGAGGGAAGGAAGCCCAGCTCACCTGCAGAGGGAAACGGAGCGAGCGGTAGGAAGAGAGAGGGAGTCCCGGCTGCAGTGGTGATCCTGATTCTAGTTGTTTCTGAGGCCTCGTTGCATCCCTGGCCCACCTTCCTTCTGATTCTTTATGAACATCAACAGCATTCGTCATTGGGGAAATAGCCCTTCACAAACACTCGCATGGCGATAATTAAAAAGACAGGCAGTAGCAAGTACAGGTGAGGATGAGCAGACATCGGAACCCTCACGGCTGGTGGGGTTAGGAAATGGCACAGCCGCTTTGGAAAAAAAGTTTGGAAGTTGCTCAAGGAGTTAGACGCGGAGTTACCTACCTTATGACCCAGCAATTCCACTCCTCGGTATCTACCCAGGAAAATTAGAAACACGTGTCCACACAACACTTGGACTTGACTATTCATAGCAGCGTTCTTCATAATAGCCAAAAAATGGAAACAACCCAAATAACTATCCACTGGTGAATGGACAAATAAAATGTGGTAGATTCATACAATGGACTGTTGTTCAGCCTTAAAAGAAATGGAATACTTAAATAAACGTGGTACAGTGTTTATTAACCTCGAAATCATTATGCGAAGTGGAAGGATCCAGTCACAAAAGATCACATGTCGTGTGATTGCCTGTGTATGAAGTGTCCAAAATAGACATAGAGAAAGATCCAGAAAGAAGATGAGTGGTTTCCAGAGGCTGGAAGGAGAGGAGAAAGGAGAGTGACTATTAATGGATATGTGGTTTCTTTGGGGTGGTTTCTTCTTTTAAGGACAACTTTTATTCTGAAGTTTAATGGTGGTAACGGTTCCATAACTATGAATATGCTAAAAAAAAAAAAACCCACTGAATTATACACTTAAAAAGGGTGAATTTTATGTTAAGCAAAATATGTCGCTATAAAGCTGTTATGAAAAGCGCTTAGGTATATTTGTTTACACTAATTTTGTCTCTGTTTTTCAGATAATGTCAGCATTTCATTTAACTATCCTATTTAGTCAGAAACCTAGTAAGACTCAACAAATTAATATACTACCAGCGGCTGCTGCAGAGTTTACCGCAGAGAATGGAGAAGGTGGTAGACAGAAGGCTGGGAATGTACGAAAGGGGTTTAAAACACAACAAAAAAGACTTAAGAGGTGGGGGTTCAACCAAGTCCTGCTCCAGCTGTGGTTTGGTTCGGGAAGGAGCCTCTGGAGCAGAGCCGCCTCATGCCGTTGGGCACACAGTGCACTGAACAAGGGCGTGAAGCTAACGGGCTGAATAGGGCTGAGATTACTCTGTTCTCGGCCCCCGAAGCCATGTGCCCTGGTGTGTCCGTCCAAAAGAGCCTTTCTCTCTCTCTCTCTTTTTTTTTCCCTCTCTTTTTTTTTTTACATTTATTTAATTATTTGTTTTGAGGAAAAGAGAGAGAGAGAGACATGGGAGAGGCAGAGAGGGAGAGAGAGAGAATCCCAAGCAGGGATCCAGCAGGGCTCAATCCTATGAACTGTGAAATCATGACCTGAGCCGAGATCAAGAGTCAGATGCTTAACCGACTGAACCACCCAGGTCCCGAAGGGCACCTTTTTGTAATCGACACAAAGGGGCCATGCAGCCTGGGGACAGTCCTCCATCAAGAAAATAGTAAAACGAAAGTGGTGACAGACACAAAAGCAGAGGATGGTCCCCAAGGGGTGGGTCAGTTAGGGAAGTCTTCCTGAGAAAAGCAAGGCTGGAATTGGGCCTTGAAGAAAGCAGATAGGAGCGAGGAGGACAGAGAGGAGCTGAGAGAGGCACTAAATGACGGAGTAAATGTTCAGGCATATTGGGGGAAAGCATGTGGCCCCGTTCATGCACTCGGCACACGGAGCCACCACTAGGGGCCAGGCCCTTCGCTAAGCACCGAGATAAAACCATCCTGAGACCCAGCCTCTGGGCAAAAAGGCCAGAAATCTAATAGGCCGGGAGACCGCCAGTCCCACCACAGGGGGAGAAACCCATGGTGGGACGTTTCAAAGCCTCTAGTTCTCTGTAACCAGAGAAAGAGCGGTTCCCGGAGGGAATGTTTCTAATTCTCCATGTGACCGGGAAAAACCACCCGGCTGCCGAGTGCCGCAGGAAAAAAAATGCCACCGACGTCTTTTCCTATGTGAATAAAACAGATTTGGAAATCCTCTGCTTGGAAATCTTATGCATGTTAGACCTGGAGCATAAGCTCTCTGAGGCTAATTTATTTTACGGCTACTTAATTGCCCTCACGCTGTCGACTGAGATCAAACTGGATGTGAACACACTGTGTAAATGGCATATATCAGGTTTCATTTCCTTTTTAAAAAAATTTTTTTTAAATGTTTACTTATTTTTGAGAGATAGAGAGAGGAAGACACAGAATCTGAATCAGGCTCCAGGCTCCAAGCTGTCAGCACAGAGCCCAAAGTGGGGCTCGAACTCACAGACCGTGAGAACATGACCTGAGCCGAAGTCAGATGCTCAACCGACTGAGCCTCCCAGGCACTTTTATAACCATTTTTAAGTGTGGAATTCGATGTCATCAATTACATTCATGACATTGTACACCTGTCTCCACTATCTCTTCCAAAACTTTTAATCCACTCAAACAGAAACTCTGTACCATTAAGTGATAATTCCTCATTCCCTCCTCCCCGTAGCACCTGGTCACCTCTAATCGACTTTCTGCCTCTATGAAAGTGTCTGTTCTAGATACTTCATGTAAGTGGTATCATACAATGTTTTTCCTTTTGTGTTTGTTTCACTTAGCATACTGTTGTCAAAGTCCAATCGTGTTGTAACAGGTAGGAGGGCTTCCTTCCTTTTCAGGGCTTAATAATATCTCATTGTATGTACACGCTGCATTTTGTTTATCCCTTTATCTGTTGGCGGACATTTGAGTTGCTTCCAACTCTTGACTATCATGAATAAGGCTGCTGTGAGCATTGGCATACAAGTGTTTGCGGCCCTGTTTTCAATTCTGAGTGGAGGATTCTGGAAGTAGAATTGATGCGTCACATGGCAAGTCTGTGTTTAACTCTTTGAAGAACCACCAACCTGTTTTCCACAATGGCTGCACGAATTTGATATTCCCACCAGCACTGTGCAGGGTTTTCGTTTCTCCGTATCTTTGCCAACACTTGTTATTTTTCCATGTTTGGATTACATCCCAGCTGTTATGAATTGTTGTCTCATTGTGGTTTCAATGTGCATTTCCCTAATGATGAATGATGGTGAACACCTTCCATGCGCTTATGAATCATTTGTCTATCTTCTTTAGAAAAATGTCTATTTGAGTCCTTTGTCCATTTATTAATCGGATTGTTTGTCTTGGTTCAGTGATAGGAGCTCTTCATATATTCTAGATGTTAAATCCTTATCGGGCGTATGACTTGCAAAATATTTTTTCCCATTCCATGCTTTGTCTTTTCACTCTCTTGATAATGCAATCTGTTTTTTGAGCAATACCTCCAATCCTTACATGGAAGGAGGAAGTCGTAATTGGGAACAGAACAAAATGCAAAAGATCATGGGAGTGAGGTGGAAACAGTGGGAGGTAAAATAAATGCATGCACATATGAAACAAGTATCACTCTCCCCAGAGTCACAGGCTTCCAAGAGGATTTGAAGCACTATCCACCTCATCTTATCTGGTTGGCTGAACATGAATGATGGAAGCTTAGAGCACATATTCTGAGCATCCTACAAGCCTGCGGTGGAATCCCAGGTCAACCACTTGCCAGCGACAGACCTGGGGGGAGGTACCTGTCTATCTGAACTTCAATTGCTTCACCTTGTAACGATTCAGTAAGGTGATATAAAGAAAACATTTAGCGTACCTGGCATACAGTGGAACTCAATAAAGGGGCGCCTGGGTGGCTCAGTCGGTGGAGCATTCAACTCTTGATTTCGGTTCAGGTCATGATCCCAGGGTCGTGAGATCAAGCCCGGCATTGGGCTCTGTGCTGGGAGCTTGGGAAGCATGGAGCTTCTTGAGATTCTCTCTCTCCCTCTCTCTCTACCTCTGCCCCTCTCCCTCATCTCTCTCTCTCTCTGTCTGTCTCTCTCTCTCTCAAATAAAAAGGCAAATTAAGAAAAAAAAAGGGTATCTGTGAATACCATTGTTGTGCTATGTACGTGTCCAGTGCTGAGTCTTTCCGGCACCCTCTTAGCTCTCTTCCGCCATTCGTTCCATGTGACCCGAAAGTCCGCCATTGATCTGCCTGCAGGACAGCTCTCTCGAACATTTCCCTTCTCTGTCGGTCATTGACCTCACTCATTTTGTCGGGTTGGAACTTCAGTCCTTACCTTTGAAGTGCTCATGTGTGTTTCCACATCCTGGTGCCCTGTGTGGTCTGCTCATTGCTTTCAGGCAGGTGTGAGGGTTAGGGAGGAGTCTGTTTGCTGGCTTTCTTTCTGTTACATTTTCCCAGATTTCCTGAGGAACAGAGAAAGGTGGAATCCTGCCTACTTTGCTCCATTCCCCTTAGGATTTGGCTCCTAATGAGAGCGGAGGCATTGTGCGTCAATGGGCTAGGCAGCGTTCTATATGGAATTCAGGTTATGAACGAGAAACAACTATGCGGAAATCAAAGTACAAGGCAGAAAATGGTTAGTATTATGAAAATGACACGAGCCGAATGTTACACGTTTATACAAGGAAATATTTACATACGGTTAAAGGATTCATAAAAGGCTTCATGGAAATGGAAGAAGTTGAAAGGGTCAGATGGATTGGTTTTTGATGATGAGAGAATATAAGAATATACCTCCATGTACAGGGAAGGGTATAGCAAAGACATAAAGGTAGAGTGTTGCACACATGTTTTTTTGTTTTGTTTTGTTTTGTTGAGAGAGAGAGAGAGAGATTGCAAGGGAAGTGGGGAGAGAGAGTGCCCAGCAGGGAGCCCGATGTGGGCTCAGTCTCACGGCAGTGAGATGGTGACCTGAGCCAAAATCAAATGAGATGCCTAATAGACTGAGACACCCAGGCGCCCCTACACACGTTTTCTTATTTAATCTACCGACCAGCCTGTAGCAGGGATCTCTGAACTGTGCCCCTCACTGAGACGCCTTCAGGTTTGCCTGGCCTTTTAGGTGGCCCCCAAGATGGCACCAGTTTACGCCATCACTCTTCAGGAATAAATAGGCTTGTTTGGAATATGCCCCACCCAGTGTGCTGCTTTTCACGTTTTCCCGTGAGTGTGCACTAGACCTAGTAACCTACCTCTAAAAAGAATATGGTAGACATAACGGGATGTTGCACCTGAGATTAGGTTATAGAAAGACTGTGGCTTCAATCTTGGACGCTGTCCCTCTCTTTCCCTCACCTTCTTGGGTTTCTCACTCTGGGGAAAGGCGGCTGCCATGTGGTACACAGCCTTGTGGAGAGCCCCTCCTGGCAACATCTCTGGCCACCAGCCAATCAGAGCCCGGGGCTCGCCATCAAGCACACGAGGGAGCTGAGACATGGAACTTACCCCGGGTGAGCAGGTCCAGTGGACACAGTGACTGGAGCCTGAGCCAAAGGCATCATGATGCACAGAAAGTTCTGAGAAAATAAAAGGTTGTTTTGGATTTTTTTCTTTAAGTTGCTAAGATTTGGAGTCATGTGTTATATACAGCACGTTATGCAGACTTTGGTGAAAGTCTAAATGTAATTAGTCTCCTTATTCTCCAAACCAAAAAGATAGCACACTTCTTCTCCCAACTCTCATGTTACTACTTTCTGAAATTTGGGTTCCAGCTTGTTTGTAAACACATAATTTTAAAACTTATTATTTATTTTGATTTACCGCTCTCTCTATATTTTTGATTGACCCCGGTATTTTTAGTGTTTTATTTGCTCATGGTGATTTTTTTGCATCCTTTCTTTAGATGCACTTTATTTTTCTCCCTGGAGTACTCCCTGGGGTAGTTCTTTCAGAGACCATCTTTGGATAGTAAACTTTCTAAGTATTTGTAGGTCTGAAAATGTCTTCATCTTGCCTTTATATTTGGGTGATAATTTGGCTAGAAATAGAGTTCTGGGTCCCAGATTACTTTCCTTTAGCACATTGAGTCGTGGCCTTCAATGTTTCTAATAATCTCATTCTCCTTTCTTCTAGATATTCTATCTTTTCCCTCCGATAGCTTTTAGAATATTCACCTTATCCCTCATACTCTGGAATGTTACACGACATATTTAAGAGTGTGTTCTTTATTTATTCTGCTGTACACTAAGTGGAAATAATTCCATTTGAGGACTCTTTCTGACCCCCTTTCAGTTTGGGGATGTTTTTGCTTGTATCTCTTCAATATTACCTCTTTGCTATCCCTTCCACTTTGCTCCTGGCACTCTTATTAAATATATTTTGAAGGGTCTGCATGTGTCCTCTTCTCTTTGAACTTTTCCTTAATATTTTCACTCTTTTTACCTCCTTGAGCGACGTTCTAGTAGATAAACTTTGTTTGACATGTTGGTTCACTCATCCCATCTTCATCAGTGAAGATTCTAATTCTAACACGTTCTTATTTCAAACTTCCTCTGGTTTTGTGGATTTTTTTTTCCCACCTAGATTTGTTTCTTTGAGGATTTTGAGAACACCGTCCTTGGAGAGCTCACCCTCTACCCCAACACTCATAGGAACCAAACAGTAAAATTTTGTTTATGAGTTGGATCTAAGTGAGATAAATGTCCCAAGAGCTGGAAGCTTCTCAGGGAGGGAGAACCAAGAACACTCTTCTCTCTTTCTACTTTCCGTCTTCTCACAGGACAGCCCATGGGGATGAAATGGAGAGGTTTCTAAAATGCACTGTGCACACTCAGAAATAGTTCTAAGAAATTACATTCTGCTGGAGAGGGGCCGGGAAGTTACTTTCCTTTTTCCTCCTCTTCAAGTCTTACTCTAGAAAGCTCAAGGGGCACCGGGTGGCTCAGTCAGTTAAGCATCCAACTTTGGCTCATGTCATGATCAAGTTCGTGATGAATTATCGCAAGGTGGACCAAGATGACAAACCTTGAAAATCACAATGGCCAGGACTCTCAGCGTCCACCAGTCAACATTCTGAAGCTTAAACAGTGGCATGAAATGAGAATAAACTCTGTCTTTAACGTTTGAAATCTGAGATCAGTAATCAGGTTAAAGTTGTAATTTGGATTTAGATGGGATTTAGCTTTTCCCTCCTTAAGAATTCTAGTTTGAAACCTGAGCTTTGCAGGGCGGGCTGAGTATGAGTAAATCTGAGATTCTTAAGGTGACATTGAGAAGCCTTGAGCTTTGCTTGATTGTTGTTCAATATGGAACAAAAGAAAACACGAAACAGTGGGTTCTGATTAGGTGGAGTGGACATTTAGGACTGTTAATGTAGAAGCATCCTAGGATAGGACAAGTTACAAAAATAGGATGAACTTCACTTTGATTGAAATGCCCAGAGTCTAAGAGACCCCCAAAAATGAACCACCAGAGTCCAGAGTCAAAGCTAAGCAGCAAGGGTCATTTATTGCAGGTTCGAACCTGGACCTCTGCGCCCTCGTTGCCGGTGACGCCAAGAGGTCCTGAGAGAGGTTTTTACACCCCTTTTATAGACAGGTACAAACAAGTCATAGGGAAATCAGGAATTTTCCACAGTTACAGAGCTGCGATTGGTTTGTGTTTAAAGTTGGACACTTAACAGTATTCGATTGGTTCCTGCCTTTAGGTCAGACCACAACCGGGGGTACGGGTATCACAATGATTGATCAGGAATACACGGATGTGCCAGGCAACAATGATTGATCAGGAGTACACGGATGTGCCAAGTAACAATGGTTGATCAGGAATATAAGGATGTGCCAGACAACAATGATTGATCAGGAATACATGGGCGCGCCAAGCAATTGTACAGAAGCGGAACAAGCTGGTTAAGCTTGGTTAGGTTTCAGTTTCCCGTAACTTAAGCTTTTAAGTTTTAATTTTCTCAGGCCTCTCATGATAATGTCATCATCACTAATTCTGTTTTCCATTTCCCCTTATGCCCCAAGTGATATTTTATCCTGTAAAGTTTGTTTTTCTGAGGGTTTGATTCGTTTCTTCTTTCAGAGATAGGACATGTTGAAGTAATCCCTGATAAGTTAGAACTTTGTTTGACAACTCGATAATAGGGGACCCACCACTTTGGACAGGATTCCTAAGTAGGGAGCAGCCTCGTGGGACTCAGCCAGTAACCTGTGGGGTCTGGTACTACTTCCGGTAGTTACTATTAGAATGGAGTGAATGACAGAGCACCCAGTTGGTGTCTGCAGAGAACAGAAGAGTTGCTTGCCACTCACACACACGTTTGTCGTCAGAAGGATTCCGCTGTTGTAGATAAAAGCACCCCGGTGGTAGACTCCAAGGCCTTTGCTGGCCACCCTCCCAACCCTTCACAGCTCAGCCTCTGCCAAGTGCTTGGAGGCCCCCGGACGACCACGTGGTCCCTGCATCCATCTGGCGACTGCTGTTTCCACATTTGACTACGTGGTGACCTTCTACTCATCATCAAGGCTCCTGGCGAATGAAAGCCCTTCCGAGAAACTGGTTGTTGATTTTTACATAGTTTGTTAATGGAAAACCACCGAACTCTTTGATCTGCTTGGACTTTCTTAGATCACATACCGTTTGAGTAACTTGCCTCCTGCAGCACAAAAAGAGTAGTGCGTGTTGCTGACGATCAGTTGACAGCGTTAAGTGACAGTCTTAAGTGGTTTATGTTCTCTTATGTGTCCTTTGGAGGAATTGTTCTACCAAGATGTCATGGCAGGAAAAAGAAATTTACCAAGAAGCCCAGAGCTTGCTGTGTGTCATACCTGGAGTCGCTTTCAAAACCTGTGCACTGGAAAACCTGTTTTACAAGTAGATTTTCATGGTGTTTGGTGAAACCTTTTGTGCCAAATGAATCAGCAAAAACGTCTTCTAGATTAAAACCACAAATTAAAGTTAGTCATGATATTTCAAAATTACATTTTGTTAGAAAATTCCTTGTACGGTAAAAATGACAGATATGTGTTAAATATATTTATAGTTTTCATCTATTTAAGTGAACTGTTGGGCTCTACCAACCTATGTACCAGGTTAGAGCACAGCTTTTCAAAAATTTATTTTGAAACCTGCGAAAATCAAATATGCTCATTTCCCACATCGCTGCTTCAACTCTGAAATGAATTGCTTCATTAAAACCTAGTTATTTCTGGGGCACATGGGTGGCTCAGTTGGTTAAGCATCCATCTGACTTTGGCTCAGGTCATGATCTCACGGTCTGTGAGTTTGAGCCCCGCATCAGGCTCTGTGCTGATGGCTCAGAACCTGGAACCTACTTCCGATTCTGTGTCTCCCTCTCTCTCTGCCCCTCCGCTCCTCATTCTCACTCTCTCTCTCTCAAAAATAAATAAACATTAAAAAAATAATAATAAACTCTGGAAAAAAAATGTTTAAACCTAGTTGTTTCTAACAGATCCCCTTGTGATACACGGGCTCTAAATGACTAGTCAATTTTAGGATTTTCCAGAAGTGATCCTAGAACTGACTCAAGCTTTCTGATGAGTACATTGGACGAGGGGCATTTTGTGGTTTGGCTCACTTGCGGGAAGGAAATCCAACATTTGTCGAGCACTCGCTGTGTGCTTGACACTGTGCTGTCTTTAGGTATGTTTCAGCTTATTTCAGCCGCACGACAGCCATATGCCACAGCCGTCATGGTCCCCATTTTACAGACGAGAACACCAAGGATCAGAGAGATTGCGTGACGTTCCCAAGGCCAGTCAGTGGGAGAATGGAATTTAAACCCACGTTAGCTGGTGTTCCTCCCGCAGCAGCGGCCTGCTGAAAGGAAGGACACTGATGGTTCAGCACCCACCCACCCCCCCACCCCCCCCTCGCCGGCTGGCACTGGGGGTGGGTGGGTGCAGGCTTGCTCAGAGCACAGGGTGGAAAGCACTTCCTGAAGACGGCTAGCGGGCAGGTATGCCAGCTCCAGAGCAGGCTTTCCTCCCAGGGTTTGGTTCTTGTATAAAGTGCTCACACGCCGGGGCTTCAGGGACAGAGGGCTGCAGCCGGCACATTGCTCATGCGTCTTCTTTAAGCCAACAGCGACCTGGCAACTGAGTTTTCCAAGCCTGGCCAGACAGATCCTTCAATTTTGCTTTGTTACTTTCAAGGGAGTATCCTGCCCTTTCACAGACTCGGTGCTGTGCGGGGGGACTACATTTATAGAGTGTTCTGGATAATGAGGTCAGGCAAACATTTGAAGAGACAGTTCACAGACTACAGGGACACCACTGTCTTTTTCCAGGACAGGCTGGGAAAAGAAATTGGACGCTGGACCAGACAACGTCTGCGGTTCCCTCTGAATCGCTGAAGTGCGCCAACGCCTGGCTAGCAGGGACGCAGCTGAAGAAGGAACTGTAACATTATTATTCTCGAAGGATGTATTTTTAGTACACAGCATATAAGGTGTGACCCTCTTCTGTGGAGAAACACAGAATGGAAATTTGCTTCGTGCCAAGTTGCCACCACATGATAAACTGAAGTGAGTTAGAATCCATAAATCGTGTATATGAGTCCAGAGAATTTTCCAGTAGAGCCCCTCAGACTTGTTTCATTTTTAATCATATACACGAATTACCAGGGAGTACTGAAAATAAGCTAAAATTTGATAGGTCAGTACTCCTTGCTGATTTTCTTACATCAACTTCCCTGAGTTTTTTTTTTCCCTGACTGTCCTCTAACGAGACATCAAGGCAACGATCTCTGACCTTTATTGATTGTGTCTCATCAATAACAAATCCTTGTGCACTAATCTCCAATACATGTGTATTTACATATTTAGGAATTATATCCGTTGACTGCTGCGCTAATATTTTCTGCACAATATAAAACAGGCCAGAATTAAATTTTAAAGGATAAAATAAAGATTAAACTTTTTTTTTTTGAAGATCTAATTGGCCTCATTCAGAAGTTGTGAATCAGGCAGCAAGCACCCCATCTAGCAAGTAGAAAGAGCTCCGGGGAGCTGTACAGAGAGTTTTGTAGGCACGTGTAGGCACGTGGGGCAGGAAAAGGAAGTTTCTTAACAAAGGAGGGATTATTTCAGGCAAGGTCTTCCTTTGGGGGAAGGTGGGGTCTAGCATGCAGACTCCATCACTAATACGGATCAGAGGATTCCAGACTGACTGGTTAAAAGTCACATTCCTGGGATCTTGGTGAAACCATAATTCCGTCAGAGAGTAAGTCTTGGTTTGCTGATGTGGGGCTGAGCACAACTGACTCCATTTTGGGCCTGTTGTCATCAACACCACTCTCCACTGCTGTTCTTATCCTCTCAGCTTCTGGTGATCCTTTGTGTAGTATTTACAGGTTAGGACATTTTTTGCTCGGTCCCTATGATATTCGCGGGTCATGACTTCAGATTCACATTTTTAAAAAAATTTATTTATTTATTTTGAGAGAGAGAGAGCACCCAAGCACAAGCAGGGGAGGGGCAGAGACAGAGGGAGAGAGAGAGAGAATCCCAAGAGAGAATCCCAAGCAGGCTCTGTGCTGTCAGCATGGAGCCCAACGCGGGGCTCGAATCCACGGACTGTGAGATCATGACCTGAGCTGAAACCAAGAGCTGGACACTTAACCGACTGAGCCACCCAGGCGTCCCGCATTCATAGTTTTTAACTCAGTCATTCTCTTCATTCCTTTTCTGAAATACTGGTCTTAGGAAGATCATTTTCTTCGTGGTTAGTGGCTACAAACATGTATTTAAAGTTTTTGAGAAGAAAACAACACACCAGGGAGTTTACTTATAACTGTTTTAAACAGGATAATTCCCAACATCTACAATGGACTTTGGAGCCATCACCCCTGAGACCTAAACCAATCAAAATCAAATAAGTTGAAGACTCCATTGAAGGAGTCACCCTATTAAGCCAATTTCCCCAGAAGTATTGATCCAGGCATAGCAGGTGGTACTGACCATAGCACTGACACCTTGCTCAACAGCTATCCTATTATCAAGAACAACTTTGGCCAGAGAGGCTAAGGATTTTTGTTCAGCAACGATTGCTTTAGCAACAGATTCTGCAGTACTTTTTTGAGAGAGAGAGAGAGAGAGAGAGCGCATGTGTGTAAGTAGGGGAGGGGCAGAAGGAGAAAGAGAATCCAAAGCAGGCTACAGGCTCAGCGCAGAGCCCAACTTGGGGCTCTATCCCATGACCCTGGGAGCATGACTTGAGCCAAAATCAAGAGTCAGGCACTCAACCGACTGAGCCAAACAGGCTTCCCAGTTCTGTAATATTTTTTAAGTGTTTTATTTAATTTTTTTTTGAGAGAGAGAGAGAGAGCGTGAGCAGGGGAGGGGCAGAGAGAGAGAGAGGGAGACACAGAATCCAAAGCAGGCTCCAGGTTCCGAGCTGTCAGCACGGAGCCCGATGCAGGGCTTGAATTCACAGACCACGCGATCATGACCTGAGTCAAAATCAGACGTCCAACCGACTGAGCCACCCAGGAACCCCTAATTCTGTAATATTTTTAACAGAGGTCAAGGAGAAGTCCCTGATTATTTTACACTTAGTCTCAACCAGGGAAGTAGGGCCCTGCCAAAGGAAGTAAATCATAAATCATGAATGCCTTTTGGTAATTCCCATTTGAATCTGTGGCTCAAGACTGGAAGAGTGATAGCCATGGAGGCCAGTAAAATTTTAGGAGTCTGTAGACCACACAGGAAGCTTTATTCTGGTTATCCTTGCCTTGTGTCCCGCCCCACCCCCACCCCCCCTTTTTAATAGATCCTCGACGCAAAGTTCCCCTTGGACTAGGGAAAGGATTGACATAGCAGACATCACTAATTGGGAATGCAGACTGAAGGCTCCACACTGATGGGGAGCTGTGCACTGCCATAAACAGCTCTCAGTGGATCTTCACACAGAATTAAGGGCTGGGGAGTTTCCTGCTCAAAAACCTGGAGACTGTGGTCTGAAAGGTTAGGGGCATGGCTCTAGGCTAAGCCATCTGCCAGCTCATCTGGGCTCCGGACAGATCTGGCTGCCAGCTTTACCTGACTGGCCCTTCATTGGAAAGCCAACCCTATCGGGAGCTCAATGCAAAGAGAACAGAGCTCAGAACCAAGAGGAACTTACCCATGGGCCTAAGAAACATCTAGAAAAACAGAGAACCCACAAAAGGGCTCACAGGTACCAGGCCTGTGTTTTTCATTGGCCCCGTAAATGCCATCAGAACTTCACTTTGGTTCCCACCACTGCCACCAAATCTGTTAAAAAACAAAATTCAACCAAGTAAATTTGAAGTTCTAATTGGCTTTATTCAGTGACTCATGAATCAGACAGCACATCATCTAGCAAGTAGAAAGGAGCTTCCAGATTAAATTATTTTAGGGGCGCCATTGGTTAAGCCTCAGACTCTTGGTTTTGGCTCAGGTCGTGATCTCTTGGTTTGTGAGATCGAGCCCTGTATCAGGTTCTGTGCTGACAGCACAGAGCTTGCTTGGGATTCTCTCTCTCCTCTCTCTACTTCTCCCCTGCTCACTCTCTGTCTCTCAAAATAAATATATAAACATTTTTAAAAAGAAAAAAGCTATTTTTTAAAAATTTTTTTAAATGTTTTTATTTATTTTTGAGACAGAGAGAGACAGAGCATGAGCAGGGAAGGGGCAGAGAGAGAGGGAGACACAGAATCAGAAGCAGGCTCCAGGCTCTGAGTCATCAGCCCAGAGCTCCATATGGGGCTCGAACTCACAGACTGTGAGATCATGACCTGAGCTGAAGTCGGACGCTCAACTGACTGAGCCACCCAGGCACCCCAGAAAAAAACTATTTTAAAAGTACTTTCAAATTGTGTTTTATTTAGTAACAGTACAAAACCCACTGCTTTTGCTAAGGAGAACAATATGATTGTTTAAATATACTTCTTTCTTTTTAGGAAAACATTTGTGATTATATACTACAGTACAAAATTTGGGGCTAGTTCAGTTTATTACAATACTTGTCTCCTTTTAATCTTTCTTTTCATTGAGATATAATTCACATACTGTAAAATCCACCCCATTTAAAATATAAAATTTAGTTATTTTTGAGATGTTCACAAAGTGATGTGAGCATTACCACCATATAATTTAAGGAGATTTTCATCACCTCCAAAAAAACCTCACACTTATTAGCAGTCACTATCCACACTCTCACTTCCCAGTGCCTGGCAACCCCTAATCTATTTTCCATCCCAATGGATTTGCCTATTCTGGACCTTTCATGCGAATGAAATCATGCTCTATATGGCTTTTTGTGCCTTGCTTCTTTCTTTTGGCATAATGTTTTCAAGGTTCCTCCATGTTGAATCATATACCAGTATTACATTCCTGTTCTATTCTCTGTGTATCCCACAGTCGCAGACTATGAGTCTGGAGTTCTCTCTTGTCCAGCAAGAGAGCAGATGCAGAATTGAATACGAGAGAGGCTAATGTCCAGGAAGAGACAACAGCCCTGAACAGGGGTTTTGTCTCCGTGTTTACTGAGCACTCAAGATCTTACACACGTGGTGAATGTTAAGAAAACAATCAGATAGTGATCATTAACTTGTGTGTGTAAGAAGCAAAGGGTCTGGGAGGCGAGTGGACTTTGTGATCAAAGTATATTGGCACCAGATGGAAAGTGATTTCCTGAAGGTGATATAACAAATTATTCATGATCCTATTATAATATTTCACTAACTGACCTTGGGTGCTTTTGCCCTGTGGCAATGGCTTTCTGCCCTAAGCTCTTTTTTTTTTAATTTTATTTATTTTTTTATTATTATCTTTTTAACATTTACTCATCTTTGAGAGACAGAGAGAGGCAGAGCATGAGCGGGGAAGGGTCAGAGAGAGGGAGGCACAGAATCTGAAGCAGGCTTCAGGCTCCGAGCTGTCAGCACAGAGCCCGACGCGGGGCTTGAACTCACGAACTGCAAGATCACAACCTGAGCCAAAGTCAGATGCTCAACTGACTGAGCCACCCAGGCGCCCCGTGCCCTAAGCTTTTTTAACGCATGTAAGTATAAGGAATTCTTGAGCTTATTTCCCCACATCCCACCTTCTTGTTATCTCTTCATCAGTTGGTGGCCATTTGAGTCATTTCCACTTTTTGGCTGTTGTGAATAATGTTGCTTCGAACATTTGTGCATTATCTTTGGTGTGGACATTTGTTTTCATTCCTCTTATGTGTATACCTAAGCTTGGAATTGCTGGGTCATATGCTAACTCTATGTTTAATCATTTGAAGATTACTTTCCAAAGTGGCTGCACCACTTTACAATCCTGCCAGCAGTGTGATGGGGGTTCCAGTTTCTCCACAGCCCCACCAACAGTTGTTTCTGTCCATCTTTTATTGGAGTCATCTTAGTGGGGTGTGAACGGTATCTCATTGTAGGTTGCCTTGGTTTCCCTAATTACTAATGTTGTTGAGCACCTCTTCATGTTCCTGTTGGTATTCTGTATATCTTCTTTGGAGAAATATCTATTCAAATCATTTTTCCATTTTTACAGTGAGTTATTTATCTTTTTATTGTTGAATAATAATAAGAGTTCTTTATATATTCTGAACACTAGACCCTTATCAGATCTCTGATTTACAAAATTCCTTTTTCATCCTGTGGGTTATCTTTTTCACTTTCCAATAGTGGCCTTTGAAGCACAAAAGATATTATTTTTGAGGAAGTCAATTTATCTGTTATTTTTTGAAGGTTGCTTGTACTTATTATTATTATTATTATTATTATCATTATTATTTGGAGGTTGCTTGTACTTTCCGGGTCATATCTAAAAACCATTAACCTAATCCAAGGTCATGAAGCTTTACACCTGTGTTTTCTTCAAAGATTTCATAGTTTTAGTTGTTACATTTGGGTCTTTGATCCATTTGGCATTAGTTTTTATACATGGCCTGTTGTAGTTCAAGCTTCATTCTTTGAATATGGATAGTCAGTTATTCCAGCATATTTATCGGAAATATTATTCTTGTCCCTGTTGAATTATGCTGATACTTTCGGAGATCACGACCCGAGCCGAAATCAAGAGTCGGACGCTCAACCGACTGAGTCACCCAGGCACCTCATTTTTTAGCGATTTTTAAGTCAGTTGCATCATTGTCAGAAAAAGCGATCGGCATGCTACTGATTCTTGAACTTCACTGAGACAGATTCTACAGCTTGATACTAGGTGGACTCATGGAGGCTCCTTTATGTGACCATGATTGATTGGCTGATGACTGCCCACATGGTCGAAGCCAGTATTCAGGTGGACCCGGACCGTGTGACCCCAAAACCCTGATTCTTCCGGTTCTGTGAAACGATACAAGTAAAGCTGAAGAGTTAAGTCTTACCATTTTCTCATTTTTCAAAACCTCCGTTTAGCCATCTGAATCCGGCCAAAGCTTTCCTGGCTCAAGTCCCATTTTCCCCAGTGGCTGAAAAGTCTCTTGAATTCTTAACTACTCTCACGTTGAGGGCAGAACTCTCTTTTGTGGGCCTGATCAATAAGGAAACTGGATCTTTGTCAGGAAAGCCAGTCCTTGTCAAATTCTTCTGTTTGCTGTCCCCTGCGGCCCTTTCCCTGACGCTCAGTTTGAATGACTCCCTCCTCCCTGTCTGCGTCATAAAACTTTGCTGCTGGGTTAGAGAACTTATCAGAGTCTCTTTTTCTTCTTGATTGTTTATTTACTCTTTGCTTGACTGTGAGCTTCCGCCTTATTCATCTTCGTATCTCTCGTACAGCCCAGTTTAGAGTAATAATTACTGTATTACATGGACTGGAGCTTTGAAGCACAGGAGACTGGCAGGAGTAAGAAAAAGACACAGTCACTGGTGTTTCTATAAGAATTTAGTCCATAGAGGATGTGACTCTTGATCTTGGGGCTGTGAGCTCAAGCCCCACATTAGATGTACTTAAAAATAAAATTTAAAAAATAAAATAAAAAATAAAAAAAGGGGGCACCTGGGCAGCTTGGTCAGTTAAACGTCTGACTGTAACTCAGGCCATGATCTCACAGTTTGTGGGTTCGAGCCCCACGACAGGCTCTGTGCTGACAGCTTGGAGCCTGGAGCCTGCTTCCGATTCTGTGTCTCCCTCTCTCTGCCTCTCCCCTGCTCATGCTCTGTCTCTCTCTTAAAAATAAACAAACACTGAAATAATTTTTGGAAAAAAAAAAGAAATTTGGGGCTCCTGGTTAACTGTCTGACTCTTCATTTCATCTCAGGTCATGATCTCACGGTTTGTGAGTTCAGTTTGTGAGATCGAGCCCTACATTGGGCTCTGTGTTGCCGGTGCAGAGCCTGCTTGGGTTTCTCTCTCTCTCCTCCCACCCCTCTCTTTCTCAAAATAAATAAATAAACTTAAAAAAAAGAAATTAAAAAATAATTTTTAAAAAGTTGGGCTTAAAGATAACACAGGTAGCATATTTCATTTTATTTTATTTTTTAGTTTTGAAAGGGAGATTATTTTTAAATGTGTCAAAATTTACAGAAATATATTGTGCAAATTCTTGAGACTCAACTCATAATTTCTACAATCTATGCCTCTTTTTTTTTTAATGTTTATATTTATTTTTGAGACAGAGAGAGACAGAGCATGAGCAGGGGAGGGACAGAGAGAGAGGGAGGCACAGGATCTGAAGCAGGCTCCAGGCTCCGAGCTGTCTGGACAGAGCCTGATGCGGGGCTTGAACTCACAAACTGCGAGATCATGACCTGAGCCGAAGTCGGATGCTCAACTGACAAAACCACCCAGGCGCCTCTTTTTTTAAACACATACATTTACAGCTAGAAAAAAGGATAGACTCATTTAAAGACTCACTTAAGCTTGAAGGGGACACTAAGTTCTATTATGTTTATTAAAACATCCTTTCCTTACGTTATAATCACTTCTTATATACATTAAAGGGTAGTGTTTTTTTAGTTCTTGTTTAGGAATTTAGAAGGTACTGATTAAATAGTGTCTGACTGCATACTCAATTTGAATGTATCCTTATTACTAATATATTCGACGCTTAAATTTGCGCAAAGACCGTGACCTAGAATTTTGCTAGCATGCAGTGTCCTCTAAAGTTAGGGACATGTGCCATACTGTGGATAGAAAAGCTCCCAGGGACTTCTGTATTGTTGGTGGAAAGGCTTTTGAGTGGAAAGGCATCCATTTCAAATAGATCCATTGCAAGCCTGGGACACAGCTACCAGTAAAACAGCTAGATGCGTAAGGAACCCTGTCGCCCCACCCATGAAGTTCCCAAAATTTTGAACACCCCACCCTTGAATCTTAATAGAAAGAGCCCCAGATAAGCACCTGTGACCTTGCTGTGTGGCCTCTGGGTGTATATGCCAAGTACCTTCCAAGACTTGGGAGTAATAAATCTTGTTCTTCCAGATTCTTTGATGGTTTTGCTGAGGTGTGCCCTGAAGCAACAGTTAAGAACCAGGGGGCCCCTGCTATAGCCACAACGTTGGCCCTAGCAGGGAAGGGGGAAACACCCGTGGGGCTCGCTGTGAGTAAATATGGCCCTAGCGAGGGGCTCAGGTATTTCTAGGCAAGGACGTCACTATCAATAGGATGAGAAGACACAACATTTTATTTTGAGTAACTTTGGATGGAATGTTCCCTGGTGCCCTGAAACGCAAATGCAAATGATTTCCTAGAGAATGTGCCCTCAGGGTCAGGCATCAGGCAGTCCTCACAGAGAGCACAACAAATTTGGGCTCATAATATTAAAAAAAAAAAAAAAAAATCAAAGAACCTTCAAGAAAATAAGCCACCATGAATGAGAGGCAGCAGAAACGACAAATGATGAAAGCAAGTCCATAAAAACCTCAGATGGCTGAAGGTGACTGTTTTGAGTCAGGCATCCTAAGATCTTTTAGTTTTTCATGTTTATTTATTTTTGAGAGAGAGGGAGAGAGAGAGAGAGAGAGAGAGCATGAGCAGAGGAAGGGCAGAGAAAGAGGGAGACCTAGAATCTGAACCAGGATCCAGGCTCTGAGCTGTCAGCACAGAGCCCGACACGGGGCTCAACAAACTCTCAGACTACGAGATCATGCCCTGAGCCGAAGTCAGACCCCCAACCAACTGAGCCACCCAGTCACGCCCCCTAAGATCTTTTCAAAAGAAATATATTGATTAAATTTACTTTATATGTTAAAATTCTAAGAGTAATCACCCAAATAATAGAAATTGAATGTATGTGCTCCAAACAGATGAAGGGCAGAAAAATGGAATGAGAAAAAACACTTTAATCGGTCCAAAAGAAGACAAGAAAAGAAAAGGAAAATATGGAAAAAAAAAAAAAAAGCAAGGCAAATAGATAGCATATAATATAAGCAAATAAGAAGAGAGCAAAAACAAATCCAAATAAATGAGTTATCATAAAAAAGGTCAATGGCATGAACTTTTCAGTTAAATGTCATGGACTCTTAGGCTGCATAAAAAATTAAACTCAGATATGGGCTGCTTTCAAAAGACATAACAAAAACAGCAGAACAGAGAAAGGTAGAAAGTAAAAGACTGGATAAAAAATAAGCAAGTAATGAAGGGAGGTGGGTGGGGGGTGGGTAACTGAGGGAGGGCACTTGTGATGAGCACGAGATGATGTTGGGGAGGGTGGAATCAGTACATTGTATACCCGAAACTAATATTGCACTGCATGTTAACTAACTGAAGTTTAAATAAAAACTTAAAACAAAAACAAAGACGACCAGGTAAATACTAACCAGGAGAAAGCTGGTGTAGCTGTGTAAATCACAGGCCACAGTCAAACCAGGATAGAATTTTGAAATGTTACCAGTAAGTCATCACTGAATGATGAAAGGTTTACTCACCAGAACAACATAAAAATTCTAAATGTATTGTACCTAATAGCATAAATAGAGCTTCAAAATATATTAGGTAAAGGAAGAATAGCTATACCGACCATTATTGTGAGAAACCTTCACGCATACTTTTCTCAATAATTGCTACAACAGATGAAAATTTCTTTTTTTTTTTAATTTCTTGATGTTTATTTATTTTTGAAAGAGAGAGAGACAGAGTGTGAGGGGGGAGGGGCAGAGAGAGAGGGAGCCACAGAATCCGAAGCAGGTTCCAGGCTCCGAGCCGTCAGCACATCGGGGCTCGAACTCACGGACCTCGAGATCGTGACCTGAGCCGAAGTTGGACGCTCAACCGACTGAGCCACCCAGGCGCCCCATTGAACAGATGAAAATTCCTAAGGATATGGAAGAATTGTCCAACATAGTCAGCAAGCTTGAAGTACTAGACATATTAACCCATTACTCAACGACTAGAGGAAATACATGCTTTTCCTGAGCGCAGCAACACTGTGCATTAAGGAATTTGACCTTGCCAAAGACAGGTCTGGCTTTTTCCCTTGACTTCTGGGAGATAATCTAAGTCATACTTCATGGGAGTGTCTTTGTTTAGGGTAGATGTGGCTGGCCATGCCAGGTGGTCTTAGATTAGGGACTAGTCATGCCAGAAAGACCAATCATGGGGTATAGAGTGGGGGGCTTTGGGTCACACAACATAGGAGACTGGATTCAACCATGTGGGCAATCAATCAACCAATCAGTCATGTGCACAGTTGAGGCCCTAACGAAAACCCTTGACACTGAGGCTTAGATGAGCCTCCTCTGTTTGGCAACACTCTGTGCGCACTGTCACAAATCAATGCCAGGGACCCCGACCCTTCCAAAGAAGGGTACTAACCCTTCCAAAGAAGACAACTGGAAGTTTTGCATGAAAACAAAAAATAAAGACCCTTCCCCTCTCATATGTGGGGAATTTTTAAATCACACTAGTAAATTGCTTATGGACCAACATAAATCTTCTAAATGAAGAGTTTTAGTTAGTTTTGTATCTACGTGTTAAAAAGGAAAAATAAATGCAATACCGTATTCTTGGTTTGCAAGGTCAATTCACAGACATCAGAGAAGATGGAAAGAAGCTCACTAGCTAGATCTTTAACCAAACATTTGCATAATTGGTGGATGTGATAGGAAACGCTTAGTAAAAGGAGCCGATGATGCATTTTTCCCCATTTGATGTCAGAAACTTTGTGAGTTGTCTTTTCGGCTGTGACATACATTAAAAACCAAGTACTTGAGGGAAAATGGGTGATTGGCATTGAGGAGGGCATTTATTGGGGTGAGCACTAGATATTGTATGTAAACCAACTTGACAATAAATTATATTCATATTAAAAAAACAAACAAACAAGTACTGGGACATGCAGATCAATGGAATAGAATTGAGAGTCCAAAAATAAACCCATACATTTATGGTCAATTGATTTTTGTTACCATAACAATTCAATAGGGCCAAGAATAGTGTTTTCTTTTCTTTTTTAATTTTTTAATTTTTATTTAAAAACAATTTTTAATGTTTTTATTTTTGAGAGAGACAGAATGTGAGCGGTGGAGGGGCACAGAGAGAGGGAGAGAGAGAATCTGAAGCAGGCTCCAGGCTCTGAGCTGTCAGCACAGAGCCCGACGCAGGGCTTGAACTTGTGAACTGTGAGGTCATGACCTGAGCCAAAGTCAGACGCCCAACCAACTGAGCCACCCATGCGCCCCCCTAAGAATAATATTTTCGACCAACGTGCTGGGACCACTGGCTATTCGCATTCAAAACATGAAATTGAACTCCTACCCCGTGCCATGTGCAAAAATTAATTCAAAATGGATCAAAGACCTACACAAAAGAGCTAAAACTGTAGAGCATAGATGTAAAGCTTCCCAAGCTTGGATTAGGCAGTGGTTTTTTTACATATGGCACCAAAAGCAAGGACTTTGGAATCAGACCTTTGTGTCCTATGCTCCTTGCTGGATCTACAATCTTGTTCATGTCGTTTTCTCTCTTCGACTCTGTTTGATCATTTGTAAAATGAGAATAAACCACCTCACAGAGCTGTTGTAAGAATCAAATGAAATATGTTTGAAAGCATTTTAGCGTAGCGCCCGCACAGCGTAGACATTCAGCTGCAATCATCCTCGTCACCGTCAACATTGTCAGGGAAGGCAGACGAAGAATCAAAGCGTGCTAAGGGCTCGTCCGATCAGGAACCTGTGGGAACAGCTTGAACGACTCTGTAATTTGTAGGTAACTGATCACAATGCGACATAATTCTTGTCTGTAGACACACAAATTCTGTCCTGTCTTTTCGCGGTTTGGTTGACTTCCTACTCCATCCCTTGTGGGCTCAGCCTCCATTTACACGTTCAGTTTGGTATGGCTGATCTCTAAGCAAGAGCACTTTGTTGTATGCTTTAAGTGGTTAAATTGTGTGGTGTGTGAATTTTATCTCAATCAAGCCATTAAATTTTTTATTTATTTATTTATTTTTTTTTTAGTCCCCCAGCACCATTTAGCATCATTCCAAGAAAGAATCCAGGTGGGAGCAATTCAGGCCACCCTTCTGGAGCTGGAGCTAGCCAAGCCATAGGCCCCTGGAGGGAATCCATACGTATGGAGCCCAGAGCTCTAGGGGTATCTGGTTGGCCAGATGAGGCAGCAGGCAGTGGGGCAGAAGGACTCCACAGGGGAGAAAATAGATGCATGGCCAAGTTGGGTCCCAGTCCATGTCCCAGACCAAACGGGACTTAGAGAATTTCAAGGAAGGCACTTCAAAGTGTGGGGGCTGTACGGGTGGAGGGGCTCCAATACAGGCCCCTTTTTCTAAGGTAATACCACCAACATGATGTCTCTTTCAAAAATGCTTGCCTTTAGTGTTGAGTTCTGTGAATATATTCTAATTAAGTTAGCTGAGGACAGCAAAAATAGAAAGACATTGTTTAAGTCTGTACTACAAAGTCCTTCTCTTCTCCCATCCCTTGGGTTGTTAACCTCTAGAGAGTTTTCACACTTTGATGCTCTGGGGTCTTTCACATTCGTAAACCCTCTTCCTAGAATCTTTGGTACCCTCAACAGATCAAAGTCTCCTGGAAGATATCCTTCCTCGCTTGTATTAGTTCCATTTCCAGGAAGTGAGGTACATCTGCATTGCAAAACAACAGCCATGCGGCCTTCTCCCTCACCAGCCCGGGGTAAATGTTATTTTCCTGACAAGCCGTCTGGATGCCTTCCAACCCCCACGGCTCTGTGCATCAGTCTCTATGGAAACCGTTTTCCTTTCCAGACAAGCTTGTCTCCTCCGGTACAAAATGGATTTTGCACTCTTTTGCCCTAATTCAAATCACCTCCCCTCACTGCTCTCTAGAGCTGCAATTCTGCAGTTCTTCTAGCAAGTTCTGTTGAATAAACCACTTCTGGCCCCGCCAGACTCATCTCCGCACACGCACCCTGGGCAATTCCCCTCTCTCCCTGCCTCCCTCCCTTTGGTCATGTTCCTGCCTGCGCCTAGCATTCCGCTCCCCGCCCCCCTCCCCATTTAACCCAGCCGAGGTAAAGCACCACATATCTGAAGCATATTGTGGCCATTTGCCTCTCAGAAGAGTCTAGAAGCACAAAGTTAGCCGCATGTGAGTCAAAATTTCCAGCTTCAGCCGGTGCCTCAGGCTGGCAGGTTGAAGTCGAAAGGAACACAGCTTTGTACCCAGCCAGCCGCTGATCTTAGTAGTCGGCTATTAAAAAGAATAATAATTTTGTTAAAAAGGCACAACTTCTATGCGGAAGGATGTGGGGGAAAGAGGAAAAAGAAGTAAAGTACTGCCTTTTCCAAGAAATGTGTTTGGAAAATTCCTGCAGGTAGAGCTCTCAGAGCCTGTGTATTTGGGGCCCATGGGCCTCCTACCATCGTAACGACTTTTCGTGGCCCCACAATTTTCCTTTCTTTTTGGGGGGGGGGCGCTGTATGAGGAAAACAATGAAAATTTTCTTTAATCTTACATTCATCTTTTTCTTGTGCTTTTAAAAGTGGTTACAGTAGTTTGGGGGCACCCGGGTGGCTCAGCCGGTTAAGCGTCTGACTCGATTTTGGCTCAGGTCATGATCTCACCATCATGAGCTGGAGCCCCATGTCAAGCCCAAGCCCAGCATGGAGCCTGCTTAAGATACTCTCTCTCTTCTCTCTATCTCTCTCTCTGCCTCTTCCCCATTCACTCGCTCTCTCTCAAAAATATATATATTATATATCATATATGATATATAATATATGATATATATATAATATATGAATATATGAATATAATATATTCCTGGAATTACAATACTTTTAGAGGTCAAAAATATATATTATATGGTATATGATATAATATATATTATTATATGATATATTATATGATATTATGATATATGATACATAATATATGATATCATATATCATATATATCATATATTATCATATATATCATATATCATATATTATATTATATCATATATATCATATATCACATAATATCATATATCATATAATAATATATTATATAATATATCATATAATATATATATTTTTGACCTCTAAAAGTATTGTAATTCCAGGAATTACTCCTAATGGAGAGTCAACCCAGAAGTCCTGTCTCTGACCTTCCTAGCTACGTGACCTCAAGGGAGTTGTTTTAATATATTTGCGACTCAGTTTCCTCATCTGTAAAATAGTTTATTGGATTGTGGCTAAGGTTAAACGGGCTAATATGTGCTAAGACCAAAGACTGACACACAGCACTGTGTGTGGCAGCGACAATCATTATCACTTATTGCTAATATTAGGTATTTAATCAATATATATAGAATAAAAAAACGAATATTATCCTTATGCCAAGATATTATTTTTCAGCAACATCAAACCACCTTAAAAGAAGGATTTAACATTTTTTTTAATGTTTATTTATTTTTGACCGAGAGAGAGAGAGAGAGAGAGAGAGAGACAGAGCATGAGTGGGGGAGGGGCAGAGAGAGAGGGAGACACAGAATGTGAAGCAGGCTCCAGGCTCTGAGCTGTCAGCACAGAGCCCAACGCGGGGCTTGAACCCACAGACCGAGAGATCGTGACATGAGTCGAAGTCAGACGCTCAACTGACTGAGCCACCCAGGCGCCCCAAAAGAAGGCTTTTAAATGTAGGCATAATTATTTCTATTTCTGAGAAGGAGAAAAAGGAAACAAAGCCTTCTGGGAGATGAGGCAAATCGGTGATAATATATGAATGGATCTTTTTTCCATACAGGTTCAGGAAGTCACAAACCCTTTTCCAGTGTAAGCATTAAGAGGCCACCTGGCCTCGCCTTCTAAACACTGAAAAGAATCCTTTATTTTTTTTTTAATTTTTTTTAATGTTTATTTATTTTTGAGACAGAGAGAGACAGAGCATGAGCAGGGGAAGAGCTGGACGTGGGGCTTGAATCCACAAACCGTGAGATCATGACCTGAGCTGAAGTCAGACACTTAACCGACTGAGCTACCCAAGTGCCCCTGAAAAGAATCCTTTCTATAACACAGCATCTTCAACACTCTCAAGAACATGGGGGAGTTGAATCATCCATCAGGGATCTCTTTCCACCATTAATCAGGTCAAGTCTGAGAATGTTCTTCCATCTATGCCCACTAAACCATTGCCTTCCTGCAACTTCGATCCATTGAACCGGCTTCTGCCTCCTGGAAGCTACTTAGAAGAAGGTTGTTTTCAGACAAGCTTTCAAGCATTTTTAGATGGAGGTCAAGTATTCTTTTGTCTTCCATGTTCCAAGGTCATATCCACACTTTTCATCGATGCTCAAGAGCCCGTGACTCAGACTCAACGCCAACCTGATCTTGCTCCACGGGGCACAGTCTAATACCACCCGGACTACTTGGGCCCCCAGCATGCTGTGCCCGGACCAGGCAGGGAGCCCTGGCACGTCATTGCCTTTGGTCTGGGTACCTCACTATATTAACAGAAATAT
Organism: Panthera tigris; assembly: GCF_018350195.1. NCBI lineage: Eukaryota > Metazoa > Chordata > Mammalia > Carnivora > Felidae > Panthera > Panthera tigris. The sequence goes on from NC_056670.1 coordinate 6,993,918, forward strand.
AGGTTGAGATTGCTCGAGATGTTTTGTCAGTTTCGTTATGCTGTGGTTGGTTTATACGAAATTAGTGATCAGTTAAGTTCTCGAAGTCCTTTTCGTATAAGAATTTATCAGGCCAGGCTTTCTTCGTCATTCACTGGTACAATTCAATTTATAAACCTGTACGTAGGACTTCCCTTACTGCTTTCCGCTCAGTGTCTTAGCCTGTTAAATCTTGATTTTCTTTTGGCAATCACATTGGTTTTCCCAACCTTTACCACCTAAAAACTTGGCGAGCCTACCTTGTCTGGCTTTATCTAAGTCATTCACACACATCTCACCTAGAGCAAGGTCAGACCACTCATCTAAGAGATTGCCTCTGGGTTGACATACTTTTTGGATATAGTCACCCAACCAGTTTTGAATGTCCTACTTGCCATCATTTAGCTCAAATGTGAGCAGAAAAGACTTTGTCAGAGGCTAATTCAAATCAGCATTTAGTTTGTCTAGCGAGGTGGTTTGCAAACCAAGATGCCCTTCAGGATCACGTCCTTTGAAATACAGATTCCTGGCCCCAGCCCAGAGACCCTAAGTCAGTAGGTTCTAAGTTCTGAGAATTGGTCATTTTTATTTTTTTAAGTTTATTTATTTATTTTGATAGAGAGAGAAGGAGAGAGAGCGAGTGGGGAAACAGCAGAGAGAGAGGGGGAGACAGAATCCCAAGCAGGTTCCGCATTGTCAACGTGGAGCCTGACGCGGGGCTTGAGCTCACGAACCGTGTGATCATAGCCTGGGTTGAAATCAAGAGTGGGACACTCAACTGACTGAGCCACCAGGTGCCCCTATGAGTCATTTTTAAAAGCACCCCAAAATCATTTTGTATGGCCGGCACCGGGGGACCAAGTGCTCTTGCTAAGCCAAGTGTGGCTGCTGGGTCAGAGGCAGCACCTGGGAGGAGCTGGTTGGGAAGGCAGCGGCTCCTCTCCGACCTCGGCCCTGCTGGGTCAGCATCGAAAGATCACCAGGTGACCCACTGGGAGCATTACTGTCTAATGCGGAACTCTGTCTAAGCTGTTCCCATAAGTTAGCTCTCTGATCACTCAAGAAGAAGGAGAAGGATGAGGAGGAAGAGGGAAAGGAATGGGGAAAAGAGAGAAGTTCTGCCCCCTCCATTTATTAGAAGTTTGGAGCTGGCCAAATTATCTCACGTCTCTTTCACCTCCGTCTCTTTGTCTATCCAATGGGCATGGTTCGCCTGCCTACCTTACAAGGGCTTTGTAAGGGTTAGATGAGCTGATGCCTGGGAGTCACTGAGCACAGGGAGCTCTTAGTGTGTCTGCCCCAGGGTGAATTGCGTGCCCCCCAAATATATTCAAGTCCTGACCCTGGGTATCTTTGAAGATACCCGGTGACGAGGCAGGGATTGGAGTAGTGCGGCTGTGAGACAAGAAACACCAGAGCCTGACAGCCACCGTGGGAGGCTATGAAGAGGCAAGGAAGGACTCCCCTACAGTGTTCACAAGAAACATGGCCGGCCAACACCTTGGCTTCAGACTGTAGCTTCCAGAGTTGTAAGACAATCCATTTGTTACTTGAAGCCACCTAGTTTGTGGTACTTTGTTAGGACCGCCCTAGGGAACAACTATAATGTCTTAGATACAATTACTGTTATTACTACCCGACGCCGGCACTGTGGTGAACAAGACCCAGTCTCTGGAGGGTAGTGATGAATGGCTTCGTACCCATCGGTGGGCCTCTTCCAAGAGCAGGACCACACCGGGAGAGCAGAAAGACTTCCCGAGGGAGATGTGATCTCTGGGACTGGACAGTCGGGTAGGAAACAAGGCTGCTTCTGCTGTTCCAGGCGGAGGGGCAGTGGTCGAAGGCCACTTAGGGGAAAGAGGTGGCCAGTAGCACCTCTGAACTCCCAGCTGCCATCTTGGCAGCCTTTGGTCTGTGGGTTGTCCGAAGATGGCTGAATGAGCGCCTTTCAAATGGCCACGTGGCCTCAGTTTTTCTTCAGCACCTGGAGCGTCGGGTCCCCTCTTTACAGTGAGTGCTGTTCACACCCCATCTGAAGACTCCTTTTGGAAAGAAGACTGCAAAACGGTACTTGAGCGATCCTGCGGTCCCCCGTTTAGCCTTCCTCGCTCTCTCTCTGGTGTCTGCGTCGTGCAACCCTTCTGTCCGCTCCACTGTTCCCGCTCAGCCTGACTTACTGCCTCCCTGGTAATGTTCAGATAAGGCCGTGTCCGTTTCTGGGATTTGTCCTTAATTCAGCAACCCATCTTGTCTCTTCTGGGTTTCTGTGGTGCCTGTTCTTTGAAAAATGTCCCCTCATCAGAAAGCTGCTTCTAGGGCCACTCTTCTTCTCTCTAGGACTATCGAGAAAATTGCTTTTATTCTCACTGTACTCAACGTCAGTTTTATTTTTAGTGTGTTCATTTTTAGACCCTTCCATCCCTGTTGAACACATGCATCTCCTTGGGGGTTTCTAGCCATAGACTCCTGTCTGTCTTCTCTATGAACTTACAAAAAAAGCTTTATTGGGGCGCCCGGGTGACTCAGTGGGTTGAGCCGAAACCGAGAGTCAGACGCTTCGCCCGCTGAGCCACCCGGGCGCCCCTAATGAAGGAACTATTTACGAAGTTGTGGGCAGGGTTAAGAGAAGCCAAGGGCTCACCACGAAAGGACACGGTCACCCCGCCTGCGTCTGACGGGCAAAGAGAGAAGTGTGGTGGAAGGTCAGGGCCACCTACGGGGACAGTGGGAGCCAGTACCCCTGGGCAGCCTGGCAGGACGGGAGCAGGGCCCTTAGTACCAGTGGTGATTAATCTTCTGTGTCAGCTCGGCTAGGCCGTGGTCCCCAGGTTTTGGTCAAACGGCAGTCTCCATGCTGCTGTGAAGATACGGTTAACATTTGAATCGCTGCTTTCCTGCCCACGCCCGAGAAATACAGCCAAGCTGGTGGACGTTGTCTGCGGAGGTCAGAGTCGGGGGGGCAGATCTGGAGGGGCAATCGGGACTACCAGGCAGGGCCAGCCTCTTGCCCCGAGTACCGATCTGGCCTGTCTACTGATGCCCAAGGCCTTTCGCCGGCGCCCATCGCCAGCCGTGCACAGCCAGGCGCACCCACGGTGCCGTCGGGATGCACCTGCCCACCGGCTCCCCCCGCCCCTCTCCCACCCTCCACTCGGTTCCCATGGCAGTTCCGTGAAGCGCTTCTGCTTCCCCACAGCAAGCGGGCTTTTTCAGCAAGCTGTGCTCTGCCCCTCTGTACACACTGCTCCGTCTGCCCGGGCTGCCCTTTGCCCCCGTGCACTTGCAAATTCTCGCTTATCCTGCCAAATCCGGCTCATGTGTCACACGCCCCGTGCAGTCTGTGAAGCCTGTTCTGTTTGCGGGGCCCCAGAGCGGCCCCGGCATCCTCTCGGTTACCTCCGCGTGACACACAGAAGTCAGTTATCTATCTAGAGGTCTGCCTTCCTCCTGCTCCGTCAGCAGCATGAGGTTGGGGACGGGATGTGCCCCCTCTCCCGATGGACACCCAGAGCGCAGCCTAAGTGAGGGAGCTCCTCTGGCTTCCCACTGACTTGCAGATGCACCGACTTTTGGGGACAGCCTCAGACGACAACCGTGGCTTTTTAGATGCATGCATTCTGAGTGTACCTGCGTGTCCGTACTTTACACGCTTTGAGGCAGGCTGGGACACGTACTGGAGATGGAGGTCTTGGCGAGTATCTGATGTCAACCTCACTCCTACCAGCTACCCACGGTGTGTAATGAAACACACTGGGCTACATTCTTTGGCGGCTTCTGGCAGAGCGAGGGGCATAAAAAGCAATTCAGCGGTGGGACAAGGCTCTCTTGGTTCATCTTGTCCCGAGGTCTCAGCACCAAAGCAAGCTGTTCTAAAGCCCTTTGCAAAATGGCTCGTCACTTGCACAGGCAGGTCTCTGTGTTTGCTGGGGGAGCACGAGGGGAAAACCTAAACGTGTGTATTTAGTGCACTTTTTTTTAGTGAAACCCTTATTCATGCTTCCTGGAAGTCAGCGACCATGTTCAATTTCAAATCCGTGTCCAGAATCTCTCGAAGCATAGCATGGAATCCCTCACTGCCAGTGAATGCTGAAAGGCTGTATTTCTTTTTTTTTTTTTTTAATTTTTTTTTTAATGTTTATTTATTTTTGAGACAGAGAGAGACAGAGCATGAACAGGGGAGGGTCAGAGAGAGAGGGAGACACAGAATCTGAAACAGGCTCCAGGCTCTGAGCTGTCAGCACAGAGCCCGACTCGGGGCTCGAATTCACGGACCGTGAGATCATGACCTGAGCCGAAGTCGGACACTTAACCGACCAAGCCACCCAGGCGCCCCTGAAAGGCTGTATTTCAAGCTGAAGTTCATTCAGACACCACCCCGCCCACCACGAATGAGCCCCTTTTTTGATTGCTTAGAAAGGCTGGAGTCCAGAACGGAATGGCTAATATAATAACATCATGAAGGAGAATAATTCAGTTGAATGCCATTCTACTGGATTGGGCCATTTTATGTAAATTTAATGCCTGAAAAATACTATTCTGTAAACGCTTAATTGGTGACATACATGTGCGAGGCACAGAGCTGTTGATGAAAGGACGCTTACTGAGATGGGGTCCTGCCTTCAAGGAGCCCACGGTTCGTGGGGGCATCTGGTGCCTCACAGTCAACTGTAACCTAAGCCAAGAGGAGGGGAGATTTGCTGGGACAAGGCCAGAGAGCGTGGCAGAGGGAGCGGGCATGGGAGCCTTGGAAGATGGTAGGGTTTCGACAGGTTGAGCTGGGGGAGAATGTCACCCTAGGATACGGGAACAGTGTGGGTCACGGCACACAGCAGGTTACGTGTGTAGTCCCTTCAGTGAGCGGTGGCAATAACACAGCATTAGGTGCACTGGGACAAGTGACCAGGGGGAGAAAAGGCTCGAAATACGGCTTGGGAGTGATATCTTCAGGGACCCGAATGCTCCCTAGAGGATGGTAATCAAGAGGCAATAGGGAGCCGTGAAGAACTCAAGCGAGGACTTGGTATGAATTGATTTGTGCTCGGGGTCAGTGACTCTGGACGCAGATGGCTCAATGGACGGGTTTAAAGAAGAGAAGATCGAAGAGGTCTCCTCGGGTTTATACTTGTTTTCTTAATACCTGACTGTTTAGACTTTATAGCACTTTATACATTAACAGGTAGCAGCAGCTGTGTGTGTCCTTCTTTCTTAGAAGGTGGTCTGCTTCTCTCGACCGACTTATTCCCTCACCCTCTCATTAGGAAGACAATCTCTACAATTACAATACAAGTAGCGTCTTGTATGCAACTGACTTGAGTTTTTCACCCCTTCTAAAGGGAAAGTGTGTGCTGTATAATATTTACCTGTTTGGCTTAAAATTGAAATGTGAGCTTTATTTTAAAATATGTAAACTCTGGGGTGCCTGGGTGGTTCAGTCGGTTGGGCATCTGACTATTGGTCTTAGGTCATGATCCCAGGGTCATGAGATGGAACCCTGTGTCAGGCTCTGCACTGAGCATGAAGCCAGCTTAAGATTCTCTCTCTCTGTCTCTCTCTCTCTCTCCCCCTCCTTCTGCCCCTCCCCCACTTGTGTGAACACGATCTCTCTCTGTCTTTCTCTAAAATAAGATTAGGGGTGCCTGGGTTAGCTCAGTTGGTTAAGCATCCAACTTCGGCTCCGGTCACGATCTCACGGTTCGTGGGTTCGAGCCCCGCGTCGGGCTCTGTGCTGACGGCTCAGAGCCTGGAGCCTGCTTCGGATTCTGTGTCTCTCTCTCTCTGTCTCTGTTCCCTCCTCCATTTATACTCTCTGTCTCTCCCTGAAAATAAATAAATAAAACATTAAAAAAGGAAAACTTTAAAATTAAAAAAAAAATCCAGGTGACGGTACCCAGACCCTGTTCTTTTAAAAAAAATTTTTTTTTAACATTTATTTATTTTTGAGACAGAGCGAGACAGAGCATGAACGGGGGAGGGTCAGAGAGAGGGAGACACAGAATCCGAAACAGGCTCCAGGCTCTGAGCCGTCAGCACAGAGCCCGACGCGGGGCTCGAACTCACAGACCACGAGATTGTGACCTGAGCTGAAGTCAGACGCTCAACCAACTGAGCCACCCAGGCGCCACCCCCCCCCAGACCCTGTTCTTTCAGCCCCACTTTTGCTTCCGTCGGCCTCTTTGTCCACTACCAGCAGCCTCGAGCTCGCGTTCTGACAGCTTCAGCCTCCACTGAGGGGAGACTTTCATCTTCTCAGTCCTTCCGCAGACGTTCCAGGTCGCTTTTCGTTGAGGACCATGCACATCATTGTGGCCACGGGCTGAGAACATAGCCAGTACCTGTGGTCGGTGGTGGTTGCCATGGGACGGGGTGCCAAGCCTAGACCTCTGTGGAAGGAGCCGCATGAACAGAGTCGTCTCCCAAAGGAAAATCAAGCTGCTAAGACCGGTTAAGGAGGAGACGAATTCTAGGCCAGGAAAATAGCAGCTGTGCCCCCTTTTGTACCTCCAGCCCCTTGCCGTGTGCCTGACATCAAGTGCGTAAGGACTCAGTACAGCTCATGGGATGAATGAAGGACCAGCGTATGCTGTCGCTTTTCTTCCCCACAGAGAAACACAAATCTCACCTGATTCTGATCGGCCCGGTGGTCTCCTGACTCACGTTTTCCATGATTGTTCATTCTGGCTCCAATAGGTTTTTGAATACTTGGCTTCATCTTCGCTACTAATAGAAATTTGAAGATGTTTTTATGAAGACATTTTCCTCTTCAGCTTTTATTACACTTTCATCTTCTCAGGGTCAAGTGAGAGCTTCTCTTGGATTGATATCAAATGAGCATGGCTGTTGTGGCTCTGACATCCACTCCAGGCACTACAATGAACTGATTTACACCTGATCTTTGGAAGACGGTGTGGGAAATTGTCCATTTCAAACATGCACTACTTTACTCAATGATTGCAAAGCTCTTTTGCTGGCCAAGCAAAGAAAAAGAGCACTAGGGATTCTGTCATTCACGACTCTGCTTTAATACAGGTGAAATGCACATTTTTGTAGTTCCTAGTGTTTGGTCTTCCTTTTGTTTTGTTTTGTTTTGTTTCTTGTTTTTTTGTTTTTTTGTTTTTTTTGAGAGGCAGAGAAAGTGAGAACGAGTGAGCAGGGGAGGGGCAGAGGTAGAGGAAAAGAGAGAATCCTAAGCAGGTTCCACGCCCAGCGTGGAGCCCAACGTGGAGCCTGATCCCACAACCGTGAGGTCACCACCTGAGCAAAAATCAAGAGTCGGACGCTCAAACGCCAGAGCCACCCAGGCTCCCCGTGGGCTTCCATGTTCTTTAGAAAATCTAATACAAGCACGTATAAAAAAAATTCAAACACTACGAAAGGACGTCCCCTGAAAATTAACTCCTCCTTCTACCCCTGATTCACCTTCACGGAGACCACCCCTGGCGATAGCTTTCTGCTAGTCCAGAGATATGCGATATCTACATGTATTTATCATCTCCATAGCTTCCCTTTCCTTGGTTACAAAGTTGGCAAATGCACCTGTTGTGCTCCTTGTGTTTTTTTTTTTAACTTATCAGTATGTCTCAGAGAACGTTCTATATTACAACATATAGCTCCACCTTGTTCTTTTTAATGACCGCCTCGATTTCTATACTAACACTGTACCATAGCTTTTGTTTGTTTTTCAGTGCAAAAAGATGTTTCTAAACATTGAGTTAGTTAGGTTATTTATTTTTATTTTAAGAGAGAGAGCATGCAAGCATGTTTGCACGCATGCAAGTGAGGGAGGGACAGAGAGAGAGAGAGAGAGAGAGAATCCCAAGCAGGGATTCAAACCCAACTCGGGGCTCGATCTCATGAACCGTGAGATCATGACCTGAGCTGAAATGGAGAGTCAGACGCTCAACCAGCTCAGCCACCCAGGCTCCCCAAAAAAGTGTTTTTATTAAAGCACAGGGATAGGACCCATGGGCAGAAAGAACTGCCAGGACTATATAACATGACTTTTTAAACACTTATCTGTTGACGGCCATGTAAGTTGTTGCAGTCTTTTGATAAAGACTTTCCAATAAAGACTTTCCACTTCAGCGGACACAATGTTTTTGCCTTTTATTAAAAGGCAAATTAAAAGGTATCACTGGAGAACACCCCAAAGAATAAATAAAAATAAAAACTTTAAAAATTCTAAAGCCATGGTATTGGCATAGTAGCATTTTCTACTGCCGGTAAAGCGCAGAATGCCTTAGTTTTCCTGGGAAATGGTACCTCTGTCCTCACACTCTATTCCTACTGACTCCTGTTGGATGATGAAGGGAGGGGTATTATATTCCTGCCTTTGGTCATTCCCCACCTCAAGTTCTGGAGCCGTGCTGCTCCCCAGAGTAGACCCTGAAATCTCAGATTCAACCGGACTGAAGTCAAGGCATCTCTCGCCACATTCCTGTCTCAGGAGGGGAAGCCTAGGAGCTGCCGCCTCCGTCACATAAAGATTTGGGGGACTTTGACCTCTTCTTGGATACATCTGAGGGTCTCTCTCCTGAGGGCTTAGTCAGCCCTTTGCTAACCAATTTATAGATTTTCCTCTACTTTCTATAGGGTTAGTAAGCCCATTGTAAATTGAAAATATGGTAAGTCAAAAATGCATTGAATATACCTAACCCAGAGGACCCTATAGCTTAGCCCAGCTGACCTTGAATGTGCTCAGAACACTTACATTAGTCTACACACTTGGGCAAACCATCCCACACAGAGCCTGTCTGATAACACGTTGCGGACGGCCTCATGTGATCACGGAGAGCTGTGCTGTGGTGAGAACCGGGATGGCCGTGCGGGTGCGGGATGGTCGTCAGCGAGTCGGTCGTGGACCCTGTTGACGGCAGGCTGCCTGGAGGCTGCAGCCCCATCGCGGGAGAGGATCGCGCTGAATCTCGCCAGCCCCAGGAAACAGATCCAAACTCAGAATTCAAACCGTGATTTCTACCGAAGCGTGTCACTTTCGCACCATCGGAGAGTTGAGAATTCATACGTTGAGCCATTATAAGTCGAGGACTGCCTGTATATATTTAGCAGTGGGGTCCCATCACACACATCTTTAACTTACAAGAATTCTATCGTGTGTCCTTATCAAAAAGAGAAGGAATTCAAATAATGTGGGGACCAGCCCTGCTAGTCTACCCAGGAGTGTGCCCCCGGGGGGAACAGTACTATTCAGTGTCTGAAGCCAGCACCACCTGTGGGCTGAGAACTTTGGGAAGACCGTGTGAATGACTGCAAGGCTTTGATCCAAAAAGGGAAACCGTTTCTCCTGGTGGCAGGCACGAGGGTGGTAATAGAAGAACGAGAGGAATTCGATAAGCGTAATTCATGAAGAGTTGGAGAATCTGGTAAAAGAATTTTCACCATCGACCACACCAAACCATGCATTGGAACTGTACGTGGTTTTGTATCTGAAGGATTTTCAAGGTTACTGTTGACTGCATGTGAACCGCACCTCCTAACGTGGTTGAACTTCCACCACCCTAAATATGACCCCGCCATATCTCGTCTGAGCTTCTGGGAGGCTCACAGAGGTAACGAAGCAGCCAAAATTCGCAAGCCAACAGATAAGTAACAAGAATTCAAACCGATGTTGCCAGCAAAGCCTAAAGATGTACGTGGTCTCTGCCCTTTCCCGAATCCTCATGTATAATTCTGTCACATGACAAAGAGAGTGAGGCTGACTCTGGGCTGACTAACCAACTGGGCTTCCCTGATACTAAAGGACTTCCTGGGATTTTCACTTTTCAAGTGAAGACAGTCCCAGGCAAATTGTGGTGGTCAGCCGCCCTGTTTGGATTTCGGAAGGCTCAGAGTCCCGTGATGTGATCACCCTTTCGTTGATCTTTCTATCCTGAATGCTTCCTCTGATACTCTGCGGCTGGACCTGATTCTGAGCCGCGGGTCCAGGAATAATGCCTTGAAGGTTAAAACAGAGCCTGTGGATAAAGCAGGTCTGCGAGACTCTTTGGGTCTTGAACGGTATTAAAATCAATCCTTTGATAGTTCAGGTAATCACTGAGTGATTCAGGTGCTTTATAAATCTGTGTCTGTGATACTCTAGAAGTTGTGGATTGCAATAAGATGAACGAACCCAGTAGCGTCATGTTGCAATACCTTTTGCCATGAGAGGGAAAACAGAAGCCAAGTGGTGGGTAGGAAGCTCTCCAAAGAAGATATACAAATGGCCAATAAGCTCATGATGAGATGTTCAACATCGTTAGCCTTCGGGGAAATGCAAAGCCAACCACTATGAGATCCCACGTCGCACCCATTGGGAGAGCTGTAATAAAGACGGTCGAGAACAAGGAGTAGCGAGGACGTGGAGAAATTAGAACTCTCGCAGCACCAGTGGGAATGTAAAACAGCGCAGCCACCCTCAGAAAATAGTCTGGCGGTTCAAGTCCTTGGACATAGAGCTAGCACGTGACCCAGTGATTCTACTCCCAGATGCATACCCAAGAGAAATGGAAATATGTCTACACAAAACGTTCATAGCAGCGGCATTCACAATAGCCTAGCCAAAAGGTGGAAACAACCCAAATGCCCATCAGTAATGGATAAAGAAAATGTGCTTTTCCCATACGATAGAATATTATCAGCCATGGAAGGAAGTGGAATATTGATGAATGCTACAACATGGACGAACCTTGAAATACGATGTTAAAAAATAGAAGTCAGACACAAAAGTTCACATATTGTGCAGGAAATATCCAGAATAGGCAACTCTAGAAAGATTCATGACTTCCAGTGCCTGGAAGATCGGGGAATTGTGGGGTGATGGCCAAAGAGCGTGGGGTTTCTTTTGGGGGTAGTAACAATGGTCTACATTTGGTTCTGGTGATGGGTATACAGCACAAGTTTGTGAGTGTACTAAAACCCACTGAGTTGTATATTTAAAACCGGTGAATTTTATGGTATGTGAATTATACTTCAATGAGGCTATAAGAAAGAAAAAAAACTAAGGAAGGAAGGAAAGAAAAAAAGCAGGGAAAAGATGAGAGGTTGTTCAAAGCTTTGCTTCTATCTCAAGGCACAGCCCAGACCACGTTGCCAACCTTCTGACCTTCAAGGAGGTTAAGTCTAACTCAAACTCAGCAAATTCCTCTGTCATCAGCCCCTCCCTCCAGGTTCGGCTGGAAAGATCCAGGGATTTTAAGCCTCTTCTACTATAAATAAGAGTAAGTGATCAGATCACCACCCTCCTACCACAGACAATAAAAGGGCTAGAAAGGACTCCTGTTTGTTGGGCTTTGACCATTTTCCAGAATTGAGGTTGAATCTATAGGAATCAATTTAAAGAACTATAATTATCCTGGCCAATAGGAGGGAGAGTTCATTTATGATTTTAAAATAATAGTCTATTCCCTGTGCCCTGGAAGCTAGCTAGCATGGAGAGAAGATCCCTCCCTAAAATGTTCTGATACCAGTTTTTGTAAAAAAAAAAAAAAAAAAAAAAAAAGTCAAAATTCTTCCTTTGGACTCCACCGATAAGAAATTTCTGATTATTCAGCCTGGACAATAACATGAGACAGAACTGCAAAAACACTGTCTCCAATTTGCAAAGCAAATTGACATTAGGAGCACACCTTCAAGGATTCATTAACCCTACGTAAGAGAAACTGTTGTTCCTGAAGTCCACCAGATGAACGTGTGTGAATGAAGCTAGTACGTACGAGGGCCCCTTCCCTCGCCACGTCTCTGCCCGGAAGCATAACTCAGGAGCTGGGCATTAGTGCTCTCTGTTGGAGGTATTTGAAAAGAATTATAAAACCATTTCTTTCAAAGCAACAAACAAGAAAATAGCTAGAGTCTCTAAAACCATTAAAGTTCCTCTTTTCACTTATGCAGAATGACTTTTCTCCTGCTAACTCCAAGGTTAATGAGCACTATTCTGTGTAATCAGTTTTTAAAGACAGATTTCAGGGGCGCCTGGGTGGCTCAGTTGGTTGAGTGGCCGACTTCGGCTCAGGTCATGATCTCGCGGTCCGTGAGTTCGAGCCCCGCGTCGGGCTCTGTGCTGACAGCTCAGAGCCTGGAGCCCGTTTCGGATTCTGTGTCTCCCTCTCTCTGACCCTCCCCCGTTCATGCTCTGTCTCTCTCTGTCTCAAAAATAAATAAACGTTAAAAAAATTTTTTTAAAGATAAAAATAAAGACAGATTTCATGCACAGTCATGGGTGGGGTTGCATGCATCGTTGTTGGATGGCCTGTGGGCCACACTCCGGGTTTGAATCCTGGCTCAGCCGTTGACTTAGGTACTTAACCTCTTTATGTCTCATTTCCTCTTCTATAAAACATGCGAAGCAATATTACATGCTTCTTGTTGTGCAGGTTAGGTAAGTTAATATATTTAAAGCACTTAGAATGGTGTCCAGTGCTCTGTGCCCTGGCTTCATTGTCATGACTTAGCCAACCAGGCACTGGGCCTAAAACAACAAATTAATCTTAACAGCTCAACCTCACTTTGCTGCACCACCCTGGGAATCTGTATTTGTCAAGAGAACCCAGTCGGTAGACCACGGGTGGGTTAAGCTAATGCTTTTCAGCAGAATTCTAATATGAAGGAAAGGGTCTGTGTCCCCACAGATTAAGGAATAGAGTGAATAATGAGGACTAAGTGGGGAAATACGTTTTTTAGGCAGGGAAAAGTCTACAGAATCCCGTAGATGACTTTTTTTCTGAAGTTACCTATAAGAACATTCAGAATTATTTTGAGAGCCCTTATATCCATCATTTTTTGGAATGTTTGTGTCTTACGTGAATCTGCTACCTAAGTCAACAGGCATGTAATGTGACACATGAGTTAAAATAATTGCTTCCTATTAGAATAGCATTTTAGGGGACCCCTGGGTGGCTCAGTCGGTGAAGCGTCCGACTTTGGCTCAGGTCACGATCTCACGGTTCATGAGTTTGAGCCCTGCATCGGGCTCTGTGCTGACAAGTCAGAGCCTGGAGCCTGCTTCGGATTCTGTGTCTCCCCCTCTCTCTCTGCCCCTGCCCTGCTTGTGCTCTCTCTTTCTCTCTCACAGACAAATAAATAAACATTAAAAAAAAAAAGTGAGTAGTGAGTATGGACAGAAAGCACATTTAAGAATTCATTTAAATGATCTTAAAATGATCTCACTTTGTCAAGGCCATCTTTGCACCTCATGATGCGGTCACACCTCAGGAGGGAAGGGGGTTACAGGTGTCACAGCTTTGGGAGTGTTCTCTCAGGTGGGCTCCTGGGCCTTTGACACGTCCTCCTTCTTTTTTCTTTTTGTGGCTTTCTTTTTGATTTAGTCTGTTAGCACTTCCTTGCTTTCTGGTGCCTAGCCTCATTTTGTATTCTTCCTGCCCTAGACCCGACCTCTTCTCCACGGAAGGCTGGTTCCTTTCATGGGAGAATGACATTTAGAAACCAAGGTCGGGGCCCTAGGAGGGCTGATTGCTACTGTAAACGTCGGTGCCTTGAGACTCTCTCAGTGGCCAGAGCGAGGAAATAGAAGCATACATACTAACACGTTTGTACACACACATCTACATTTCCACATCTACTGATATGTATATACGTGAAAACCCCATGAACTCACACTGGTGTCTCTGTGTCCGACCCAACACTACCAGGTTCGTTCTAGCTTTGGCCTCTCCTCCATTGGTCATCTTTTTCTCACTGGCTGAGAACGCCGGTTCTCGTTACTTGCAATGTATTTATTTTTTGTCGTAAGCCTAATACGCCTATCAGATAGCTTCAGAATTGCTACCCCATATTCCCGTGGTAAACAAACTTACTAAGTAGAATACCGTTATCTGTATTCAGTTCCTTCTGTCTTAGCGTACAGGAGCCAGTCAAAATACTGTGTTCTAATGTAACTTACGGTAGTTCTTTTCTTTACCACTTTCCTCAGTATAGTCATGTTATTCGTATTTATGCTTGTTTTTTTTTACCATTTGTATTCCATTTTGGATTCCCCACACACTTTTTTTTTAAGTTCACGTTCAGTAAAATTTACTCTTTGTAGTATACAGATCTGTAGGTTTGACAAGCGCATGATCAGGTGTCTACCTCCACGGTCATGGTATGGAATAGTCAGAACGGTTCCGTCACCTTCCAAATCCCCATTGCTTCTCTTCAGAAATCAAACCCTTCCCCCAACCTCAGTCTCTGGCAACCACTGATCTGTGTTCTGGCCATATAGTTTTCTCTTTTACAAAATGTCTTTTTAATTGTTTTTTTTTTATTTGAGAGAGAGAGAGAGTAGGGGGAGGGGCAGAGGGAGAGAGAGAGAGACTCTCAAGCAGGCCCCACACTCAGTGCAGAGTCCGACATGGGGCTTGATCCCATGACCCTAGGATCATGACCTGAGCTGAAATCAAGAGTCAGACGTTCAACCTACTCAACCACCAGGCACCCCTAGAAAATGCCTCATAAGTAGAATATAGCCTTTTGGATCCGGCTTTTTTCAGGTAGCAAGACGCTTTTGAGATTCTCACCTGTTGTGTGAGTCAACAGTTTCTTCCCTTGTTACTGCTGAGTACTACCCCATTGTATGGGTGTACCAGTAAGACTTGGTCTGTCTCCACCCACCCATTTATCCATTCACCATTAGAAAGGTGTCTAAATTGTTTTTAGTTTGGGGTCATTATGAATAAAGTTACTATAAACACGCATGTACAACTTGTGTGAATGTAAGTTTGAATGTTTTCTTAGGTAAAGTTTTAGGAGTGAGATTGTTGGATCTATGGTTAGTATGTGAAGATCCAGCTTTATTTTTAATAACAATCTTGTTGAGGTATAATTTACATAGCGTCAAATGTATGATTAAAAGTTACTAGTACGTCTATTTGTAATATATGCGTGTATTAAATCTCGTTGACTGCCTAACACTTATACAATGTTATACGTCAGTTATGTCTCAATGAAAAAACAAAACAAGCCAACAACACCTCATTGAGTTAAACGCTTAAAAAATGTCATTATGGGGGCGCCTGGGTGGCTCAGTCGGTTAAGCGGCCGGCTTCGGCTCAGGTCACAATCTCGCGGTCCGTGAGTTCGAGCCCCGCGTTGGGCTCTGTGCCGACAGCTCAGAGCCTGGAGCCTGTTTCAGATTCTGTGTCTCCCTCTCTCTGACCCTCCCCTGTTCATGCTCTGTCTCTCCCTGTCTCAAAAATAAATAGATGTTAAAAAAAAATTTTTTTTTAAATGTCATTATGGGGCACCTGGGTGGCTAAGTTGGCTAGGTGTCTGACTTTGGCCGAGGTCATGATCTCACAGTTCATGGGTGCAAGCCCTACACAGGGCTCCCTGCTGTGAGCACAGAGCCCGCTTCAGATCTTCTGTTCTCCTCTCTCTCTGCTCCACCCCCTCGCGTGGTCTCCTCCCCCTCTAAAAAAAAAAAAAAATGTTATTAGTACCATCACAGTGTCAGGCAACCATCACCACTATGCAATTTTAGGACATTCTCATGGGCCCACAAAGAACCCATGTTCCCATCCGCAGTCACTTCCAGTCCCCGTGCCCCCCAGCTCTTGGCCAGCAGTAATGTACCTTCTGTGTCTATGGGTTGTCCGTTCTGGACGGTTCATACACATGGAATCATACAGTGTGTCACCTCTTATAATTTGTTTCTTTCACTCAGCATTATGTTTTCAAGTTTCATCTGTGTCATAACAGATATCAGCACTTCTTTTTTTGAATGGCCAAATGGTACGCCATTATATGGATGGACCACGTTTTGTTTACCCACTCATCATCTGCCGATGGACATTTGGATTATTTCCATTTTTTTGGCTCTTATGAGTAATGTTGCTGTGAATATTTATGTACAAGTTTTTGGGTGGATATTTTTTTTCACTTCTCTCGGGAATATAACTAGCAGAGGAATTGCTGAGTCATGTACTAACCATTTGAGGAAATGCCAGACTGTTTTCCAAAGCGACTACACCACTCTACGGTCACACTAGCAATGAGTGAGGGTTCCGGTTACCCCATTGCCTTGCCAACACTTGTTATTGTCTTTTTTATTATAGTCATCTTAAAAAAAATTTTTTTTTAATGTTTTATTTATTTTTAAGACAGAGAGAGACAGAGCATGAGCAGGGGAGGGGCAGAGAGAGGGGGAGACACAGAAGCCAAAGCAGGCTCCAGGCTCCGAGCCGTCAGCCCAGAGCCCGACAGGGGCTCGAACTCACGAACTGTGAGATCGTGACCTAAGCCGAAGTCGGGCGCTCCACGGACTGAGCCACCCGGGCGCCCCTTATTATAGTCATCTTAATATGGAGTGGTATCTTACTGTGTTTGGTGACACAGTTTTTTTTTTTTTTCTCCGTTTAAAAAATTTTAATTGAAGTGTAGTTGTCGTATAGTATTACATTGTTTCAGGTGATTTGACAATTATGTACATTACACAATGCTCACCGCAGTAAGTGTAGTTCCCATCTGTCACCGTGCAAAGTTATTACAACATTATTGGCTACATTCCCTATGCTCTACTTCTCATCCCTTGACTTATTTATTTTATAACCAGAAGTCTGTACCTCCTAATTCCCTTCACCTATTTCACCCGTCACCCCACCCCCATGATACACTGTTTCACAAAATTGAAGCATAGTTCACAAACAATGTTACATTAGTTTCAGGGGTACAGCATAGCGATTCACCAAGTTTATACTTTCTGCTCTGCTCGTAAGCATAGCTGCCATCTGTCACCACACTGGCCTTGACTCTATTCCCTGTGCTGTGCCTTTTATTTCCATGACTGGTTCATCCCGTAACTGGAAGCCTGTGTCTTCCACACCCATTCACTCGTTTTGCCCGACCACCTCCCCCCGCTTCCCTCTGGCGGTCATTAGTTCGATCTGTGTATCCACGGGCCTGTTTCTGCTTTCTGTTTGTTTTGTTTTTTAGATTCCACATCTAAGTGAAAGCATATGGTGTTCGTCTTTCTCATTCTAGTGTGTGTGTGTGTGTGTGTGTGTGTGTCCCACATCTTTATCCATTCATCTATGGATGGGTGCTTGAGTTACTACCCTGTCTTGGCTATTGGACATAATGCAGTAAACGCAGGGGGACGTGTATCTCTTTGAATTAGTGTTTTTGTTTTCTTTGGGTAAATACCCAGTAGTGGAATTGCTGGCTCATATGGTAGTTCTGTTTTTCTGCTTTTAATTTTTCGAAGCACTTCCATCCTGTATTCTCCAGTGGCCAGTTTACATTCCTAACAACAGTGTAAGAGGGCTCCTTTTTCTCCACATCCTCGCTGACACTGACTATTTCCTGTGTTTCGATTCTGGCCATTCTGACAGGTGGGAGGTGGTGTCTCATTGTGGTTTTGATTTGCCTTTCCCTGATGATGGGTGATGTTGAGCATCTTTTTGTGTCTCTGTTTGCCACACAGTAGACTTTTGGTTTGAAAAAAAAAAAAAAAAAAAAGGAAAGGCATGGGATTAAAGTAAAGAGCCACCAACTTTGAAATCCTTCAAAATGCACAAAAAGTCTCTTAGATTCGTTGCAGTTCACAGCTTTTTCACCTTCTCGAACTAATCTGACCCTCCTCAAGCCCCAGCATTCAAGTGAAGAAAAGAGTGATTTTGGGGTTTACGCATTGTATAAAAATATTATCTTCTGCTTTAAAATTCCCTATGTACCAAATTTCAGGTGCATTACTGACTGACTAGATTTTCTCTTGGGTGCCAGGGACCAGAGGCCTGGCCTGGGAACCTGGACACAATATGTAACATTGTGTCTGTTCAAAACCATTCAAAGTTCCAAACCACTGAGTAATAAGTAAAATGTGGCATAGGATCCTTAGTAAATCAGGAACTCTCTGAGGTTAGTCTTTGGGTGAGGATACAAACCAGATGTTATCTTGAAAGTGCCAAAGCAGCCCCCATGCTTTCGCCTACGGAAACCAAGAATTGGCTGAAGTCATAGTTTAAGCCCCTTTCTCCACCATGGATCCCGTTCTGGTGGCAGGGTGGGAGAACCAAGCCGTGACTTTCCACTAGCCCAGCTCCTCGACTGTTCCAAGGGACAGGGTCAGAGCTCTAAGCTGAAAGGGGACACAACATGTATTTCTCAAAGCACAACTGATCCAGAATCCTTCCTAAGTTAACTTTAGAGATCATGGCTACAGATTAAAGGGACACCATTTCCCTGTCTGCCAGATCAGTTTCTTTTCTGGTCATGACGACTAGGAATCAGAATCACGTTAGCCATTCACGTGGACTCTTGTGCTAAAGGAACACATTTGGGATATTACGCAGAACCAAGACCCCCGTGTCCAGCGTTCCTGGCTGGCAAAGGAAAGACGCTCCTTTTCGAAAGCTAGGCAGCAAAATCTCTCACATACGTCAGAGATTACAACGTCTCAGTATTTTTGCAGAATAGCATGACTCTATAGACGTCATCACTAATGATCTAGTTGGGAACCTAATTAAATCACTGGATGCAAGTTATGGGGACGTCAGAGGGAGCATGAGCAGAAGAAACAGGTGTCATTTGTAATAACATATTGTAATAAAATAAAATGAGCAGAATTAAAGCCAAGTGAGAAGGGGCAGAAACATTTCGCACAGAATTGTCTTTAAAACCACACCGCAAAGGAAGCATAGGTGTAATATGTTCTGTAATAAATTATTGTTGACTATAAACTGCGGTCAGTCACTTAGGCTGCCGTTGGCTGTGGCTACCTGTATGATGACCTGAAAATGCCACCAATTTTTCACATTTCGGAAGATCTTCAGATTTGGGGTGGGATTCAAGTCATTTCTATTTTACACCTTTAAAATTGTGAAATAAGCTTGGAGATTATAATAGAATTTTCTATCAAGCTTGAAACCCCGAATTGTCACAAATGTAGAGGCAATTCTCTCTCTCTCTCTCTTTTTTTTTTTAACGTTTATTTATTTTCAAGACAGAGAGAGACAGAACATGAATGGGGGAGGGTCATAGAGAGAGAGAGAGACAGAATCTGAAACAGGCTCCAGGCTCCGAGCTGTCAGCACAGAGCCCGACGCGGGGCCCAAACCCACGGCCTGTGAGATCATGACCTGAGCTGAGGCCGGACGCTTAACCGACTGAGCCACCCAGGCGCCCCAACTCTCTCTTTTTTTTTTAGGTGTATTTATCTACTTTGAGAGAGAGAGAGCACGTGCATGTGCAAACGAGTGGGCAAGGGGCCGAGACAGAGAGGGAGAGAGAATCCCAAGCAGGCTCTACTGTCAGCCTGGAGCCCCGATGCAGGACTCAAACCCTTGAACCATGAGATCATGACCCGAGCTGAAGTTGGATGCTTCATCAACTGAGCCACCCAGGCGCCCCAAATGTAAAGGCAATTCTAAATCATCCTGCTCGATTCCATTCAGTTGGTAGATTTATTGAGCCTTGGTTGGTGCCATGCTGGGCATCTCTTGTCCCTTCATGCAGTTTTCACAGTGGTCCAAAAAAGGTGGTCTTAAATAAGGGAGGCCTATTTTGGTCCCAGGAGAGGCCACCCGACTCAGATTACCTCGAAGTAAGCAAGTGTATTTGTTGGAAGGCTACTCAGGTAACTCACAGGATCACGGGAAGAGCCTCAGCAAGCCGGGTAGTTCTGGGAGACTTGAGGCAGAAACTAAGAAAGAACTTGACACCATGAGGTCTTCTCCCCAACTTTTCGTCCTTCTCTAGGTAAGACTCCTCCACGGGGGAGTAGAATGGCCACTAGTGTTTCTATATGCAATATGTACTTATACACAATACCAACCCTTCCTAGCAGAGAAGGGAAGGGTCTCCTTCCAACAGAAGAGCTCCAATAGGAGAATCCTGGCAAAAGACTTAAGCTGGTCATGGGCTGCTCTGGGGCGATGCTCAGCCTGGATCCCATGCCCACCCAGCGGAAGGGAATGGCTAGACCAACAAAAAGGTATGAACCTACGTCTTCTGACTCCGAGCCTAGGATCCTTTTGGTGTGTCCTATACACAACCTCATGGAGCCGGCTCGCCCTTGCACCGCGGCTCAGACAGCTGGCAAAAGACCGTTTGCGGCTAAGAGCCCTGTCCAGGCTGACCACTCCTGGACGCAACTGAGCCCCCTCCCAGAAGGACTCCTCAACTGGCCTTTGATTCCATTCTTTGGGCCACTGGCTCTCAAAGTGTGTCTGAATTACATTTGTAAGGGGCGGGTGGAAGGAATGTAGTTTTATTAAGTAAATAAGTTTTTAAAAGTTACTGAATGCAGTAATCCATAGCATTCCTCCAAAACAAGAGTGATAGAAGGGGATAGGATGGGAAATCCCTTTCATAATCCATGGGGATGTATGTACATATGCACGAGGGTCAAGAAACCAGAACAGAGGGGCGCCTGGGCTTCTGAGTCGGTTGAGCGTCCGACTTCGGCTCAGGTCATGATCTCACAGCTCATGAGTTCGAGCCCCTCGTCGGGCTCTGGGCTGTCAGCTCAGAGCCTGAAGTCTGCTTGGAATTCTGTGTCTCCCTCTCTCTCTGCCCCTCCCCCAGTTGTGCTCTGTCTCTGTCAAAATGAACAAATGTTAGAAAAAAAAAAAAAAAAGACCAGAGATACCATATGCTAGAGAAGAAGCTTGACTATCCCATCAATTCTTCCCACACTGAAGGTATAATTTGTTATTAACAATTTACATTTTTTAAATATTTATTTATTTTTGACAGAGAGAGAGAAAGAGAGAGAGGGAGACAGAGCATGAGTGGTGGAGGGGCAGAGAGAGAGGGAGACAGAGAATCCAAAGCTGGCTCCAGGCTCTGAGCTGTCAGCACAGAGCCCCATGCGGGGCTCGAACTAGTGAACTCAAGATCATGGCCTGAGCCGAAGTCAGACACTTAACCGACGGAGCCACCCAGGCGCCCCAGTTATTAACAATTTAATAGCAACCCTATACAATTTTGGGGGGGCAGGAAAGGGGGCTTGATAAAATAATTCATTAATTAGGAAGAGCAAATGAGCAAAAACGTTCCGAGTTATCATTTGTAATTGAGCTGCTTCTCTCAGGATATCGCTGGGGGGGCGTCACAGGATGTATCGCTCAGTAATTGCCAGGGGAGGCCTCAGCCAGCTCACACCGCGTTCTGGAGAAAGGGCCATACACCAACGGACAAATGGATAAATCATTCATGAATAATGTCAGAAAAACAAATGATACAGCAGGACAATATTTTAAGTATAGTTTTCACACCTAATATTTCCCCATTCGGGCCCTCTACCATTCAATCCAAACCAATTCTGGGCTCAGGATGGAAAGCAGAAAACAGAACTAGGTTCTTTTCCTTGTTTTAAAGCCTAAAGCCCTTAGAGAAAGAACAAGAACTCTGAATAAACAAAGCATCTGGAGGGAAAAAGGACGAAGGCCTAATTAAAAACCCTCAACGGAGAATTAGAACCTGCTAAGTGATCTCCCAGGGGAATTCTAAGGGTGGGCTTCAGGAATGCGTGTTTCTACAAGCACCCCAGGGGATTTTTGTCGTGGTGACCAGTGGGCTAGATTCCCAGCTGCAAAGCAGAATGGGCCCCAGGGTGTGACATGTTCTGGAGCAAGCCCCAGCCTGGAGATCTGTAGATTGAGGAGGGAGGGAAGCCCAGGCAGCTGAATGTATAATTTTAAGGCTTTCAGTGTGATTTTAATAGAGCTCGTAAAACCTGTTTCCTTCCCCGGTTAACATTGTAAGACATTTTATTCCCAGTGGTGGGATGGTTTTTAAGAGTGTTACCCAAGGTTGTCTCCCCAGCACACCTCTTTCTTCTCTTTCGACTTATTTTCTAAATTTCCTACAACAAAGTAAAATGTGTGGGTGAGTGGGAAGGCCTGTATCCAAGGCAGGGATCTGTACAACTGTGGTTCCTGGACCAGTAGCAGCAACGTCATGCGCGAACTCGCCAGAAGTGCAAATTCTGTGTCCTACCCTTGACATCCGAAGTGAGAAACTCTGGGGGGGCGGGGTGTGGGGGGGGGGAGGCAGTCTGTAATTTAACACAGGTGATATTGATGCACCCGCCCCTTTGAGAACCAATGATTCTCTTAAAGAGAAACCTTTCAAAACTACGGATGCTGGGACCCACCCCCACCCCCCCACCCTGAGTTTGATTTGATTAGTCAAGTGTGTGGTTCCTCAGATGGTTATAATTTACAGTGAAGTGTGAGAACCTTTAGGGCTTCAGGTATATATGTTCTTTTTATTTTAGAGAGAAAGTGAGGGAGAGCGAGAGTGCGTGTGTGGGGAGAGGGGCAGAGAGAGAGAGAGGAAGAGAGAGAGAATCTCAGGCAGGATCTATGCTCTCAGTGCAGAGCTCAGTGCAGGGCCCAATACCATACCCCCGACCCTGGGATCATGACCTGAGCTGAAATCAGGAGCCAGAGGCCCAACCAACTGACACACCCAGGTGCTCTGAGAACCTTGAGGGCTTCAAAAGTACATCCCCCTGTCCAGAGCAGATTTTTCTTCCTTAATCAAAAGTGAAGAGGGGAGCCTGGGTGGCTCAGTCGGTTGAGCGTCCGACTTCGGCTCAGGTCACGATCTCGCAGTCCGTGAGTTCGAGCCCCGCGTCTGGCTCTGTGCCAACAGCTCGGAGCCTGGAGCCTGCTTCCGATTCTGTGTCTCCGTCTTTCTCTGCCCCTCCCCTGTTCATGCTCTGTCTCTCTCTGTCCCAAAACTAAACAAACGTTAAAAAAAAAAAAAAGTGAAGAAAAGAAAGACAAGTATGTGTGTGTGTGGTGGGGGAGGGGGGTGTAATTAAGAAAATAGAGGGATTTCAAGGTTCGAGCATAAGTTTGCTTTAGCGGCACATGTAACAATTTTGGCCAATATTTATGATTTTTTAATATTTTTTTATTTATTCATTTTTAGGGAGACAGGTGAGCACGGGAGGGGCAAAGAGAGGGAGAGAAGGAGAATCCCAAGCGGGCTCCCAGCTGTCAGCGTGGAGCCCAATGAGGGGCTCAAACTCCCAAACCGTGAAATCATGACCTGAATGGAAATCAAGAGTCGGGTACTTAACCACCCAGGTGCCCCCAGTATTTATGACTTTTGTTATAAACGGACCGTTGCCCCACTTTTCTTTGGAGATTGATTTCTCCTATGATTGTAGCTGCATTTTTAGTATTGAAAACATGATGATTGAAAATATTATATAAAGATCAGGAAATGAATTTGATAACATTTTAAATGAATTTGAATTTTATTCTTTTTTTAAAGTTTACTTATTTATTTTGAGAGAGAGAGCGCAAGCAGGGGAGGGGCAGAGAGAGAGGGAGAGAGAGAGACTCTTAAGCAGGCTCTGCCCTGTCAATGAATTGTGAGGTCGTGACCTGGGCAGAAATCAAGAGTCAGATGCTTAACCGACTGAGCCAGCCAGGTACCCCTTGAATTTTCTTCTTTACTGCAGCATCTAAAGACATTTGAAAAATAGCAATGTATGTGTAGAACTAGTCCTTTTTCAGAAAATGCTTAGTATCCATAAAAACTCTCTTATAATACTGTAAGGAAGCCTGATGCCTATAAGTTAGGATTTTTGTATCTTTATCTAAGAGAGATGGGAGCACCTGGCTGGCTCAGTCAGAAAGACGTGTGACTCTTGATCTTTGGTTTTTGAGTTGGAGTCCCATGTTAGGTGTAGAGATTACTAAAAAAATAAATAAGTAAACTTAAAAATAAATTAAAAAAATAAAAGATATAGAGAGAGTGAGAGAATATGTTGATTTTTTTTTTTTTTTTTTTTTTTTTTTTTTTTTACTGCTTAGCTTTACATGATGTGGCTGTCCAAATTTATAAAATCCTTACAGAAGATTTAGGACACACTAGTAAATTAAATTTATGCTCAACATATTATATTCCAGTTATTTGCAGATTAACTGTACATTTATTTGCTAATCACTATAATATTTATTATACCACCACATTTCTTAGTTGTGTTGGAAAAGAGAGCACTTACCGTGTCTCCGTAGAAGTGATTTCTAAATGGAATACTTCTGTCCTTTCATAATTAGAGACAGATTTCTAACAGTGTAACTAATTTCTCTGACTATGTCATCTTTTGTGATTTTTTTTAACTTTTTAAAATGTTCGTTTGTGAGAGAGAGAGAGAGAGAGAGAGAGAGCGAGCACGAATGGGGGAGGGGCAGACCGAAAGACACACACAGAATCTGAAGCAGGCTGCAGGCTCTGAGCTGTCCGCACAGAGCCCGACAAGGGGCTCGAACTTCCGAACTGAGATCGTGACCTGAGCTGAAGTCAGATGCTTAACCGACTGAGCCACCCAGGCACCTGGTGTGATAGTTTCTTAATTTTTGGCCAGATATCACAACCTCCACTTCTTTCTTCTTTTTGTCGTTTCTTTTTTCTTTCTTCCTTCTCTCCTTCATTCCTTTATGTCTTAAAGTTTAGCTAAGTTTCGTTGGACGTGTTTCTAATCAGTTAAAGTTTAAGGTACATAATTTGTTAATGAGATAGTCAATAGTTACATAATGTAAGTTCAGTTGAAAATTTTTCTGATAATCTAAAGCCTCTAAGTGACATGGCTTACATTATCTTCTACCTTGCTAAACACGTTTTAAAATAAACAGTTGGAGACTGAAAACTCGCCCAGTTACCAAGTGTAACTTGTTTCCGCTGAATTTTGGAGTGAATTTCCCTAACTACCCTAAGTGTTTCTATTTTGCATAGTGTGTGTGTGTGTGTGTGTGTGTGTGTGTGTGTACTTATAAAGTGCATTTCTTTTACCACCAATACAAAGAGTAGACGCTTTGGACCAGATTCCACCTGAGACATGGAGGAAGACTGTCCCTTTTGCCTGGGGGTGGGGGCTTTTCCTCTGTGGGCAGGTTCTTGGCGGGCGAGTCCGTGCTGCCGTGTGCTCTGGCTGGCTGCAGCTTTGCTCTGCTCTGCTTGGGTCTTTAGCAAAGGCTGGGGCACGTCTGGAAGGAGGCCAGGGAATGGCGGGGTGTTCCGTGTGGCAGGGACATCAGCCTGGTGACAGATCACCCGTCTACCTGGCTTTCTCGTATCCTTGAAACTCAAATTATCACCACCCATGAGAATCTCTTCATAGTCCAGCGGTCATGGCATGTCGGAGGGTTCTTTCCCTGTTACTCTGAATATGCCTTTATGCCAGCACTTACCGCGTTCCCTTGGAACTGTTTGTGTACATATCCATCTCCCTCGCCAGACCGTGGACTCCCAGGACAGTGACTTTTCATCCCCGGACACAGGAAGTATCCGGTAATGACTAATGAGCTGCCGGATTGCACTTGGCACACGTCCTGTCTTACAGCCTTCTCCTGCTCCTTTTTTTTTTTTTTTTTAAGAGAGAGAGAGCACGAGCAGGAGAGAGGGGCAGAGGGAGAGAGACTGAGAATCTTAAGCAGGCTCCATGCTCAGCACAGAGCCTGACGTGGGGCTCGGTTCCACGACCCTGGGACCATGACCTGAGCCGAAATCAAGAGTCAGGTGGACGCTCATCCGACTGAGCCACCCAGGTGTCCCAGGGCACTTAATGTGGTTTATAAAATCCCGAACTGGACTTTGTTGGAGATGTCTGCTGGGAACGGTTTCTGGAACTCCTATCAGCAGAACCATGCCGCAGTAGAACCCGAACCCTTTAGCTGTGCTTCAAAGAC
This sequence comes from Panthera tigris, assembly GCF_018350195.1. NCBI lineage: Eukaryota > Metazoa > Chordata > Mammalia > Carnivora > Felidae > Panthera > Panthera tigris. The sequence continues at coordinate 7,019,570 of NC_056670.1, forward strand.
GAGGGATGTGCCTGGCTAAGGCATGTACCATTTTGACCTGTCCAGTTAGGGATTGTATTGAAATGATTGGGACAGATGTGGAAGGCACTTGTCACCTGTACTTGAGTGTGAGTTTCTTGAAGACAGGGACCACATCTTGCTTGATTTGGGACTACATGTGCCTGGGAAGAGTGTTTGGGTCCTTTAGAGGACTTTCTCTAAGGGCCTCTTGACTCAAGGCAGCTGTTCCACTAAGTTTTTGTTAAGGGGGTTTCAACAATTGGGTCTTTTTTTTTTTTTTTTTCCCATTCATTGCAGCCACTAGGGGGCAATGTAGCTGCATTCTTTTGGAATGACCATCCTGGGGAGCATGCCTCCAGGCTAGATCCCCTAAAATGTGATGAGCCCCGCAACCCCACCCCCCCAAAATGTGTTGGAGAACCTATGGCATAAAGATCTCACCGTCACTGTTGTTCTTTGCAAATGTGTTTCCCTTGTTTATTTGTGGGAGCTGACTGATTCCATCTTTTCTAAACAAGAAAAGGACCAAGCAGTAACCACCAGCTCATTAAGTTAATTATTAAGCCCAGCCAGTTCTGGAGGGAAGAAAAGTAAATAGGAAGAAGAAGAAAAAAAAGAAAAAAAAAACAACTTTGTGCACATTCGTGTAAGGATTACAAATTGGCACAATGCAGCCCACAGTGATTCCCATTGGAGTCTTGGAGGGAACACTACTGAGAAAGTGATGGGACTGGTGTCCATATGAATGACAGACTTCAACCCTTCTCCTGAATGAGTCTTCTTTCAAGCTCGAATGGGCTGGAATCATAGACGCCAAAAATTAAGCTACCAGCTGCCCATAAGAAGGCATGTCCTTTTTTAGACCCAAGATAGTAGTGAAATGAAAAAGAATTCAAGACATTGCCTTTAAATTTTTTTTTTCAACGTTTTTAATTTATTTTTGGGACAGAGAGAGACAGAGCATGAACGGGGGAGGGTCAGAGAGAGAGGGAGACACAGAATCGGAAACAGGCTCCAAGCCATCAGCCCAGAGCCCGACGCGGGCTCGAACTCACGGACCGCGAGATCGTGACTTGGCTGAAGTCGGACGCTTAACCGACTGCGCCACCCAGGCGCCCCAAGACATTGCCTTTAAAAGAAAAAGCAACAACAACAACAACAACAACCATGAAAGTAAAAAAGAATGATTATTTTGCTTTTGAGTGAGTTACCATGTTGAATTCGTGAGACGGATACTGTGATGTTCAAGGGTCTTAGAGCAGCTTGGGTCCTTCTATTTCACAAGAACTGCTTCCAGATAAGTTGTAAAGCCTATCTATTCCAAAGTTCTAGAAAATTAATTATATCTAAAACAAGATAAATAGTCCAGTTTACAGTTTCATGGCATCTTGAAATTGCTGACCGAGTGATGGGGTGATTCAGCTCCCAGGGCATTGAGGGAGTCACCGACCTGGGTTTTAATTCTCTGCTGCCCCCCCCTCCCCCCACCTGGTGACAAGGGTCAGGCTCTCCGTCTTCACACTGCCTTTGTGGTTCACACTGCCTCTGTGAAATACTGGGCGATTGCACAAAGCATGTCAAGACCTCCCCCAGGTCTAAACAATCCTAGATTCCTTTTCCAGGAGGTGACCCTTAGGGACTTGCGCTTAACTTCCTTCGGTTTCAAAAACACCGCTATTTGAGAGGCAACATGAAACACCACAACCGTGATACAAATCGCCATTTCGCCATCCGCAGTCCACCTTTTTTGCAGAGGGCAGGATCTGGCAGGGTTCAAGATATGGTCGGAACCCATACAACAGGCTCTTTCCGATGACATTAGCGTGGATGTTACCGTTTAAACCACGTACATTCAGAGTGTTGGCGCCTAGAACAAAAACTCAAGTCCAGCATTTGCCCTCTGGCTGCTCACAGTTGAAGTGGGTGGTGGGTGCTTATTCACGGCGGGTAAGAAAATAAATACACTGACATTTCAAGACTGCACAGGCATGTAGGCCGACTCTGGAGTTTTTGGCTCCTGACATTTTTCCTTCCCGCCTTCCCATAGGGAAGGAGTGAATGCCCAGGTCTTCAGGTGTCCGTCTGGAAAGCTGGTAGCCCTCCAGAAGAACAGTTCGGTGTGAAATAAAGTTCCACCCTTCACCTCTCTAGGAGATAGAACTTCTGCAGCCGTTTTACAGAAGGAACGTAATGGAAATGAGCCATGTGGCCCTTGTGCATGTTCGGGGTTCCTTTTTCGTTCTTTCTTGGTATGTCTTATTGATCTGTCGGTGGCATTTGCAAGGGGTGAGATACCCAGTGATTGCCTGCCAACTGCTTGTCACGAATTACAGCTTCCCTCCTTACTTCTTTGCTCCTCGCAGACGCGGACGCGGACGCGGACGGTTGGGTTAAGAGGGGTGGCTGGCCTCATGCTGTCTTCCCATAAAATCTGATAAAATCTCGGATGCCCGAGGGTCTAGGTCATAAGGCTTTTGGAGTGGGGCCTCCTTTCTTTTGCTCTTTCCCCACAGGGCCCATCCACACAGAAGTACTAGAGGAATGCTCGGGGAGGGGCGGGGGACGGAATACAGTTGCAGGGCCACCACTGGCCACTGTCTGGGGCTGCCCTTGCTTCCTAGACTTTGTGGGGAGGAGGGCCCGCTGGGGCCCATCTGTAACTCGGGGAGAAACACCGCGAGCTCAAAGGAGCGAGTGCGTGCAAAGCCCTTAGCACCGCGCCGGGCGCAAAGGCGCGGGCGAACCTTGGCCTCTGGATTTTAGCAGCACGCTCGAGGACGCTGGGGTAGAAAGCCTGGGCTGCGGAGGCCGCCCGCCCGGGTCTGAATCCCCCGGCCTCAGAATGTACCTTCGGGAAAGTCTGAAAGCTTCGATCGCTTCTTTTGTAAAACGGGGAGAAAGGAGGCCCTGATGCCCTCGCGGGGGCGCGCGAAGCAGAGGGCGCGTGCCCTCCCCCCCTGGCTGCGGCTGCGAGCGGAGGCGAAGCGGGGCCGGCCGTCGGTGCCCACCGAGGACCCTGCCCACGCGCGGGCGCCCCGCAGCCGGTCCCGGAGGCGGGAATCCTTCCCGGCGGGGGCGGGGGCGCGCCCCGGCCGCCGCCGGGAGCGGCCCGGGCAGGGCGAACTTGACCCCGGCCTGGCGCGGGCGCAGCGGCTGGGCGAGTCGGGGGGCCGGGCCCGGGACCCCGCCCAGACGGCCGCCGGGTCCCCTGGGCTGGGCGCTGCCCGCGGAGCCGACGGGGCGGAGAGGAGCGCGGCGGGGGGAGGAGTGGGAGGAGGGGGCCGGTCAAGGGAAGTGCGACGTGTCTGCGGAGCCCTTTTATACCTCCTTCCCGGGAGCCGGGCCCCAGCCGCCGCCGCCGCCGCGCTCGGAGCGTCCCCGCGCCTCCGCTCCCGGAGCGGCGCAGCGCCCAGCCCGCCAGCATGTCGGGGGTCAAGAAGCAGAAGACGGTAGGCTGCGGGCCGCCCGACCCCCGCCGCGCCCGCCGGGGTGGAGGGGGGCCCGAGTCCCCCTCCGCCGAGCGCGCGGGGCGCGGGGGAGGGGGAGGGGAGGGGAAGCGGGGGGACCCCCGGGCGGCCCTCTCCGCCAGCGCCTCCGGGAGCCTGCGCCCCTCGGGGTCGCCGCGCCCGGGAGCGACCTCGGGAGCTTGCGCGGCGGGTCCCGGGCGCGGGAGAGGGGCCGAGGCAGGACGCTTCCTCCCGTCCCCAAGGGCCTCCCGGGACCCGCCTTTTCTTCCGTGTGAGCTCCGCGCCGCTGGGGTGGGCGGTGGGCTGAGCCCAGCCCGGTGCCGCCGGGTCTGGTCGCTGGGCGCCCGTCGGCGACAGCCACCGGGGCTTGGTCCACGCAGCCTCCTCGGAGTGCGCTTTAATGACAGACCTCACGGAGGAAGCTGCCGCTGTCTACACCCGCAGCGCTTAGCCCTCCAGCTGGAGTCAGCTCCCTGTTGGCATCGGTTCCGGGCCCGGGGGTTCCTGGGCTCGGCGGGTTAGCTGCTTTTAGAGGCTCGGTTTTGTCCGGAACTAATCTGCGCCCCCCTCCCCCCCCCCGCCCCGTTATGGGAGATAGAGGGCTTGTCAAAGAGAAAAGTTCCCTTCTCACTTAGCAGTAGGGGCTCCTGTTAATTTTGCATCCTAAAAATGGCAGCTGTGATCCTTGACCGGACCTGGGAGGAGCCTCGCGGAAGGCGTTTGGGCCACACCAGGTGGTCTGCAAGCCTTCCGTAGGTCCCAGCCCGCAGTCTGACTGCTGAGCGTCCGTCCTCACCACGCTGCACGCCTCAGGTTGATGATTGTGGTTACCGCATGGGTTGACCCCGCTCCCATAGTTAGACTTGAACTTGGCACATAGTAGGCGCTTGATACGTGCTTATTACTGTGATTATAGACTGCCTATTACTGAGCTATCTTTGAGGTCTGTTCCTGGCGGGCTGGGAGGAGACGTGGAAAGCCAAGAATTGGGGAAGGAGCCTGGTGGGGCGATTCAGGGGCTGCAGGGAAAGGGGGTGGGGGCCCCCTCCTTTCAGACCACACGACCCATCCGGGCAGGAAGGCCCAGGAGGAGGGATGGGATCCGGCTGCCTTTTATAGGAGCTATTTTAAAGTGGGGAGACTCTCAGTATTGTGGTATCTTTAAAAATACTGTTAAGTGAAAATCACTTGTGTTTTAGTCCCATTTAGTCCGGTTAATTTCTGTAAAATTCGGAATGGTATCTTTTAAGTGATGAGCTGCTGTGGCACTTGGTAGCTTTGCAAATGGGGGTGGGGGTTAATTCTTTCCTTCCGTGTTCTGATAGGGAGCCTCCTCAAGCGTTAGTAAGGAAGGGGTAGGTGGGCTTTCCCTTCACGCCCCCACTCCACAAGAGCTGCTGGAGCGAGTGGGGTTTGAGACCAGGAGCTCTACACACTGATCCTGGGAACTGTGTGGTCAGAGAGAGTGTAGAAACGTGACCGCCAGAGGCTTCGCTTTCTCTGGTTACACATTTTGAACCTTCTGTTTTTTCTTTGGGGGGGTGTGTGTGTGTGTGCTGTATAGGATTCAGCTGAAAAAGCTGCAGGGCTCCTGAACTTTTATTTAGCCAACACGATTATAATCCAGGTACCAGCACTCGTGCCCAAAGGGCCAGGTAGATGCGATTGGGTCAGACAAACCAGCTTTAAATGCATGGGAAATCTCTCAAGCTTTAAATGCTAACTCAAGATGTATTCTGAAACCTTGCGGTCCAAAGCAAAAGATATCCACGTGTGTGGCCTCTGAAATAATCAGTATTTGAGAAGTGAGTCTTGCTGCTCTAGGAAGCTCTCCTAGAGGGGAGGCTGGGCTTTTTCAGAGACTCACGGGAGCCATTACATTCTTTTCTGCGTTGTTAAAGAGGATGTTCAATATACAGTCGCCTGCAGTAACTTCAGATGCTTGTTGAGCCCCTACTGTGTGTCAGGCAGTATCCTGGGATGAATACATTCCCCCCTCCCCAATTTTTTTTTTTTTTTGCCACATTTTCCGGATGAGAGACTCGAGGATGATTTTCTCACAAGTTTGACCAAAAAATGTAGTGTTCTTTAAAAAGGGAAGGTAGCACATTCCTGCTGGGCTCAACATCCTTACCATGAAAACCAAAGATGGCTGTGTGTCACAATACTCCCCTCCGTCCCTTGACTTAACTCTAGCCTGGCCACCAACATCCCCCCTACACACGCACATACCCAGGAGAAGGAAGGAGTCAGAGCGCTCCAGAGGACTGGAAAGAAAGGCAAAGGCCTGATTCTTTCTTCTTGCATCATTTCCTGGATTAGCATTTTTCAAGGCAATGTTATTATGTTCAGACAATATTATTGTGTCCTGGAGACAGGAGACAGACAATGGACCTAAAAAAGACAACTGAGATAGGAAAATATTTTCCAAAGGCCCCAACCAACCAATGGTTGGGGAGGGGGTGAAGGGGCATTGGAACCTTAGAGTTATTCATAAATGTAAGAGATGATCTACCTTTTATTATTTTATTTAGTGTTTTCAAGATTGTTGATTTTATTTTGATGAGAGGGAGGGGGAGCAAGCATGAGCAGGAGAGGTGCAGATCAAGAGGGAGAGAGAGAATCCCAAGCAGGCTCCACACTGTCAGCACAGACCCTGACTTGAGGCTCGATCCCACAAAGCGTGAGCTCATGACGTGAGCCGAAATCAAGTCAGACGCTTAACTGACCGAGCCACCCCGGCTCCCCTACCTTTTATTATTTTAAAGATTCTATACAATAGGACATTATTTTTCCAACAGTAGCTACATTTAGACCTATTTGGAGATGCTGTCCAAGGCAAGACATGAATTTTCAGATGAGTAAACGTTGGAAGGAAGGAGGAACCAGCGCTCCCCCAGAGGCCACACTGTATCTCATTTCACCCGCACCGCAGCCTGCAACCCCCCCCCCCCCCCCCCCCCCCCCCAGCAAACAGGGCCTCATCTCCAGGGGAGGAGAACGCCAGGAGCAAGTCAGGATTCGCATTCAGGCTCTTGTTCCCTCTGTATCCTTGGCACATAGTACCCCATCTGTAAAATGGAGGTAATGACCACTTACCCCTTACAATTCTGGTGAGGAGTGAATGATCCCTAAAAAAAGTATCTCGCACAGCTCAAGGCCCGGAGCGAGCACCCCGGATGCGGTAACTGTTGTTCCTACACTACACCGTCCTGGTGGGGCAAACAGGGAGCAGAAAAAGCAGGTCCTACTGTTCCGAACGCCGAGTACAAAAGAACCACCAGAATATTTCATAAGAGCACACAGCTGCGGGCGTATAGAAGCGATGATACACACCCTGACTGTGAAAAGCTGGACAGGAGACCAAGGGGGGTAAGCAGTGTGGACACACCGGAGTGTGTCCAGATTATCAACACGGTTGTGCCAACCACCTTGGCCAACCGAGAAAGGCCTTCGGTCAGTATTGGACTAACTTCTCTCCACCCTTCTTGTGCCTCCGGCTGTTTCCAGAGCTGCCTCACAATGAATGTTGTCCAATTCGTGCCATGATTCCCAAATCCTCTTTTGTGGACTTTTACAGTTAAATGCACTCCACCTTGACATAGTTATCTGTGTCTTTTGTCCCTTTTCTGTTAATGTAGGTGGCTCTGTGGTTTGCTGAGGGGTGAATTCGGCGTAACTTGAATGGGGAATGGGGGCCGGAATGGATGAGGTCGATCTCCGTTCTCTGGGAGATCACTGCTTATTTCAAAATCTATCAGTAAAGAGTCAAGGGCACTCCTTGGTCTTCGTGCTTGCAAGTCTTAGGAAAACACAGACACCAAAAGCAAATGGATATATCAATATAATGGTGTTTCAACTCCCCTTGTGTCCCCTGGGTGACTTGTTCATGTGAGAGCGGAAAGGGCACGCATGCCCAGCAGCCTGGCGTACAAACTGGAACCGACTAGATGCTCAACACGTAGCTGTTGCACAAATGCCTACAGAATTCATCCCAGGATGAATTCGCCTTGGGCGATCTGTATTCTCCTGAGATTTCCCCTTCCCCCTGTCTTATCTACATGTCCCTGCGCGGTTGCTTATTTTTGCCTGGGTATTTGTCATTACCACTGAAAAATGACTTGTAGGGATTCTTGGAGGCTTAGGATGAATGGCCTTTTTTTTTTTTTTTTTTTTTTTCCTCCTCCGGGGAGAGTTTGCTTTTGTTTCTGCCCGTGCCTGGGGCCACTTTAACCTAAATTTACCACTTGACGAGTCTCAGACCACCCAGGTGAGGTGACTTGGAGGTGCAGTTTGGCGCACAAGGGCCAGCTGTAGACTACAAGTGCTGACGCCCACCCCGCCCCTTTTTCCGGATTCTTCTAGTGCCTAGGTGGAGTGTCCTCCCCGGTCAGGATCTCCGCGTGGGGTGGGAGGCGGGTGTATTCTCATGCACTCTTACTTGCTTGGGGGATTCTGAGCCCCCCCCCCCCCCCCCCCCCCCGCCGCTCACCTTGATAAGGGCTCTTTTCATTCTTCTCCCTTGGACGTGTTCTGGGCTTCAGTTTCTGATTGATTTCTCTCCCTGCGAGGCCGTCAGAATCAGTTGTGAGAATCAGTTCACACCTGCCCCTATCAGGACAAACGTAGCTCCCTGCTTGCTTGCCTCTTCCCGGCAGATTTTAACCTGGTGGTTTCTTATTATTTTGTCAGCTTTCGATGTTTCCAGTGAGATTATTTTATGTTGTAACTTGCATTTTTTTTTTCTACTTGTTTCCGTGGAAGGAAATGTATATGACCTTGACCATCATTGCTGCAAACGGAGATCTCTGCCTCTTCTGGATTCTCTGTGTGTCAGTAACGTTTCATATCATTTCTTTACCTTCTGTATTTGTATCGTTCTTATAAAGGGAGAACTTTAAAAACAAGGGGCACCTGGGTGGCTCAGTCAGTTAAGTGTCTGACTTGATTTTGGCTCAGGTCATGATTTCACAGTCCCTGGGATCGAGCCCCATCGGGCTCTGGGCTGACAGCTCGGAACCTGCTTAGGATTGTTCTCTCTCTCTCTCTCTCTCTCTCTCTCTCTCTCTCTCTCCCTCCCTCCCTCCCTCCCTCCCTCCCCCCCCCCCCCTTTGTCTCTCTCTCTGAATAAAGAAACATTTAAAAAATAAAAAAAAATAAAAACAAGTGCCTTAAAAACTTAAATCAGTTTGCTAGTCAGAAAGATTTAATTTAATCCTTTTTCCCTACAAAGTACTAATGTCGGGGTGGGGGGTGCTTACCTTGTCTTGATGGCTCTGCATGTGTGGGCGTCTTTTGAGATGTATACGCTCCTGTCTCATCCTTAGTGTGGGTCCAGTTCAAGTGCATTCCGGTCTGAAAGGCCCCTTCTCCTTGCTTCCCCATGCCGTCCTTGGGTACCCCAAGGTCAGTGCTGCCCCTAGCACCGTTCTGGGGGAGGTGTGGCGAGGCCGGCTAAGATCCTTGACACTCGCCGCCATTCCCAGGAGCGTGGGAACTGGATTCCTGCCCTTGTGTGACTGAGCTGGCCCTGTGAGGAGCTCTGGGGGCTGCTGGGGGCTGTCTGTGCGTCCTCCCCCCTGGGGTCTGTCCGGGATCAGAAGCAGGCCTGATGCCCTCTGTTTTCAGAGCCCCCAGAGCTACTCGGCCCCTCCCTCCTCAAGCCCAGTACCAGGCACAGGACACCAAGCCCCTTCTCAGACTCGCACCGGCATCTAAGCACCCTTTGCTTTCCATAAATAGGAAATAAAGCTTTTCAGGAAGGTCAGTTAACAATAACATTCTATTTGGGCAGATTTGGTCTTGTTCCTCTTTTCCGCCTTTTCGATCATCAAAACATTTTTGCAGTTTAGAATAAATTAGTGCACGAGATGGAAATATTTCTTCTCTCTGCAAGAGGGCCACTGTCTAAAAACCTGAGCCAAAACTTTCTTGTGATAACACATGGTGTATGCAATGACTTCCACCAGTTGGCTCGTGTGACTTCCTCTGAAACCTTATCAGCAACTCTTTCTGCATTTCAGATTTACTCCGGAAGTCCATTTTGCTCTAACATGACTGCAACATAAATATGGCAGGTTTAATCTATCCAGCACCAAATATTAACTTCTGGCAATAAAACTGCATAGCTTTTCTAAACATTGCATAAATCTGTTACGTCAAATGCTACATCATTAAAGGCGATCATTTGCTTTAAATATCTGGTTAACATCTACTTTATGTGTTTTGTTATGAAAAATATTGATATTTATCCACCAAGTGTCTGTGGCCAGTCTAATAATGACTTTTTTCCTTTTTCTTTTTACTTATTAAAAAAATTTTTTTTACTGTGTATTTTTGAGAGAGAGAGAGTGGGGGAGGGGCAGAGAGAGAAAGAGAGGGAGACACAGAGTCTGAAGCAGGCTCCAGGCTCTGAGCTAGCAGCACAGAGCCCGACATGGGGCTCGAACTTGCGTACCGCAAGATAATGACCTGAGCTGAAGTAGGACTGAGCCCCGCAGGTGTGCCTTTCTCCTTTTTAATGTATGCTGGGTTTGTGCCTTAAAAATCATTTGCAGACTTTACTTTGAGACTTAAATAAATCACAGAGGGTGCAGTCTGAGATGTTATCCCCATAACCTCATTCATCTGTACTCTCCCCAATCATCATTTATTTGTGGGTAATTCATGTCTTCCCAATTTCTAGCAAAATCAGCAACTCAAGATGTTGGCGATGAATTTATTTTCTTGTATTTCCTACTGTTAAAAACCTGAATTCACTTTTTGGTCATCCGCATGTGGTCCCATTGTACACTATTTTGTTTTCCTGAAGGTCTCTTAAAATCTTTCCCCTTTTTATTTCCTGTCAAGTCTTCACGTATGTATCTGTGCATTGGTTTACTCACCAATCATTTGCTGAATAACCTAACCAGGATCTGGTCTTGCCGTAATTAACTATAGCTACTAAAGCCTTGTATTTTCCAATTATAGTTTTTTACTCCATTCAAACTCTGTCATTAAGTCTTTTGTAAACACAGCATTTACTTTTTGTAATTGTAACACCCCACCCACAGCCTTTCTATTCTTTCAACCTTCTGCCCAGTCAGTACTCGAGCGCTCTAGGCCAAAATCCACAAAATTCCCAAGTAACTTCTTATACAATTGTTTTTCTTCTTTTTTTTTTTTCTCATATAATTTTAAAACTCTTTTCCCTATTAAGCTAAAATTTTAAATTATTTACTTTTTATTTGGGCTGCTCCTACTTAAAAAAAAATATATATATATATATATTTAAGTTTACTTATTTATTTAGAGATTGAGGGAGAGCTCGGGGAGGAACAAGAGAGAGAGAGGGAGAGAGAGAGAATCCCAACCAGGTCTGGGCTGCCTGTGCAGAACCCTACTCAGGGCTCGACTTCACAAACTGTGAGATCATGACCTGAGCCAAAATCAAGAGTTGGATGGGATGCTTAACTGACAGGGCTACCCAGGCGCCCCTTAAAAATATTTTTATTTTATTTTATTTTATTTTATTTTATTTTATTTTATTTTATTTTATTTTATTTTATTTTATTTTTATTTTTATTTTATCTTTTTTGTTTTAATTTTTGAGAGAGCGAAAACACAAGTTGGGGAGGGGCAGAAAGAGAGACACACAGAACCAAAGCAGGCTCCAGCCTCTGAACTGTTAGCACAGAGCATGACATGGGGCTTGAACTCACAAACCGTGAGATCATGACCTGAGCTGAAGTTGGAAGCTCAACCGACTGAGCCCCCCCAGGTGCCCCTAAAAAAAATATTTTTAAAGGAACCCTAGCATTTTACTTCTGGAAGAAAAATTCAGAGCTCATCTTAATAAGCCCTTTATAATTGCGATTGATACACAGCTTTTAAAATCTTTGCCAAGGCTTGTGGCCACCTTCCTGGCCAGCTGGTTGGTGACACCACCATAAAGGTAGAACTCTGATCACTCACTCCATACCCAGCACTTTTGTCTCAATCATATGCTCTTTGGAGGAAGCCCAGCCCATTTTTCTGCAGCTTGGTTTCTTTTATTGACTAGGAAGTATTCTCCATAGATGAAGAAAAAACCACTCCCAAAGCTGATTATCGGTGAGTCATGATTACACCCTGATTTAGCTTTCACATTTTGTTTTGACATTCTGGAGATAGAAAACACAGACCAAAGAGCAACATTCGAAAAATATAAGGGTACCATTCTGAAATATTTTCTCATTAGCCGGCCTGCTGCTCGTTAGAAAATTCAACCTGCTCCCCCAACCTCACTCACTCTTCCTTAAGCCTTCTCATACGGTTTAATCGTTTTATCAAGAAAAGAGAAAAAGAGATGTCAATGATTATATGCTGTGCGATACAGATAAAACCGTATTCGGTCGAAGCTGGACCTTGTCAGTTGCGCATGAAAGCCTCAGTTCTTATAGTTCTCGGAATTTCCAGTCTAACCTCAGAATCCATCCATGTGTACTTCTCCGAAGTTCATGACCCGCTGTGCGGTCAATTACGATGATTGTGTGGTCCTGCCAGGCAAATCTACCTAGATGGCGAGTCCCAGCAGGGAGTCTGTTCCTAAAGTATATATGTTACAGATCTTGGGCCATTGGGTCAGTAGTACAACGACGTTTTGAGTAGTTACTAAAAAGTGAAAGAAAAAATTGTATATTCATCCCACTGTGTTTAATCGTAAGGAGAGAGCTGATAAAACCGAGACATTAAAATACCACCCGAGGGATTTGCATACGCACCAGGAGTTTTGATGTGGAGAGCGCATTGTCTTAGAAAATCCCTTCTCTGTTGTGACTTGTTTATCTCCAGCGCTGAGCCCTTATGCGTTTGGCACCCGATTCAGAGGGTTCCTGTGCTTTAACTCATTTAGGCCTTAACAGCTCATGAAGCAAGTTTGTGGACAAATAGTCAGAAGGGAACTCATTTCACTGGAAGAAGTCTTTGGAGAGTTCCCCACAGGAGATGCTAAAAATCGTATTAGCTCCTCCGTGGTGAATAAGGTGTTTATTTCACAGAGGGAATGAGATTCAACACCCAGTAGCAATAGCGCAGCTGGGTTGGGTAACTAGTATGCTTCATTTGTAAAATATTTTGGCAGCTGCCTCGTGCTAATACCTCACGAAGATAATAATGGATTCTGCTTAGAGATATTCCCCAGCACTTTTTAGAAAAGAGTGAATGGCAGGTGTTAGCAAATGTTGTGACCTTTACCATCCCACACTTTTTTCCCTTTTGGTGACATGAGGTGAATAACGGGAAAATGAATTTTCTTTGTTTTCAGACGCCACAAGTATGGGCAATAGTTTTTTGCTTATTTTTTTATTTTTTTCAATTATTTTTTATTTTTTTTAAAAAGAGAGACAATTAAACATTTTTTTTAACTTTTATTTATTTTTTAGAGAGAGACAGAGTGCGAGCAGGAGAGGGGCAGAGAGAGAGAGACACACACAGAATCCGAAGCAGGCTCCAGGCTCTGAGCTGTCAGCACAGAGCCCAACGCGGGGCTCGAACCCACAAACCGTGAGATCACGTCCTGAGCCGAAGTCAGACTCTTAAGGGACTGAGCCCCTCAGGTGCCCATGTTCCCACTGTGTCAGTATTTAGCAAACACGAACAGAATGCTTTGTTTCCACTAAAACTGCTAATACTTGAGCCAAGTAGTAACTGTGATTTCTAGAAGGTAAAAGCAGACTGGGCCACCAGTGCATTTTTCCTACAATAAGGATTTGACCCAAATGGAGGTTGAGGCTTAAGGATGTTGGCGACCAGATAGCGCCTGATTCCACTTCACTGGGGACCGATGAGGGGCACCTAGGAGCTGTGAGATTATAAGAGGCACCTTCCCATGGTTGGAAGAAACATTTTGGGAGTTGCCCCATCCTGTCATCAGGAGGCCAGTAGAGTCCCGGGCCACCTCCTCAATGACAAACAACAGGAAGGCCTAGATTCCAATTTCAAGGAGGCCCATATGTGGGAGGCTGGAGTCTACCCTCATGGTGTGAAGGACAGCGGCACTGGCCGCGTGTACTTATAGGCGGGGCGAGACTGAACCCCTTCCTGGAGCAGGCTCATGCTATTTCAATGAGGAGAGTAGTGTGGAGACCGTCTAGAAATCACGAGAATCCACGTTGTCCCCGTGCCAGACACCCCGGATAGAAAGTTCCGTCAAAAGGATGTGTCGTACCTGCACAGGTAGCTACTTTAATGAGTGGAAAAACCGGAGTCATCATGAGTACCTGATTTCTTCCTTGGCGTGTGTGTGTGTGTGTGTGTGTGTGTGTGTGTGTGTGTGTGTGTGAGAGTCCACCGTTTAATAAGCCTTTTAAACGCCACGCGGTGATACGAATTCTTGATTTCATCATAAATCTCCCTCAGGGTTCAGAAAGGTATCTCATTGATCCATCTGGGTTCCCTAAACAGAGGGAGGGACAGACATTAACTCAGGGACTTTCCAGAGCCTTATCTCACGGTGACCTACGAAGCACCTGCTGTTTTCGTCCAGTTTCTAGTCCAGGACGCTCAGGCTCGTTGGGCTTACGTAACTTGCCTCGGGACACGCGGCTGTAAGTGGCCAAGCTGGGCCAGACGTGTCTTCAATCATTCTCTTTCTTTCGTGTCTTACTGTAACGGACGTGACGGATACTAAGACTCTCCGAGTGAGGATTATTCCGATCCTTTAGACATCACTTTTAGATCCCGTCCCCGTGGATGCGGATGAATGCCGCGACGAAACCAGCAAGATGCTGCGCTTCCCTCGAAAGGAAGGTCCCTCAGGGGCTTCCTGGAATGAGGCGTGCTCCTCAGAAGACGTGGATTTTAGCAAATGCCGTTAAAAGGCAGTAAATTCTAGTTTGGATGAGGCTCTGCGGCCAGCGTCGGGAACAGTGACGTTTGGAATCCGACCCAGCATCTCGCTCGAGTAACACAAAGCTCCAGTGTTCCGGGGGGTGAATGCGTACACTCAGGAGTAAGTGTCCGTAGAAATAATTGCAGTGACTCACATGTAACCGTAGCCTTTGCCTTGTTCGTTACGTGAGCGCCGCACAGGCAAGCACTCGTGGGCTCCGCGTCCCCAGAGCCCCCAGGCTGCGTGCCTGGCCTCTGCGTGTGCTAGACCGGCACAGAATTTTAATCCTTCACGATGCGAGGGGCCCGTATCCTAGGCACAGCTCCTAACCAGGACCAGTCGCAAAAGTGAAAAAAAGATACAGAGGGGTATCAACACGGCCTGAGGCCCACCGTGTACAGGGCCGGTGTTTGGAAGGGCGACTGAGACCTGTGTCGAGCCCCCCCGCCCCGAACCGCGCGGTTTGGGGCACGTGCTGAATGCAGTCACGTGTCTCGGGGAGACGCGATTTGATGTGTGCTGTTTGCACAGGGGTGACTGTCGCGTCCCTGATCTGTAGGGGGCCTCTTCTGGGCCGTGCACGCTCCCTTTCTTGCATCACACTCTTCTCACTGACCCGAGCAGCTCTCCAGAATGGGTAGATCACAGGTGAGGACGCTAAAATAAAGAGATGGGGACGGGGGCAGGGCGCCTGGGTGGCTCAGTCTGTTCAGTGTCCGACTTCGGCTTAGGTCACGATCTCACGGTTTGTGGGTTTGAGCCCCGCGTCGGGCTCTGTGCTGCCAGCTCAGAGCCTGGAGCCTGCTTCGGGTTCTGTCTCTCTCTCTCTCTCTCTCTCTCTCTCTCTCTCTTTCTCTCTCTCTCTGCCCCTCCCCTGCTCATGCTCTGTCTCTCTCTCAAAAATAAATAAATAAGCTTTAAGAGACAGGGCCTTCTTGGGAACCAGTGGCAACCCCAGGTTCCCAGGGCCCCTCGCACCTCATTTTGTCTCCGCAGACAGAGGCTCAGGGACATCGGAGTGATTATTTGAATGAATTTGAATATTTGAATTCTTCCCGGGATTGCACCAACTCACTGTGTGTCATGAGACATCACGTGGTCTCGTTTCCATCGAGAGAGCTCGGGCTGTAACAGCCGTAACAGGTGGATTAAGTGGTTGTTATAATTATACATGTGTTTATATGTCTCTCCAGGACTAACACATGATCCTGGACACAGGGGAAGTTGTATATTCAGGTTTACTACTGTGTGTGTGTGTGTGTGTGTGTGTGTGTGTGTGTGTGTGTGTGTGTGTTTATTTTAACGAGGAGACCGGGAACTCAACCATTTCTTTGCTGCTAATTCTTCCTGGATTATGCTCTTATTTCCATGGAGCATAAAAATTCTGCTCTTTTTATGGTGTCATCCTGGTTGGCTTTGTGAGCAGGTGCCTATAAAATGTGGAAACAGTAATTATCTCAAAAAGTGACTATAGATAGAAACTCGAGGAAAGAGATGGATGGGTGTCCAGGAGATCTCTGGGTGGGGGTGGGTGACCCTGTGTGCTAAGAGTTAGGAAATTACGTCCTTGGCCCCCAACCCAGCCCCTCCCCTGTTTTGCTATAGCCTGTAAGCTAAGAACAGTTTTTACATTTCTTTATATGGCTTGGTAAGAAAACAAAAAAACAAACAAAAAAACAAACAAAATCAAAGGAGGAATTCTATTTCATGACGTGTGAAAAGTATATGAGATTTGGGGCGCCTGGGTGGCGCAGTCGGTTAAGCGGCCGACTTCGGCTCAGGTCATGATCTCACAGTCCGTGAGTTCGAGCCCCGTGTTGGGCTCTGTGCTGACAGCTCAGAGCCTGGCGCCTGTTTCAGATTCTGTGTCTCCCTCTCTCTCTGACCCTCCCCCGTTCATGCTCTGTCTCTCTCTGTCTCAAAAATAAACGTTAAAAAAAAAATTAAAAAAAAAAGTATATGAGATTTAAATTCCAGTGTCTATAAACCAAGCTTATTGTAACTCAGCAGTGCCCGTTCATTTACACACTGCGGCTGCTTTCGTGGTAGAGATGTGTCTGTGCAATAGACCACGTGCCCTGGGAAACTGAAAATATTTACTGTCTGACCCTTTGTGAAAAGTTTGCCATTTCCTGCTGTTGACAGTGGGGGGTCAGTGTGCTGAGTTCTGACTTACTCAGGTCCCTGGCCTGTCAGCCTAGCTCTCACATCTGCATTCAGAGGCCTGAGTGCCTAGCCTGCCTTCTCGAGCCCCCGCCCCACTAAACTGTGTTTGGTTATTTTTGAGACCGAGAGCAAGTAAGGGAGGGGCAGAGAGAGGGGGCAGAGGGAGACACAGAATCCGAAGCAGACTCCAGGTCTGTGCTGGCACCTTAGAGTCTGACACGGGGCTCAAACTCACAAGCTGTGAGATCATGACCTGAGCCGAAGTCAGACGCTTAACCGACTGAGCCACCCAGGCGCCCCTGCTTTGTTTTTTAAAAAAATTACTTTTAAAAAGGTTCCTAGAAACTCATTGTCATTTCTCCCGTAATGATACTATTGAGGTTATTGTTCATTTATTGTGACACATGGTATTCTCTTTACAGACACCCATGGGAGAAATTTCTGTCTGGTCCAAGTACCAGAAAGGTTCTATTTTTCTGACGTGTTTGTTTGCTTTGTTTTGTTTTTGGCATCATCCTTTGGAAACTGTAACTTGTGCAACTGTCTGGGTTTTCAGCCTCAAGATGCCTGCCAGCAAGCTCAGAAGTGAATTCGAGGCTCACTTTCCTTTTTTTTTGTACCAGATTTATGTTTGGTGCCATTTTGCTGTATGTCCTGTGTTGTTTTCCCATCTCTCTGTCTCCTACGTTTCCGATTCATGAGCTTTTGCTACGCGTCTTGTATCTTACAAGTCACTGTACATTTTTTAAGGAACTCTGCAGAACACATTAAATTAAAAATAAGATGCATTTGAATTTTGGTTCCAGAAAATCATGGAGCTGTCCTTACGGTACCATCTCAGAGAGCACTGCACCCTCTCTCTCTCCCCGTTATTTTGCGACTGTTCAGGGCTCTGTGTCTGCAGGGCCTTCGACACCAGTCCCTGAAATGTTCACTGGGTGCTCTGGGGTCTAATGTTCCACCTTTCCTGGACGCCTATAAACCAATCACTTCAGGATGGATAAAGACATAGATCAAAGGTCCTTCCTCTAGAATCCAGAGAACTTAAGACAATTGTGAACAGAGATGAGGACGATGTTTTCTATAACCTCCAACAGAAAGTATCGTTTCTTTGCATGAGGAACCCACCCAACGAACCACGGTAGCATTAGCAACAGTTCTGATTATGTCACTGATAGAAACCACAGACGTTTTCATGTCACATTAGGTCATTGCTGATGTCACCCAAGATACAAAATTAAGACACCTGTTGTGGCGGTCTGAAGAACTAGAGCTTGTTACGTAATAAGTTGGTAAGGAAGAATAGCTATTACTGTATTGTAATTCAAAAAACCCACTTTTCGTAGCTACGGTTCATTGTTTGCCTTTGCAACCCTTCGTAATTTATTGAGTGCACTTGAAAACTTGTCTTTTTTTCTGAGAAGGGATCTATCTGGCTTCCGTCGCAGCTGGCTACCGAGGGGTTTCTTGACTCAGAAAAGAGTAAGAAACCTCTGTGCACAGGTACATTCATGCACGCACACCGCCTCGCACTGTTTCATAGCGTCCACGGACCTCCTATGGGGCCTACGTCTAACGTCCGTAGTTTGAGAATGCATGCCCTACTGACTAAAATTCAAGGCAGTGGCAGGCCAGGTGAAGGAGGGTTTTTATCTTGTTTTATTTTTTAAGTCTCCATTCAAGTGGATCACTCAAAGGCATGGACCTACAAATGCCGTTCCAGTCATGGTATTGGTTCTGGCTGTAATGGTTATGTGTCCTCTCCTTCCTCCATAAAACTACGAGGGTATCTGTCCCTATAAAACAGTCCTCTTGGCTTTTGCCCTATCAACTCTTGGAATTTTCCAGTGAGAGATTAACAACCTACTTTCATGCTCGTTGATTTATAGTTTGTATTAAAAAGAGAGTTGAGGGGGCGCCTGGGTGGCTCAGTAGGTTGAGCGTCCGACTTCGGCTCAGGTCATGACTTCTCAGTTTGTGAGTTTGAACCCCGCGTCGGGCTCTGTGCTGACAGCTCAGAGCCTGGAGCCTGCTTCGGGTTCTGTGTCTTCCTCTCTGTCTCTCTGCCCTCCCCCAGCTCTCACTCTGTCTGTCTCTCTCTGTCACAGAAATAAACATTTAAAAAATTAAACAAAATTTTTTTTAATGTTTATTTTATTTATTTATTTATTTTGAGAGACAGAGAGCGTGAGCAGGGGAGGAGCACAGAGAGAGGGAGACACAGAATCCGAAGCAGGTTCCAGACTCTGAGCTGTCAGCACAGAGCCCGATGCGGGGCTCAAACCACGGACCATGAGATCATGACCTGAGCCGAAGTCGGACGCTTAACCGACTGAGCCACCCAGGCACCCCTAAAAAAATGCTTTTAAAGATATTTGAGTCTCTGACTTTTCAGAGCTCGATACATATGTATGCCATAAGTTTGGAGTTGGATAACAAGTTCGAACGCCACCAGAGGCTAATGACATAATACCTTTCATGTGGTTCTGGGCCGCGAATGGTTCTGTTATTGTTTTTATTGATCAAGAATATTTATTGTTCACGTACAGGGAAGCCAAGTTTCACTTGAGAAGATCGTTCTCTGCTGATACCTATGTGCTGTGAGTCCCTGGTTAGAATTCTCTTTACGCTTGCCTGTGTCTTGTGTGGTCTTGTGTTCCATCCAGTATGCTCATGCTGCTTGCTTCCCTTAATTAACGAGACCTGGCTGCAACCTTAGAGACCATCTGTCTTGTCCAGTGTTTTTCAACCCTGCTAAGCTTCCCCGAATATTGATGCCTGGACCCTACTCCCAGAGAATCCGATTGGATTGGGGTCTGTGTTGGTTTCTTTAAAAGCCAGCTAGAAGATTCTGTGGTTCCCCCCCCCCCCCACGCCCCAGCTGGAGAAATGTGGCCTGGCCTATTTCCTTCGCCGTACAGATGGGGAGCATTGTGACAGGCCTGAGGCCCCCCAACTAGCTAGTAACAGACGGGTTTCTCCACTTCAGGATGATACTTGCTCTTTCCAGATTTTTTTTTTTCTCCAGATATGTTAGGCCATTTCCCCGCAAAGGCAGGCTTCTGTGATCGCTGCATTGCTCGCGGAATATTTAAAATTAACTACTGCAGCTGGAATGTTTAAAAGCTTGCCAGGCCTGTCCTGTTTCACCATTACCTAATGAGCAGACAGCTTTCTGGAAAAACCTGGAGAGCGTTGTCTTAGTCAGCTGTTGTTGGCTTGTGGTGCCTGTCTATTCCTTGGAAAGTTGCCCTGTTGCCTATTCTCACATCGCATTCAAGAGACTGGCCCATTCTCGTGGGCAGCTTGTGATTGTTGAGCGTGGAAGTTTCCAGACCTCCCTGTTGAACCTAGTGGGTTCTGATGGGAGTAGATCTAAAAGAACCCCTTTGTCATGTTTGATGGACTTGTGTCGTAAGAAGCCACATGGGGAGAACTCTCCAAAGATGCCTTTGCTTCGTGAGTCGTGAGTGTAAATTGAGCGTTTCTGGGAAAAATATGTAAGGACCTCATGGGCCTCATGGGCAGATACGCTGTCCGTTTATGTATTTCGTGCCTGTCTTCTTTCTGTAGATGATTTATTATTTTTTTAAATGTTTATTTATTTTGAGAGAGAGGGTGCAAGCACGGGAGGGGCAGAGAGAGAGGGAGAGAGAGAATCCCAAGCAGGCTCAGCACTGTCAGCGCAGAGCCCGGCGTGGGGTTCCAACCGTGAACCGCGATCGTGACCTGAGCTGAAAAGAGTGGGCGCTTAACCAGCTGAGCCAGCCAGGCACCCCATTTCATTCCTATCTTCTAAAATTGCTTAGAATGAATCAAATTAATTTATAACCATTGTACCTTTTCCACCCAAGTTAATAGACTCCTTGTCTCGGTTTATCTGAGGGTTTTGATATATGGGTTTTAATCAACTTTATTGATCTCATTAGGTTTAAAAATTAATAAGTTGCCATATATAGCAGTAACCTTCATAGAGATTATTCATTCTTGTTTGCTTTTTAATTTTGATTTTTTGAGGGAGAGAGCACAGGTGGGGCACAAGAGGGGCAGAGAAAGAGGGCGACAGAATCCAAGCAGGAGCCACGCTCAGCGCTGAGCCCAATGCAGGGCTCGACCTCAAGACCGTGAGATCATGACCTGAGTGGAAATCGAGAGTCAGACGCTTAACCACCTGAGCCACTCAGGCAACCTGAGATTATTCATTCTTAATGCAGCAAATAAAAGAAAAAGTAGACTTTCATTTAATACAGATACATAGACTTAAAAAGATTAGATGAATCAAGCTCGTGGCAGTTCTTAAGTTAATGGCAGGCTTTCTGATTTACACTTGGTTTCTTTCGGATGGCAACTTTTCCTTCTGTCTTATTTTGAAGTGCATTTGGTTACAACGGTTTTGAACACCATGTGCCCATTTATACGAAACTCAGAAGAAATTCAAAATGATCCTTTTACTATAAATCTCCTATATAACTATCAGGAGGAAAAACAAATTTCACCTGTAGCGGGTCAATATACCTTGGGATCAAACATGAACAGGGGCACCTGGCTGGCTTAGTCGATAGAGTGTGGGACTCTTGATCTTGGGGTCATGAGTTCGAGCCCCACGTTGGACATAGAGCCTACTTAAAAAAATGACCGAGACCAAATGGCTTGGTGTCTTGGAAGCAGGGTAAATAAGACTGGGAAGTTCTATCCTAAGTCTTCTCACCAACCCTGTGCAGAACCAGCACAGAGAACTGTCAGGTGCATTCCTCCTCGAAGAA
Organism: Panthera tigris; assembly: GCF_018350195.1. Taxonomy (NCBI): domain Eukaryota; kingdom Metazoa; phylum Chordata; class Mammalia; order Carnivora; family Felidae; genus Panthera; species Panthera tigris. Next base: position 7,040,815 of record NC_056670.1, read on the forward strand.
GTTCTGTGTGCCTCTTTTGGACTTCATTTTCTTGCCTTGCTTTGCCTTGCCTTGCCTTGCCTTGCATTTTTTTTTTAAGTTTATTTATTTTGAGAGAGAGAGAGAGTGAGCACGAGCAGGGGAGGGTTAGAGAGAGAGGGAGAGAGAGAATCTCAGGCAGGTTCTGTGCTTGACAGGTGGATGCATCTGGACAGGTACCAGTGCAAGCAGCACGTTATGTTACAGGAGAGGAATTCTAAGCTTAGGGAATCTGAACCTCTTAATAATGGGCGATAGGCATGCAGGCTCTTTGCCCTGGAAGGAGATGCTGTCTCTGTCATCCAGGGCTATTTACGGACATTCCTGAAAAGGCGGTCTGGAATAAATGGCAGTTGGCACCCAACCCACACGATGTGCAGAGACATGGGAGACCCATGGAGAAGTTATTTGCTAATCTGGACGTGCATTTGCAAGTAGGAGACTGGAAGGCTGTGAGGAACTCCCGATACTTTGAGGCTTTCAGCGAAATGGTATAGTGAACTCGCTGGTCGTATTAGTAAGCCTGGGTCTGATGTCACCCAAGTCTGCTTAGATCAAAGGTCGTTATGGCCACTCCACCCTTGGCCCTGGTCCACACTCTGCAAGGCAGGTAATTGGTCTGGAGGGGTCCCAGCGGACAGTGAGAGCATGGAGTCTGCAAAAGTCATTCTCCACGACCGTGGCGAGCAGCCATCTTGGGCACGTGTGGTACTCTCAGATCTGGGAATTAGACCCACTATTTTCTTCTTTGCTTTTCTTTCTTTTTTTTTTTTAAAGATTTTATTTTATTTAAGTTTCTTTCTTTCTTTTTTTTTTTAATTTAAAAAAAAATTTTTTTTAACATTTTTACTTATTTTTGAGACAGAGAGCATGAACAGGGGAGGGTCAGAGAGAGAGGGAGACACAGAATCTGAACAGGCTCCAGGTTCTGAGCTGTCAGCACTGAGCCCGATGCGGGGCTCGAACTCACAGACCGCGAGATCGTGACCTGAGCTGAAGTCGGACGCTTAACCGACTGAGCCACCCAAGCGCCCCTCTTTCTTTATTTTGAGAGAAAGAGCAAGTTGGAAAGGGCGGAGAGAGAGAATCCCAAGCAGGCTCCACACGGGCCAGCACAGAGCCTGACGTGGGGCTCGAACTCACGAACCGTAAGCTCATGACCTGAGCTAAAATCAGGAGTCGGATGCTCAACTGACTGAGCCACCCTGGGCGCCCCGACTATTTTCTTTAGCACTGGAGCGAGCCTTCCTTGATTTGTCTCCTTTAACTCCGTTTCACACTGAAACAGGCCTGTGCTCTGCAAGCATGAGTTGAAAATGGGCAGGGCCGGGTGGGTGGCTGTGGCTTTCTTGGTTTTGGCACCTGGATGACAAAGTGCCCGGGGAACAAGCTGTCATTCATCAGCGGAGCACACTGGATTTCTGTCCTGCAGTAAGGGTGGGCCAGAAGGAGTCACGGTGGAGGAATGAGTTAGCACGCCTGTTACGAAGCACCGCGCCCTCCCGAGTTACCTTGAACGCCCCCTTTGCTGCTGTAGCAGCAATGGCCCTTATTTTTAAACTTTCTTTAAATATAATATACATACAGAAAAATCTATAAATCTTACCTGTAGTGCCCAGTGAATTTTCATAAGCACACCTGTGTACCCAACACCTAGACTGAGAAACAGCTGCCAGCAGAATCTCAGAAGCTCCTTCCAGTCTCTCTCTCTCTCTCTCTCTCTCTCTCCCTCCCTCCCTCCCTCCCTCCCTCCCTCCCTCCCTCCCTCCCCTAGGTCACCATCTGATTAGTCCTGCCAGATTTTTAACTTTACGTAAAAGGAGTTGTGTGTTACAGACTCTCCTGTGTCTGGCTTCTCGTGCCCAAGTTGTATTGAGGTCATCCGTGTTGTGTGTGTGTGGGGGGGGGGGGCCAGAATTTGTTCATTCTCACTGCCGTGTGGCCCTGATTCTCCAACCAGGGCCGACCGGGTCCCTCCGGGGACATTGGCAATGTCCAGAGACAGTTTCTGGTTGTCACAACTGGGAGCAGGGAGAAGGTTGGTGCTAACCGTCCTGAAATGCACAGGACCGCCCCCCACCACAACGTATTCAGCCACGCATTTCTTAGGGCCTCGGCTTCGGCGTCCAGGAGCATCATACAGCTCAGCCCTAGCTTGGCAATTCTTGAAGTCACGCTTACCACAGTCTCCTCGAAATAAAGAAACTTCCAAACAGGAGACGCTCTTCATTTCAGGTAAAGGTTAGCGTCAAAGTGAATTATTATGTGCAGTCTTAGTCATAGACCAAAGTTGCATGTTTTGGAACCGGTACAAGAATCCAAAGAGGTTCTGAGTGAGGGAATGAAACGGGCTAACTCAGGGTTTCCATCAAACAATGAATATGTGTAAGAATGTTCTTAAACACGGCTCTCTGGAAGTCTAATCTACACACTATAAACTGTTATGAATTTACATACTGTAAACTGGCCCAATTTAATGATGCAGTCACGTAATACGTGAAGGACCCGAGGATGCTTACAGCTGTGCAATCATCATTTCAATCTTATTTTATTTTTAAAATTTTATTTATTTTGAGAGGGAGGGAGCATGCAAGCAGGGGAGGGGCCGGAGGGGGGGGGCAGTGGGACAGAGAATCCCAAATCCCAAGCAGGCTCCATGCTGTCAGCACAGAGTCTGACACAGGGCCCGAACTCAGAAACTGTGAGATCGTGACCCAAGCCAAAACCGAGAGTCGGATGCCTAACCATCTGAGGCTCCCAGGCGCCCCACAGACTGATTTTAGAACATGTCCACCACACCCAAAACATTCCATGTGCCCATTTGCATCACTCCTGTTCCCACCCTGAGTCCCAAGAAGCCAACTGTCTATTTTCTGTCTCCAAAGATTTTCTGGCTCTGGATGTTTCCTGTAAATGGGATCATACAATGCACGGTCTTTTCCGTCTGGCTTCTCTCGCTTGGTGAAATGTTCTAAAGGTCCATCCACGTTGTAGTATGTATCGTTCGTTCTTTTTTTTTTTTTTTTTTAATTTTTTTTTTTTAACCTTTATTTATCTTTGAGGCAGAGAGAGACAGAGCATGAACGGGGGAGGGTCAGAGAGAGAGGGAGACACAGAATCCGAAACAGGCTCCAGGCTCTGAGCCATCAGCACAGAGCCCGATGCGGGGCCTGAACTCACGAACCGCGAGATCATGACCTGAGCCAAAGTCAGACGCTTAACCGACTGAGCCACCCAGGCACCCCTCGTTCGTTCTTTTTTATGGCTGAGTAGTATTCCACTGCAGGGATATATCAGGGGTTGATGATCGCCAAATGAGGGACACGTGGGTAGTTTCCAGTTGTGGGCTATTGTGGAAAGCAGACGTGAAGCAGAGCGAGGCGAACGGCCGACACGAGGAGGCCTTTGAAATAGGGACATGATTCTGGGCCAGATGCTATGTATCCTTTTTATTTATTTTTTTATTTTTTTTAACGTTTTTATTTATTTTTGGGACAGAGAGAGACAGAGCATGAATGGGGGAGGGTCACAGAGAGAGGGAGACACAGAATCTGAAACAGGCTCCAGGCTCTGAGCTGTCAGCACAGAGCCCGACGCGGGGCTCGAACTTAAGGACTGTGAGAGCCGAAGTCGGACATTCAACTGACTGAGCCACCCAGGCGCCCCTATGTATCCTTTTTAAAGGTAATTGGCACAATTAAAAAAAAAATAGGGGAGGGAAAAGACCGGAGAATGATACAAGGAGCATTAGGCTAACAGGGAAAAGGGACCTCTGACATTTACCTGTATAGGCCCTGGCATCTTTGAAGGCATTTTATAACCAAATTGCAAGGCAGCAAAACTCTGCCTTAAAGGGAAGGAAACCGTATCCCTGGTTCCACTAAGCGAAGTCATTAAACATGCCACGCTTTTTAAATCACATTTTTGTCATGTCACTTCAAAGAAATCCAAGTTTACATCTTTATCCAGGTTCAACAAATGCCTAATATAAGAGAGAGAAAGAGAGAAAGAAAGAGAAAGAGGAAGGAAGGCAGATAGATGTGGAGAGGGGAGGAAAAAAGAAACAACAACTAAAACTTTTGCTCAGCTGATCCAGGTTTCCATTTTGGTAAAAGATCTTCCATAAAAGATCTGTTTGCTTAAGGTTTGCTAAGTTAGCTCGTTCGTGCGTCTGCAGAAGAGCAAAGCGGAACGCTCCGCCCTGGGCCCCAGCCTCGCCCGCACAAATCAACAGAGGGACGGCTTGTGAGGTAGGCACACAGAATCCAGTCAGCTCAGCCTTGGGGCTAGTTTTTCCAGTTGAACCAAGAAGACCCTTGTTGGGGGCCCTTGTTGGGGGGGGGGGCAGAGTTAATAACCAACATTCAAACAAGGCGTCTTTATAATGTACCGTGAGGGGATTTCCCAGGGCTGTGAAACCACCTACCTCAATGGGAGCTGTCCATACTTGAGTTGGAGCTTTAAGATTAGGTCCTGGAGATGGAAAGCGTGTGTTTGATAACCGTGCAGAATGTTTGTGTTCGAGAAAGGTTAGGAAGCATGCAGCTGAAGAGACGTTTGCAAAAGAAAGACGGCAGTCACTGGAAGCGGGCATGAAATGGTGCAGAGTGACTCATTCCATCATCCATATCAGGACATTTTTTCTGTTTTTTTTTTTAATGTTTATATATTTACTTTGAGAAGGGGGAGGCAGGGAGAGGAAGAGAGAGAATCGGAAGCAGGCTCCATGCTCCGCGTGGAGTCCAGGGTGGGGCTCGATCTCACGACCCTGAGATCGTGACCTGAGCCAAGATCAAGAGTCTGATGCTAACTGACTGAGCCACCCAGGCGCCGCCGTGTCAGGCCATCTTATCAAGTGAGGCAGCGCTGACGGTGTTGATGGCAGAGGTCGTGCCGAGCTCAGAAGGTGGGGGTGGCCCTCGTGCCCCCTCTCACCTCCTCGGCGCCGGGAACAGGAGGGGGTGTGCCTGTCCTCACAAGGAGGAGGGACACGGAGGACAAGTGTGGGCAGATTGACACTGTGCTGACAGAGAGGGGAGGCATCTAGAAGTCTCTCTTCTTCGCCCAGGGAGCGGGGAGGCTGCAAAGCCCAGAGATGCCGTTGGCCTTCCCCGTAATTCTGAGGCTACGGCCGAGTATCCCAAATCGTGTAGCTTCTCGCCTGACCAGAAGCACGACGGTGCGACAACGGGGGCCTTGTGTGTGTCTGAGGGGACGCGCCTCACACTCGCCATGTTCCCATCGCAGAACACGAGACCGCGGAGTGGCTCCGCATTGATCCTGCAGGACTGTGGTGGCACCATTGTGTCCTCGCGTCCATCCATGAGGGTTTGAACACGTGGCTGGGGGGTCAGGCTCACTAGCAGCTCTTTTAGGCTTCTTCCGCGTATTCAGCTAAAGTATCTTCTTCGTGTAATCCATAGAAGCAGGAAAGGAGGGAAGGGACACACAGCCTGCACAGCCATTTGATCCGTTGATAGTCAAGTCGTCCCACTCAATGCACGTTGTCCACAAACTGCAGCAAAATAGAAGTGCCCGGTGATTTGAATGCATGATCCATGGAGACGAAGCCAGCCCGTCAGGTTAATCCTGTTTTGTTTTGTTTTATTTTGTCTTCTTTTTTTAATTTTATTTTTTATTTTTTTAAAATTTACATCCAAATTAGTTAGCATCTAGTGCAACAATAATTTCAGGAGATTCCTTAGTGCCCCTTCCCCATTTAGCCCATCCCCCCCCCACACCCCCTCCAGTAACCCTGTTCTCCATGTTTATGAGTCTCTTCTGTTTTGTCCCCCTCCCTGTTTTTATATTATTTTTGTTTCCCTTCCCTTATGTTCATTTGTTTTGTCTCTTAAAGTCCTCATAGGAGTGAAGTCATATGATTTTTGTCTTTCTCTGACTAATTTCACTTTGCATAATACCCCCTAGTTCCATCCACGTAGTTGCAAATGGCAAGATTTCATTCTTTTTGATTGCCGAGTAATACTCCACTGTATATATATACCACATCTTCTTTATCCATTCATCCATCAATGGACATTCGGGCTCTTTCCATACTTTGGCTATTGTTGATAGTGCTGCTTTAAACATGGGGGTGCATGTGTCCCTTCAAAACAGCACACCTGTATCCCGTGGAGAAATGCCTAGTTGTGCAATTGCTGGGTCGTAGGGTAGTTCTATTTTTAGTTTTTTGAGGAACCTCCATACTGTTTTCCAGAGTGGCTGCACCAGCTTGTATTCCCACCAACAATGCAAAAGAGATCCTCTTTCTCCGCATCCTCGCCAACATCGTTGTTGCCTGAGTTGTTAATGTGAGCCATTCTGACAGGAATAAGGTGGTATCTCATTGTGGTTTTGATTTGTATTTCCCTGATGATGAGTGATGTGGAGCATTTTTCATGTGCCGGTTGGCCATCTGGATGTCTTCTTTGGAGAAGTGTCTATTTGTGTCTTTTGCCCATGTCTCCACTAGATTATTTGTTTTTTGGGTGTTGAGTTTGACACGTTCTTTATAGATTTTGGATACTAACCCTTTATCTGATCTGTCATTTGCAAATATCTTCTCCCATTCTGTCAGTTGCCTTTTTAGTTTTGCTGATTGTGCCCTTCGCTGTGAAGAAGCTTTTATTTTGATGAGGTCCCCATAGTTCATTTTTGCTTTTGTTTCCCTTGCCTCTGGAGACGTGTTGGATAAGAAGTTGCTGAGGCCAAGATCAAGGAGGTTTTTGCCTGCTTTCTCCTCGAGGATGTTGATGGCTTCCTGTCTTACATTGAGGTCTTTCATCCATTTTGAGTTTATTTTTGTGTCTGGTGTAAGAAAGTGGTCCGGGTTCATTCTTCTGCATGTCGCTGTCCAGTTTTCCCAGCACCACTTGCTGAAGAGACTGTCTTTATTGCATTGGATATTCTTTCCCGCTTTGTCAAAGATGAGTTGGCCATACGTTTGTGGGTCCATTTCTGGGTTCTCTATTCTGTCCCATTGATCTGAGTGTCTGTTCTTGTGCCAGTACCATACTGTCTTGATGGTTACAGCTTTGTAGTATAGCTTGAAGTCTGGGATTGTGATGCCTCCTGCTTTGGTTTTCTTTTTCAAGATTGCTTTGGCTACTCGGGGTCTTTTCTGGTTCCATACAAATTTTAGGATTATTTGTTCTAGCTCTGTGAAGAATGCTGGTGTTATTTTGGTAGGGATTGCATTGAATATGTAGATTGCTTTGGGTAGTATCAACATTTTAACAATGTTTATTCTTCCTATCCAGGAGCATGGAATCTTTTTCCATTTTTTTGTGTGTTTCTTTCAGAAACAGAGCAGGTCTGTTTTGTTAGCACACCTTTGGCTTTATAACTGTTAAGGCTTCACTTTTCACAGGTGGAATGTGAAGAGACCTGTTTGGATTGGGTTTTTTTGGGGTTTTTTTTCCCCCTCTTGTTTTTCCTGTATTGAGGAATTCTTTTTCCTGTATGGAGCCTCCTCTGGCTCTTTGTAGGAAAAGAAATACCAACTCACATTTATGTTTTTTAGAGAATTTCCACGGATGTATTTTCCTTCCTCCTGCCTCTCAAGTGACAGGACGTTCAGGTAGAGGTGGTTTAACATTGAAAAGAAAGATCAATTTCCCAGCCTTGGGTCCAGAACCAGGAAGCTGATGGGAAGTCAGTTCTTGGCATCTCCCTGGGGCGAAATGGCGGAGCACACACAGGGCCACCCGTTGCCAAGTTCCCTCATCAGCAGGACATGACATAATCCACTCCTTCATCCCTGACCGTTTTAGAACAGGGAAGGAGGTTGCTGGATCTTTGGTGAGATGATGGCCAGAGATTCCGCACCCAGGAAGGCTCATCACTCACTTTGTTTCCTGCTCTGGAGAATAAGAAGGAACATTCGCCACCTTCAAGTCTGGACGGAAGTTTCTGTTTGTTAGTTGGTTGTGTATGTGTATAGGGATAGGTTAAAACCAAGTTTGTTCTAAAGGCCTTTTTATTCAAGTGAAATGTGCAGGCTGTCTTCCGTAGAACTTCATCCTTTTCTTCCAGACACTTCTTTCCGCTGTGGAAATCTGTGAGCCTTGTCAGCCAGGAGAGTGGCAGTTCTCCAAAAAAAAAAAAAGAAAGAAAGAGAAGAAAAAACGCCATTTTACTCACTGGTTGACAGAGGGGGAGAGTGTGGCCACCTAGGAATGTCTGAGTTGCTCAGTCGTGGATCCTGAGGTTGAATTCTCTTCCCCACAATGTCTCCGTATAGTCTCCCCATGCCCTGCTACACAGCCTCCCCCCTCCGCGTCCCGTTCCATCCCCCTCCCCAGCCCACGACTCTGCTCTCCACCAGTTTCCAGGTAATGTGTGAAAGCTGCATGTTCTTAATATAGGCTATCAGTCTTGCTGGAAAAAATGATCTAGACTTTGAAAAACAGTGATGTCTGAAATTTCAGAACCGGTAAAACTTTAGTCTCTTGCGATGACACATACTGTGTTCCTGCAACCGAGTTGTTTCTAGCAGCTAACAGTTTGGAAGCAGGACTTTTTTTTTTTTTTTTTTTTTTAATTTTTGAGAGAGCGTGTGAGCAGGGGAGGGGCAGAGAGAGAGAGGGAGAGAGAATCCCAAGCAGGCTCCATACCGTCAGTGCAGAGCCTGATTCAGGGCTCAATCCCACGAACTGTGAGATCATGACCTGAACTGAGATCAGGAGTCAGACACTTAACCTACTGAGCTACCCAGGTGCCCCTAAGACCGTCTTATTTTAGATTTTCGCTGGTTAATTTACTTACTAGACCAGCGCACTTAGGTAAAGGAACTAGAATGTAAATATGCGAAAGTTTACACCCACTTCAAAAGGAAGTGATGATTGAATAGGAAATTGCACATAGTCTTTTCTGAATTTGATGTAATCTTTTAAATGGCCGGATTTAAAACTGCCCTAGTAGGCATAATGTCACCTACTTTCCTTCATATACTGGTTTGTTCTAAAGTTCTAATCAAATGAATTGTGTATCCTTAAAGCCCTTATTTCTAGCAGGGTTGAATTTGATCAAGGGGAAAATGAATGTGTACTATGTAGTCAGGTATGACCTGGAGCCTTCGTATAAAGTACAAATTATTATGGTTCGATCTACATTGTTCTAAGGAATTTATAACTCATTATAAGCACTTTCTTTTTTTTATTTTTTTTTTTAATTTTTTTTTTAACGTTTATTTATTTTTGAGACAGAGTGAGACAGAGCATGAACGGGGGAGGGGCAGAGAGAGAGGGAGACACAGAATCAGAAGCAGGCTCCAGGCTCTGAGCTGTCAGCCCAGAGCCCGACGCGGGACTCAAACTCACGGACCGTGAGATCGTGACCTGGGCCGAAGTCGGACGTCTAACCGACTGAGCCACCCAGGCGCCCCTATAAGCACTTTCATTTACAATGACACTAAATAAAAAGCTAATTCACATATATTTTTCCAGTACAAGAATTAGGCATGTGGGACTTCTCATAAATTCATCAAGCCTCAGGATTGCAAAGACTTTATACTATTTACCATTGAGTTTATATATTCTCTCTTCTTCAGAGGAAAATCCTTAAGAGTGATAGAAATTTCTAAGAAACAAAAGCCCAACCACTCTTTTTTATTCAGACTTTCATTTTTTTTTTTAAAGACTGGCCAAAACAACTCTGTATTTACGTTCTTTTCTTACTTTTCTTTTCTTGCTTGACGTGGTACTCGCATTCCGTCACACCAGTTGTGTCCAAGCTGTAGTATAACCAGAAAAATTGGAGTCCCGACTGAAAGAAAAGATTGATCGATTCCACTACACTGAAAACACTAACTCTGTGGCGAGCAACATTGTAAGCAAGTCATAAGTCATACCGATCGCAAAGTCAGGGAGCAAAGAACCGACGGGAAGATTACTGCCAAAAGAAAGAGCTCCTATAAATCAACTAGCACAAGAGCAAGAATGCAGTAAGAAGATGGGGGAGGGGTACGAAGGAAAGCTTAAAAAGTAAATGAGTAAAGGAAATACAAACAAGCCTAACGTAATACAAGGTGTGCAGCATCATTCTATTCTAAAATAGAAATTCAAAGTAAAATCAGATTGAAATACCATTTTTTACCCATTAGATTGGAAGAAATCCGAAAGTCTTGATAACATACCCTGGTGTCAGTGCTGTCGGAAAGCTGGAACTTGTGTATCGATGGTGAATGTGTAGCTTGGTATATTTTCCAGGAGTATAAATCTTCTCTGGAAGGCAACTTAGTTATATGTATCAATATGCCCATATTGATTGACCACCTAGTGATCCTACTTCTAAGAATTCATCCCATAGGCATAGTTTCACATGGGAGAAATTAAGCACATGGGAATTCATTGCTGCATTGTTTACAGCAGTAAAACATTGGAAATGTCTATCAAAAGTTAGCCACATTATGGTATATCCATACAGTGGAACACTATGTGGGTAAAACGAATAAGAAATCTCTCTGGATGGAGGTGGAAAGATTCACCAAGGTAGAGCTGATAAAGATGTGCAATAGTGTGGAAAGGAGGATGAAGCAATTAAACATTAAATACAGATTTTAAGCTTTATTTCCGTTCGCGTCAAGAAACTGACAGGATGTGGGGCACCTGGATGGCTCCGTGGGTGAAGCCTCCGACTTTGGCTCAGGTCGTGATCTCACGGTCTGTGAGTTCCAGCCCCGCGTCGGGCTCTGTGCTGACAGCTCGGAGCCTGGAGCCTGCTTCCGATTCTGGTTCTCCCTCTCTCTCTGCCCCTCCCCTGCTCACACTCTGTCTCTCTCTCAAAAATAAATAAACATTAAAAAAAATTAAAAAAAAAAAAAAAAAGGAACTGACAGGACATACGAGGAACTATTAGAAGGGGCTACGTATCTTCGGAGGTGGGAAGGGAGGCGGGTAGACCTTCCTGTGTAACAGAAAGTTTGTGGGTCATGTGGATATTACTTATTCACAGTTCAGTATTAAAGGTGAAGAATGGTGTGGTGCATGGACCCAAGAGACAGCTTGGACTTTAGGGGGAAATTCTGGGGTTCAAACTGACGGGTGCGTAGAAGATGGAGGTAGAGGGTGTGCGAGGTGAGGTGTGAAAATATGAAGCTGTCACAGCAGAGGGCCACCCACTGAGCCGTGTCAGAGCTGCTGGGTAAGAGTCAACCCAGGTGAGCAAAGGTGGTTTCTAAGAAGTCTTAGAATCAACAGCTGGGGCCAGAGGCTCCAGGAGAATGGGCCATGTGCCCAGGAGTGGATCTGGGGTAGAAATGCCCCAGTCATTTCTAGGAACCAGATCTAAGTCAATAGGAGTAGAGGTTTCGGGAATAAAGATTATGAAATATGCAAAACATGTGTTTTCTAGATCCTGGACTTCTCCTCTGGAGGGGAAAAAATGGCTTCTTATAGGCAGCCTGTTTCCACTCTTGGGTTTCATCAACCAGCCCCAGGCACGTCTTTGTAAGGAAGCCGTGGTAACGACTCGTTTGCACCCTGTGTCTAATGACTAAACTGAGTGTGTAAGATCCTCAAAGATTGTTCAGTTTGGAATAAGAAGACTTGGACTTGAGATTCTGTGTGACCGTGGGTCAAACGGTTGACCTCTTGGAACCTTAGCTTTGCTGTCTGTGAAATGGACATGATGGGGCATGCCCTACTCTGCTGTTTTGTGAGGCTTTAGAAACTCTAAGTTTCGGTAAGGGACTGACTACTGAGATATCTTTTTAATTTTTATTAAAATTTTTTTAAATGTTTATTTATATTTGAGAGAGAGACACACCCAGAATGCGAGTGGGGGAGGGGCAGAGAGAGAGAGAGGGAGACACAGAATCCGAAGCGGGCTCCAGGCTCTGAGCCTTCAGCACAGAGCCCCATGTGAGGCTCGAACTCCCAAGCGGTTGAGATCATGACCTGCGCGGAAGTCGGACGCTTACCCGACTGAGCCACCCAGGCGCCCCCTGAGATATTTTTGTATACGCTCGAGTCAGGGGGGCCCCGTGCCGTGTGCTCTGCGCGGAGTTAGAAATGCAGGGCACGAAGAGCTTTTACAGCTGGAGAATAAGGGAGAATGCCCCTGAATTTTGAGGAAGATGGTTACGTTTCTTTCTGTACTACATGTTCCATGGCAGGGGAGGACTGAGCAGAGAGAATCCCTTGGGCTGTCTGGATAATTTTAGCTATGATCGGTCACTTAATTATTGTTGTATTATAATTATTAGTAATAATAACTATTTTAATTATCATTAACAACAAGCGTAGCTGACATTCAGGGAGGGCTTAGCTATTGGTCAGGCCCTACTGTTTTATGTCCATTTTCTCATCTAATCCTTGTGACAGCTCAGTTAGGCAGAGACTGTTACGCAGGCGATTTTCCAGGGATAGGAATGAAGAGGTTAAGGAATTTGCAAGAGGCGTGCAGCTGGCAGGTCGGAGAGCCGGGGGGGACCCCAGTCGCTGCCCGTGCCACCCATGTTTTCAGCTTTAGACCATGCTGCTGTTTGAAGGGAACATGCGTCCAGTCTGGGGAGGAGAGGTGGGGGCCGGCGCTTCTGTTCATATGTATGTCGGTTTTTAATTGATATTGTTGAGTTCATCTGCCAGGGCTGATAAGTATGGCTTAGCCCCGGATCTGTAACTCTGCCAAGATTTTGAAAAGATTTTTACCCCTCCTGTCACCAGTGCCCCTGCATTGGCTGCCATATTCTTCCAAGAGTAGTTCAGCATCAGGCCCTCTACCTGTGCCCATAATACGCATTAGAATTAAGGGCGCCTGGGCGGCTCAGTCGGTTATGCGTCCGACTTCGGCTCAGGTCATGATCTCGAGGTTTGGGAGTTCGAGCCCCACATCGGGCTCTGTGCTGACAGCTCGGAGCCTGGAGCCTGCTTTGAATTCTGTGTCTTCCTCTACCCCTCCCCCACTCACACTCTGTCTCTCTCAAAAATAAAAATAATAAAAACAGTTAAAAAAATGGATCACCTTTAAAAAAAAATAGAATAACAAACCTTATCTTATGGACTGTCACGGGCATGACAAATTAGTTTCACTGAAAATACTTAATATTCATTTCAGTAAATTTTAATTTCTTTTAATGTTTATTTATTTTTGAAAGACATAGAGACAGAGCACGTGCGGGGGGAGGGGCAGAGAGTGAGGGAGACACAGAATCCAAAGCAGGTCCGGGCTCCGAGCTGTCAGCACAGAGCCCGACACGGGACTAGAACCAGGAGATCATGACCTGAGTCGGACGTTTAACCGACTCAGCCACCCAGGCGCCCCTCATTCAGTAAATCTTAAACTCCTTCAATAGGCCAGACACATGGATTCCAGGACAAATGTGGGTGCAGACTCGACCGAACTCCTAATCTGGGGAAGCAGACAGAGCTGTCGGTTAATAACCATAATTAACATCAATTCTCTTACATCAGCTAGCGTTCTGACATCTGCCTGTACTTCCCAAACAAACAAACAAACAAGCCAGTTTCTCGGGCCTTACCCCACAGCGGCCGAATCGCAGTCTCTTGGGGTTGGTCTCGGGAATCTGTATTTTTAACATACACCCCTCAGAGTTCTGCAGTTAAGTTTGAGAAGCGAGATATGGGTAGAAGCAGGATACTGTGGGATCCGAGGGAGAAGCTAAACCCGTCTCTGGGTGGGAAGACGAGCCAGAGGCTCACAGCCACGTTGAACCCATACCTGCAGGAGTGAGGGAGCGTCGGGAATGTAGAGAACAGGACGTTACAAGGAGGGAGAATGTGGGTGAAAGCACAAAGCAAAAAAAAAAGGATGGTTTGTTTTGGATGGGTGCCTTGGTGTAAAGGCCAAGAAAGGCGGCAGGTAATGCTGAAAAAGGTGGTCCTGACCCCCGTGTGAGGTCTGTGGACTTCAAAGAAGCCAAGAGACTTTATTTTAATGTTTATTTCTGAGAGAGAGAGAGAGAGAGAAAGTGTGAGCAGGGGAGGGGCGGAGAGAGAGGGAGAGAGAACATCCCGAGCAGGCTCCACACTGTCAGCACACAGCCTGATGAGGGGCTTGAACTCTCCAAGCGCGGGAGCATGACCCGAGCCGAAATCAAGATCAGACGCTTAACTAACAGAGCCACCTGGACACCCCAAAGCCAAATGATTTTAAGCGAGAGAATTTTACTCTTGGTAAAGGAGGGGACTGACGCGATGTGGGGGGAGAGGCAGGGAGTTGCGTCTGAAGGCCGTCCGGGACGTTCTCATGAGCAGTTAGCTAACTGACAACAGCGGGGTGGCTTGGAGGGTATTTCTTCGCTAAGATGGACAGCACTTACGGATAAATTGTGGTTTTTTTGTTCTAAGAGGGAAGGGACAGTAGGGTGGCCGAGCTTAGCTAACGGGGAGAAGTAAGGTCATTGCATGTGGCAAAGGAGCGGGGTGGCGGAGGGGGGGCGGTTGATGACAGGAGATGGATCCTGCCTTGATCCTGCTGCGTTTCAGAGGCCCTGGGGGACTGCATGTCCTGGGCATTTGGGCGTCTGAAGATGGAGATTTGGAGCCCACAGCGGAACGACAGTAGACAATGCCCTACCTTGCAGAGAGCCACTCAGGGTGCACGGGGGAAGGCAGAAGGCTGGCTAGGGGGGATGAGGACAGTTTTGGCACTGGAAGCCGCTGTTACAAACACTTTACGTGCAGCTGTTTGTTTATTTATTTATTTATTTATTTATTTAAAAAATGTTTGATGTTTATTTCCGAAAGAGAGAGAGAGAGAGCACAAGTGGGGGCGGGACAGAGAGAGAGGGAGCCACAGAATCCGAAGCAGGCTCCAGGCTCCGAGCTGTCAGCACAGAGCCCCATGCGGGGCTCGAACTCGCCAAACCGTGAGATCATGAGCTGAGCCAAAGTCGGACGCTCGACCGACTGGGCCACCCAGGCGCCCCCATGCGGCAGTTTCTTGAATCTGTCTGAATCTCCCGGTGGGCATCAAAGTCATATGGCAATGGGTTAGAGTCCCAGAATCCTAATAATAATAATAATAATAATAATAATAATGCCAGTGAGCTACAAGAAAGGAGTTCATCTGGCTCTTTCACAACCGCTCTTGGCTTTGCTCCTCCTCACTGAAGTAGGTGCCTCGCTGGGTGCACTCGTGATGGTTGATGGAGACACTGTGCCTTCCGATCTCAGTTTCGGTCCCCGAGTTCTCGTCATCGAATCATCAAAAAATTACCACAGTACTATACATTTCAAAGAAAGACTTGAGCTGGGCAGGATGATTGTGTTTATCTCAGAGCATGATGAGTTTAGTGACCTTTCTTATCCTTAGGTATCGGCCTCACCCTGCACATAGGACAGTCAGTGTGGCAGGGGAAGTTTTAATTTACCTGTGTTCGAGCACAGAGTGAGCGAGGTTCGCACGTGCGGGCATCTTGATACGAACTCTTCAGAATGGTGATTTCAGGCTATTTCAGGCTGAGGAACTCTTTTAGTTGACGATGATACACATTTTAGTTTGGCAATCTTTGCGTTATTTGTTTTGCAGTTGTGGTGGAAAAACAGTGGCAGAATCCGTGAGAGGTAGTGCTTAGGAAGTATGTGGCCCGTTTAACTTATTCAAGAAATGCCTTCAATAGATGTCCAGTTTAATATTTTACCGGATTCAGGCGATGGTGTGGATTTCAGCACTAACTGGAATGCATTGGGTCCCATCAGCTGCAATGAGTCTCCGGAGATATGGGAGACTCACTAGAAACCCCAAGTGCAAACTGTTTCACACTTGGGGCAGATTTGATGCAGATTTCAAAGAATGGACGAGAGATTGCTTAAGGATATCCGCTTCAGTCCATCAGCCAATGGAATATTTGTCAAACTTCTATTATTCATCCAACAAATATTTACTGAGCACTTAGTGAAGCCTAGGTACTGCACATTTGCTACCTCCTTTTCATCCTTGCAGCAGTTAGCAAGAATTGTAACCCCACAATTTTGCAAGAGTTGGAGAAGTCAGGCTTAGCTTGTTCAAGGTGCGAGGGGAGCCAGAATTTGACCCGAGTCTGAACTGGCCAGCCTTAAAATCCGTATCATTTCCTCCTAGCTGGTCCTTGTCAGGAATATAAGATACATAAGCCATAGCTTCCCACACTTAGGGTTGACAGTGAAGTCTAAAACAGAAGACTTAAGTCTCTAAGCGTGTAAAGCATTAGGTCTGCGTGCAGAACATCCAAGGGCGCCTGGGTGGCTCAGTCAGTTAAGTGTCCGACTTCGGCTCAGGTCATGATCTTGCAGTTCGTGAGTTCGAGCCCCGTGTCGGGATCTGTGCTGACAACTCAGAACCTGGAGCCTGAGTCATCAGATTCTGTGTCTCCCTCTTTCTCTGCCCCTCCCTCCCCTGCTCATGCTCTGTTTCTCCCTGTCTCTCAAAAATAAATAAATGTAAAAAAAAAAAAACATTTTAAAAGACTTTACTCTACAAAGTACAGAAAAAAGAACAAGATACGTATTTTAACAGTGAGTGAGGTCATTGTCCAGAGTATAGTAAATTACGAGGGAGAGAGATGACTATGCAAATGTCATTTGTAACTTACGTAGAAATGCATATTCTTACTAGTAACTAATCTAGGAGGAAAAAAATAAAATTGCAAACACAGCACATGAGTTGGGTTATGTAGAAACAAGTATATGGCAGTCTGGTGGTTTTGTCTTTCTGGAATGAATTGGCAGTCCATAGTGAGACCTAGGAAATAGTTCATGGCCTTTAATACTCAACCATTTCATTCTGAGTTAGACGTCCCAAGGAAATAACCTGAAAGGGAAGAAATATAAATACACATTGATAATTATAAAACATTTGAAGGTCTTCATGTTGAGAATGCCCACAAAGCGAGATGTTTATTTATTTATTTTGTTACTTATTTTATTTTGAGAGAGAGAGAGAGAGAGCGAGAGCGAGCAGGGGAGGGGCAGAGGAAGAGGGAGAGAATCCTAAGCAGCCTCCGTGCTGACCAGCTGAGTCCCACGACCCCGGGATCATGACCTGAGCTGAAATCAAGAGTCGGATGCTCAACCGGCCGAGCCACGCAGGCGCCCAGGGAAAGAGTTTTCGATTATTTACACTTTTGTGTGCTGTCAAAAGCCCGAATGTGCGTTATCTTGTGTAGTCTCCAGTGATGAAGCTGTGACACAGAAGTCACCCGGCAGGAACAGGGAACGTGGGGTTCTGTGTAGGCAGAAGGGGGACCTGGCCTTGGTGGGGAAGGGCAGGCGCGCCTGAAACACTTTCCACCACAGGGATGCCCAGCGGCAGGCAGGACCGGCGCAGAGTTGTCCTTAGGACGGGAGGTGGCTGTGTTCGTGCCATGTGGGAGGCGGGAGGGTGCAGGAGAAATTCAAATCCACTTGACCATCTTCTAGTGAAGACGTTTCGCAAAAGTCCAAACGGCCTGGGAGCGCAGGGAAACCCCTGTCTGACCCACCGGCTCCTGCGTCCTGGTTCCTCTGGCTCTGAACCTTTCACGACACCCGGCTTGGATTCGGATGCCCTGCCCGGCCCTTTCCCCTTTCTCCTAGTCACGCAAAGTCAAGGCTGAGGCTGGGTCCTCCCCTCTCTGCACCACCCGGCGCCAGAGTCAGAGCGACTGACCTGGGGCTGCGACCCTGGGCTGTGGGACAAGGTCCTTGCACTAGCAGGGGTGAGGCTGCCCTGGGGCAAAGGCCATCCTGTGCGGGTAACTGAGGACTGAGTGGGGAGCCAACACTCTGGTCACTGATGAGTGGACTGAGGTGTGTGTTTACTGGCTGGACCTTGGGTCAAAGATAATAACAATCACAACAGCAACAACAACAACATAGGGTCACGCACCGAGGTGTGGAGTGTTTACTGGCTGGACCTTGGGTCAAAGGTAATAATAATCACAACAGCAACAACAACAACATAGGGTCACGCACCGAGGTGTGGAGTGTTTACTGGCTGGACCTTGGGTCAAAGGTAATAATAATCACAACAGCAACAACAACAACATAGGGTCACGCACCGAGGTGTGGAGTGTTTACTGGCTGGACCTTGGGTCAAAGGTAATAATAATCACAACAGCAACAACAACAACAACATAGTGTCGTGCACCGAGGTGTGGAGTGTTTACTGGCTGGACCTTGGGTCAAAGGTAATAATAATCACAACAGCAACAACAACAACAACATAGTGTCGTGCACCGAGGTGTGGAGTGTTTACTGGCTGGACCTTGGGTCAAAGGTAATAATAATCACAACAGCAACAACAACAACAACATAGTGTCGTGCACCGAGGTGTGGAGTGTTTACTGGCTGGACCTTGGGTCAAAGATAGTAATAATCACAACAGCAACAACAACAACAACATAGGGTCATGCACCGAGGTGTGGAGTGTTTACTGGCTGGACCTTGGGTCAAAGATAATAATAATCACAACAGCAACAACAACAACATAGGGTGTATGTGTTTAACTCTTTGCCCCATTCGAAGTCCTGTCCTGCCTCACCTCCCCAGACCAGCCTTAGCGTGGACCCCAGTCCCTAGGTCGCTTCTGAGTCTGGCTGATTTAGACAAACAACCATGATTTCTCCAGACTAGATTAAATGCCCCCCGGGCCACGTAAGATTCACTGTCTTCCTGTGTGTCCTGTATTTTCTTTGATACTTTATATAGAGAATCATTTTATGTAATCCTTTCAGCAACCCTGTGAGGAAACTTCTCGGCCCCATTTTACAGAGCAGCCAGTGGAGGTTCCGTGATGTTATTAACATACCCAGAGTCCCAGAGCAAGGAAGGCTACGAAGCAGGTTTCAAACCCAGGTTTGCTGGACTCCAAACCCCATACTCACCCTACCCCTGTTAATGCTTCAGGGAGCCTTTCTGGGCCAGTGACTGGAAAAAGGGAGGGCTTTTTGCCACATTTTTCTTAGGGACCCAGAACAGAAATATGCCACCGACGTTATGGTTTCTGCTAAGAAGCAGTGCTCAATGAGGTGCTGAGGCTCTCTGTTGATACACGCAGGGAAGCAAACATTTTTTTTTTTCTTTACCGTGTGTTTTGTCTTCCACAGAGAGCATTCTTTTTCTGACAGCCCCTTTCTTTCCAAAGTTTAGAACAGCAGCATATGCTCGCTAGAAGAGAGTAAAGGTTT
This sequence comes from Panthera tigris, assembly GCF_018350195.1. Taxonomy (NCBI): domain Eukaryota; kingdom Metazoa; phylum Chordata; class Mammalia; order Carnivora; family Felidae; genus Panthera; species Panthera tigris. The sequence continues at coordinate 7,059,941 of NC_056670.1, forward strand.
CAGCAAAGCAAAGTTTTTGGCTGCCCCGCCCCTTTGCAGTTCAAATATCATTCGAAACATCTGTTTCTATTCTGTTTGCCTTTTGGAGAAAATCAAGGGAAGATATAAATAAGAAGCAAAAATGCTTTCCTGAAGCAAAAAGCCCAGTACCTGGCCATCTGAAAAGATTTTGTTTGTTGAGACATTGCTGGAATGATAGAACACTTGTACAAACATCAATGATTAAGATTCAGCTAATAAAAAACCCCGAAAAGTCAGAGGTGAACTATTAAACACTACAGTGGGAGCTTTTTTCCCCCAGTGGATTCTGAACTGTTTTTGAAAACCAAGCACTTGGTGGGAACACAATTTACAAGATGGTAACAAAGTTTCCACAGATGAAGAAAGTGTAGAGTTTATTCTGGATCTCCACCTGTGGCGAGAAAAAAAAAAAAAAAACAAAACAACAAAACAGCCCAAAGAGAGCAAAAGAACATCTTTGTGGACAAATTCAGCTCTGGTGGGTGTTCGTGCGTACAGGTGGGTGGCCATCCCTTAAGTCAAGGGTGTTGTGATTAGGATCAGAGCCCTTTTTTAATAAAGGCAACAGTGTGGAACAATAGAATTCCGTCATCTGAGTCTTGACATCTGAGTCTTGTTACATATTTTCTTCTTTGCTTCCTTTTTTTTTTTTTTTTATGGCTCTTTTTGTGTGTGTGGTAAAATTTACACGTAATGAAATGTCCATCTTAAGTAAATATTCCGGGAGGGCCAGCCGATGCACCTGTGTACTTCAAACCCTTGCCAAGACTTCCGACACTGCTCTCCCCTGGGGAAAGCTGCCGTTCTGACTTGGTGTGTGTGTGTGTGTGTGTGTGTGTGTGTGTGTGTGTCCTGTTTTCCCGTTGATGGCTACTCGGCTCTTTGCGGTTTTTGTCCAAATGAAGTTGTACGTGTCTTTTTGTGGATACGTTTTCTCTCGAGTCCGTGCCTGTGAAACGTTTTCTCTGGAGTCATTGCGTACGAACGCAATTGCTGAGTGGTACTGGAGGTTAATGTTTAGTTTTACAAGGCACCTGCCGGACGTGTTTCCGGGATGGCCGTCCCACCTGACACCCTCCACTATTAACATGAGAGCGATGTCCTTGGTGCCATTCGATGTTAGCAATGGCGTCTCATTTGGGTCGCAGTTGGGATTCTCTCGTGACCCGTGACATCGAGCACTTCAGTACTCTCTGGCCGTTTGTGTGTCTTTGTGAACTGAGTGTTCAGATCTTCAAAGAGGATACCCATGTATGTATGAGACCCTCCAGCTCTCCGGGGTGTGGGGCCCCACTTCATCTCTTCCGTCTATATTTCTCCCCAAAATGATGCCATCCTGCTTTGTTTAGTATCCTATTCCCGGTGCCTAGGATGGCCCCTGGCACAGAATAGGAGCTCATTTAAATAAATATTTGCTGAAAGAATCAATGAATGAACAGATGAACTGACTTTTGGATCTGATATCCAGACACGGTTTCCTTGACTGAATGGCAGTGATTAACCAGGAAACAGAGAGAAAAGGAAATTTTAATGTTCTCCTTGAGCTATAAAGTACTCTTGGCACGAAGGTCTCAGGATACCTTCAGGGGATTTGCTCGCCCGAGGGGAACAGATGCTAGAATATCTCACGAATGAATCTCATTTGACCTCATTTATGAACCGTCTCGTGCTTCTTGGGTTCTGACTGGGTTTGCTTGAAAGATGATCAGAGCCTCTAGCCCCAGAGGGTTTATGTGACTTAAACCAGATTCCACTGTGCCTTCGGGACCTAGCTGTTGGTTCCCTCTGACACTGAAAATGCCTGTCTCCTACCGGACTGCCCCTTTGCTGGGTTCCATGCCTCCCTGGCGGGGCCCCGCCCACTGATGTATGCTGCGTTTCTGAGCCCCCAAGGGCCAGCAGGGGGCTGGCTCTTTCCCCTTGGTCTCCAAGCCATTTCCCTGGTCCTAACCCAGCTGGCTCCAGCCTCTCCTGATGGGGGTAGACCCCGGTAATCATCAGCAGCGTCCATTGTCGCGGAGAACTTGACCATGTATAGAGTATGTTCACACCCATGATCTCATACAAGGTCCCAAACAGTCCTAGCTGTATTCCTCTTTGTTGTTTTTTTTTTTTTTTTCCCCAAATGAGGTGCCATAAAGAAGTAATTTAATTTGCTCCAGAGTATAAAATTGCCCACATGTGGCCCCGAGTTTTCTCTGGGACTTGCTCGAAGAATATCAGTAACCACCATATGGGTTCCCCCCTACCCACTGCCCTAGGATCACTTGTTGTTTAGGAAATGTCCACCCCAGACTATACTTACTGGCTCATGTTACCATTTTTATTCATCAGAGTGTAGGATCAGGATCAGATAATCCGTGCCCGTACTGGCTGATTTTATTACGGCCCAAATAAAGACACTCGAGATTTGAATTTGCCTCCAAGACTCATAACTGGCACATTTCTGCTTTTGCGGGTCTTTTTGAAAGATTAGAAAGTTCACACGCTGACCCTTGGGAAAGTAGAAGCAGAGGGTAGTGCTTGTGAAAAGCAGCCTCGGGCGCTGGGACTGTAGTCTGAGTCTGCAGGGAGCTAGCTGGGTGTTGCTGTCTCAGCGCTTTACTCTGTGATCGTGATCGGGCTTCTTCCTGGCTCCGTAGAGAGAGGGGCTCAGTGAGCCCCTTCCTAGCACTTCCCCGGGGGCTGGGTTATCTGGGTTGTTTTCCACTGACATCCATAGCATTTGGTGAGAATAGGCACTTACAGAGACAAAGGCTTTCCCCTAACCATTATCTAAAGGTGCACATGAAAAAAATTAGAGAGAGATAAAGAGAGCATTTGAGAGGGGGGAGGGGGCAGAGAGAGGGAAAGAGAGAGAGAGAGAGAGAGAGAGAGAGAGAGAGAGAGAGAGAGAGAGAGAATGAATCCCAAGCAGGCTCCACCATGTCAGCACTGAGCCCAGTGAGGGGCTGGAACTCACGAACTGTGAGATCACGATCTGAGCCGAAATCAAAGTTGGGCGCTTAACTGACTGAGCCACCCAGGCTCCCCTAAAGGTGCACACTTTTATTTTTATTATTTATTTATTTAAAAAAAATTTTTTTAACGTTTATTTATTTTTGAGACAGAGAGAGACAGAGCATGAATGGGGGAGGGTCAGAGAGAGGGAGATACAGAATCTGAAACAGGCTCCAGGCTCCGAGCCGTCAGCACAGAGCCCGACGCGGGGCTCGAACTCACGGACCGCGAGATCATGACCTGAGCCGAAGGTGGACGCTTAACCGACCGAGCCACCCAGGCGCCCCAAGGTGCACACTTTTAAATGTCACGGAACCAGAACTTTTACAGTGTGTCAGTAATTGTTTTATTCAATGACGCTTTCAACGGGTCATGGGGTGTATTCTAAAGGCAGCGTCTTTCTCTAAATTAGTAGAATTAATAAGTGTCTAAGTTTCGGTTAGGGATGACTGTTAACGTCATCGGTTATTTAATTTTTTAGTTTTTGTATACGTAGTGTATTATTTTACTAACACGCTACTGGGCTTGGTCTTACTTTGTAGGAGAGCCAGCAGAAGTCCACCAACGTCGTCTATCAGGCCCACCACGTGAGCCGGAACAAGAGAGGCCAGGTGGTTGGGACACGGGGCGGATTCCGAGGATGCACCGTGTGGCTGACGGGTATGTTGCGTTGATAGATACGTATGCATTTTGTTAATTGAACACTGGTGCGTGACACACAATTTTAAGGAACTTCGTGTGATATATTACACATATCACGTGTCTGTTGTAACACGGGAATGCGGCCGGCAACAGTGTGAAAAGCCTGGGCCTTAGCCCTCCCTCTGCCATCAGGGGGAAGAAGGCCTCCATTAAGGCACTGAGCTTCTTCTTGGTTCACGTCCTCTCTGGCAGGAAAGAAAGGGACAGGTTGATGATGATGGCATTGCTTTCAGCTAGCTCTAAAGCATCCTTGTGCCCAAACACATTTACTGGCAGATTCCTTATTTGACAACAAGCATTTGGCTGTCTATGAAGTTTTGGATGTTTAGAGATGTTCTTTATCGTTTTCTGATGTTTTAACATTGTGGGGAATGTTTCGCTTCAAAAAAAAAAGTAAGGTTCTGCATAAGAAGGAAAACCAGTGAACCTTCATTAGGCTGACGATTGCCCCTTGCAAATAGAAATAACTCAGTCCCGCGGAGGTGACCAAACGAATCTCCCTTTTCCTGTGTTTTTTGAAAAACATTTTTTTAACTTTTATTTATTATTGAGAGACAGAGAGACACAGAGCATGAATTGGGGAGAGGCAGAGACACAGAATCCGAAGCAGGCTCCAGGCTCTGAGCTGTCAGCACAGAGCCCGACGCGGGGCTCGAACTCACGGACCGCAAGATCGTGACCTGAGCCGAAGTCGGCCGCTTAACCGACTGAGCCACCCAGGCAGCCCCCTTTTTCTGTGTTTTTATAGTCTCAGAATGTCAAAGCTGCGGGTTAGTGACAGAACAGGAATTAGTCCTGGGCTGTCACCTTATACTCTGAGTACAAGGCGCAGGATGTGGATCCCTGGGAGAAGGCCAGCGTAGCCCGGACTCAAAAGGAAGTACCACGCACCCGGTATTTCAAATAGACGCAAAGATGTTTGCCCAGGTTCTGAGATCAACAAATGAGTTCCTCTCTGCTCACAGATGCGGATTCATTCCAACCCGAAGGGAACTCTCAAGAATATGGCGGGCAGGACCCGCCTTACCCCTTCCCTTGCCGTTGAGTCTTTCCTGTTCCTGTCTCTATCAGCCTCATTCTTTCCCAAGTTTTTTCCCCGGTGCCGGAGGCACTTGCCTTTGGCTTCCTGGTTTCATCCCTCCGTGGCACAGCACGTTTTGCCAGCTGGCAGGGTGGGGATAGACAGCGGAGCAGGAGCTCGCTATAATCCGAACGGCGCTGTTCACCTGTCACGATTCCTGGAATCGCCCCCCAACTGCATCTCAGGGACACGCTGGGCAGCAGTAGACAAAACACGGCTGTGTGTTCCAGACGCTTCCCTCTTCTTACGTGTTTGCCTTCACGTGTTCAGTTTTTGTCCCGGGACATACACGCAGGGTCCGCGTTATCGAACGTGGAATGGCCTTAAAACCAAAAAGAGAACAGGTAGAAGAGGGAAGAAAAACCCAAAACCCTAAAGCATGCACTTCCCCTGTCTTTTTCTTACTCTTAAAAAAAGACATCTTTCCCCGATTTATTCCATGTTCTTAGGCTGCCAAGATAGGCTACTGACCGGGCAGACCAAGAGAAACCAAGTATTTCGAATCCAGAGACTTGGTTTGGAGCCCCAGCTGCACTTACATTAACTGTGTGACTTGGGACAAGGCAGCCAACCCGGCCAAACCTTGGTTTCTTATTTGTGAAATGAGAATCAGCACAGGACCGGCCTCCCGGGGACGGGGGTAGGAATAAAAGAAATAAAGCACGTAGGCACTGGGCCCGGTGCCTGGCCCGTAGTAAAGCTCTTGGGAAGTGTGATTCACGTTACCTCAGTGCATTAAAATAAATACGCCAACAACCCGGTTTAATACAGTCACTGTGATTTAGCTCTTAGCTTTGAGACCTGAAGCAAAATCGAAGGGAATTTCTATTATTTCTCTCCTTTTCCGACGTGAGAGAACATGCCAGAGATTCGGGAGTCCTGCTTCTCCTACCCCACACCAGACACCCTTCTAAGAGGAATTTATCACCTGTGTCCCTATTCGAATGAAACTGAGTCACACACTAATATAATAGTGCCTTCAACAGTGATTTACGAAGATGGTGGTGCCTTCCTCATGGAGCCATTTCTACTCCTGATTGTCCGTGAAGGCCAAGGGCCTGATTGGAAAACATAACTAAACCTCGGAAACTGATTGTTTACTTTTGTATATCACCTTTCTTTCCCAGTCTTTTTTTTTTTTTTTAAGCTTATTTTTTTTAGTAATCTCTATACCCAACGTGGGGTTTGAACTCACGACCCTGAGATCAAGAGTCACATGTCCCTCTGCCTGAGCCAGCCAGGCGCCCCTCTTTCCAAGTCTTTATTCCTCTCTGTCTTTGACCCCTGCTTTTCTCTTACTTTTTTTTGTCCTTTCTCTCCTTCCCCCTGCCATCTTCTTTGTGTTAAGTCCTTGTCCTTCTTTTCTCCCCCGGTAACTTTTCCTCTCCCACACCCGGCTGGCTGCCCGACCGTGGCTTGGTGCTATGCTGCATTTTCGGATTTAGAGATCTTTAGGACAACTGGAGTTTTGGAGTGCTACATTTCCAGGGCAGTTGAGGTTGTGAGCTCTTAAGTAATTTTGGGCAGTCAGCTTTGTCTTTCTCCTCACGACTTCCCTCATAGAGAAACTATAAAGTGTGGCGTCTCCGTCATTGTGCCTCGAAACCGGGGGAAGAGGCACGTGGCAACTCAGTTCTCGCGTGAAGACTCCAGGCACCTGACCGTGCATCGGTCTCCTGGCTCAGGACTGTCTTCCTGTTTTGAGAGTCGTTTTGGAAAACATCTTGAAGCCAGAGGGGTCTGTCGTCCAAAATGGTTATCAGCCTCCGCGGGAGAGGTGGGCCTCCCGCTCTCCGTGACTGGCTGTCCCCTCCACCCCAGGTGATTCCTGTCGGGAGGGGCCGCGAGATATTCTGATTCTTTTTTTTTTTTTTTTCTCAAGAGAAGCCAGGATCTGGATTTGCACGCACAGTGTTCTGATCTTGCAAATACCCTTCAGGCAAAATAGGACACACCAAGAACCACGTGTAACCCCCCCGGGCCCCCCAACTTAGGAACCCCACTTGCTATGAAATGCTGTAATTCTAACACAGAACAGCCGGCTATTTCAACACGGAAGGTGCAAATACTTGACTCGTAGCAAACTATGCTTTTTTTCCTCGATTTTTGTGGTATTGATTTGAGATCAACTGGTTGAAATGAACAGGTCTCTCCGGTGCTGGAAAAACGACAATAAGTTTTGCTCTGGAAGAGTACCTTGTGTCCCACGGCATCCCGTGCTACTCCCTCGATGGGGACAATGTCCGTCACGGCCTGAACAAAAACCTCGGATTCTCTCCCGGGGACAGAGAGGAAAACATCCGCCGAATCGCCGAGGTGGCCAAGCTGTTCGCTGACGCTGGTCTGGTCTGTATTACCAGCTTCATTTCTCCGTTCACGAAGGTAAGATGATGTGGCCCTTCCCCCCCCGCCCCCCGCCCCGTCCCATCCCCCCAGCTCCCCCCCCCCCCATGCCAGTGCTTCTGAACCTCCGGAGAGAGGAGTCAGGTGGAGGGGAGGGCACCAGCGAATGTTGTCTTTTCAATTTCCCCCACTCTTTCTTCTCTTGCTCCCCCATTTCCTGTTTCATATTGGTTATGTAAAGAGAGTTCCTTCATTTCCAGATGCCGGGCCACCGGCTGACATAAACCCTTCCGCACTCAGCACCGTGAGGGACATCTGGCCGCAGTTGAAAGGAAGAAAAAGTTAAACAAAAAAAGTCAAAGCCTCTCTAATCTCATTTCTCCAAAAAGTCCGAATGCTTATGGTTTGCTGAAGAAAACGGGCAGTTCAGTGGGGGCCTGGGTGGCTCAGTCCGTTAAGCGCCCGACTTCGGTTCAGGTCACGATCTTGCAGTCTGTGGGTCAGGGCCCCGCATCGGGCTCTGCGCTGACAGCTCGGAGCCTGCTTGGGATCCTCTGTCTCCCTCTCTCTCTCTGCCCCTCCTCCCCTCGTGCTACCTCTGTCTCTCTCAAAATAAATAAACAAACTTAAAAAAAAAACCTCAAAAAAACCCCAACAACTATCAAGTGCCAGAGCCCACACCGTTTTGTGAGGGAGCTTTCCGTGGCCAAAGCTCTGCTTACCCTCTCCAATGTGTTTTCTCCAGGACCGTGAGAACGCCCGCAAGATCCACGAATCGGCAGGACTGCCGTTCTTTGAAATATTTGTTGACGCGCCTCTAAACATCTGCGAAAGTAGAGATGTCAAAGGTCTCTACAAGCGGGCCCGAGCTGGCGAGATCAAAGGTAGGGGAGCCAGCGCTGTGGCCCGTGCGTAAGTTACTTCTGCCGCTGAGCCTTGGCAGTCTGTCCCCACAAACCCGTCTGAGGTTTCAAAACCCATTTTCCAAAATTGCATTAGCACACCCAACTTTTTGTCAAACCACAGTATGTTAAAAAATTGTTTTTTTAATGTTATTTTTGAGAGAGAGGGAGAGACAGAGCGTGAGCGGGGGAGGGGCAGAAAGCGAGGGAGACACAGAATCCGAAGCGGGCTCCAGGCCCCGAGCTGTCGGCACAGAGCCCGATGCGGGGCTCGAACCCATGACCCGTGAGATCATGGCCTGAGCCGAAGTCGGACACTTAACCGACTCAGCCACCCAGGCGCCCCCAAAGCACAATATATTCACGATGTCCCCGGGCTAATTAAAAGGTGGGCTTGTATTTTCCAAGAGCTATCACCTCGGTCGTGAGTAGTAAAGTTCACGGAACTGAAATGGGTTTGTGCACATGAGTGTGTGTCTAGAGGGGATGGTTTTAGACTTTTCTCTTCTGCTTGTCTTCCTTTTAGATTCTAATCAGCTCCAGAGGGCTTGGACCTCCCCAAATTTTGTTGATAATTTGGGGCTTTCTATGTGGAAAATACAGCTCTGTGTGTGTGTGTGTGTGTGTGCATGCATACATATTTTATCCTTGGCTAAAGGTCAAGGGTGGCCGATGACCTTCTCTGTTATAATCTAAATCCTCAGCTTAACGCATGATTCTGACCCATGTTATGCCTTGTTGTTTAAAAAGACTGTTCTGTTGGTGCTGATGTGATCTTCACCCTTGTGCCCGGCAGGGTTCACAGGTATTGATTCCGATTACGAGAAACCCGAAACTCCCGAGCTTGTGCTCAAAACCAACTTGTCTCCAGTGAGTGACTGTGTCCAGCAGGTGGTGGAGCTCCTGCAGGAGCAGGTGGGTGGCCCGGCCGTCTTTTCTTCTTTCTCTTTTTTTCTGAAGTTGAACCAAATCACAGAAGATCATTTATTTACCAAGGCATCCTTCTTACCGTTTTCATTTCAAATTGTTACCAATTCCGCTTCATTGCAGAACATCGTACCCCACACTATAATGAAAGGCATCCACGAACTCTTTGTGCCAGAGAACAAACTCGACCAAGTCCGAGCTGAGGCCGAAGCTCTCCCTTCGTTAGCAATTACCAAGGTAAGACAGACAGTGCAGACTGACCGCAGCAGAACCAGGCGTAATGGCGGTCGTTGTAGTCCATTTACAATCACTCTTAATAATGAGGACGGAATGGGGGCGCCTGGGTGGCTCAGTCGTTTAAGCATCCGACTTCGGCCCAGGTCATGATCTCATGGTTCGTGAGTTCGAGCCCCGCGTCGGTCTCTGTGCTGACAGCTGGGAGCCTGGAGCCCGCTTCGGATTCTGTGTCTCCCTCTCTCGCTCTGCCCTTCCCTGGTTGATGCTCTGTCTCTGTCTATCTCTCTCTCAGAAAATAAATATTTAAAAAAAATAGGGGCACCCAGGTGGCTCAGTTGGTTAAGCATCCAACTTTGACTCAGGTCCTGATCTCATGGTTTGTACTTTGACTCAGGTCATGATCTCATGGTTTGTGGGTTCAAGCCCCACATCGGGCTCGGTGCTGACAGCTGGGAGCCTGGAGCCCGCTTCGGATTCTGTGTCTCCCTCGCTTTCTCCCCCTCCCCCACTCATGCTCTGTTTCTCTCTCTTCTCTGTCTCTCTCAAAAATAAACATTAAAAATTTTTTTTAATAATAAGGAAGGTATGGGTGAGGGAGGTACAATGTCCATAAAGAAAAACACTTCATTTTTTTTTTTTTAAAACCTCTTCTTCAAGAGATTAAAAAAAAAAATTTCCCATGAAGAGCTGCCCCAGGGCCCTGGTCGATGCCACAGACAGGGAACGTAGCTTCTGGTATGCACAGGGCAGCGTGACATGAGTGTTGTTGTATCTTCAGTTATGCAAAAGTGCAGGCATCGGGCAGTATTGACTGGTTGGCAACTGCTGAGAAAATAGTTTTTTCAGAATGCCAGTGTTCTTTGGGGCAGTCGAGAAGGAATTTGGAGAAAACCAGTCACCCCGTGATCTAAAGTCACAGGAATCTTTTTCTACTCTGCAAATCCTACTTTTTCCTAACGAGGCAGAGTCCAGCCTCAGTGGAGGGTGTAGACTGCTTCGGTCACATTGAATTTACTGCCCGGCACAGGGAAATACCACCTCGGCAAACTGTACTACACGCGTCTGCCTTCCTATGGGTCAGTACCAGTCGGTCCATAGCAGGCGATCACATCTTCACTGGTACCTTTTTGTTATCCTTGAAAACCCCGGACGGTTTTGAAAGAGGCACAGTAAGTTGGGAACCTGTTTCCGCTCACTTGTTCTCTATGAAGTCGTGAAAAATTTATAAGCAGAACCCCCTGGCCCCACAAAATAAATTCTGAGGCCTCCAGCGCTCCAGAAAAATGTTATTATGTATTGCTGTACGTAATTATAATTGCGGTGTGGAATGATAGTTTCAATAACAACATGGGCTGCAGGGTACAGCAGAGCTTCAAATAACCTAATAATTAATTTTTTGGCCCTAGGGTCGGCAGGAAAGGGCATCCGAGCAATGACGCATGATTAGGGTTTTAAAGGATGAGTAAGGTTTCTCCATGAGCCCAAGGGGCCAGGGCTTGCAGGGCTCTCAGTATCACGCTAAGAATTTGGGACTTTTAGAGTCAATGATTTGGCAATTTCAGTCGACTAACTAGTACATGTGGTGAAAGCGTGTGGCCATCCCAGAATTTTCTGTAGGAAAAAAGGAAAAGAGATTGAACGGTGAATGTTCACACAGCTGCACACCCTCGGGAAATCTGCAGCCTGAGGCGGTCAAAGAGGTCGCCTCCATTTGAAATCTTTTCCCTACACTCCAGTAGGAAAGTTTTAGACTCAAACTTAATCTGACCCCTGGATCATGGGTCAGCATAAAAGTGGGAAGACTGAAAACAGAAAAACTTTTGCCTTTTTCTCCTGACAGCTGAGTAAGAAAGGGCTTGCCCCGGGGCCAGATGGCTGAGAAACGAGCTTCTGGAAATGTTCACCTGTTTCTTGTGTTTTGCAGCTGGATCTGCAGTGGGTCCAAGTTTTGAGCGAAGGCTGGGCCACTCCCCTCAAAGGGTTCATGCGAGAGAAGGAATACCTACAGGCTGTTCACTTTGACACCCTGCTGGATGGTACGGGCTCTCCCTGTTTGTTTCTCACTCTTCGTTATTATAGAAAAAAAATCTTTCTCGAAATCTTCACAGGATCAAGGAACGTTCATTCTTAGTGTTAATTCTCGAGTCGCACATCTTAACCGTGGAGAAACATTTAGATCATGTATGGTGGGTCTAATTCTATCATGCGTAAATTCCATTTTTAGGACTTTTTTCATGATCCTTGAGGGATTAGTGATTATTTGAATCTAAGGGCCTGAAAAAGGAAGGTTTTACTTGCACGCAAAACCAAGAGAAGGTGAAGTGTTTCACCGCACTTGTGCTGGTGTTTAGAATCGAGTCGGGAGCACCGTTGCCGGCCGCTGGGACCCCCCTGGGGCAGCCAGGGAGAAGCTCGCCCAGGGTCCTGATGTGCAGGGTGCCCCTCAGCCCCCGGACTGCCGGGTCACATGTTATCGCAGCAGCTGCATTCCTCGGTGGATGAAAGTGTCACTGTTCATGCCCTTCCACGAGATCAACGCGGTGGCTTCCTCCTAACCCTCACAGGGAGCATTAAGTCAGCCTTCTGGGCACAGGCTGAATGACTTTAGAGAACTGACTGGTCCAGGTCGGAAGCACGTGTTATTCAGAAAACTTCCGGCCCCTTCCGTGATCATTTCCTTCCCAGAACTGCCTGTACTTGTCAAATGGAACTTGTCTGTTTCAAGATTCTCCGCCCCCCCCACCCCCCCACCAGGAATGGCTCCTAAGTGGGAGGGGCTGGGAAAGCCCCCCGGGATTTGTAACACTAAGCAGGGCTCCCAGACCTTTTCGGAAGAAACATCAAATCAGATGTTCTTTCTTGACAAAAGATGCTGACGTTCTGAGCGTGTGACTCTGCCTAGGGAATGGGGCAGAAAGGCAGAATCAGAACTCCGAGAAGGCTCTGGTCAAAGTAGACCCTCCCCTCTTATTCCCCTGTTGGGCCTGAGAAAGTGCCATCGCCCGCGACCTTCATTCCTCAGATACGGTAACATTCCCAAATACGATTGCTCTCCTTGTAGCCTGCCTTTACAACAACAACAGTAACGTGCGTCTGTAGGCTTTCCCCATATCCAGGGCATACTCTCGGGCCTTATTTAACTTGATCTTTATGAAAGTCCTGGAAGACGGGCAACGATGCTCGCCCCCTTGGCAGACGAGGAAGCGGATCTCGGGCAAAGTGCTTTGCTCGAGTTCATGCCCCTCGTCCAGGACCAGAGACCAGAACCTCCCGACTTCTGGCCCAGAGCGATTTCATACCAGGCTGTTCTCCTGGCGTCCTTTCCGATAGAAGTTAGAAGGCCAGGACGTCTGACGTTTACCTCGATGTCTTAATTGCGACACATGCCGAACACAGGCGGTGTCAAGTAAACGTCACGGGGCCCAGCAGCCAAACGCGGACGAGAAGAGGTTGACCACAAGCACCCCGACCACCGTTGTGGCTCGGAGACTGGCAAACCGCAGTGTAAGTGAGGGCTTAATTCCAGACACGGCGCTGTCACCTTTTGACAGGTACTTGTTCCGGAAAGAAACATACAAGGGCGGTGGGTGCAGGTGCAGAAGTCAGCGTTGGTGGAAATTCGGGGTCCTTCACCCCGGGGTCTAGGACTTCGTCGTGGGGGGCACAGAAACCATCCTAGGATAGGCCCCAATCATTTGTGGTTTAAGGGGGGGGGGGCGGAAGGGGCATTTTCCTGGGTTGAGAGTTCCTAGCTTTTGGTAGATTCTTAAAGGAGTCTGTGGTCCAACAAGATGAACAGCGAATGCTGTAATAATCCATCTGGAGAATTTAGGCACATCTCGCTCCCTCCTTCACACACCATTTCAATGTCAGTTTATGGTGTTCTTCAATTGGTGAAACACCTCGATTTTCTCCTTATTCGGTCCTCACCATCATGAGGTAGATGAAGCCCTTATCGCGGCCCTCCCTGCTCATGCCGTCACGTGTCCCCCCCCCCCCAAAGCCTACCAGTACGGAGACATGAGTGAGGCCACTTTGCCATTGATACTGGGGTCCCACGAGCTCCCGATTCCTACCTGCTGCCGCAGAAACCCCAGTCCTCCCCCCAAACCCACAAGCAAGCATCTGCGGGAGTTCTCCAGGGTGTGTTTCGTATGGTCACGAGTCAGGCCACAGCCACGTGGATCCGTGTGGTTGTCGCACCCACAGAGGTACGTGTCCCACCAGCTCACTCCAGCCACTAAAGCCTCTGTGCCCACAGGGCACAGACTCTCTCGAGTGGGAAGGAAAATGTTCCCTTCCTCCGGGCTGCCCTCAGTCAAGGACTCTCCAGTGCACTGCTTGAGTCCCAGGGTGTTAGAGAGTTGGGTGAAACCTCTTGGGATGAGTACACATGCCTTTATGGTCCTCTGGTTGCCGGTCAGCAGGAGTCCGGATCACATGCCATGCTGCTTCTTGACCCTTACCCCTTCCCACCTGTAGGGCCTGTTTCTGGGACTCTTTGCAAGACTCCTTCCACCCCCTGCCCCCCTCCCCGTGGGGATTTTCTGCTGGCTCTACCGTCTACCCCGGAGTCAACCACAGTCCCACTGGACACGGGTCTGCAACCCCAATTGTAGTTACAATTCAAAAGTGCCCCCCACCCGAGACGCCTCCTCGACTCCTATGTAAACTGATTAATAAAAACAGACACCAGGGAAATAGAGGCGGGACATCACAGTGGGAAGAGTGCGAGCTTTGGATCCACACTGCGTTCATAGGCTAGTGATTTGCTAGGAACCTGGGGCAAATTAGTTACCTCTTTGGCCCCAGCTCCCTCATGTGTGGATGCTAATAACCGTACCTACCACATTGGGATGCTGAAAGTTTAAGGAACGACCGGTCCATGAGTAAATGTTCCATATATGAACAGACCCCCACTGCATACAATGAAAAGACCCTGAAATCTTGAAGAGACTCTGTGGCCATAGTTACATCAGTTTGGAAGCAGCACAGATAAGGTGTTCATCGGTTAGCCAGTAAATATTTACGGAGTGTCCTCCTGTGCCAAGTTTAGGTTTGTTCTAGCTGCTGGAGGTAGAGTGGTAGTGAAGACAGATATGAGCTTGCGAGGACAGATATACAGCCCAGTTTCCGAACCCTAGAACAGTGGGTTCTTCCCCCCCACCCCGTCCCATATCAGTGGTTGCCAAGCCTGTTCTTCTTTAAGCCAAATAATGTGTTAATTTCAGTGAAATCTGAGGCAGTCTATGCAACAGAATGGGTGGGCTTGGCCTCCCTCCCCGTTGGACGGCAGCCCGGAGGGGGTCGGGAGGAAACGGCTTGCAACCCTGTTCTGTGCCACATCTGTGACGGTCTCATGGGAGGGGTTGGCCTCTGACGGCTTTGGACTGTGTAGACACAGTTAAATTCCAAACAGTGATGGATGTGTATATCAGAAGGTCGAACACGATATCATTCATAGGGACATCGTTTTAATCAGTCCACGAAAGTCTGAGTGACCACCACTGACCATTTGAAATTTCTGTGGCCACAGACACGTAGTCTCCAACTTTGGCCATCAAACAACTGTATATTTCTTGATCACTTATAATCTGCAGGCAGTATTTTCTTTTTATTCGGACCATGTCTCCCAGAAGTATTTTTAAAAAATTTTTTTAATGTTTATTTTATTTTTGAGAGAGAGACAGAGTGTGAGCAGGGGAGGGGCAGAGAGAGGGAAACACAGAATCTGAATTAGGCTCCAGGCTCTGTGCTGATAGCACAGAGCCCGACATGGGGCTTGAACTCATGAGCCATGAGATCATGACCTGAGCCGAAGTCGAATGTTCAACTGACTCAGCCGTCCAGGTGCCCCTATTTTGTTCATTTTAATTTTCTCGAAGGTTCACATTTCTCCTTAAATTACAAAGCAAAACAAAACAAACAGAAACCTCAGCCTACTCAGTCCAAAAGCAAAAAAAAAAAAAAATTTTTTTTTAAGTGTTTGTGATGATTGCATAACATGAGTTACTCCTTATATTACTCAAGGATCTACTTTCATGTCCATTGATTATACCACTTTATTTTTCACTAGATACAGAGTTTTGAGGTTGTTACAGATCCTCAGGGCATAAATGTCTCATCTGAATTTTTTAAAATGGCACCTCAAGCTTGTCAAGTTCTTGACTGGTGGCACTTGAGGAGGGTCACAACATGGTGGCCTTGTGAGTCTTGACCGTTTGATGACGTCTTATGTAGCCCTGACTTGCCAAGACAGGGCTTGAGGGCTTTCCATATATCCCCCCCCAGCATTTATTTAGCACCTAATGTGTTCCGACCCCGGTGTTTAACACAGGATATCACATTTAATCCGGATAACACCACTGTGAAGATATTTTGCTCCTATGAGGAAATAAGTATTGGAAAGATTAAATAACTCGAAGCCCGGATTCAAATCCAAGTTATCTTGGTTCTAGTTTTTGTACTTGTTCTACTAGGCATACTTGTGTGTGCTTTAAATATCTGGGATTCCAGGACATTCTAGAACAGTTTGCTACTACGCCTACCAATACCTGGTTTGGAGCCATTTGGTAGTAGTTATACAACATCACATATTTGTAAGAGACAACTTTTTGCTGAAGTAGGAGGTGCCTCTGGCATATGCTGTAATTATTTTAAAACAGATAATCATCTAAGTATTGCTTGTGGATTGCACTGAACGACATTTCAGTACAAATTCTGCTGTCACCAGCTTTTTGCGGTCATATACTCTTTAGAGCAGAAGCAAAAGGCTCAGTGCGTTTATCTGTTGTATGTGTGACGTTGTGTATTAGGAATTTGTTCTTTGACATTGTTGCTTTAAGATTATCTTGGTGGAGAGCTGAAAACATGTTTCTTAATTGTGTTTGTATTTCTCTAGGCATGGTCCTTCCTGGTATGTACTTTAACTTTCCAAGTAGTTCAATTATTATAATTAGATATTTATATTAATTATAAATGGTTAAGAACATAATTTAAAAAAAAATTCAAATGAACCAGTTGGAATTGCTAACAGTTCATGATCCAGCCAGTTATAAGAGAATAATGCTGCATTCTTCTGTTGATTGGAGTCCAAATAACAGGAAATTTCTGGATCAGATGCAGCTGTTGTCTACAATGTCGTATTTGGCTGACAAAAGTAAACTTGTTTCTAAATTATTGTTGCACATTTTGTCCCTGGGATTTAAAGAATTTATAATCCTTTCTGCTAATTACTTCTGAGTGCTGTTCCTCAGTTAGTTTTGCAAATCCAGAATGCTTTCTCTACTGCATTTGTAAAACATTTTTAATCGATGAAAGATAAATCAATTTTACATGCAATTTAAATGGACGCACCTGGTTGGATTGTGGATAATTGTACTTCATTTGTTTGTGATGTGTGATTATGCATGAATTTAATTTCAAGCTATGATGATTGATAGTTGTAGAACTGGGAATGAATACACAGCTTTGTTACGACTGTAAAGTTCTGCACTCTACCAGAATGAAAAGGTAAAATTCTGAAGATACCATTTATCTTGGGCATTGTTTTCATCACCGTTGTTTTCCTCGTTGTTATTTAAAAAGCCCAGCTAAGCAATAAAAAGCGATTTCGTTTTTGCGTAGAAACAGCCCTTGTTTCACGAAACACGGAGTTATGTGTTGGACTAGCCATGGACTCCGAACCCAGCAGTCGTTTCCAAAGCGAGATGGATCCCTGTAAGATCAGTGCTCGCTTCGGCAGCACGTACACTAAAATCAGATCACTGTAAGATCAGTCTCGGCAGACGAGTGGCACACGATGGAAAAGGCTGACAGCCTGAGTCAACGTGTGAAACCGTGGAGGGTGCTTCAGCACAGAGTGCCCTTGTGGGATAAATTCCTGCGGTAGAACAGTTGGTAACGCTGGTAGAGAAAGCACAGTAAATCTGCTTATACTGATTGTTGCTGCAGGCGGATGAGTTTGGGCGGCCTCAATTCTCAGCAGACCTCTTTCCCTAACTCCCCGAAGATTAGCTCTCTTATCTTGACCACCTGCCAGGAAGGGCCGTTTCCCCAGGTCAAGGCCAACGTGAACGTGGCTGAGAGACTACCTTGGGCAGGAACCTAGTGGACCGAAGGAGGTGATTGCCACAGGAAAGTGCTGGAGCCCTTGGATTTCAACCTAGAATAACTGCCCGAAGCCAGCACTGCAAGGGTGTGGTGGGCAGACCTAGGCTCTCTCGGGCTTCCCGCTCGCTTTTTGCTTTGCATTTGGTTTTCCTTCATTTTGGTCAAGTCGCTATAAGCAGTGTGGTCCGTAATCCACAGAACGCATGCTATCTAGTTAGATCATCGACAGCCTTGAAGGGGTTCCTGTTAGCCTCTCTCCCCTTTTCTCAGCTCGACTGAGCGGTAGGATTAATCATCTTCCATCATCACCCTCCACTGGCGAAGTGCTAGATGACAGGGCCACTCTCGGCAACCCAGCCATGTACGTAGTATTTGTTAGCCCATCTCTCAAGTGGGGAAACAGCACAGGGAGGATGAGTGGCACAGGCAGTCAGTGGGAGAACGCCTGAACTTTGAAACAAAGGAGTTATTTGAACGACAAAACGCCTGACTTCCTGTGCAAGCGTCCAACTTGTGGTTTACCAGGGCTCCCATGGCCGGTCACAGGGTTTTGAAGGTTAGGTTTAAAAGACTTCATGAATCGAGGGGGTATTTCCTCAGGTCCATAAATAACTGCATTTGTTTCCTATGGAGTTGAATGTTTTCCTTATTCACATGCTCTTGTTCCCTTCTGAGTCTTGAACTTGGGAAGCCCTCCTAAAGCTTCCTAAAATTCTTCACTGTCGTACACTCAACGGCGTGCCCCATTTTCTTGCCTGTAAGTACAGCAGACGTAGTTGGTGGATGTTTGGCGTCACCATAGAAGTGGGGAGACAGCTGGTTGTTTCTTTTTTTTTTTTTTAATGTTTATTAATCTTTGAGAGAGGGAGAGAGAGACAGAGACAGAGCACAAGCGGGGTAGGGACAGAGAGAGGGGGAGACACAGAATCTAAGGCAGGTTCCAGGCTCCAAGCTGTCAGCACAGAGCCCGACGTGGGGCTCGAACCCACGAACCGTGAGATCATGACCTGAGCCAAAGTCAGATGCTTAACCGGCTGAGCCACCCAGGTTCCTCTGGGTTGTTTCTTTTATATTATCTGGCCTCATTAAGAAATGAGATGTTTCTAGGAAGCCGGATTATAATCTTTGAAGCCCCAAACTAAAAAACGACTACATCTTTTAACCATTTTGTCTAGAAATATTTAAAAATGTACTGCTAAAAAACCCCAAATGATTTCATATTCACTTTAAAATATGTGTTAAACGCAAGGCAACTTTAAAAGTGACTTCATTGGGGGCTCCTGGGTGGCTCGGTTGGTTAAGCGTCCAACTTCGGCTCAGGTCATGATCTCACGATTTGTAGGTTCAAGCCCAGCATCTGGCTCTGTGCTGACAGCTGGGAGCCTGAAGCCCGCTTCGGATTCTGTGTCTCCCTCTCTCTCTCTGCCCCAACCCCGCTCACACTCTGTCTCTCTGTCTCTCAGAAAATGAATAAATGTTAAAAAAAATTTTTTTTAAATAATTAAAAAAAAAGTGACTTCACTGCCACTATTGAGCTGAGTGGTAACATAATGGTGCCCTGAGGGGTTACTGGCCCCACACAGAAGGAACCCCTGTGATTCTCCTTTTGGTTTCTTTATTAGTCAGGGTTCTCCAGAGAAACAGGAGACGGGGGGGGGGGGGGGGGGGGGGTCACAGACAGAGAGGGAGAGATTGATTTTAAGGAACTGGCTCTCGCAGTTGTAGAGCCTGGCAAGTCTGAGATCTGCAGGGTAGACTGGCAGGCGAGAGACCCCGGGGGAGATGTAATTCAGCCCCACAGTCTGTGGGCAGAATTCCCTATTCTTCCTAGAAAGTCCGTCTGTTTCTGTTGGGTCCCTCAAGTGATTCTCTGAGGCCCACCACCTTACGGAGGGTAATCTGCTCTACCCAAAGTCCCCTGACTTACATGTTCATCCCATCTTAAAAATACCTTCAGAGAAACATCTAGAATAATGTTCGACTGACTACCTGGGAACTGCAGGCTAGCCGAATGGACACATAGAGTTTCTGCATCAGTTTTTAAGTCGTTTTCCTGCCTCTTCCTTTGAGGCCAAGCTGTCGCGAGGCATGGTTACAGCTGAAGACGTAAATTCTCTGAACACCACCTCCCACACCTTCCAGTTTGTTGTGTTGTATACGGAGAGACCAGAATGCCAGTTGACTTAAATTCTTTGTAAAGTAGGATACTTAGCCTCAGGGGGAGAGGTGCTCGCTGTCCATGGGAAATGCATGAGTTTTAGGAAACCAGCTTTGCATGGTTTTCCCTTCTCTCTGTTTTTCGACTGGTAGTTCTCTATAGCAGTTGGGCTGGTGAGGATGTTGGTCCTCAGGTCAATCTTTTCGATAGCATTTAAAGGTGACGCTGAGCCTGGACCATAGTAAACAGAGCAGGTGGATGGCTTGGTCCTTCCTACCTGCTAGTGTTAATGGTCTGACTCTTTTTTTTCTCTCTCTTTTCAATACAGTGTGTTGGTAGCACAATGAGAGCCTAAACAGAGAACAAGAGATTGGCCAATGTTGTTACAGGACTCATTTCCAAGAGAGACTAGAGGTTTGCGTTTGGGTTTGCTTGGCCAACCTTTATTTTGTGTAATTGGATTTCTAAAGACCTTAAAACTCTTTGGTATGTTGAGGTCAGCACCACGCTTTCAAAAGGGAACTCAGAAGAGAGATGTCCCCTCCTCAGTCCCCAAATTAGGTCACTTACTGAAGCCACCTCCGTGATTTGAAACGCAGCCCACTTTTCACAGATGCGCGTGTCTCTTGCTTTGAGAAACCTCTCAAGGACTTCTTGTCAGACCCCCTGGAGAAATTGCTGCGGCCAACACAGCCATGGGGGATTTTGGTCTTCGTGCCCGTGCACTTCAGGCAGTGTTTGAATGCACGTTGTGTGCATTCGAATCGCCCTTCAAGGATGGTACACCTTGGATCCCGTATTCACGCGTCCTGTGGCTCTTTCTACAGATGGAGTGATCAGCATGAGCATCCCCATCGTGCTGCCTGTCTCTGCGGATGACAAGACGCGGCTGGAGGGACGCAGTGAGTTTGTCCTGACCTACGATGGACGGAGAGTGGCCATCTTACGAGACCCCGAATTCTACGAACACAGAAAGGAGGAGCGTTGTTCCCGTGTGTGGGGGACAGCGTGTGCAAAGCACCCCCACATCAAAGTAAGTTGCAAGACCTCTGGAAGGGCTCTCTTGTTCTCGTTCGATTTTGGATGAAAAGCGTTCCTTTTTATTCCTTCACGAAGGACTTAGCAACACCGGGGTAGATGGAGGAAGGCATTCCTAAGGTGGGACTTACAGGCTTTGCCTTGGGAGATCTTGTTAGAAAGGGGCAGAAAATGTCTTCCTGTTTGAGGGCTGCTCTGAACGATCCCCTGAATCTCCACATGATGGTGACTCCCTCAGCTAAATGGGAAACGACTGGACCGGGTATCATTTAGCCTGGCACCTCAAATACAGGGCAAAAGTCAGAGCCGCAGCGGTGCCCCAAACTAGGGCTTGTGGCGCTCTCCATCTTGAACATTCACCGGGGAAGCGCGTTCCTTCATGCAGAATGGGTCCAAGCAAACCCTGGTAAGAGACTCCAAGTTCATGCTCTGTGGCCAGCTGAAGGGGGGTCAGTGACATCCTTTCAGTAAACAGAGCTCAGCACATATAGCGGCAGAGTTTCCAGAGGGAAATAGCGCGTTTTTGTCAGTGGCTATTTTAAGACTGAAAAATGTGGTCATCTGATTATGATCATCTTGAGTCCATCCTGCCTACAGGCAAAATAGGCTAATCTTCCTCAGATTCCTTCACAACCTCTACTTGGTGGGGGTCGGGGAGGGGCAGGAATGGAAAATACCATGGAATCACTGGGTGTGGTTCATTTCCCATAAAGACAAGTATGTGAAACTGAATGCAAAAGCCAACCCTCACCCAAGATCAGAGCATTAGGGTTGAAATTTTAAAAAGCCTTAAACTAGTAATTCGACTTACCAGCTTCCCCAGGGGGCTGGAGTAACAGACTTCCAGAAAATTCATGGGGACAGAGAGCAGTTTGAAGCCCAGGAGACACTAAGAAGCCTTGTGATCAGACAAGGTCTGGGCCTCAGTTTCTTCATTGATAAAAGGAGGGGCCAGACTCAACTCCAGAATCTCTCTCAACCCCATGACCCTAGAAAATGGCTGTTTGAACAAACCTATTGGTACTGGTCGGGCAAATGTTTGTTTTGTCTTGTTTCCTTTAGTTGTGAAAGGTTGCAAGGTAAGAGAAGGGCTCTTTCAAGGCCCCCAGTGACGTGACGGCCTCTGAACACAAGAGGTTAATGGGCAGCTTTTCATTTATTGGACACGATCCGTCCTGCAAATTAAGCATCTTTAATTTTAACGCACATCCAGTTCAAAGTCATCTGAACAGGGTCCAAGAGGCTGGCAGACAGTCCTTGAAATGGCTGGGCGCTGACTGAGAGTGATTTCAGGAATTGTGTCCTGGGCCTTGATCATGCCTGTGGTGCATTTATTTCCTGATCGTAATTGCACAGGGTTGGGATGTTATCTTCGGTCAGTGACCTAAAGGATGAATAATAGTGACCTTTTATCCTCCTACCTCAGAAATTTCCAGATTCAGAAATCTCTGGGCCTATCATCCACATCTACATGATAAGCGCTAAAAGAAAACAAACAAACCCCCCCCCCAAAACCTAAGGAAGCCCTTAAGCAATTATTTCTTTTCATTTTTGTCTCACAACATGTGTTGGCACTTGGAGTTCAGAATTTCTTTCTTTTCTTTTTTTTAAGTTTATTTATTTTGAGAGAGAGAGCAAGTGAGCACAGGGGAGGGGCACCGGGAGAGGGGGTGGGGAATCGATGTGCAGGGCTCAAACTCCTGAACTGTGAGATTATGACCTGAGCCGAAGCCAGATCTTCATCAACTGAACCACCCAGGTGCCCCGGAGCTCAGAATTTCTTAGAAGCAGGCATGACCTGTGGTCTTGGTAATACAGTCGGTGGCCCTTCTGTTAGAGCATCAGGGGGGACTCTGTAAACATTCCCAGTGAGCTAATGGCGAGAAATGGGCCATGGAGAACGAGACAGAGGAAGCCACTCACGGTAGATTCTACACTCGGTGTTTACCAGACACACAACACATGGGATTTATGGGGGGAAGGGGCTCTTCTCGTTGCACCTTTGTTTTTAGCACCTCAAAATTTACAGTAACGCTAAAAGGTGTTATTTTTCTTTTTAACCCCAAACTTGCAAAAGTCACCCCTTCCAAAAGTAACCGTGGGCCTTGTATTTGCACTTGGCCCTGGGAGTGATATTTGTGTGAATGGTCGGCCACCACGGAAATGGTCTGCTTCCTCAGTTCCCCACGGACACCGCCCTGACCCTCCACCCTAGTCCCCCCCTCATCGAGTTGCTCACTGAACCGTGTGACATGACATCAGGTGAGGTCACGAGAGCAGGTGAAAGTTGCGGAACTAAACCCCAGAGGAGCCGTGTTGCTGCCTCCCAGCCTGCTCCCAGCATGCTTCCATGCCCTGATTATTTTGCGCAGTGATTATTCTCGTGAAGCTCCGAGGAATCATTAATCCCATTTACGGACGTAGAAACCAACCGCTTGGGGCGCGGCTTCCCGATGAGGCGTAGCAGTGAGAGAGGGTCTGCATCCCGAGGTCTGCAACATACAGCATGTGGTCCGTTAGGTCCACGGCATCCCCTGGGGAGCCTCACAAGCTCCCACCCTCACAGACCCTGGTGTACTTGGCCGGGTCTGGGTGCCAGGGTGAGTCCGGGAAGGTCGGGAACCATGGCATTAAGAGAATTCTTTGGAGCGGTTTCCCGCAAGCACTCGACACCCACACGCCCAACGCCTCCCCAGCCCTGCTCCCCAACGGCGGTCCACATCCAAATCCTGGACGTCCGCCTTCTTTCTCCTCCCTGCTTCGTTCCGCCGTCGGGTCCTGGCGATGCTCCTTCCATGTATCGCTTGAACTTGCTCACTTCTCTGTTCTACCGCGTGTGGGGCCGTTCACCTTGCCCTTGTCCTGCCCCACCGGCCCCACTGTTTTGTCACTTCTTAGTCTCCTGCCACCTCTTGGTCAGCCCCCAGCAGTGCCAGGGCTGGGCCGCTGGAAGGGCTGACCGCGCGGAGCCTGAGCATAGGTCCCTCCGAAGGCAGTGCCCATGCGGGACAGCAGGTGCAGTGGCAGGAACAGCGGGTTTGGAGGGGTCCTGGGGGTCCTGGGTGCCCTGTCCTGCCATCTGGGAGACGGCTGTGTGCACTTGAGCTCTGCCTCTTCTCCCGTCTGCAAATGAGGCATGAAGGCCCCGTTCCCTCCATCCCCTCCGACTTCCTTGCGGCCCCAGGCCTCTCTGATGCGGAGGGAAGAGCACAGAAATGGATATATGCTCTCCACGTGCACCGCCTGGGTTGTCTCTGCCTCTTGACGCAGATCTCCGGACCCTGTTCTCCTTCTCTGCATTTCTGTTGCCTGGCCCAGCTCCCCTTTCGCTACCCTGTTCGATTCCCCCCCCCGAGCCCGTTCCTCCCTGCTCTCCGTGTGCGCAGGTCTGCAAACTCCAGCTGCGTTCCTTTGCCCGCTTTTGGCAGGAGGCTTGAAGCAGGTGGGGGCTGGGCGATTGGGCAGAGCCACTGAACCTCCCAGCCTGGTAGCGGAGTCTCAGTTCTGGGGCGCGTTGGACCACCCTGGGGAGAGAGATGCCCTTTGCGCCCTCCCCGTCTCAAAAACGCCCAAAGCATAGTGTCAGCACTGCTTTTCAGATAGACACAGGCCTGGTTTGTGAACCAGGTTGGTTCCATGTTGCCTTCACCAGCAGAATGGTATAGGGTGGACCCCTAGCGTCCAGAATGAGTTACTGCACTCCTAGGGATTTGGGGTGTTCACGTCTTTCAAAATTTTATCTGTAGCCTGACTGGGGCAATGAAGAGAAAGTAAATGAACAGGTAAGGATATCTGACAATATCTTATTAAGTGACTTTTCTCGGCACCGAGTTTAGAAAGGGGGCCACGGACCCAAACCCTTGAAAATCACCCTCTGTACCCAGAGTTTCTCAACGCCAGCACTGTTGACGTTGGGACTGGGTGATTCTTTGCTGTGGGGACTGTCTCGTGCCGTGCTGGGTATGTAGTAGCATGTTTCTGGCCTCAGCGCATTAGATGCCAATAGCACACCCTTCCCTGCCCCCATCATGACAATCAAAATTGTCTTCAGATATTGTCAAATGTCACCAGGAGGGGCAAAATCGCCCTCTTTTGAGAGCCACGGCTGTATCCCAGTTTCCCAGATGTTGAGCCCCGATGGAATGCAAATCGTTACAAGCTCCAACGTCCAGCCACAACAGGGGATGTGAACCAGGGGTATGCACACCCTGGGTGCCTTGGCGTCTTCCAGCTCAGCGCTTTATCTTCCATCAGCTTTATCTCGCTACTCCTGCGCCCTCTCCTCAGCTGTCATCACAGGTGGCCATATTGTCCTTGGACAGCACGAGAGCAGTCGTGGAATTTGATCAGTGGAAGGGTTATGAGATCATTAACTGATGGAGAAGTTGGACTTTCCATAACGTCCATCTCAGCAACTGAGACCCTTGCTTTAGCAAGGTTGTAGGTTGTAACTGATCACATCACAGCATTATATGGGGCGTATTTAGGTTTATGACAAAACAAAGGTCGTGTTTTTCTTCTCTCCCCAGCCTTATTGAGATATAACTGACACACAGCACTGTGTGAGTCTAAGGTGCACCTTATGACCCAGTTGGATGTCACCAAGTGGGTGACATGGGTGACACCCATGTGTCCTGTCAGGCCCGAGGGTGTCTTCCCTCCCATGAGGGGAGCGCTGGCCTTTCCTCCCTCCATCCCACACTGGCTTGTTCTTCGTTTTCGTTCCTATGGCCGCTCCTCAACGCCAGGCTCACCCCGAACGTTTGTGGGGCCCGGGGCAAGGCCAACATACTGCATCTGAAGGTCACATATCTAACTCACGAACCGTCAGAAACAATGTGTCCCATCCTTCTTCTCTGACAGCTATGCCTTGAGAATAACCCGGAAGGTCAGATTCCAAGGTATGCTTCTTGATTCTGCACTAGAACACGGTGCCGTGTGAAGAGTTGACTCCTGGCCTGCAAGGAACCCTCCTTCCTCTTCTATGCTTGGCCTTGTCCCACACCATGAGGGCGCCCTGGGCTGGGTGTCCAAGCTGCACCCACACCCCTGGAAAACTCCCTTCACTTGGCCAGTCTCCAGAACCAGTGCTGCCCTGGCAGGGTCCACCCTGGAAAGACAGGCGGGGGCAGAGGGGTGAAGCGCTCTGACTCCTGGGAGCCAGCTCGAGGCTCCTTACGCAGGGAATTCTGGAGTCCCATGCGCACAGGTCATGACCTAGACCTTGGAGATGTAGACCAAGTGCGCCTGCCCCCCCCTCCCACCCCCCGAGGCTTCTTTGCCCTGACAGAAAGGGGCACAACCACAGAGGGGAAGAGTGGGGTCATTGATAGTGTGAGACACGGTGCACAGAGTGTTTCCTATAGGTCTCCATTTCCTGTCCCTCACTCACCCTTTCCCAAAGTCATCTTTTCAACTGAGACTTTGCCAAGTGAGGGTATTACTAGTAACCGCAGTAAAATCCTCAGTGAGTAAAAAAACAGGTCCTAATCTATCCATTTATCTATGCCCAAAGCATATAACCTAACATTTACCATCTGTAGCATTTTTGAGCGTACCATTCAGGAGTGTTAAGTCTATTTACTCTGTTGTGAAAGGAAGGGCCAGAACGTTTGTTTGGCAAATCTGAAAATCTATACCCATCAAACAACTTCCCTCCCCCTCCCAGGTAGAAGCCCTCCTATTCGCTGTTTCTATGAATTTGACTCGTTTTAGATGCCTCTCCTAGGAGGGATGATACAGTATTAATCTTTTCTGTGAGTGCTTTTATTTCATTTAGTGTAATATCTTCATCCACGCTGTAGCCTGGGACAGGCTGTTCTTCGTTCTTAAGGCTAAATAATACTGTTGTCTGTATGTGCAACAGTCACGGTTTACCCATTCATCTGTTGTTGGGTCCTTGGACAGGTTCTACCTCTTGGCTTTTGTGAATAGTGTTTTTATGAACACGGGCGTGCAAATCTCTTCAAGATCTTGCTTTCCATTCTTTTGGCTTTATGCCCAGAAGTCAGATCGGTGGATCGTATGGTAGTTATATGTTCTAATTTTTTGAAGAAATTCCACAGTGTTTTCCACAGCAGCTGCACCAGTTTACAATCGCACCCGCAGGGCACAAACATTCTGGTTTCTCCACATCCTTGCCAACACTTGACATTTTCTGCTCTTGCCAGTAGTCATCCTAACAGGGGTCAGGCTTGCATTTTTCTGATGAGGAGTGATGCTGAGCGCCTTTTCCTATCCCATTGGCCATCTGTAGATCATCTCTGGAGAAATGTCCATTCAAGTCTTTCACCCATTTAAAAAAGCAGGGTATTTAATCTTTTGTTGTTGAGTTGTAGGACTTTTTTTAAAAATATATTTGGAACATTAGCCCCCATTAGATGACTTGCAAATATTTTCTCCCATTCTTAGGTTGCCTTTTCACTCCGTTGATTGTGTTCTTTGAGGCACACAAGTTTTAAAGCTTCAAGTAGTCAGTCCCATGTCTATTTTTGTTTTGTTGCCTGTGCTTTTTGGTGTCCTATCCAAGAAACCATTGCCATGTCCAAGGTCATGAAACTTCTCCTCTGTTCACTTCTAGGAGTTTTAGAGTTTCAGATCTTACATTTAGGACTTTAATCCATTTTGAATTAATTGTTTTTACAGGGTATAAAATAAGGCTCTAACTCTATTCTTTTATCTGTGGATATCCAGTTTTCTCAACACCATTTGCCAGAGACTGCTCTCTTACCATCCAGTGGCCTTGGCACCCTTCTCAAAGATTATTTGAGAAAAACAAGATTTTAGCTAATTAGTCTGTGCTTAGCCTTGGGTGTGGATTTGGCTACATAGTGCTGCTCTTTGGACATTTTCTTTTGTTTCCAAATTAGAGATAACTAAGAAAGATGCTTCTTTGGAGAGTTTCCTTAATAAGTGTGCTTAGCAATAATTAATTAATTGGTAGAAAACAACTTGCCTGATTTTTTTTTTTTTTTTTTCAGCTTCTCTATTCTGGGTCCTTATTGAAAACAGTCTAAAGATACATGAGGCTGTATTAGGAATGCACTGGCAGTGGTCCTCGGAGAGTGGCTCACAGAACACTGGGGGTCCCCAAGACCTTTCCCCAGAACCCCAGTCTCAAAACTGTTCATACTCCTGAGACATTATTTGCCATCTTCACCGTGCTGACGTCAGCACTGAGGGTACAACAGCAGTGGCGAATAAGATTGCCGGCTCCTCAGACTCGGGACAGGGACAGCCGGCCGCACTCGGGTGGTTGTGCCCCTCACCACACACACTTGCAGGCAAGGCAGTGCCAGCCTCAGTTGAGAAAGTTCTTTTATCTTTTTTTTAATGTTTATTTTTGAGAGAGAGAGAGCACAAGACAGGGCGGGGCAGAAGAGAGAGGAAGACACAGAGGTAGGCTCAGGCTCCGAGCTGTCAGAGCCCGATGTGGGGCTTGAACTCACGAACTGTGAGACCATGACCTGAGCCGAAGTCGACGCTTAATCGACTGAGCCACCCATGCATCCCAAGAATGTTCTTGATGAAGCTGTAAAAACAATTACTGAATCTGGACACTTGATCATCTCCTTTTAATAGTCTATCACCAGGCATCCAACTTAGGCTCAGGTCATGATCTCACGGTTCATGAGTTTGAGTCCTGCGTTGGGCTCTGTGCTGACAGCTCAGAGCCTGGAGCCTGCTTTGGATTCTGTGTCTCCCTCTCTCTCTCCCTCCCCTGCTTGCGTTCTGTCTCTCTCAAAGATAAAAAACGTTAAAAAAAAAGTTTGTGTCAGGAGACGGGCAGTGCACACGAAAGTGCTTTTGTCACACGCACGGATACACAACGGTTGTCTCAGTTGGAGACTCAGTCGGGCACCTGAGCCGTGAGCAAAACCAGCCACTTTTTCAGGAAATGCGGTTTTTGCTTAGATGACTGACAAACTATGGCTACTCACACTTGGTTATTTGGCAGATATTTAAAAACAAAAACAGTGAACGTGTCACTTCAAGGAAAACAATGGAGGGTGTTGGTTGCCAATGATCTCAAACTGAGCTTTCAAATGAAAAAATGCTGGAAAGCTTTTATTTGCCACAGTGGGTCTGGCATCTTCCCAACACTTAAAAAATTGTCTGATGATGTTAATAAATATCAAATATTGATATTAATGGCAAGTATATAGATATTAATATTGATATTGATATCAAATATCAATTTTTTTTACATCCTAAACTGAAATATGTCGACATCTGAGAAACTGACAAACTCAGTGAACCAAGAGTTTCTTTTTTTTTTAAACTTTGAGAGTGAGGGAGGGAGGGAAAGGCAGAGACAGAGGCAGAGACAATCTCAAGCAGGCTCCACACTCAGCATGGAGCTCAATGAGACGCTTGAACTCACAACTGTTGAGATCATGAACTGAGCCAAAATCAAGACCCAGACGCTTAACTGAGCCACTAAGTCCCCCTTCACTGCCTTCTATTAAGTCAGACATTAAAGAGATTTGCAAACATGTAAAGCAATGCATTTCTCTCTCTTCTTTCTTGGAAAACATTTATTTTTAACTAAAAATAAAGTTATTTATATTACTATACAGTAGGTTTATATTAATCTTAAGCAAATTAAAAAATATTTTTAAAATTTCCCACTTTTAATTTCTAATACGGAAAATACAATAGGCAAGAGCCACAAAAACAAAAGCTCTTTGGGGGGTCCTCAGTAATTCTGAAAAGCATAAAGGGGTTGAGAGACCACATAGTTTGAGCAAGGCTGCGCTAGAAATGCTTAAGAACTGAAGGTGGTTCTTCAACAGGAACCCGAGATCGGTTCGGAAGGAGAACATTTTTTTTTTTCCAGGTAAAACAGAAGCTGATCTAATCTCCAACACCTTTGCTAACGGTCTGTTCTAGATGGTGATGGAGAGCGGGGATTGGCTGGTTGGTGGAGACCTGCAGGTGCTGGAGAGAATCAGGTGGAACGATGGGCTGGACCAGTACCGCCTGACACCTCTGGAGCTCAAGCAGAAATGTAAAGAAATGAATGCTGGTGAGTAGGCTGGCTCGAGAGGGTGCGTCTGTTAACACTCGTCGCCACCCTCCCGTTACACAATTAAAGGTACCAGGAATCGGCAGGTTTATAGTTAAAAAAAATTTTTTTTAATGGTTTTAAGTTTGAGAGAGAGATAGAGAGCGAGCAAGCAGGGGAGGGGCCGAGAGAGGGAGGGAGGGACAAAATCGCAAGCAGGCTCCAAGCTCGGTGCAGAGCCTGATGCAGGGCTCGAACTCCCAAACTTTGAGATCAGGAGCGGAGCCAACACCAAGAGTCTGACGCTTAATTGACCGACTGAGTCACCCAGATGCCCCGGCATGTTTATAGTTTTTAAAAGCTGGAAGCCTCCATCAGCATTTGTATTGACACAGACTGGAATGAGCGTATAAGGTTGATGTATATCCATATATTGGAATAGTTGCAGCCCGTTAACGATATGCATGGACACAGAAAAACACCCCGGCTGTATTTATTAAGCAAAACCGCAAACTGCAGAATAACATGCAGAGCAGAGTTCTGGAAAACAAAATAAAATAACTGTTCTTAAGTTAAATAACTGTATATAAGCCAAGGTCTGTGCAGAGTATGTGCCAAACCGCAGGTGACAGCGGCTGCTTCTTGGGGACAGGGACCAATGGGCAGGAAGGTTTTCATTTTACGTATTTTGAAAAAGAGAGAGAAAAAAATCATGATAGGATTTTAGGTAGTTTCTATATCCTATCTTGGGCTTTTCTGTATTTCCCAAATTTTTCATAATGGATATTTCTTTCATAACTAGAAGGAAAAATTAAGCCTCTCGGGGGTCCATTATTTTTTTTTAAGTTTCATTTATTTATTTTGAGACAAAGAGTGAGCCAGGGAGGGACAGAGAGAGAGAGAGGGAGAGAGAGAGAGTCCCAAGCAGGCTCCGAGCTGTCAGCACAGAGCCCTGACGCTGGGCTCGAACCCACAAACCATGAGATGGTGACCTGAGCTGAAATCAAGAGTCAGACGTTCAACCAACTGAGCCACCCAGATGCCCCAGGAGCCCATTATTAAGTGGAGTAGTTTTGGAGATTTTTTTTTTTTTTTGACAGTTGAAGGTGAAATATTTTTTTACGTCTTTAGATTATTGAAACTTTTCCCAGGCCCAGAAGGTGCTGGTCATGGTTCTTGTGCTGGGGACGTGAGAGACAGGAGCAAAGGGTAAACTGAGGACTGACCAGCACCAGCTCTGGTCTGAGCCGTGCTTGGCTGCAAAGGCCCTGGCCACAGATGTCTTCATTTCCGAGTCAGGCTCTCCCTCTAGGGCTTCCTGCCTGTGTGTCCCCGCCCTGTGGATGCGGTCTGGCACTGTGGGCACCTTTGGAGTAAGAGTCCTGAAGCCCCAGGTGGAGTCTCTGGGTGCTGTTTTGTTTTGTTTTTTTTAATGTTGTATTTAGTTTTGAGAGAGAGAGAGACAGAGCATGAGTTGGGGAGGAGCAGAGAGAGAGGGAGACACAGAATCCGAAGCAGGCTCCAGGCTCTGAGCTGTCAGTGCACAGCCCGACGCGGAGCTCAGACTCCTGGACTGTGAGATCATGACTTGAGCCAAAGTCGGACGCTCAACCGACTGAGCCACCCAGGCGCCCCTCCTGTTGATTTTTCAAAGCTGATGGGCATAGCAAATGCTCTGTGCCTTAGACATAGCTGTGTTTCCTTTCTTTTAAAATCAAAGTTCTATCTGGCTTTACTAAACGATTCTTGCAAGCAGAGGGGAGCTCCCCTGCATTTCCTCTTGTTCTTGCGGACGAGCGACAGCGTGCACTTCCTTCACCTCGCCTTCCTCCTCTCCTTTCCCAGATGCGGTGTTTGCCTTCCAGCTGCGCAACCCCGTCCACAACGGCCACGCTCTGCTGATGCAGGACACCCGCCGCCGACTCCTGGAGCGGGGTTACAAGCACCCCGTGCTCCTGCTGCACCCTCTGGGTGGCTGGACCAAGGACGACGATGTGCCCTTGGACTGGCGGATGAAGCAGCATGCAGCTGTGCTCGAGGAAGGTGTCCTGGACCCTAAGTCAACCATCGTGGCCATCTTCCCGTCCCCGATGTTGTATGCCGGCCCCACGGAGGTGAGCTGTCTCCAGGCTGGGCTGTGGGCCTCAGAAATGTGGGCTCAGACTTGACTTAAGAGGAGTGAATGAGTCTCTGCGATCCTTTTCCCTCATGAGCAGATTCTGGAGTCTTCTGCTGTGTCTTTTTTTTTTTTTTTTTTTTAATTTTTTAAAAATGTTTTATTTTTGAGAGAGAGAGAGAGAGAATGAGCGGGGGAGGGGCAGAGAGAGAGGGAGACAGAATCCGAAGCAGGCTCCAGGCTCTGAGCTGTCAGTACAGAGTCCCACACGGGGCCCGAACTCGCCAAACCGTGAGATCATGACCTGAGCCGAAGTTGGATGCTTAACCAACTGAGCCACTCAGGTGCCCCCTGGTCTCTCTTCTTTATCCAACTTCATTAGGTTTCCATTTCATTTCTGTAAAAATGCTAGAAACACCAAGTCGAGTCTGTTACGCACTGCCTCTGAGAACACGGAGGTTGGTGTGCAGATAAGGAGAATGCAGCTTAACTGGGGTGGTATTGGGCAAACTGTATTGAACCTAATATTCAATTTCCAGAGTCTAGTCACTGAGTCACCACACAGGCCCTGTGAGCTCCATTAGAAAGCCCCACTGAAAGCTCAGTGTCCCCTTTGATCATAACACAGAGAGCCTGTCAAACAGACTTTCTTTGTCCTCCCGGACCACCACTGTAGCGGGTTTGAACACGTTTGCAGGAAGTATGATGAACTGCGAGGGTCACAACTGTTTGGAATGCCCCAAACCGAGTTTAGTAAATTCTCTTCAACCAGATCAAAGTACCTGGTCTCTGGCTCTCTTCTCCACCCTCCATATTTCTATCTGAGCTTTAGAGAGGGCAGTTCATTTTGAAATCCCAATATTTGTGTCAAACTAGAATCGATGTCTGTGTATAATCAGCTCATTATTGGCGATCAGATAATCAAAGATGTTGGAATTTGTAATTTCCTTTAAACTGTGATTTATTCTGAATAGGGAGGGCCTGGAAAGTAAGATTCACATGGTTCTGTAGAACAGTAAGGTCCCCATGCTCCTGGCTCACCTGCCTGTTTAGAGAGAACGATTAGGAAATATAACCTCAGGTTCCAGGAAGCTGGGGGGTCAGGCAGGGGGGATTTGGGTCTAAAGCTCCTACCTCATGTAAACAAGCATGAAGAAGAGCTTGGGGTCTTAGATACCCCACGGACTTCTGCACCTATTAGGTGATCCTGTCACTGAATTATTTTTACAGCAGAATAAAGGCATCTCTGTAAACAGGGACCCAAGTGTTGGCCAGTGGTGACCAGCATCTCCCTCCCGTGATGTCTCCTAGGTCCAGTGGCACTGTAGGTCCCGGATGATCGCAGGGGCCAACTTCTACATCGTGGGCCGGGACCCTGCCGGAATGCCTCACCCTGAGACCAAGAAAGACCTGTATGAACCCACTCATGGGGGCAAGGTCTTGAGCATGGCCCCCGGCCTGACCTCTGTGGAAATCATTCCATTCCGAGTGGCTGCCTACAACAAAGCCAAAAAAGCCATGGACTTCTACGATCCAGCAAGGTAGGTTTCCAGAGGAGGAGGCGTTCATCAACATCTGCTCAACCAGAAAGAGGCGGCAAAGCTTGGGCCCCGTGCAAGCTCTCCAGTGCTTCTCCACCTTCTCCTAGCAGGAATGAGAGTCCCTTGAAGGCCAAGACCGGTCTTACACATTGTGTGTCCCCGTAAAGTCGTAGCATGGCCGCCTGGTATGTCAGTAGAGGGTCCGTCCATAGCTCGCTTTCAGCATGTCTCCCCTGAGCTCAGAGCTCACGGACGCAGGCGGGGCAGCAGAAGACAGAGCAGGTACACGGGAAATGTCGAATGCATACCTGCTATCAGTCGCCCTTTCTTGTGCACATTCCTTTACTGAAGACCTAGTGAATCACCCATTCCAGAAAGTGCAGCATTTTACAGAAAAAAACAGGGTCTAAACACCCCCTCACCTACCGCGGGCATCTTTAGGTTCGATGTGCCTCCCCCACGCTGAGTTCTGTGTTGCTGTCCTGTGACAGGCACAACGAATTCGACTTCATCTCAGGGACCCGGATGAGGAAGCTGGCCCGGGAAGGAGAGAATCCCCCGGATGGCTTCATGGCCCCCAAAGCATGGAAAGTCCTGACGGATTATTACCGGTCCCTGGAGAAGAACAACTAAATTGCCCTCCGGTTCCAGAAGTTTCTTCTTGAAGTGCTCTTGGATTCCCTTTTCTATTTTTGTGATTAGATGCTTGGCATATGATTGCTTCTCAGTGACTGATTTTTCGTGTTTTATGACAAGGTTAAAAATTGTGTCTATAATTTAAAGTCAACTTCAATAATATATAAAAGAAAGTCACACTGAAGACCACATCTTAGCAGTGACAGCAATGCTGTTATGATTTCAGAATGAAATTAGTTGTATTCTCTTTTGCATCTGATTAGGCAGGTCCTGGATTTCTTGATGCTTTGACCGTGTGCCTAGTTTCCTCACCAGAAGGTAAAAGCGTGTTTTCCGGCGTAAGTCTTGCCAACCTGCACTCGCCCAATGTCACGGTAGTAAAATAAACCAGGTGAGCAACCTCTTCTGTACGACTGACCTAAGGCGGGGGAAACAATCCTCACCCTAAGTGAGGGGTGGCTCGCATAAGATCCTTGCCCCTATGTCACCCCTCGTACAACCTCGCTGCCCAAACTTTTAGGTGCTCACCTGCCTGGAGACACCAAATGTGTGAAAATGCGGATTTAATCTCGGATCTATGCAACCTCGTTCTGCCAAGAAAGTTACGTTGTCTCATAAAGAAGTCTTAGCGCCCTTGTGTGAGTAATCAAAGTCCAGTTAAAGGGTGATTTTCAGTTGGAGAGTGGAGCGTGCTTTGACCAAAAGATTTGCACCCGAGGCTCCAACCATCTGGCATTGTTGTGGCAGGTTAATTTCCCTCCTCTTTGCTGTGGTCATTGTGTCCTGGGTGAGGCGGCACTTGTCGGCTGCAGCTGCAACGGAAACCAGTTCACACCATTAGACTAGCCAGCTGCTGGGATGGGAAGAGACCACAGAAAACGTGGCCTCCAACCCTGTGGTCTCACAGAGGACCACACTAGGCGATGCATAGCACATGCTCCGTGAGCTGCTGAGGCTGCCAGAAAAATCACCACTGGTATCATTTAGGAATGACTGGGAGGACGGGGGGCCCGAATGGGCACGCTGCCACTTGACTCCCTGTCTGGTGCTCTGTGTGCACTGCACATACGCCCGTCGGTTTGGCCAAGCTCCTTGCACCAGGGCACCCGCGAAGCAGACTTCTTGGATGCCAGAAGGTCCAGAGTTTTCTCACCAGTTTTGTAGTTTACGGCTGCAAAAAAAAATCAAAACGCCGAAAAGCCCAAAAAAACCCCGCATACTTTTCCAAAGACTTATGCTGTGCCGACACCTAACCTCCAATGGCTTTACTTCTTGGGAGGTGATCTTTTGTACTTTACGCAGAATTCCTTGTTGCCAAAGAATATATGAAGAAACGGTACCTTGTGTACTTGGGTCTCTCTGGGAGAGACTTAAAACTGGAAAGAGAAAACTGTGATTTTTTTTTTTCATATTCTCAGTTTTTTTAAATGCTAATCTTCGCTAATGAAAGCTCTTTTGAGAATAAATCACATACAGTGGCCACAGCAAAACGTAACTGCCTTTACGAGAATAGTGCCTGTATTGATTTAATCATCAGAGGTACTCATTGCTGCCTTTTTAAAACAACAGCGTATTTATTGAAAACATGAGACGGGAGGGATGTAGTGCCTTAACTGATACATTTTGTGATTTTAAAAAGTAGATTTAAAATTGCTCTTCTGCTCTTAGTACCACCATAGTGCAAATGACTGTTTCCATGGACAAGCAATGCTTGTTTTTGTTTTAATAAAGTTCTCAGAATGGCAGCGGAGTCTTTTCTGCCTGTGACGCTGAGTGGAGGTTGGCCCCGTGAGTGCTGAGAGCTGTGTGACTTTCATAATTGGACAGCAGCAACCCTTACACTGCAATTAGGAGGCTGTCTTTCCTTGTTCGAGTCGCTTTATAAACCGTGCTGTACATGTGAACGGCTCATGTGTTCAGGGGTGACTTGGTAGCTTAGGGACGCCCCTCAGGATGTCACTGCAGGAGGATCTGACCCTTTTCTTCCTAACTTGCTTCCTTTTCTCCAAGTGCCCGCAGGCAGTCGCCCCAGCAGGGTGAGGAGCGGTCTTTTTGCTGCTTCGTATTCACATCATCCACTCCAGCACCTTTTCCAACGGGAGCCACTCGAGAAAGGGCACCTGTTTCCACCCCTGCTTTCAGTGGCCTCCAAGCACCTGGTACTTTGGGCTTTCCCCTCCCTGGCTGCCTCCCTTCTGTCCCAAAGGCTGGGGGCAAATTTGGCTGCGGATCCTTTGTAGAACGCTGGTGTAAACGCTGGTGTAAGAGCCGCTGGAGGCTGCCACTCTTTGTCCCTCCCTCTTCCTGTCCAGAGCCTGCTCACTCGTTCCTAGTGGCAATTAGCAGCACATAGTAGGGCAGGAAATGTGTTAAGGACATGGAGATACAAGAGGTGCCTACGGAGGACGCCAGAATGTACAGGGCAGGGGGAAAAAATCCTGGAAGGGCGTATGTAAGTCATTCAGTCAGATAATGGCAGAACTTCCAAATACAGTAAAACCTTGGATTGCGAGTAACTTGTTCTGAGTGTTCCGCAAGACGAGCATTTTTCTTTCTTCCTTTTTTCTTCTTTCTCTCTTTCCTTCCTTTTCTTCTTTCTCTTTCTTTCCCTTCCTTTTCTTTTCTCTTTACTTATTTTTGAGAGACGGAGAGAGAGAGAGGCAGAGCATGAATGGTGGAGGGGCAGAGAGAGAGGGAGACACAGGATCTGAAGCAGGCTCCGGGCTCTCAGCTGTCAGCACAGAGCCAGACGCGGGGCTCGAACTCATGAACTTCGAGATCACGACCTGAGCTGAAGTCCTATGCTTAACCAACTGAGCCACGCAGGTGCCCCAACGAGCAAACATTTCTAATAAATTTTACCTTTACAAATGAGCAATGTCTTGTGATATGAGGAGTTTGTGACACTGAATGTCACATGATCACAACTGAGCCAGTTCTCTCTCTCTCTCAGATTGTAGGTGATCATCTCCCATGTTCAGATGCTCGGTCTCAGGCCACAGTGTTTGGCAGAAATCAGTGATTTTTCAGAACGTTGGAAGGTGCCCACAACTGGCACTGGTGTATTTTCTGTCCCTTCAAAGCACCTGTGGACAGTCCTTTGCTTTTCCAGACAAGAGTGAGCTTAGGAATAGTTTGCTTCATTCTAGGCCAGGCTGCCTACAGATACAGACCGTTTCCCCTGCTGCCTTATTGCCAGTTACATGAAATACAGTCTATGACAAGAGTTTATTAATTCTGCACTGTGGTCGGCATCCACGTGAGCGTATACAATGGCCCCATGCAGAAAAAGATTCCTTGGAGTCGATAGCAGTGATTCCGTTGGTGAGAGTGAAAGTTGTCCTACACAATAACCCTCCTCTCTTCTGTCTCCCTCATACCAGCCACGAAGGTTTTCAAAGGTAAAACTAGGTAAGTACAGGTTATTTTTCTTTGTATTTTCTTTACTATTTTGCATTATATTACAGAATTGTAATCATTTTTATATGAATGTTTTTGGGTTGTGCAACAAATCCTCTGAGTTTTCATTATTTCTTATGGGGAAATTCGCTTCAATATACAAGTGCTTTGGATTAGAAGCATGTTTCCGGAACGAATTATGCTTGTGAACCAAGGTTTTACTGTACGTCAACACTCAGGCGATAGGATTTCCTTCCAACCCATCCTCCCTGGCACAAAGAAAATCTCGGTTACTTGAGAACACCAAGTTGGATTTCGTTTTTTCTTCGTTCTCCTCCTTTCTGTCACACGGCTTTCAGGTCTGGTACTGATCTTCAGAATTCCCTGACAGTAGGACACTAGCTGATCAGAAATTAGATGGGCACCAGACCACCAACTGCTCTTACGCCTGAAGTTTGGATGCAACAGTAACAATGCAGCTTTTGCCTGAGGTTTTGCTACAGGTTCCATTATCTGAGCGTTTCCTCACTACCAAAATGCATCAACTGTCAAGAATGAGCCACATACACAGGTACTGACAACCACGGATTTTTCTTCTCCCTCGGATGCACTTAGTTCTTTGATGAATATTTACCATTATCGGGCCACTCAGTGCCCACTCACCGAATGCTGAGAATCACATACAAGCAGGTGGCTAATACACACGCCAGAGGACAGCCTGGCTTTTCTGCTTATGTTGGAAACTATTTTAATGAAAATAAATTATTATGGAACTTATATTACCAAACATAAATGGGTCATTGGCTAGAGTTTGGAGATTTATTAGCCACAATATACAAATCCTACTTTCTTATGGGGACCCTCAGGGGAGGCAGTGAGTTTACCAACGGTTTCTCTCTTGTAACAAGGTACCTCCCACCCCGCCCCAGCCTATTACCCTTCCTGTAGACCTCTTAATTTGGATTAATTGCAGGGAAGGCCAGTCTCCATGAGTAAGATACTTAAATTATGGAATGTTTTTTAAAGTAATGCAGTTTTATCATTTTCAAACACATAAGTCACAAACGGATGGACACAGCTCTTTTAATTTCATATGTATTAATGATTGCTGACATCCATAATACTTGGTAAAGTTCTTAAATATGGTTGGTTTCGGGTTTTTTCCCAGAGGTTTAAACCTGCTGTGCACTTCGTTCACAAAACAATGTGACAGTTCTTACAAACTGTACTGCATTGTACATGCTTACGTGGAAAGAAAAATCTTGATTTATATTTATTTCACAAGCCCGCTTTCCATAAATAGTTCAAAGGCAAAATTCAGCTCAGCCCAGGTTGAAATAATGATGG
The DNA here is from genome assembly GCF_018350195.1 of Panthera tigris. NCBI lineage: Eukaryota > Metazoa > Chordata > Mammalia > Carnivora > Felidae > Panthera > Panthera tigris. The sequence goes on from NC_056670.1 coordinate 7,098,508, forward strand.
GCTACTTGCATGAAAACAACTACAGTATCAACCTGGAATTGTGAACTTGTTAAGAGACTGGCTTTTTCATGTGTCTTCACCAAGGAAAATCTGCATTTATGGAAGATATTGATTCCATGAACCACTAAAGAGGCTGTAACCCCCATCCTATCCTCAGAAGGGAAAAGGAATTCTATAAAACAATCACAGAGAGAGCTACAGCTCCAACAGAGTCCCGGAAGGAAACAAGTCTAGTACACACAAACACCAGGCACACAGAAGTGTCTCCAACCCGCCTACATAATGGCGTATTTTGTAATCCGTGCCTGTTAGAGCAAGTGTGTTCACCGAGGCTGACAGCCTGCAGTAGCTGACTAGGCCGCCCCGTTTCGGAGCCCTGATGGGCAGGTCAGCCTTGCCGAGGGCCCTGCATCTGTCTGCCAACATGGCCACCGTTGCCACAGTGTGTGGCTTAGAGAGCTGGGATGCGGATGTAAAGACATCCATTTCAGCACGTCCATCACCGTGCAGACAAGGAAACAGAGGCCTGGAAGTGGGAGATGGGAGACGACTTTCCTAAACACATGATGACCGGCGGACATATTCATTTCCTAACTTCCAAAGCATTTCCATAGGATTCTTAAAACCATTCCAGGAGGTATACATTAGGATTCCTATTTAGAGATAAGGAGACAGATGCTCAAGGAAACAGATTTTGCCCAAGGCTACACTGCCATATATATGTGTGTGTGTGTGTGTGTGTGTGTATGGCATTGTAGCCTTGGGCAATGTATATATATATATATATATATATATATATATACACACACACACACACACAGACACACATACATACATATACATACACACACATATATTTATATATATACACATACGCACACACACATATATATATAATTATATTACACATATAAAAGTTTCACGGTTGGGATTGAAACCTATAAAGTTGGAAATGAACTTCACCTGAGTTAGAATTCTGCTAGAATGAATGTAGGAGGGCGTGAAAGACCTTCATTACCAGGGCAACAAGAAAAAAGCCGGGCAAAATAAAAATAATGGTTTTCTACAAGGCTCGCAAAGAACAGTAGCTACGAGGATTATTCGCCAACTGCCTTCCGGAGAGAGCTAAGCCGCTCAGGGGTGAGCGGGGCGCCTCGGTGCTTGTGCATACACTGGGGAGGAGACTCCACAGTCTGGATGCAGTGTATGGAAAAGCAGGCCTGCCTTAGATGGCGAGACTTTGCAGGGATGAGAATTCAACCAAGACTCACGTCACTGACTGAAATCTACAAACACATCACCTTCAAAAATAAACTGCCTGGCGAGATGATCCCCCTTCCCGGCATCTTGCAGAGCAAATGGTGAAAGAGGAGCTCAAGTCTTGTGCGTCCTCATGGTGGCTGGACGCCAGGACCCTGTCAGAACCGAGTCCACAGGGCCACGAACATCTGAACCTCACACCTCCCACCCAACCCATCTCCAATACCGCTAAGATCAAGAGGCTGCTGCAGGAGAGGGCAGGGGTGGCCGAAGCCCGGCCACCCCATCTTATGAAAGCGACAGCCCAGACCCGGCGTACCCGGGCCCTGGGATCGGGATGACCAGGCCTTCACCCTCACTGCCCACAGAGGAAGAGGTCTGCGTTCCTTGGAAATAAAACAAAACCTAACATTATCCTTCTGTCTCCAGTGTTCTTTTTTTAGACCTGTTATCTGGAACAAAATCAGGAATAAGTTAAAGATCACCCAGCTAACACGCCGGACAAGCCAGGCGGCACTCTGGCAGCAGGGGCGAGTAGAGCGCGCGGTCCCCACAAGGCTGTGCCCACACAGTGCACAGTGCACTCCAACCACAGTGTTGGCGGCTCCCACTTCAACAGGCCCCCTCTGGTTACAGGATCAGCTCCGTTTGGCTCGTACCTATGGTATCGCGCGATAAGCTGGTCCTTGTCATGTGTTTGTCCAGCCACCTGGTCCACAGTACTCACTTTTCTTTGGTTGAAATCCTGCCATCTGTTGCATTTAGTCGTGAGGAGGTGGTACACCCAGATCCTTGCCCTCAAGCCATTTAAGCCAGGGGTCCTGGAGGCTCATTCTCTCAAAGCGCCAGGGCTGCCGACAGGGACATTGACTTGGGTTTGCACACCTACTTCCAGGACTTTGAATCACTTCCGGGATTCAAGAATGGGGCAATTTAAAGACAAACAGGATTCATTTAACCCAGCAGAGGAATAAAAGCAAGATTCTTGAACAATTCCAGTTAAAAAACCTTCTGGAGCTTTCTGTCCTCTAAGTCCACTTTTTTTTTTTTTTTACATTTGAGAGAGAGCGAGTGTGGGGGAGGGACAGAGAGAGGATCCCAAGCAGGATTCTTGATTAGACTTGCTCAAACCTACAAACCATGAGATCGTGACCTGAGCCAAGATCAAGAGCCGAATGCTCCCTAAGTCCAGTTTTTTACTTCCTTTTGAGCTCCTGAGCTCCCCCATACCCTTTCAAGTGAATTCTTCACTGCATAGGTCAGCTGTCTGGTTACCTAACCAGTACCCTTTACAAGACCAGGACTATGGCCCAGTAGACAATGCCTGTCTCGCTCAGATGTGTCTGCAAAGATATGTTTTGAGAGAGAGAGACAGAGAGACAGAGAGAGAGAGAGAGCAAGAACCCCAAGCAGGCTCTTCACGGAGCTCAGCACGGAGCCTGCCAAGGGGCTCAATCTTACAACCCTGGGATCATGACCTGAGCTGAAGTCAAGAGTCGGACGCTCAACTGACTGAGCCACCCAGGCGCCCCAGGAATTTGTTTTACTGGATGATATATCACCACCCCCCATTTGAGTATCTCGGTCATTCCTAGAATTTCTGGAAGCTATCCGTCTTCCAAACACAACACAGTGTTCTATTCTCAGTTCTAAGTTTTGCATGTCAGTAATTACTTAACTAGAGCTTTGGCTCTGGTTTTGAACTGAACTATCATGACTCACAAACTCACAAACTATCATGACACACTCCACACCAGCATGAACATTATTCACTGCGACTGTATTTCAAAGCCCAACAACTTACACCTAAAAGCATTCTCAAGCAGAGAACTATAAATATTAGACAATCACAAAAATGTACTCCCAGTCCAGTGTCCTATTTAGAATAAAATGCTTTTTTGAGAGAGAGACGGAACGTGTGCAGAGGGAGGGAGAGAGCATCCCAAGCGCTATGAGTGCAGAGCCCGACGCGGGGCTCGAGCCCACAATCCGTGAGATCATGACCTGAGCCAAAATTAAGAGCTGGACACTTAACTGATGGAGCCACCCAAGCTCCCCCAGTAGAGTGTTTTAGTAATGAGACCTTATGTGCTGTTAGTACTGACAGTGTTAGAAGTTACACGAGTGTTACTTAGGATGTTTTATTCTTACTCACATGAGTAAGTGATCGTGTTTAGGGCCGATCTCATTTACATCTGGCACCCGTGCTGTCCATCTTCTCGGTAGTTTCATGGAGTGGTGAGGAGGGCGTAACTTCCACCGACACGTGTAAACAGAGCTTTAATTTTTGACAAGATTAGTGAACTGTTTCACGGCTCAGTCTACAACATATTTAATAATGAAGGCCCTCTGAAGATTTGTCAGCTCTACATGGAACGATTCTATGGCTTCAAGGGCAGGATATATGCTCAGGATATCAGAATTCTATTCAATATTCTGACCTTGAGAAAAGCTAAAAGATAAATATCATCTGTTTTAGTTTCTTTATCCAGAAGAAAGTTACAATGTTCGTCTACAAACAACACAATGCCGATAAAAAAAAAAAAAAGAAAAAAATCCCCATCAATAAGGGAGGCACTCAACGCTTACTCAAGGCTTGAGCCATCCTCCTGGAACACCAAACCTTTAAGGTACAGCTGCTAAGTGATGTTAGGTCATTCTGGTCCACGTGGCATATTTCCAGGAACCCACCCAGCTCTTGACAGCATGGTGGGTTCTGGGTTGTCCTGCATTTGGGAGCTGAGAGGTAGAAGCAAAGGAAATCATAAAGAAGATACTGAGCTGCTTCCAATATGGAGTTCCCGAACTCTCCACAGAAAGGCCTGGAAAGAGTGTGAGACACACCAGACTCACCAGCCGTCTTCCAACGACGAGGGTGTCAGAAGCATCACACAGGTGATCATCTCTATCTCAGTCCCTAGAGTACGGGCCTGGGGATTCTGCAGGTGGAGTAAGCAGAGAGAATGCTCCGAACTTCAGCCTGCCAACAGATACGCACGTCGGTGGGTAAAAGTAAGAAACGAATACGGTGACGGCCCGCATTTGAGCGAGGACTGCTCTGGGGCCGGTGCTGAGCGCCTTACACGCACCGTCTCCTCACACCACCCCGTGGGTGGGCGCCACTGCAGCTCCATTTTGTGGAAGCGGAGGCTCAGAGATGTTAGGGGACTAGCGCGCAGGCAGAGGGTTAATTCACAGGGAGCCTGGATTAGCCACCTGGACGTCCACAGGGAGCCGCCCAACTCCACGTCCGGCGTGCATAACTGCCGCCCACGAGGGAATACCCGGGAACCTGGAGCCCAGCGACCTGTGTCAAATGCACGTCTACAGCGAGCACAGATTCTGTGACACTAAAAGCTCTCCGAAATGACATAAAGAAGGTTCCTCGACTACTGTAAGGCCCCAAGATGCCCGGATGAGTCACGATTGACGGGACCTAACTTCACGTGGTGATTAAAACCATGATAAACTTAGTAACTGTACTACTGGATGCTCTGAATTTAAGATAAAAAGAAAGGACATGAGAGATAGATCACCTCTTTTTTACACCAGTCTGCCATCAGAGTAAATGATTACTGAAATCCATCCTAAGGCAAAATAACGATAAGACCTGAGATTGCATGCTACTGAAGTGTGAAAGCTACTCAGCAAGATAAAACACTCCAAATGCAAGTTGATAAACTAAAAAACCCCCAGAAGATTTGTAACTTTGGAAGAAGACCAAGTGGAGAAAAATTAATAAAGAGGGACCTCTTTATTGTATGTTTATAAAATAATCGTATAATATAGTTATTAAAAACGGGAGACGAAACTTTTTATTTTTGATATCTTGTGTTTTGCAGTCAATTTTTAATCGTCTTCACAGTTTTTGAAACTTGCTTTTTGTCGTCCAGAGTACTTTCCGCAATCTCTACCCGCCCGCTACTCGCACAACCAAATAAACTCCCCAACAGGTTCAAGTGAGAGACCTACTATCAAATAAATTACTCTAATGACTCACGAATGAAGACTGAAGAGTTTCAAAGAAATACAATAAAAACAAAAATATATGGAGCATAATTTAATCTTTCAGATGGTTCACAGAAGGCACCTCAAGACCATATTGTGCCATTTTCCTCATGCGGTGTGTTTAAGGGCCTATAACAGAATTCTGGTTAGTGAAATTCTGGACAAAAAAAAAATGTTTCCTATGGAGGGCACACAGCATCGAATGACCACGGATACAATATGGGGACTCTGACGTGTGTATCTGTACTAACTAGGGCACAATTTATAATATGCTAAGAAAACTTTAAAAATCAAAGTCACAAAATGAGTATTTTTAGCACAGCTAGCAACAGCTACTTGTTTTAAACTATCATTCCATTTCTGATGACCAAATTATATTTGACCATAATTAAAAAACATAACTTTAAAATAACATTACAAAACCATGGCTACAACAGAACTACGTTCCATCAAATGAAGGAGAAGTCACAGATGTGTGCCGCATGGCACTGTAGTTTTTCAAAGCCCTTTGGAAAGGCTCCTCCAACCACGTTCACGTGTATCGACTGAAAACAGGCCTCTGCTCAGTGTGCTTCCAGAAAGACTTGAAATCCGTGTCGATCGTCCAAAAGCCTGACAACCACTCAATGCTGATCACTGATCAAGTATTTTTGTTGGATTTTCCGACCAGCGTAATAGTGGAGCCCCTTCTGAAGCAGAGACGTGGCGGACTCCGACTATTCCACTGCGGAGAAATGCTCAACTTAAAACGAAAGCGGACACAAGTGACAGCTGGAAATGGCTGAATCACTGTACCTTTACACACGACCAGAAATCTCAGTTCTGCTGTACACTATTTGGTACTTTTTGATTCAGTAGTTGGGGTAAAAAAAAGTTTCCGTATTCAAACATATCTACAGAGTATTGATATAAAATGTGTGAATATATACATTTAATACACACGCACGCACCCACTCACTCACTCACTCACTCACGTATCGAGAAACCAGCACTTACCCACATCCCTGTTTCCACGAATGACTCGACAAATCGTTACTTTAAGACCAGCTTAGATGCTCTGAGGCCGCAGCGTCCGGAGACAGAGGTCAGACGCGAGCCCGCACTCAGGCTGGATTAGACTGTTCCTCCTCATGATTTCTGACGAGTAGTAACACCGCTTATAGAACAACTACATCTCAATAACTTAGGAGTCAGAGTATAAAACCAGTGTCGTGAACATTTAACTCTCTCACGGCGTGAAGGACATTCCTGTTTTCATTCTATTTCCACTGATGATAAGAGTGCACCAAACTAGATCACACTGAACTGTACAAATGATCTTTACTCTTAATCTAAACAAACATGTGTCAAAACATTCTGAAATGCGGCGTCCTTGGATTTCTTCATCTTCTCAATCGCTCGATGCAGGTCCTGCTGTTGCACAGGCCGGATTTCATCTTCATCGCGGCTAAGACACAGACAAAACCGCCAGATGGTCAAATAACTTTCAAATACACCTCCCTAAAACATCCTCCTGAGATTAAGAAATGAAATCTTTGTCCCACCTAAGACCCCCAAGGACAGCCACAATTATGAGCTTCATGTGAATGCTTCCAGAATTTTCTGTGCAGACACAAGCTGGGGAGGATGTTTTTAGAAGCACGGGCTGCTGGGAGGGAGGGGGCCAAAATGGCCGGCTGTAACTCAGTGTTGCAGATGTGGTCATGAAAACCAAATGCCTCACACTAAGAACCAAATGCAGAATGTTGGCACAACGCGGAAATATTAGATAAAGGTGTGCAGTTTATGTGGGCGTAGAATTCCCATCAAGGAATCAAAAATTATTCCCATGAAAACTGAAATTAAAAGTAGCATTCTTGGGTATATATTCATGTACATATTTAGCATGTGACAAACTAAAAATAAAATTCTTTGCTGTTAGTAAAAAACCAACTAGCCTAAACCTCCCCTATTCAATAATGAGAAAAACAAAATCCAATATATAATGTCTCCTTGTAATTTACAAACATTTAGGGAAAAAGTTACGATAAGCCAAGTCTAAGACCCAGATTTTTCATCCTGACATATAAAATTTTCAAAGGCTTTGAGGACAGCAGAAAAATAGGACTTTCTTTATTAACGTAACTTATTCACACAAAACGTATTCATAAGTTGTTTCTCCTCCTCTCCTCATTTTCTTACACACAAGAATAAAAACCTTTGGCAAGTAGACTCTTGGCTCCGGTCAGAGGTCAAAAGTATTCCCAGCATCAGCATTAGGGGAGCTGGAATAATCCAGCAACAAATAAATGAAGTGAGCCTCTCCATAACGGGGCCCCAGGGAGCACTGAAGGCAGGTGCGGAACTAGGGCAAACATAGCTAACCTTTCTTTCTACACCAAGCGAAAGAGTTTTTGGTGAAGCTTGCCATGGCGATGCACCGTCATTAAAAACATGGTCATTAAGAACATGGCACCACCAGCATATCCAAGTCTCCTGGAGTGAGAGCCTCGGTGGCGGATGAGGGAGGAGGCCTTAGAAAAAGGGGCCAGAGGCAGAGAACTCATTCAACATGAGGCCCCAAAGTACAACAGTGTGCTAAGAGTTACAGGAACTCTTCATCAGAAGGTCAATACTCTGAAAAGAGGCTTAGAAACGCAGTGTTAGGCTGGCCCAGGGCAAGCGGCCTTCTGGGAAAGGTCCTTGCAGGACACAGTTCATGGGGGCGGACTTGAGCCGGCTCACTAGCGTCTCTGGTGAAACAGCCGGGCACAGAGCTGGTTTCTCAAACTCGTGCTCTGAAACGGCTTTCGAGTGAAGTTTGCCCCAGTGACAACAGTCTGTTTAGTACACGCATTACTGTTAACACACTGAAGTCTAATCCCCAGCAATGGCCCCCAGGCCCACTCACGGGGGAAATCCCTGGAAGAGCACAGGAAATGGAACTAGGACTTTCAAGTGCAAAGCAGTCCGGGAATCCTAGAGAACCCTCTTTCCTAGGAGTAAGTAAGCCTAAGCTGCCGTCGGCCTCCTGTGACCCAGTGCGGGGATTTTTGGCAAACGTGCGGCTTCTGTTTCTTCCTCTTCCTTCCAGAGCCTCCCCACAACCCCCGTCCCCAACTCGCTTTCAGAACTTCCCTTTAGGAAGAAAAAAGGGCAGTTCATAAAGTTGGGGAGATTGTTAATTCAAGTTCACCTTTTATTCCATAAGCAGAGTTGGTATTGTAAAGAAAAATAAGGGAAACCACCCTGAAAGGTCTAAAAGGGTCTGAGAAATAGGAGATGATACCTTTCTTCCGATGTAGAGTTAACATACTCCCGGACACACAGGAGGGCGGCGTCCCTGCACATCTCCTTCAGGTCACTGCCCGAGAAACCGTCCGTCTCCTGGGCGACTTCCAGCAGGTCCACGTGCCTGTCCACCTTTCACGAGGAAAAACAAACGTGAAAAGTGCTGCAGAGCATGAGCTAGCCACTGTCCTTCCACGTAAAGAATGTTGAGCATGTTGGAATAGTACGGAAGGAGAATCATCCAAAAATACTTTGTTTCTACTTTTCCTTTAGCCATAAAACCTGGAGTTTTGAAATCTAATTGTCATGAACTGCCATTACGACTGGAGTATTAAATAAAGCCTTACTCGATAGATCATGAAGCGAGAGGGAAGAACAGACACTCCAACACTGTCGGACTCTCCTTGGCGCCTCTTAGGAAGGTCCTGAGTTGCAGGACTGCATTCACCATTCTTGGCAAACAGCCCGCATCAAGTCCCGGGTCCATGACAGCAAACCTATCAACGGGCGCTTGCTTGCCCTTTGGCCGCAATGCTCTGTGTTTACCAGCCCAACACCCAGCGTAATAGTCTCGTTCCTCAACGTAAGCTTCGGTCACCGTCCTGGGCGCACAGCAGGCCTAGGAGAGTACACACTAGGCTTCCATGTAGGTTGAGAAGAGAAAATGAGCAAGAACGACGTCCTTGTATTAGATGATGCATACGTGTCACTCGCCACGCTAAGCACTCTGCATGTTAATTAGTTTCAGGGGACCCTGCCAGGCAGTGTTCTTGTTCTGAGGGAGCTTAAATACACTGCCCGAGGTCACACCAGAGCCGGGCTGTGGACACGCTGTGGTTAAGGTCCAGCCGAACTCTTCCCCTGCATAGCTGACCATCTGCCTTAACAACACTTACTTTCTTCCACCGACCTGAAATGCCACCTCTGTGAGTTATTAAATGCCCACTGGGTAAGCCCCAGTGTTTGAGTAACACTGGCAACCGTGCACGAGACTGGGACGCCAGACGGTGTGGGGTCTACAGTCAGCTCTGCAACTGTGACCTCACGCGACGCCGGTCTCCTCATCTCTAAAAGTGGGGGTTGAATGAGGAGATACCCCACATTCTTTGTGAACAGAAGTGAACGCAGGAGGTAGGTGTGGGGCTGGCAGTAGAGCTAAGCGAAAAAAATGGTAAACACGGAACTAAATAAGTTTTAATAGGGGCGCCTTGGGGGGCTCAGTTGGTTGGGCATCAGACTTCGGCTCAGGTCATGACCTCACGGTTGGTGGGTTCAAGCCCCGCATCGGTTTGTGAGTTCGAGCCCCACATCGGGCTCTGTGCTGACAGTTCAGAGCCTGGAGCCTGCTTCAGATTCTGTGTCTTCCTCTCTCTCGCTGCCCCTCCCCCACTCGTACTCTGTCTCTCAAAAATAAACATCAAAAAATTTTTTTAATAAATAAAGCAAGCAAGCAAGCTTTAATACATACACAGTAGTGACAGTCATTTAAAATTTGGGGTGGGGAAACAACGTGGAACTAAAATGTGAGACACAGAACATGTGAGACAGGGAACATCCACGCAGAAACATTTGAAGTAAAATTATAGTATCAGGAAGAGGGAGGAAATAGTGTTAACCTGGACTATAGGTATATATAAAAAAATTTTAAGGGTACCCGTAAAAGATAAAAAGAGAATGTGTACCTTCCGAAACAGCAGAAGAAGAGGAAAAAAGGGAAGAAAACACAAGAGTGGGGGTGGGTGGGCAAAAAACAAAAAGCATAATACATAGAAAGTACTAGAGTAAGAAAGAATGAATCAGAGCTTATCAGTGATCCCCACAAATGCAAATAGGCTAGGCTGGTGAAAGCCCATTAGACTGTATAAAAAACCAAAATGCAGTTAATTTGAGGTTTAGAATGGTCACACCCCGTCCAAGGGGAAAATAAAACAGATTTGGTGTTCAGTTTTAAAAGAAAAAAAGTTCAAAACAAAAGGTTGAGAAAGGACAGACAAGGCAAATATTAACCAAAAGAAAGCTAATTTAGTTCTATTCTCATCAGATCAATAGAATTTTACTCAACACACATAATTTGGAATAGAAATCATTAAATAATAAAAAAATAATACATCAGAAAAATACAACAACTCTGCACTGATATGCATTTAATAAAATATGGCCCTGAAATACATACAGCAGAAATGAACATAAGGACAGGGTGAGATGGACAAATGCACAGTAATACTGGGAGATGTTTTCTTTAAGATCTTAAGTAATCTCTACACGCAGCATGGTGCTCGAACTCACAGCCCCCGAGACTGACAGTCCCAATCTCGAGTGAACTCCCGTATCATGTACTGATGGATCAGACAGTGAGCACTTCTAGGTACAGTGAGCGCCTGTGATCTGATGTACACAACAGAAAACATGACGAACTCACTACGGGACTTCTGTATAATTTGGATATTGGTCCCCTGTTGGTCACAGGGTTGTAAATCTGTTCCCGGGGGCTTTTCTTTCATTCTGTGCATGTTACCTCGTCATGCTTCTGATTATAATCAGACCTGTCTATTCTCTTCCTGGGAAGCATACGCTCCCTTGTATCTGACAACCCTTCTTACTTGTGCACAAACACACGGCACCAGACATGCAAGAATCTAATTTCTCTACAGTTTGTAAAACTCACGGAAGAGTAAAAATAACCTACACCTGCACACGCATCACGTGTCCATCCACACACAACCACGAAACAAATTTCCACTACCCATCAGGACAACGGGCTACCAGTGACAGTGACTGCAGGACATGGGAAGCAAACATGTTAAGATCACCCGTTAAATCCGGGTGGTGGATATAAGGTTGTGTCTGTGTATACAATATTCCATACATTAAAAAAACTACTTAAGAGGGGCGCCTGGGTGGCTCAGTCGTTTAAGCGTCTGACTTCAGCTCAGGTCGTGATCTCACGGTTTGCGGGTTCCAGCCCCGTGTCAGGCTCTGTGCTGACAGCTCAGAGCCTGGAGCCTGCTTCGGATTCTAGGTCTCCCTCTCTCTCTGTCCCTCCCCTGCTCACACACACTCTCTCTCTCTCAAAAATAAACAGTAAAAAAAATAAGGGGCGCCTGGGTGTCTCGGTTGAGTGGCTGACTTCAGCTCAGGTCATGATCTCACAGTTTGTGAGTTCGAGCCCCGCGTCGGGCTCTGTGCTGACAGCAGGCCTGGAGCCTGCTTCGGATTCTGCGTCCCCCCCCACCCTCCGTCCCTCCCCTGCTCATGCTCTGTCTCTCCCCCTCTCTCAAAAATAAACATTAAAAAATAAAACATTAAAAAAAACCTACTTAACACCTTCCAAATTGTACTCTGAAATATTAACAATCTGTCTTCCTCACTTAAACAATCAACGCCTCCACCCCATCTTTTGGCCATACTTTGTTGGGCCACACTATGTTCTAACCACTCACAAATCTTGTGCACGACACAGCGATAAAGTTACAAAGCGATAAAGATGAACAAAGCAACTTTGAGAAAATATCAAAGAGGAGAAGATTCCAGGCAGCGGGGGAGCAAGATGAACAGAGGCAGCATGCCATAATGGTTGAGAGAAAGGCTCCATCACTACTTTGCTACATCGGCCTGGGCAATTTATTATAGAACTTCTCTGAGTTTCGGTTTCCTCAACGTAAAATAGTATCAACATGTGCTCCTCAGATGAACTGAGGATTAAGTAAAACAATGTAAATCTCACCACTATGCTAGGTACACAGCAAATAATCGGAAAGTAACCCTTTTTATAACAGCTAGTAGATAAACCATAAAGTCATGGGAACTGTTTTCATTAGGCATTCCTTACACCCGTGCCGAATGTCATCCTAAAAGGATTTCCAAAGGTGCTACTCTTAAAAAAAAAAAAAAAAAAAAAAAAAAAAAAAAAAAAAGGAATAGATATTCCTTGATATAGATATTCCATTGAATAGATATTCAATGACAGTAATGAATTATTGTCCTTTTTTTGTTAAGTGTAATAATGGTTATGAGATTAAGTCAAAAAAGAAAAGAATTATTTCTTTTAGAAGTGAAACTAAAATATTCACAGATGCAGTGCAATGGGAAACCTGGGGAGTGGGGAAGTAGGGCAGCGAGGGGCACAATCACCCTGACAGTGATTCATGGAGGAAAACCACAAAATACAAGCAACCCGCCCTATGGGAATCTATCAGGTTTTTTAGTTTGGACAGCAAGTTCAAGGAGTGAGTTTATTTTATTTACTTATTTTGTTTAAGTAAGCCCTATGCCTGATGTGGTGCTTGAACTCATGACCCCGCAATCAAGAGTCGTGTGTTCCACCGACTCAGCCAGCCAGGCGCCCCTCAAATAGAGCTTAGATACAAAGTTTAGGATGGTGAAGAATGCCATGTTATTCAAACCTCAGAAGCCAAAAACGGGGGAAAAGAATCCAGCAAGTTAAGAAAAACAAACCAGGAAAAAATACTTCAAATCATATCAACTAAGAGAATTCTCTCTAATATATTAGAGTTCCTATAAATCCCTAAGCACAAGAACACTGCAACAGAAAAATCGGCCAAGAATATGAATGGGTGTTTCACAGAAAAAAACCTCAAGAGGCTCTTAAACACGAAATGCTCATTTCATCCTTAAGAATACAATGAGATACCATTCTCCACCTAGATCACGGGGGCACAAAGCCCCACCGCATTCGTCGGCAAGGCAGCCGGGGAGGCGCTAAGGCTGCTGGTGTGAGAGTACATCAGCGCGGAATCTGGCAAGAGCCACCAGAATTCTAAATCAGATCCTGTGATCTAGCAATTCCTTTTCTGGAAAATCACCCCTACTAACATCCCTGGACAAGTGCGAAGTGACATATGTTCAAGGTTGTTATTCAATACGGCATTTTTGTGGTAGTAAAAGACTGGAATCAACCTGAATGTTCTTCAGTATGGCACTGATTTAATGAGCCGTGGTATATCCAGACAGTGGAGTCCTATGCAACGCAAAAACGAGAGAGAGAACGAGAGAGAGCGACTGAGCGCACAGAGTAAAGACACTATCTGCTAATATGGAAAGGTCTGCAAGATGAGTGACAAAAGCAATGCACAGGACAGGGTATGCAGTCTATTAATATGGCTTATGTAGGAAAAGGAAAAGGAGTAACAGTATATCCTACGTGCTGTTACAGACTGGGTCATCTGAAGGGACACAGAAGAAATGTAGGAGGAGAAGTGGGATTCTTCTCTGAATACCATTTAACGTACATGTTTTAATTCTGAAGGATGTGACCTTAAATACAGAACCCATTTAAATTTTGATTATCATACCCTTTTAAATCTCAACTGCAACTTCAAAAAATATCGTAATCAAATAAATAAAACCCATACTGCTGTACAAAAATAAATGTATCTTATATAACTGAAGAACAGCCTAAAAATATCAAAGATATGAAACACAGCACTTTAAAAAAAAGCAGACCATCTTTAATTAGTTCAAATGGACCATGGCTAATGCGTTACATGAACGGCCAACAGTTTTACAGTGATTTATGTCAAGTACAAAGCTGTTTATTCTCCAATTACTTTTTCATTTCTAAAACGGTTTTATGAACGTAAACATATTTACAGGTTGGGGGAAAATGTAATTTTCTACTTACGTTTTCATTTTTCAAGATGAGTCTCAGGATTGCTTCTCTTTGTTTCAGAGCCTAAAACCAGAATCATTTCCAGTTAGCATTTAACAAAACTAAGGATCAACTAGTTTTCGTGATATTTCTTCTTTCCTCTGTAAACTATCTGACAATACTTGCAGGAAACGCCAGAAACTCTAACAAAAATCATAAAATATGTTGGCTAAGCAAGGTCTAGATTCTAGACTCTAGAGTAATTGTGGTCAACCTACTGAACTCCTGTCTTCTTATTCTGAACCCCCAGCGATCAGCACAATGTCTGGGAAACAACATGCCCTTCAATGTCTTTCCTCTACGGCTCTGGCAAACGTCCTTTTCTTCATTTACACAATTGGACAGGATGGCGGCGATGTAGGCTCGGTTCCTCCACGTCTGCCCACCGCTCCCTCACTCGCTAATTTATACCAGTCAGTGTTTGTTTGGCGTTGGCGGTACACGTGTTTGTATACTTTCCACCCGAGCGATGGCTCACATTATATCACAGAACAGGCATTTTGATAGGATACCTTACATAGAAAGTAAATATAAAGGCTTTAAAAATGTATTATGGCTGAACTCATTCTTGTTCTCACAACCACTGAAGACACAGCTGGTTACCACCAGTATCAAATCAAATGACCGGGAAAAACGCAACCGAACCCTGCTGTTCCCGTAATTCAAGATGGTTAAGTATGAAGGTAAATTTGGTATGTTATGTGATGACCAATGACTACTCTTTGTGAATAACCACTCAATTTGGAGAAGAGTTTTAAGGTAAGGTTAATCAGATACTTCGACATCAGAGTTCTGCGATAAGAAGAAAATTACCCTATAGAGTATATGTATCCACTAAAAATGGAATGAAAAGGGGGTTACAAAATCCCAGTTTGTACATTAACAGCATACAAATTTGTAACAAGTTTGACAACCCATTTTGGTAACTAACACAATTAATATGTTAAAATGAGAACTGTAGTAAAGGCTACCTTGTGAGTTGTTGTATCCTTGTTCTATTCTACTGTGTATCAAAAACCTGTTTCCTGTCGGACTCCAGACAGAGATTCCATCAATGTAATCTTTGTCTTCAGATCCACCGAGGGAAGGAAATTAATTTTCTTTAAAAACGTCCTGCTGTCTTGCCAACGCAAAAGCCCGATTCATAGGCAAGGCAGACAAAAGCCACGTAAACCTGGAGGCAGCCTACTTCTCCAGCCTCGGGTCCCTCTGCTTCCCGGACGCCCTGCCTGAACTACCCCCAGAGTCTCAGCAAATACACATTACCTTTCACACATTCTTGCCTTTGCTCGCCTCCCCCGCGTATCAAACTCCTGCCATCCTGGATTCTGTAAAGCTTACTACTACTCAGACAGAATTAGTGGTTTTCAGCATCATTTCAGGGTCTCAGTTCTTCAAACATTCTTTTGGTAAGTATCTTTTATGTCATTCATTTACGTGTCTGCCTCCCGTGCCACCCAGAGCTAAGGACAGGGGCCGTGCTCCATTCCCCGGAGTCTGGTGGGTGCCTGACACAACCCAGTGCTCAACGCTAGTCACACTAAATAAATTTAGTGTGAATTTCAGCAAGGTGAATTTCTCCATTGCTGTAGCAGGTGAATCTTCTAAGAGCGGCACACTCTGAGCATGTTCTCTCTCTGAGAGGCCGAGGTCTTAGCTACAGCAAATAACTGATCAGAGTAAGAGGCCACAACCCTCAATTTTAGGAAACCACGTTTATTGCCACACACTGGTACGTTGTGGGATACACAGTGGGACAGATGTTTTTTAGCCAGAGACTCTCAGGGGTATTATAATCTTTTATTTCAAAATTTGAAAGGATTGACACTAAAAATTCCTCTACACAGCTATACATGTAACACGCGGACTGACTGTATGGTGCGCATTTTCAATGATCAACCCTGTTTTTTCCCTCTTCCATCGAAAGGCACCCAAAATTCAAGATTTGAGGATTCTGTGCAAAAATTATGTAGAGTACCAGTAAGTTATAATCGCCTACTCGAGGGTACTTCTTAACTGACAGAAAAGGATGCTAGAAAGAAGATAGCCCTGGTCCAGTACACCCTTACATCTACATTAAGTTAAAGTGTAATATCTTAGCCACTGGTTAATCATTAATCCTATCAAAGGGAAACACAGATTACAATCGACAACAATCAATCAGATAAATCCAGTTCTTGTCAGCCTTCTGCACATGATCTTAGCCAAAAGGCCGAGAAGCGACTTGTCAGCCTTCTGAACAGAACAATTCTTTAACCCCATCCCTCCGAATTTTATCCTGTGCCAAACCAAAATTATAACTTCAATTTTCTATGTACTTTCTCAGACAACGTGCTACAGTCTAAAGAAAATCAAACAGGTGGCTAAGCACACGAGGTAAGTATAGACTCTGAAGGGAAGCAAATGACACTCATCTTAGGAAAGAAAGAAGAAAAAAAGCAAGACAGAGTGGAAAGGACAAATAATTATAGGGACTCTTACCCCATTCCTTTCCTGCCTGCCATAAATAGTAAGTCAATCCTATTAAAAAAAGATCATTCCTGGGGTGCCTGGGTGGATCAGTCAAATGCCTCACTTCAGCTCAGGTCATGATCTCACAGTTCATGGGTTCGAGCCCCGCGTTAGGCTCAGTGCTGACAGCTCAGAGCCTGGAGCCTGGAGCCTGCTAAAGATTCTGTGTCTCCCTCTCTCTCTGCCCCTCTCCCACTTGCACTCTGTCTCTCTCCAAAATAAAAAATAAACATTAAAAAAATTAAAAACCAAATCATTCCTTTCCTGTAAAAAGCTGAGTGTCTAACAATACACAACATCAATCACAAGCACTTACAGGCTGGTTGATATGAAACCTCGTAGGCATTCTTCTCATTATGGCCGAGTCAAGGTCCTGAGGACGGTTGGTGGCCCCCATAACTATGACCTGGGTGGGCATAGAAAGAAAACACAAGGCATTAAATCCACTGATAATGCACCTTTTAGGATATTACTACTAGGGCTTAGAAGCTATGGAAAAATAAGGAGTGTTTACATCTTCTTTAAAAAATGACTTTAATCTAGTATTACTCAAAAATTTATACATACAAGTCAAAGTTAATCCTAAATGGATCCAATGATGGCAAAAGTGGTAAGACTGATGCATTTCACCAGAATTTTAGTAACTAATATACTGTTTAGTTACTGAAGAATTATGAAGATTTAAAATAAAAAGTATTTTGCAATATATGGTTGCTCAGTGGCTACACACTGAATAACTAAAAGCCATTTAGGTTACAGCTTGGGAGTCTATACAGGGGATACTTCGCGTCCTTCGATACTAAAATTAAATCATTTCCCCTGAGTCTAAGGATTCTGGTGACGGTAACAGGTATCGTGTACTTTTACCTCTAGATTTCACACCACTATCTCATGGCACTGTCAGCCCTGCCGGTGATGTCTTCTCAATGCTACAATAAAACCTCAAGTGATCAAACTTTCAACAAGGGCAAAAATTAATCAGACAAATGCTGGGCAGAATTTAAAAAAGAAAAAAGAATTAGGTGCTTGGCTGGCTCAGTCCGTAGTGTGTGTGACTCTTGACCTTGGAGTTGTGAGTTTGAGCCCCATGTTGGGGGTAGAGATTACTGAAAAAATAATTAATTTTTAAAAAAAGAAAAGAAAATGCTGGTGACCTGCCAATCTCTGGGCCTATGTCACTTTACTCATAAAGGATATAGACATGAAAAATCAATGCAAATAAAGACAGAGATATCCAAAATAAGTTAATTTCTGGAAGCCCTCAATATTAGCATTATTGTTGGTATTTTTTATATAACCCAATAACAGCCCACATCTGCTACCCAAAATGAAATTTATCAGTATTCTAATGGAAACTTTTCTTTAATATAATTTTATTTCAGCCTAAGAGGTTCTCAATTTCTGAAATAATCTGAAATCTAACTTCCAGAACATGCTGAAAGATCCATTAAACCTTACATTCTACTTCTACTCTACATTTAATGACATTCAAGAGACAAATTATTTTCAATTTAACTGTTGACAGGTTGCCACCTAGAGGGAAAAAATGTAAATACAAAGGTAAATTTGAGAAATGTTAGTTCCACAATATAATGCAATTTTGTATTTAAATTAAGTGGTCCTAAAATCAAAATATTAAGGCTCTTACCTATTTTTCAAATTTATTGACTTTCCACAACCCTATAAAATTAGTAAAGTAAAATTTCCATCAAATGTAAAACAAAGAAGCCCTAAAAGTGACCAAAGGAACTAAATGCATAAGATAATGTATGAGTAGAAGAACATCTTGAGATACAGTATACATTATGTGTTAGAAGAGGTTCAAAGTGATTTGGAAGCTTGCGGAAGACTGACCACATCAACTTAAAATAAAAACAAAGCAAAACCCAGTATGGCAGATGGGACGCTAAAAATTAGGATCAAGGAGTCTAAACAAATCCAGCACAACACAGTCTAATGGATACATACAGGATGATACAGGTACTCAGGATGAAGAAAAAGCAAGTGATTCAAACTACCTGCTTCCCTTAAAGAAGCTCTTTCAAGCAGTGATTTTAAGGGGCAAAAACGGATCAACTGCACACACACATCTTAACTCTAGTGCAAATGAGCAAAAATCCAAAATGGGAAGAAACAGTACTGTTTTAGTGTTTAAGCAGAAAAATTAGTGCTTTGGTTGACTTTTTAGAATCTTTACAACATGTGATGCTTTATCATTTAACATTTCAAACAATCAGATCTAAAAATATGCCTGAAACCTTTACCTACGTCAGCAACTACCCTACATACACAGTTAAGTTGTATGTCTCATGTCTTAGCAGATGAAGAACATGTCATCAGGTACCTCTGACCCCCAGTGTGGGTGGTGGCTACCTCAGACCCCCAGTGCCGGTGGCGGGTACCTTTGGACCCCCAGGGCCGGAAGTGGGTACCTCGGACCCCCAGTGCGGGTGGCGGGTCTGACTGGGCCACTCGGCTACCTCTGTTTCCACTGTAGGATATCACACATACAAGAAAAAGCTGGGGTACTGGGCTTGATCCGTAACCACAGAATAGATAATTTTAGAGAAAGCCGGACTGGTTCGTTCATATGAAAGAATATGTCTAAAACTAATATTCAAGTTAACATCAATTTTAATCCCCTCAACGCACAAAAAAGGTTGAAAAAATTTGTCAGCTTTATAAAAAATTAACATCTTCATTTGCTAGGAAGGTTTATCACAGTGAAAACAGTACATTGTTACTATCAGTGTAATAAAGAATGACGGTTCTGAAAACTCAGTGTTGTTTCATATCAGAACCATGCTGTGTGGCTCTGGAGAATACTTCATCCAAATGCTATTTTCTTCACTTCTAAAACTACACTGTGATACGAAATAATATTAAACGATTTTCTCTTACATGGGCTAACTATTCAATAGTCTAAGTGTTTTCAATACTGTTGCTTAGGAGGATCATCAGTTTTTGGAAACCTGTAAACTATTCCCATTTTGAACAGATTTATTAGCACCAATTACTAATAACATTGTTTCTATTACCATCACCTAAATTTACAGATGTTGTACTTTGTTTTCTATCACCCAAACACTAACGGCAACTTTCCCTCATAATGAAATTATATTTTCATAAAGGTGATGTAGAAGGAGGACATGTGGCTTAATATTCTCTTTAAGGATGGTGTTTTAATTTTTGATTTATGGTAATGTGGTGGATGTAGGAGATCCTTAAGCCCTCCAGCTATAAAACAAAAATAATAAAGTATAAAAAAATCTCAATCAATCAACAAATCTGCAAAAATGTGAAGGAATTAAGATAAGGCCAACAGTGAAGTCTACACATAAGGGAGGCAAGGGAGGGTAGAAGCTGCCCACGTACCACACAGAAATGTACAGATCTTACGCAGTGGGGCTTGCACTGGACACCTTACAGGCTTAATGGTAAGAGGCCACCCTACATAAAGCTGGGACTCATGAAGTAGGAGGGTCTGAAAACAGTGTGAAATATTAGAAAACGCATTCAGTAGAGTCAAGATTTGGTTCTTGGTCAGATGTATAAACACACACACACACACACACAAAATCCCTACGATTTCATGGTTCTTCACCAGCTAACCTGGATCTCAGACCTGAATTTACCTAGTGTTGAAAAAAATCTGGCAGAAGACAAAAAAAAATCCTCTGAGGAGCAACAGACCTTCAACATAGGTTCCAAAAATCTATGCACACGGTTTTACCAAATATGACTTTTCCCATGAAATCACAAAACACACAAGCAAAAACCACATAAAGTCAAAGTACAGAACCAGATGTATAGTCATATGTTAGAATTGCTGAATAGACTATAAAATTAGTATGTTAACATATTTAAAGGAATAAAAAAAATCACATAGCAAATACTTGTTAACTGGTACTAAGTTATACCAGGCAAGTTATAAGCACTTCACTTCCTTAAAACCATTCACCAGTTTGTAGTGGATGCTATCCTTCCCTTTTTTATAGACAGTACTCCCTCCATTCAGATACAAAGTGACTGTATTATCTGATCAAGGTCACACAGCTAGTTGATGCCAGGACTCTGGTTCTCTAATCCAATTGGAAACATGAGTTGATGGGTCAGAGCCCATCAAAACTGACCCGTCAGACTTCAAGAAGGATCTAAAAGAATCTCTAGGACTAAAAAATGTAAGTGAACTAATAAGCTCAATAAAAAGGTTAACTCTAGCAGAAGAGATGCAACTCAACTTAGTTTAGTTAAACTAAGTTTTAGTTAAACTTTAGTTTAATTGGCCAATTAGACTAACAAAAACATTTCTCAGAATGTAGCACAAAGAGAGAAAATACGAAAGAGAGATAAAACGCGCGCAGTGTAAACAGGAACATCCAACGGGCATCCCACAGGAAGATCGCATGGTCACGGAGGGAAACGGTATGTGAAGAATGGCTGCATTTTTCAGTTCTGGTTCTGGAACTGCCATTTCCAGGAACGTGGCAGAAAAACAAACATGCGGGGTGAGGTGTTTGTTTGTTTTTTTTCTTTTAATGAAAATACATTACTGTTCTGGCAGGAAAGTATGGATTATTCAGAGGCAAAGAACTAGGAGAAAATGGAAACTGCCAGAGGTACATTGAACAAGACAGGTGGCTCTCCCTCTGGGGCCATACCAGGGGACCTTGGTTCCGGTTTTCAGGGCCCACAGGGCACAGAGACAAAGCGTAGGATAAAAGACTTTCATAAAAGCGGGATGCTAAGGAAAGTACACGGGCAGGAAGTGGGAAAGTGTGTGAGTTCCAGCAACTAATGAAAGTAGTAAAGTGAAACTAAGGTGACAGGAACTGAGAGGAGGGAGTGTAAGATTCACGCTAAAGGGTCTAAACACGCACAGAGTACCCACAGCCACTAACTAGTTGTTTCCTTTCCCTCAGAGGAGAGACTTCACCCTGGTTTTCTCTTTTCTGTAGTATTTGTTTCAGGCACTTAGGCAATCTTTTAACATTGTGTTTAACATAAACCCTCAAAATGACCAAAAGTATACACAAACCATTCTTTCAGATCCCCGTCACTTAATGGTAAGTATAAATAATTATTAAAAACAAAAACAAAAACAAAGAACTTCTCAACAAAACCAGAAGGTGGTTCTTTGAAAGAATTAACAAAATCGACAAACCACTAGCCAGTTGGATCAAAAAGGAAAAGGAAAGGACCTAAATAAAGTCAAAAATTAAAGAGGAGAGATCACAATCAACACAGCAGAAATAAAAACAATAATAAGAGAATATTATGAGGAATTATATGCCAATAAAATGGGTAATCTGGAAGAAATGGACAAATTCCTAGAATCATATAAGCTACCAATAGTGAAACAGGAAGAAATAGAAAATTTGAACAGACCCATAACCAGTAAGGAAATCGAATTAGTAATCAAAAATCTCCCAAAAAACAAGAGTCCAGGCCCAGACGGCTTTCCAGGGGAATTCTACCAAACATGAAGCCAGCATTACCTTGATTCCAAAACCAGACAGAGACCCCGCTAAAAAAGGAGAACTATAGACCGACTTCCCTGATGAACATGGAGGCAAAAATCCTCAACAAGATTATTAGCCAACCGGCTCCAACAATACATCAAAAAAATTATTCACCATGACCAAGTGGGATTTATACCTGGGAGGTGGAGCTAGTTCGATATCCGCAAAACCATTAACATGATTCATCACATCAATAAAAGAAAGGAAAAGAACCGGGGCACCTGGGTGGCTCAGTCAGTTGAGCGTCCGACTTTGGCTCAGGTCATGATCTTACAGTCTGTGAGTTTGAGCCCCGCGTCGGGCTCTGTGCTGACAGCTCAGAGCCTGGAGCCTGCTTTGGATTCTGTGTCTCCCTCTCTCTGCCCCTCCCCCACTCATGCTCTGTCTCTGTCAAAAATAAAATAAACATTAATAAAAATTTTTTAAAAAAAGAAAGGACAAGAACCATATGATCCTCTCAATAGATGCAGAGAAAGCATTTGACAAAATACAGCATCCTTTCTTGATAAAAACCCTCAAGAAAGCAGGGATAGAAAGATCAACCTCGAGATCATAAAAGCCATATAAGAAAGACCCAACGCTAATATCATCCTCAATGGGGAAAAACTGAGAGCTTTCCCCCTAAGGTCAGGAACAAGACAGGGATGTCCACTCTCGCCACTGTTATTCAACATAGTATTGGAAGTCTTAGCCTCTGGAATCAGACAACACAAAGAAATAAAAGGCATCCGAATCGGCCAGGAGGAGGTCAAACTTTCACTCTTCACAGATGACATGATACTCTATATGGAAAACCCACAAGATTCCACCAAAAAACTGCTAGAACTGATTCATGAACTCAGCAAAGTTGCAGGATAAATTGGTTGCATTCCTATAAACCAACAATGAAGCAACAGAAAGAGAAATCAAGGAATCGATCCCATTTACAATTACACCAAAACCCATAAAATACCTAGGAATAAATCTAACCAACGACATGAAAAATCTATACACTGAAAACCATAAAAAGCTTATGAAAGAAATTGAAGACACACAAAAAATGGAAAAAGATTCCATGCTCCTGGATAGGAAGAACAAATGTTATTAAAATGTCAATACTACCCAAAGCGATCTACATATTCAATGCAATCCCTATCAAAGTAACACCAGCATTCTTCAGAGAGCTAGAACAAATAATCCTAAAATTTGTATGGAACCAGAAAAGACCCCGAATAGCCAAAGCAATCTTGAAAAAGAAAACTGAAGCAGGAGGCATCACAATCCCAGACTTCAAGCTATACTACAAAGCTGTCATCATCAAGACAGTATGGTACTGGCATAAGAACAGACACTCAGATCAATGGAACAGAATAGAGAACCTAGAAATGGACGCACAAACGTATGGCCAACTAATCTTTGACAAAGCAAGAAAGAATATCCAATGGAATAAAGACCGTCTCTTCAGCAAGTGGTGCTGAGAAAACTGGACAGCGACATGCAGAAGAATGAATCCGGACACTTTCTTACACCATACACAAAAACAAAGTCAAAATGGATGAAAGACCTAAATCTAAGACAGGAAGCCATCAAAATCCTCAAGGAGGAAGCAGGCAAAAACCTCTTTGACCTCAGCCACAGCAACTTCTTACTCAACACGTCTCCGAAGGCAAGGGAAACAAAAGCAAAAATGAACTACTGGGACCTCATCAAAATAAAAGCTTCTGCACAGCAAAGGAAACAATCAGCAAAACTAAAAGGCAACTGACAGAATGGGAGAAGATATTTGCAAATGGCAGATCAGATAAAGGGTTAGTATCCAAAATCTATAAAGAACTTATCAAACTCAACAGCCAAAAAACAAATAATCCAGCGAAGACATGGGCAAAAGACATGAATAGACACTTCTCCAAAGAGGATACCCAGATGGCCAACCGACACATGAAAAAATGCTCACATCACTCATCATCAGGGAAATACACATCAAAACCACAATGAGATACCACCTGACACCTGTCAGAATGGCTCACATTAACAACTCAGGCAACAACGGATGTTGGCGAGGATGCGGAGAAAGAGGATCTCTTGTGCACTGCTGGTGGGAATGCAAACTGGTGTAGCCCCTCTGGAAAACAGTATGGAGGTTCCTCAAAAAACTAAAAATAGAACTACCCTACGACCCAGCAACTGCACAACTAGGCATTTCTCCACGGGATACAGGTGTGCTGTTTCAAAGGGACACATGCACCCCCATGTTTATAGCAGCACTATCAACAATAGCCAAAGTATGAAAAGAGCCATCGATGGATAACTGGATAAAGAAAATGTGGTGTATATATACACAATGGAGTATTACTCGGCAATCAAAATGAAATCTTGCCATTTGCAGCTACGTGGATGGAACTGGAGGGTATTATACCTAGTGAAATTAGTCAGAGAAAGAAAAATATCATAGGACTTCACTCCTATGAGGACTTTAAGAGACAAAACAGATGAACATAAGGGAAGGGAAACAAAAATAAAATAAAAACAGGGAGGGGGACAAAACAGAAGAGACTCTTAAATACGGAGAACAAACTAAGGGTTACTGGAGGGGTCGTGGGAGGGGGGATGGGTTAAATGGGTAAGGGGCACTAAGGAATTTCCTCCTGATATCACTGGTGCACTATATGCTCATTTGGATGTAAATTAAAAAAATAATAAAATTAATAAAAAATAAATAAATAAAAATAAATAAAACCAACCAAAAAGTTAAAAAAAATTTTTTCTAGGCCCATAAAACTAAGTATTAAACATTTTGTATCAATGAAATATGAAATAAATTATTAAATGAATTGATAAAGTTTTACTAACAAATGACTGAACCAACAACAAAAAACTTCTCTAAAAAAGCCTAAGAAGTAGCCCACTAAATTTTCTCCTACCACCACCGCCAACCCCCACACCCGTCGCCACTGCCACCAGCACCCACTGCTGCCCCCCATCCCCCATCAGCACCCACCACCACCACTGGCTCAAGGCAGATTTCTTTCACACACCTGACAGCTGTGGTCAGTATCCAATCCATCCCACAGACTCATAAACTGAGCTTTCATCATGGCGGTAGCTTCATGGTCAGAACTTGAACGGTTTCGCAGAAAGGAATCTAGAAGGAAGAAGTCCTCAACCTTAGAAACTAATTTGAATTATTTACTCATCGTAAAACTTCAAATCATTAACAAAAAAATCAAAAGCTAACAAATTTGTGAAAGAGTACAAGACAAAGAGTTCAACTATGCCTTTTCATACGTTGGTCTGATACAACAATTTTGGCAAATAATTAAGAAATTAAAACGCAATCAACTCCCAATCTTCAATTCTTTCCTATCAATACATTAATGCCAACATATGTAAAGAAGTACAGGATCGGGTAATTAGAAGATATGGATCAAGTGGTGTCTTGGAGGAAGGTCTGTATGCTTTGGCCCTAACATCCCAGGTTATGTGCATCCTATGTATTCCTAATTGTGGGTCACACTCTTTTTCTTCACACGCTTTTCCTGGAAATAAAGAAAAATGGCATTGGAAAAATGTCAAAACACCATTCCGTGGGAAATGCAGGACAGAAAATGGTTTCGAACACACATGCTCGTAGGCATGTGCATATACGTGACACAATGTAAAGAAGCCAGCAAGAAAATACACCAGAATGCTAATCGCTTTAGTTATCTCTCAGTGACAGACTTGAGGACAATTTAAATGTTCTCTTGAACTATTTGCTGTCTTCCCAATTATCTACAAAGAACATGAAATGCTTTTAAAGAGGGGTAGGAGGAACAGTACATCCTAATTATGAAAAAAAGACAGGCATAAGTCCTAGATTTTCTAGTATAATCCTATTTCAAGTGCTTTGTCTTCTATTCCTTCAAATAACTAGCATTTTAGCACTGAAACTACAATCATACGTGTGAGTTACACAGAAATGCTTTGGTCCAAACTTAAAAAAAAAATTTTTTTTTTACAGGGTCTTCGGATGACAAATACACATTCTGGATTTTCTTTTGTAGTTTCAGTTTCATACAATCCGTCCCACTGTTGGACTAGGTACAAAACTAACCCATCTATTCTGGAGGTAGAAAATGTAGTCATTTTTAAATTGCTTCTTTTTAAAGATAATATGTGTCAGTACAGCTGCCAGCTAACCACCATAATTCTGCTATCAATTATTCCTAAATCATCTTCATTACTAAGAAGTTGGTTCTGGAAAAACAGCTGCTTGAAATAATATAAAAAACTTAAAATGCTGGATAAGTATAAATAACCTAACTGTATTAGTAATTACATCAAATGTTAAATGTAGGGGCGCCTGGGTGGCCCAGTCGGTTAAGCGTCCAACTTCAGCTCAGGTCATGATCTCACAGCTCATGGGTTCAAGCCCTGCGTCAGGCTCTGTGAGCCTGGATCCTGCTTGGGAACCTGTGTCTCCCTCTCTCTCTGCCCTGTCCCTACTTGCGCTCTCTCTCTCTCTCTCTCTCTCTCAAAAGTAAATAAACATAGAAGAAAAATTAAAGAAAAAATGTTAAATGTAAATGGTCTTAGAGTACCTACATAGGTGGTTGGGAAATCAGACTGGACAGTTAGGAAACCCAAATGTGTGCTGCTTACAAGAGACACTTTAAATCTAAGAGCTCAGAATGTTGCAAAGGATGGAAAAAGACATACATGTAAATACTAACAAAAAAGTTGGGAAAAAAATATTTTTAAAGTTAATGCATACCTGACAAATGGTGCTAGAACTGAACATCCATGTGCTAAAAATCTATCTAGACAAAGACCTTATACTGTGCACAACAATTAACTGAAAATTGATTCTAGATCTAAATGTAAAACACAAAACTGCAAAACGTCCAAAGATAACATAGGAGAAAATCTACGTGACCTTGGGTTTGGTGATGAGTTTTTACATACAACACCAAAAGCATAATCAATCCAAAAAAAAAAAAATAGTAAAGTTGGGCATTATTAAAATTTAAAAATGATCAAAAATGAACTACTGGGACCTCATCAAAATAAAAGCTTCTGCACAGCGAAGGAAACAGTCAGCAAAACTAAAAGGCAACTGACAGAATGGGAGAAGATATTTGCAAATGGCAGATCAGATAAAGGGTTAGTATCCAAAATCTATAAAGAACTTATCAAACTCAACAGCCAAAAAACAAATAATCCAGCGAAGACATGGGCAAAAGACATGAATAGACACTTCTCCAAAGAAGACATCCAGATGGCCAACCGACACATGAAAAAATGCTCACATCACTCATCATCAGGGAAATGCACATCAAAACCACAATGAGATACCACCTGGCACCTGCAGAATGGCTCACATTAACAAATCAGGCAACAACGATGTTGGCGAGGATGCGGAGAAAGAGGATCTCTTTTGCATTGTTGGTGGGAATGCAAGCTGGTGCAGCCCCTCTGGAAAACAGTATGGAGGTTCCTCAAAAAACTAAAAATAGAACTACCCTACGACCCAGCAATTGCACTACTAGGTATTTATCCAAGGGATACAGGTGTGCTGTTTCGAAGGGACACATGCACCCCCATGTTTATAGCAGCACTACTGACAATAACCAAAGTATGGAAAGGGCCCAAATGTCCATTGATGGATGAATGGATAAAGAAGATGTGGTATACACACAAACACACACACACACACACACACACACACACACACACACACACACACACACAAAGGAGTATTACTCAGCAATCAGAAAGAATGAAATCTTGCCATTTGCAACTACGTGGATGGAACTGGAGGGTATTACGCTAAATTAGTCAGAGAAAGACAAAAATCATATAACTTCACTCCTATGAGGACTTTAAGAGACAAAACAGATGAACATAAGGGAAGGGAAACAAAAATAATATAAAAACAGGGAGGGGGACAAAACAGAAGAGACTCAAAAATATGGAGAACAAACTAAGGGTTACTGGAGGGGTTGTGGGAGGGGGGATGGGCTAAATGGGTAAGGGGAACTAAGGAATCTACTCCTGAAATCACTGTTGCACTAGATGCTAACTAGTTTTGATGTAAACTTAAAAAAATAAAAAATAAAACAAGCTAAAAAAATGTTTTAAATGCTCAATAAAGAAAAACAAAATTAAAAATTCTTCCCTGTGGAAGACACTGGTAAGAGAAGAGATAAGCCAGGGTGCCTGGGAGGCTCAGTTGGTTGAGCATCTGACTTCTGCTCAGGTCATGATCTCATGGTTTGTGGGTTCCAGCTGTGGGTCAGGCCCTGTGGTGACAGCTCAGAGCCTGGAGCCTGCCTTGAATTCTGTGGCGCTTTCTCTATGCCCCTCCCCCACTCATGCTCTATCTCAAAAATAAACATTTAAAAAAAGAGACAGTGAGAGAGAGAGAGAGAGAGAGAGAGAGAGAGAGAGAAGAGAGAGAGTAAATACAAGCCACAGACTAGGACAAAAGATTTTCAAAATACTTCCCTGATAAAAAGTGTGTATCCAAAATATACAAAGAACATAAAATTAAATAATAAGAAAACAACCCAATTAAAAAATGGGCCAAAGACCTGAACACACACTTCAAAGATACATGGATGGCAAATAAACACATGAAAAGATGCTCAACGTCATATGTCGTTAGAGAACTGTAACTTTAAATGACAATGAGATACCGCTCGCTACATGCTTGCTAGGATGGCTAAATTCCAAAACACTGATAATATCAAGTGATGGACAGGATGCTGAGCAAGAGGACCGCTCATTCATTGCCAGTGGAACTGCAAAATCACACAGCCATCTTGAAAGTCAGTTTGGTAGTTTCTTACAAAGCTAGAGTTTCACTGTAGGATCCAGCAAACGCGCTCCCAGGCATTTACCCAATTGAGCTGAAAATGTATGTCCGCGCAAAATCTTGCACATCACTGTTGTTAGCAGCTTTATTCACAATCGCCCCAAACTGGAAGCAACCAAGATGTCCCTCAACAGATGAATGGATAAACAAACCGTGGTACAACCACACGATGGGAGTATTACTCAGCCATAAAAAGAAATGAGCTACTAAGCCACAAAGACACGGAGGAACCTTAAATGCATATTGCTAAGTGAAAGAAGCCAGTCTGAAAAGGCTACATACTGTATGATTCCAATTACAATATTCTGTAAAAGGCAAGATAGTAAAAAGACTAGTGGCTGCTGGGCTTTAGGAGTTTAGGATGAACAGGTGGGGCACAGGGGGTTTTCAGGGCAGTGAAACTATTCTGTCTGATACAGTAATGGTAGATACATGACATTATGCATTAGTCAAAGCCTGTAAACACAAAGAATGACCCTTAATATAAACTATGGACTTTAGTGACTAATAATGTAGCAATACAGGCTCATCAATTATAACAAATGTATCACACGAATGCAAAGTACTGATAATAGGAAAACTGTGTGTGTAGGGGATGTGTGTATGGAAACTTTCTACGTTCTGCTTTCTATAAACTTAAAACGGTTCTAAATAACAGAGCCCAGTTTAAAAAAAAAAAACAGCTTAACGAATATCTGAGATTGTAAGAAAGAGAGAAAAACAACCGTCAGAATTCAGGAAATATGTGGTGGGAGCATGAGGTGTCTGTGCCAACTGTGGACACGTGCACTCGTGGACACGGCAGGGAGGCAGGGACGCGTGTACCGCCTCGGCGTTCATGTCCACGCTGAAACCAAGCTGCTCAAAAGGATGTCCACTCACAGAAAGTGTAGACAAGAAAAAAAATCCTGCTCACTACTACAGGGAGTTAAAGACCAAGTCTGTCTTGTCTGGGCTCTGGGGGTAAACAGGTCTCCCCTGAAAAATAAAAAACTAAGGTCACAGGGGCTCTCCCTCAGGCACGAAGACTGGATTTGTGCGGTCATTCAGTCTAGGAACATCCACACTGAGAAATTATCATAAAAATTAGCCCTGAATGATCAGACTCCACACAAAGGCTCTAAGTGGAAGGTAGGAAAAGCACTCTGACTGTTCTTAGGCAACACAGAATTCTCCTATAAAAACAAGCTGTGCTCTGTCTCAAAAATAAATAAACGTTAAAAAAAAAAAAAAAAAAAAAGGGGGGCGCCTGGGCGGCTCAGTCGGTTAAGCGGCCGACTTCGGCTCAGGTCACGATCTCGCACTCCGTGAGTTCGAGCCCCGCGTCAGGCTCTGTGCTGACAGCTCAGAGCCTGGAGCCTGTTTCAGATTCTGTGTCTCCCTCTCTCTCTGCCCCTCCCCTGTTCATGCTCTGTCTCTCTCTGTCTCAAAAATAAATAAATGTTAAAAAAAAAAAAAAAATTTAAAACAAGCTGTAGGCTATCTAATGTTAGAAATGAGCCAAGGAAACAAGTTAGTATGAAACACTCAACAATACAAAGGAGAAGCAGAATTTCAGACAACAGAACAATCCAAAAAAACTATATATAAAAACAGTATGCTTAAAACTGAGACATAAGAGGGGGTGGTGCCTGGGTGGCTCAGTTGGGTTAAGCATCCAACTCTTGGTTTTGGCTCAGGTCATGATCTCATGGTTTGTGGGTTTGAGCCCCACTGACAGCACAGCCTGCTTGGGATTCTCTCTTTCCTCTCTCTCTGACCCTCCCCCACTCATGGTGTCTCTGTCTCTCCCAAGACAAATAACTTAAAAAACAAAAACAAAAACAAAAAAAACCCAAGACATAAAAGGGACTGAAATTCAAACAGAAGAGCAACTACAGTGAAAAAAGGGAAATTTAAAAAAGAACCAAATAGAACTTCTAAAGTTCAAATGTAATCAACAGAATACAAACCCAATGGCTGTGAGGTTAACATAGCCAAGCAAAGAACTGCTTTTTAAAACTTAAAGATTGATGTTTAAGTTGTATCATTATTTTATGTATCAACAAAGTTTTAAATGTTGCCAAGTAAGTTATAATACTCAAAGAAAAAACTCTGCCACTTAAATTATAACATGTTACCCCAACTTCAGAAAGGTTAACATGTAAATAACAAAATGGTATATTTTAGAACTGATGAAATATGGGAGAACTCGATGTGGCAATGACTCAAAATTAAGTAGAGAGGGTAGATACATATAAATATATGTATATATTTATATTTACATATAAAATGGAAGTCTCGCCACAATCAAAGATACGCAGTGGCTGAGAAATTTTCTGGAATGAAAACCACGAATCATCAGATTAAGAACCACAGTAAGTCTCAGTGGGATAATAAAAATAAATACAGACCTGGAAAAACCATAATCAAACAGGAGAACAAGATAAAAATCTAATAACACTAGAGAGAAAAGATAAAATTACTTACAAAGCAATATTTGACTATAAGCAGAATTCTTGAAAGCAACAAGAAAGACTGGAAGACAATGGACTTGTAGCTTCAAAATGCTGAAGAAAAATAATTCTGTTATCATTTAAGAGTGAAGGTAGAATTAACACATTTTCACCCAAAGACAGAATTTACTGTATTCATGATCTTTGCTGAAAGAACTCCGATAGACTTCAGTGAAGGGAATTAAATCCAGAAAAGGCAGCTTTGTAAAGAAGCAACAGTGAGCAAGCAACTGGCAGAGGTGGTCTCTAAAAAGTACTGCCAGTACAGAAACAACAACCACTATGGAGGCTGTAAAATAAGAGAAAATGTTAACATGTAAGTAATGAGTGGAATGATTAGTGTTCACGAGTTCTAAGGTCCCTGTGATTATTTGGGAGGAGGGCAGAAATGATTAGCCTGGACTTTTAAGGCAAGTAGGTATTCTAAATGTTTCACTAAAGAAAAAGAATATGTTACTTCTAAACCTGTAGCAGGGAAAAGGGGATAAAGTGAGAAAAGTCCACTAGATTGGTAAATAAAAAAGCACACGTAATGTGGCAGAAATAAATCTAAATACATGAGCTATCGAAATAAAGGTAGACTGACCACACCTCCTGGTTAAAGTGTCTTAGATTAAAATTTTTTTAAATCTAGCTATAAGCACTTTTATGCAAAATTCACACCAAAACTCCAAAATAGCTGTAATAAACCGATGAGACACACAAGACAGACAAGTAACCAAAGAATTATATATCTATACCATTTTTCTCTCTATAGTTCTGTATAGTCTATCACATTACATATAATAGTATAACTAATTCAAAGCTATAGTTTCAATCACCATAGCCTTATTATGACTTACCTTACCAGGAGCAGAACCAAAAATACTGATGATCCATAAAATACAGAAAAAGTATACTAACATAAAAGTCATGAACAAATAGGGAAAGATAATCTATTTTATAAATTGGCTGTCTATATGGAAAAGAATGAAATTAGATTCCTACTTCACAATATATATTTTGAAAAGAGGGATATTTATGGGGGTAGGGAAGAAATTTGTAAGCCAGACACAAAAAGTATAAATCATAATAAAAAGATATATACAACTAAATTTAAATTTCAATTTCTGTAAAAGAAATTATCATAAAGTGAAAAGCCAGTCTAGAAAATATTTGCGATCATAATAAATATCAACAAAGAATTACCAAGAAAATGCAAATAACCCTAAAGAAAAACTGACAATTTATAAGCAAGGAAACTCAATGACTAGTCAGCATGGTAAGAGATGCCCAAATTTACTAGCAATGCAGGGAAACACGAAACAATGATAATTCATGTTCTTTACTTTGACCAAAAAAAAAAAAAAAAAAAAAAAAAAATCAATCAATCAATGATAATATCTGAAAAAATAAATTTTAGGGGTATGCAGGGAAACTATATAACGGAGAGAGTGAAAACAGGTAAAACCACTTTTAACAACTGGTAATCCTAGTGAGGCTGAAGACAGACATGTCACACAACCTAACAGTTCAACTTCTGGGCATGTAGCCTGGACAAGCACAGGAACATGACGAAACACGTACACAGATGTCCACCGCGTGATGTTTGTAACACGGAGAAGACAGGCAACTACTATCGAGCAGCGGAATGAACAGACTATGGTTCATTCTGGAATAAATTATACATAGCATATAAGGATGTTGGTGATCTCTTTTGTATTACTAATTTGCCCTAATAAATGTTGAAAACTAAATCTGGTCATCTAAATACCACCCTTAAAAATGGCGTTATCAAATGCTCACACAGAAAAGTCGCATACCTATTTCATCTATAAAAATGATGGAAGGCTGTAGCTTTATGGCAAGGGAGAAGACCGCAGCAGCCAGTTTCTGAGACTCTCCGTACCACTTATCCGTCAGCGTTGAAGGCTGAAGGTTAATAAATCGACAGCCTGCTTCTTTGGCTGTAGCCTTGGCAATCAATGTTTTACCACAGCCTGGAGGCCCATACAGAAGAACTCCTGGAAATTAACATGTCATTTTATTATTTACGTTTTTATGTGATAATCAACACACTAATTCGGCCCACACTAAAATTTTCCCCAACATGTTAATAGTAGGAAAGGAAGGCGCCACTTCCTAAGTTCAGTGTCAGTGACGGCTATAAAATTACAGCATGCTTGTGCCTTCTCCCTTCACGCAAAGGTCTAGTTCAGGATCCCCTTGACATCCAAACTCACGCCACTCGATCCATGGTTGACGAAATGGTCCAGTGCCCTCCACCTTCACAAGCTAACAGAGCACTACAGCCCATTAGAACAGCCCAGAGAAAACTGAGAACTTCTTCAAAACAGGCTGCAGGAGGGGCACCTGGGTGGCTCAGCCGGTTGGGTGTCCAACTTCAGCTCAGGTCACGATCTCACGGTTTATAAGTTCAAGCCTCACATCAGGCTCTGTGCTGACAGCTCAGAGCCTGGAGCTTGCTCTGGAGTCCGTGTCTCCGTCTCTCTCTCTGCCCCTCCCCCGCTTGCGCTCTGTTTCTCTTTCTCAAAAATAAACATTAAACAACAACAACAAAAACAGGCTGCAGCAAACACCGTTTTGATGTTACTGAGACTTAAGTTTTATCCAAAAGGGCACATGCCTTCTTCCAAACAGATAATGATCTCTTCTTCCAAAGGACAAAAGCTGCCAGTCACTTTTGTTTTACTCTCCAAGGAATAAAACTGAATCCTTCACCTACCGTCTCCACAGACAGTAGTCTGCCGCTTAATACAACTTAAGGTAATTCTTTTAACAGGAGATTTCTAAACTGGTCGAGGCCTTGGGCATTTTGGGAATCATCACCAACTGTTTTGCAACTAAAATTAAGTAACATTGTCTATGTTAATAGTAAAATTATGTTCCTGGCTATAGATTATCTGTAGACGGGCCTGACGAATATTATAACCTGCAGACTTAAAATATTTGCTTAATTCACAGCTTCTCTACTTTTCCCATGTCATAGCACTTAAAAAGACAATATTTACAGGTGGCATATTAGGGTAATATGAAGAGACTTTGGAGATTTCCAAAATATTATTATGCAATAAAAATAAAATATAGGGGCGCCTGGGTGGCTCAGTCGGTTATGCATCCGACTTCGGCTCAGGTCACGATCTCACAGCTCATGGGTCTGAACCCCGCATCGGGCTCTGTGCTGACAGCTCAGTTCTGGAGCCTGCTTGGAGTTCCGTGTCCTCCTCTCTCTCTGCCCCTCCCCCGCTCACGTGCGTGCGCGGTCTCTCTCTCAAGAATAATAAACATTAAAAAAATACAAAAATATAAGAAAAGTAAATATTTTGTATTAAAATCCCACCCTGCCTAAATTTTCATTTTTTTCTTTTTAATGAGAAGCTTGATTCCATAAAACGAATATTTTTCACATCAAGCTCTTCAAAGTAATGTTCAGGCACACAGACTTTTCCTCGGGCACGCACAGATTTTTCTAGGGGTCTTCATAATTCTTTAAGAATTAACGAAGTTTAGTCATCTTACTTTTCTGAAGCCATTTTAAAATTTAAGTCAATAAGCTTTGCCAGTACATCGCTTTGCAATTTTTAACTAAGTCCATTCAGGTGTAAAAAATGTAGTTAAGTCATTTATAATTTGAGCCCCCTATCGATACTTTGTCCTTTGGATGGCACATGTGAACACCACAGAGCAGTGGCCTGATGCCATTTAATTCACATCAAACTGAAAACATACGGGGTGACTGCAGATGCCTGAATTATTACGACATTTATTATTTTGATCATACAATTTAATATGGAATGCAGATCCACAAACTTTTATATGCATATTATTTGAATCTTAGGGTTTTCTGAGCAAACTTCTGATGCAAAAGTCCTCGTATCTTGTTGACTGTGCTGCTACCGCACACCTCACAAACCGAGGCAAGTGTCCTTAGAATGTCCTCTTTGATTCCAAGTATTCGTTCACCACTTTGAGTCCTCTATTCCTGATAGTTTCGTTTTGGCACTCCTTAGCAGGATTAAGTTTTTCCTATATTTTCCTTCAGGAATTACAATTAGTGTTATTAATTAGGCAGCTTTTTTACAGTTTTGTTTTGTTTGTTTACAGAGTATGAAACTCAACATGCGTTGAAAGCTTTGGGATTTCATCATCTTCCGGAGGACAGACATGACGGGGAGGTGCACGTATGAGCAGGGAGTGTTCACTTCCCGACTCGGGTGGTAGCTATGGAGGTGTCAGCTTTCCAGTCACCCACTTGGCTGCTTTATCCCCACTTCTGCACGTTGCTTCACTAAGACTCACGTTGTCTCACCTGGCATGTTATCGAGTCTAGCAGTAACACTGTTTGAAGGGCCATCTTCTCTACATCCTTTGTGGGATGAACACTACCCTGTTCGTTCTTAGGAAGAGTGATACACGAATGGTCCCACGATGAATGCGAGGCATCCGGCTTCAGTTATTAGTTTTGCAGTCTTTTAACTAGTTTTTTTTGAGCTCAGTCTGGTACTTTTACAACCATTTTCAACAAAACGAAAAACTACGATTATTACCTTCATGCTTTGCAGAGACTAAAAATTCAAACCCCTCTTTAACGTGGATGTTTTAGTAAGGGCTTTACTTCGTAAGTACTACATGCAAATAAAAAATTTAGGGTGAGGAAGAAAAGAAGAATTGGGACAAAAGATCTAAATTTGAAATAATCCTGATTAGTGACAAGTATATTACCTTATTAGTAACCAACTTTTTTCTTTTTTGAACTAGTTTATTGACTTTCAAGCTTTAATAAAAAAAAATTGTCCAAATGGTGGAAAAGTAAGTATCTGTAAAAACTGAGTCTATTTAAATACAAAGTACTCAAGGAGGTGGAGGGAGGGATGGAGGCCTTTATGGCCCCAGAAAAATCACTTCTCAAAATATATTTTTCCTAAGTTACCTACATTTTCAAGAACATCACAACATGGAACATGATAAAATTCACAAACATAAAATTTATGCGCTAAAATAATGATTACCGAAGCTAGAGTTTAGCGAGAACTGTTTGTATTCACAGGAATTTTAAATGTAAATTTCTAAACATTTGGAAGAAAACACGGTTATTTTTTTAATGCAACCATGAACATTTTATGGCATGTCCTTGTGACCACTTGGTGGCATGACAGCTGCCAACTTTCTACCTTCACGTGATTGGCTGATCTCGTGTGCTACTATGGAAGACATTCTCAAATCATCCTCGCGTAGTCTGTAAGGCAGTGCGGACTTTTAGCCCCGACAGCAATGAACTGTCCAGGGATAACATAAAATTGGCAATAAAACAACGACTCTAACCTATGTAACCTATTTCCAGTTCAAAAATGGAACAAACTACGGTATACAACCGATTTTACGTTCTGCTTCTGTCTGCTAACATCCAATTTATGTTGAGGGTCAAAAAGTAAATCAATGGCTTTTCAAATTTTGTTCCTGATAAAAAACTTTCCAAAAATGCAAGGCTGAAAAGGCTCAAACAGTATAACTTTAGATTACATAATCAAGAGCTAGTCAGGTAACTTAAAAATTTTGAAATACACACAGAAACCACTTCTAGTTTTGGACAATGCTCTCAAAGAAGCACCAGATATACACGTAACTTTGAGGTATCCCATTGTAATTTGGTGTCTGCTGTGTTAATTGACTGGGGCTTTAAACCAAGTGCGACTGGTACAGCGACCCAATTACCCGGGCTAGGCGTCGCTGACGAGGGCTGGAGCTTTCCCGAACAGCACAGAAAACGCATCTTACTTTTCTCCCATCCAACTACTAACTGGGCCCCATCCTGCATCTGACTTTTCTAGATTCACAAATTAAGAAACTAGGAGATGACAACTCACACAAGGTCTTTCTTGTTCAAACTACCAACCAGCCGGAAGAGGGTAAAGAACTAAATAAGCCAACTTGTACTTTACTCTTTGATCTTGGCTCAGATAAATCATCTGCAATTTTCTTCTGGGGAAAAAATTTTTAAAAACACAATAAACTAAATGCTTTTTGTTAGGGGGGAAAAAAGGAAGTATTGTTGTTTCAGAAAATAAAACGAAATACCTAATGAACAGTTTTGCTGTTCTAGTTAATGAAAAGAACACGTCATCATCACCCTCTATTTACCAGGAGTAAAAATTACCTACTTCGTGAAAGTGTACAGGTATCGGCTTCAATTACTTTTGAAATATAAATTGATGCATTTTGATAGAACTGCAAAATTAATAAGATGACAAGCAACCATAACTTACACACAGCACTATGTTGATATTTCTAAAGATCTTTTTTTTTTAATGTGTCTAATAATTTGGTTTCAGCCTCGAAGAGCAATGGAAAAGTAAACCTGTCTAGTGTGAGGAATACCCGAAAGGGCAGTTTCCACTCTTTCCGCTGCTGTAGCGTCTGTATGGGAAAGCCACGGTAACACGTGTATTTATCTCACTGCCAACGGTCACCAAAGCTCCATCTGAATCACCTTCCATAACACTTAGACGTGATTCATATTTGAGTGGACAACAATAAAAGCATTACACGTAAGGAAGGAGTTGTAAGCGTTTCCAATTCTTGAGTTCTGAGGTGTTTAAAATCATCGCTAACTAGGAATAAGGAAGTTTCCCTTAAAAATAAGTAGCATTTAGGGGCGCCTGGGCGGCTTGGTCGGTTAAGCGTCCAACTTCGGCTCAGGTCGTGATCTCACGGTCTGTGAGTTCAAGCCCCGGGTCGGGCTCTGTGCTGACAGCTCAGAGCCTGGAGCCTGTTTCGGATTCCGAGTCTCCCTCTCTCTCTGCCCCTCCCCTGTTCATGCTCTGTCTCTGTCTCAAAAGTAAAAACGTTAAAAAAAAAAATTAAAAAAAAAAAAAAGTAGCATTTAATTTCTAGTTCACCTGTACTCCAGTACTTCTTCTAAAAAACCACTGCAATCCAAAAATAATGAAGATTACTAGGAGGAAAAAACAACATCGCTAAATTATGAGACAACAAAAAGAGTTCTTACTTTGAAAACAAAAGAACCCATACCATGACTTCAGATTTTTTAATTTCAATTTTCCCAATTTTTATTTACTTGGAAGTAATGAGTTTGCAATAAAGGGATTATTTTGACATGTAATCACAGGGAAAAAGTTTTACCTAAATTTGGGAAGCTGAAGAATGAGCAATTATTTTAAAACTACTATTTATAAAACAGCTCACTGGATCTCAGTATTCTCTTCAACATCCGACCTCAGCGATACCAGTTCTATAATGGCAGAAAGTTTCAATGTTTCCTACATTTTTAATACTTTAGCAAATGTAAACTTTTACCATACCCTTCGGAGGCTGCAGAAGCCTGGAATTTTCAAACAAATGCTTCTTTTTGATGGGTAAGATGACTGTGTCTTTCAGATCCGTAATGACATCATCCAGACCTGCTATATCACTCCAAGTAACCTGATAAAAGGTAAGGTCAACATGAATTTCACAACTTACATATATTCAATGAAGTTAAAAGGAAAAAAAAAAAAAACAAAATGGCAAACCTTAATCTGATAATTATATGTAAATGATAAAAGATTAATATATAATACTAGTAAAGACTTTTTACAGCAATACTGAAATTATTTAATTACCATGAAATTACAAAAAGGAATTAATCATCAACTACCTACTATTAAAAGCACTAGGCCCAGGACTCAAAACTCTACAGGGATCTAATAAGCTGAATTCACTCCGTGTAAGAGGAAGGAATACTCTGCCAAGAAGCTGGAGAACCAGCTCAGACAGAGAACTCAGCGCTAGCTGATGGGGAAAAGCTTACCAGCAGTGTCCCTGATTCATATAGGGTGCTATCAAACACAACAGGTAGACATTTTGGAAATAGGTTCATGCAACACTGGACTTCTGAATTTTATTAATCAAAAATAAAACTTTCAAAACAGAACTTTCATCTTTGTAAACAGGGGATATATACTGTCAAAATAAGCACAGCTTGTGTATTTTAAAACCTTCTGACTCACCTTCAAAAATGGGGACGGAGGGCGCCTGGGTGGCTCAGTCGGTTAAGCATCTGACTTTGGCTCAGGTCATGATCTCATGGTTCATGGGTTCGAGCCCCACATCGGGCGCTATGCTGACAGCTCAGAGTCTGGAGCCTGCTTTGGATTCTATGTCTCCCTCTCTCCCTGCCCCTCCCCTGCTTGTGCTCTGTTTCTCAAAAATAAATAAATGTAAAAAAAAAAAAAAAATTTTTTTTTTTTAAATGGGGACGGGGTGAAGGGGGGAGAGGAGAAAAAAACAAACTGAAAAAACCTAGGGGGAAAAAAAAAATCAATCTTGCTCTAACCTGGCAGAGTAAAGAGGCTGAAGGTGGGGTGAGTCAGAAGCCATATTTACAAGAAATTTACTTTCACTACAACTTAAAAAAAAAAAAAAGGGTGAAAAACCACAGCCAAATCTGAAAAAAAAAAAAAAAAAAATAGCACCTACTTTCACTATAACAAAAAAGAGAGTCTGTTAGTACAGCCTTACTCAGAAATGAACACAGAGACAAAAAGTCCCACTGTAAATTTATAAATTAAATTGAAATGGAGGATTAACTCTGGGGACATGTATCGATCTCTGTGCACACAGATACTAACAGACATTGAAGACTTTTATTTCCTAGATTTGGAGATAGGAATACCATACTTATTCTATTCTATTTATTTATATCTGTCGTACAAAACCTATTTATACCTGCTGTTATCAAATATTCACATAGGATTTTAGAGTTTATATATTACATTAATCTGATCCTCCAATAATCCTTTTGAAGTAGGTACAGCAGGTATCACACCATCCCTGGATTACACGAGGGGACTGACACTCAAAGAGGAAACAATTTGCCAAGGCCATGAATGGAAAAAATTAGAATTCAGAATCTTGTGTTGCCTACCGTATCTTAATATGAACATCTACATTTAAACTCCAAATCAAATATCCACATAACTTAAAGCAGTACGTTTTATATGCCACAAAGGTGAATATATAGAAGAACAAGTTTATCTAAACAAGTGTGTGCCAAAAAAGGTTAACACGGCAGGCCTCAGGCTGTTGTCCTTAGAAAGGCCTACCTGCAAGGCTGGCCTTCGGTTGCAGTATGGGGGCTTAAATTTCGGGAGAATTCCTTCATTCCCTAATAAGAAAACCTCGCTGTGCAAACAAAATGGTTTACGGGGGACATGT
Organism: Panthera tigris; assembly: GCF_018350195.1. Classification (NCBI taxonomy): domain Eukaryota; kingdom Metazoa; phylum Chordata; class Mammalia; order Carnivora; family Felidae; genus Panthera; species Panthera tigris. Next base: position 7,139,290 of record NC_056670.1, read on the forward strand.
GTTTCTCCTCTGAACGTCTAGAATTTTGGTAGATGTTGGGATGGGGGGTCTACATGACCAGTCCCAATTAAAATCCTGGGAGTCTCTACTGAGCTTCCCTGGTGGACACGGCACTTCACACTTGTCCTCACAACCTGCTGCTGAAGGAATTAAGTGAAGCCCGTATGACTTCACTGGGAGAAAGCTCTTGGAAGCCTGTGCTTGATTTCTTCCAGACTTCACTCCAGGCCCCTTTTCTTGCTCATTTTGCCTCGTATCCTTTTGCTGTACTCAGTCACATCCGTGAGCACAAAACTATGCCAGATCCTGTGACTCCTCTTAGAGGATCATCAAATATGTTCGTCTTCAGGACCCGACACAAAATGCCAGACCCAAACGATCTTAAATAAGATTAAAGATACGTACGTGCATGTTAAGAGGGTCTACGAGATGAGCTGCAATACTCATTTCATATTCTGAAAGCTTCACATTTTTCACACCAATCTGTTTCATTAATTTTTCTGCCTAGAACAAAAAAACAAGCAACTTCCTTTAGTCTGGTATTTGGGTCCTGGCACTTCAAAAGAGATTATCTGTGAAGTCTAAAGAGCCATGAACAGACATGCAAGAATTTTCCAGGGAAATTCTAGGCCCCTTGACCTCCTCTTTCCCCAATGTAAGCTTGTAGGTAAAGACAAAAGGGGAGTGTCTAACTGCACAGAAACCAGGGCAATTTAAACCAGCTCCTAGGAAATGAGAAAATTAGGGCACATGATTGAGGAGATACACATAGGGCCTTGCACTGCTCCAATGAGATTCTAGGGTCCAACTTGATGTCCTTTCAAGTAAGACCATCATGACAGGTGCAGGTGAAACCTCCAGATGAGAGCAGAGCAGTTAAACATTTAAAAAATGGACAACTGGAGTTTCTTTTCTTAAATCAAGTTTCTGAAAACAGATGCTTAACTTCCTTCAAATTACCCAGTTATCGACACCAGGTGCCCACGGCAATCAAACTCCAAATTGTTCGAAGATGCTGTCCTTTTTGGTTAAAGCCAATTCTTGGGACTCGGCAACCAGAGATAATAATTCCTAAATTCGAAATGATGGGGCGCCTGGGTGGCTCAGTGGGTTAAATGTCCGACTTGTGGTATCAGCTCAGGTAGTGATGCTGTGGTTGTGGGATTGAGCCCTAAATTAGGCTCCGTGCTCAGCTCGGAGCCTGCTTGGGATTCTCTTTCTCTGTCTCTCTCTCTCTCTCTCTCTCTCTCAGCTCCTCCCCTGTGAGCACTCGCATTCTCTCTCTCTCTCAAAAAATAAACACTTAAAAAAATAAATAAATTGTAAGTATATTTGCATATATATTTTTAGAGCTGGACAAGACTAACCTGAAACCTACGAGCTCTAGCAATACAACAAAGATTTCAATTAAAATTAAAATCAATAATAATCACAGACATTTACTGAATGGGCCAAACCATACGCCAAAATACTGTAAATGGATTAGCTCACTGAATCCCCCGAGCGAGCCTATGGGGTAGGTACAATTTCTCCCCACCACAGAAAAGGAAATTAAAGTTTAGCTCAGATGAAATAATCTGCCTCAGGTTCAAGTCAGCAAATGGAAGAGACGACAGACACATGCAGGCAGCCCCACTCCAGAGCCCACCCTCTAACCACCTCCCAATGACCCTACTTCCCCCAATTATAACGGGGCTTTGTGAGCACTGAGGAGTCTTAAAAAGACTGCAGAAAACACATTCAAATTTCAATTAAATGAACATACTTAAAAGTGCTCTGATAAATACCTGTTTTTGTTCCATTTTCCTAAAATGCTTTAAAAATATATTGTATACTTTGTTTATTTTTAAGCAGGCTGCAGTCCAACTTGGGTCCTGAATTCACCACCCTGAGATCAAGAGTCACATGCTCCACCAAGTGAACCAGCCAGGCGCCCCTAAAATACTTTTGATTTTGTAAGATCTTGCTTTGGTCAGGGGGTATGGCTGCTCTAGAAGGAAATGCATCTCACACAGCACTATAGTTACAGACTGCTCAGAGCATAGGATAAATGTGGATAAAGTAGGATAAATCATATCCTAGTAATGTAGCATTTTTAAAATAAATAACCACATCGTTTTCCTATTTAGCCCTCCCACCCCCCCCCCCCACCCCCGCCGGTAAAATTACCAAATCAATGGAGAAAACAGCCTTTTCCAGGTTTTTTAATCTCTTTCTTGTAAATATCTTCTCTTTCGCTGATTTTAAATCTTTTGTGTCAGGTATGAAAGGTATCCTATTTTAGCCTCTGTAATAACATCAATTATTCTTTTCCATTATGCTTCTATAAATGTGCAGCCATCCCACATGTGTTCTTTTTAGGCTATGCTGTAAAACAAAAGTTTCCACCAGGGGTGACTCTGCCCCCCAGGGGACATCTGGCAAGGTCTGGGAATACTTCTGGCTGTCACGACCTTGCGGGGAGGGTGCTCTTGGTATGTAGTCAGCAGAGACAGGAATGCTGCTTAACATTCTGAAAGACACAGTACAGCCTGCCCCTCCCCAATTATCTGGCCCCAAATGTCAACAGTGCCGAGTTGAGGCATCCTGCTCTTTCGCCATTAGCTAGCTGCTCTTAAAATTTTACTCTAGGTCACAAATGCTTCTTGCTTTAAACAAACTTTATTTACGTTTGGGATTTCCTAAGTAAAAATGATCAACTATGTTGTTTATGTTATAGAAATAGAAAATGCCGTGGTCAAATTTACCTAAAATCTTTCCCCCCATATAAGCAGTCCCATTTAACAATGTCTTCAGGTTGCATTAACAACACTGACAGAAAACAAAATTAATGTTTATGGGGCAAAACTCATTTTCATTTCCTTACCATCAGCCCGTACAACCATCCTGAGAGGTAGCTATTACTATGCTCGTTTTTCAGATGAGGAACTCAAGAGTCAGAGAAATCAGAAGAATTGCCAAGATTATGAGCTAGGAGTTGGCATTACCAGAGTTCAAACCCTGATCTGTCTAATTCCAAAGCTGTTCTACTGAAACACTAATATTCCTCATCTGCGAGACCAGAACGTGGTTAACAAATAAATAAAATAAAGTACCCCTAAACACATCAAACTGTCTTCCAGAAGAAGTTATCCAACTGTTTCTAGCTTTGACAACTTTAAGTGAGCCCGTTTCTAAAATGTTTTACCAAGAAAAACAAAATGATTGTACTCTAAAAATGGCTTATGTTCATGAACTGCTTTATCACTTACAGCTCAATGACAATCGTATTTTCTAGTTACCAACTTTTGCTTGGTTTTTAAGTGAATCTCTCCAAGTAGTTGTCACTCTGTGGAGGAAAAATGGTAGGTGAGGGGTTGAAGGGAGTCAGAGGTAGGAGGGAAACTTACGTATTATTGTATAGTCATCTCTTTAACTGTTTCATAGTATTTTTATCCTTTCATGCTATTTCATTTTTTTCCTCCATGTAAACTATTAAGAAGATTAAGATTAACAAGATTAAGAAGTGGAGTAGGAAATAGTGAACTATTTTTGCCTAGAATGGGAAAGGAGGAAATGGAGAGAAGGAGTAGCAGAAAAGAAACGTTTCATTAGTTTCTGAAAGATTTGTAAAATTGGTTGTTCTTTTGGGAGATTAATTTTAGAAAATTAGAGAGAGCATTAACAAGGGTGAAAAACCAGAGGTAGGTTAACTGATTAAACTTAGGTCTGTTTATTAAAGTCACAGCTAAAGTACTCTGATTTAAGTGCGGACAGAGGAAGTCACTGACAGACAGAAAGCTCACAACACTACATTTCCACGGGAAACGGCAAAGAGTCTGAATAATTATATTTTAGATGTAATCTCTTATACACTTGTATTAAAATTCTTGAAAGCACCCTTTTCTAGACTAACATGGAGACAAGTCGTCTCCCCTCTCACGGTCAGTCTCTGGACGTCCTAAGAAGAGTGGGCTTCCTGCCCTCCACCGCACCTGCGTGTGAACAACACTGCGGACCCCCCGCCCCGAGTATCCCTCTCTCGGGAGCTCTTTCCTCAGCATTTCCACCTTGGCCAGTCAGGCAACACCAACTGTTTACTCCTGACCTCCTATCTCAATGTACTGGCTGCTCTTACAAATACCTGGCAGTTGAGGGGCACTTGGGTGGCTCAGCGGATTAAGGATCCAACTCTTCGTTTCTGCTCAGGTCATGATCTTGCAGTTCATGGGTTCGAGCGTCAAGTCCAGTTCTGCGTGGACAAACGGGGAACCTGCTTGGGATTCTCTGTCTCTCCCTTTCTCTCTGCCCCTCCCCTGCTTGTGCTCTCTCTCTCTCTCTCAAAATAAATAAACTTAAAAAAAAAAAATACCTGGCACTTGAGAGTTCCAGTTTTGTTTTTTTTTTAAGGTTTCAGTGTATCATTCCTTCACAAAATATTTCAGCTATTATTTCTTTCAAAATAACTAAAAGTTTTGAAGACTAAAGTACAATGACAGGACTAAAAATAAGAAGACATTAACTTATCTAAGGTCACAGTCCACAACCTTCAGGTGTATGAAGAATTCTCAGTAGTGAATCTTCCCTGGCCTTTGACAAACTACAATCTCAGAAATATTATACAGTGTAATTCTTCAGAAGTATGACATAGTCTCAGAACAGGTCAAGCATTGTTATTCCTCCTGTACTTGGACAGCATACCCAGAGGGTTCCTTCTTCTACGCCCCAATTATCCCGACCCACCCTTTCATCACACAGACCTATCAAAACTCTTCCACTACATCTAAATACAATCCAAGCAGCAGCCGCGGGCCCAGGAAATCCCTGTCCATTCCGTACAAACGGTCTCCTCTCTCATTGCCAATTAAATATTCCACATTTCACCAAGCTGGGACGTTTTCCTGGCTTCAGGCTAGAAATTATCTACAAATATCGTGTTTAATTCAAACATTAAGACTACTTCTGGGTTACTGTTCCCGATGCGAATGTACCTACATCATGTTACCTTTCTTTCAACTATAACCGTACTACCTTTAAACTCGCACGAGGCCCGCTGATTAAGGTAGCCTCCAAATGTTGCCTAGGCTGTTAAATTCAGTGCTCTTCCTTTGTGACTGAGGAAGTCATACCTTCCTCCTCCCCCCCCAGTCACACCTGATCTCTGCCCTCAAGGTGTGCTCCTAATTCTCTAATTCCTTTCTGTACTCCCACTTAATTACCCCCCACCTGGCAACACTGCACTTCCTAAATGGCCTGGACCGCAGGTCATTATTTCAACAATGTCTTCCGTTGAACCTTAGCACACCCCTTACACTTGTACCGGTCAGGGTCAGTCCTGTTCTCGGTGCTGGCTCCGCACCACCACTCAGTTTATCTGCTACCGAGATGCTGAGAAACGCCCAAGAAGTTAAGAAAAACAAAACAACTGAATTCCCGATAAACTCATGCTTCCTTCAACTACGCCCTAATGTTCATAACCCACAATTTCTCTCATGAAACACGGATCACGTATTTACCTGAGCAGGTCCGAAACCTCCATTCCCGTTTAGTTGTAACATCGCCCCACTTCACTGAGAGCAAATGAACTCGACCTTAAAAGGTTCTCGTGACCACTGATCCCGACCCCTCTGGGACCCACCTCCATCCTCTTTGGCAGCAACTCTCCACCTCCTCCTTCTGCGTTAGTCTTTTCCCTTTCCTTCTTTACCTGTCCGCCAGCAAACTCTGGAACGACCACATTCTTTTACTTTAAATGCTGCTTGCTGTCCCCAGTGAATGGAAAGCACTCTACATTTATGGACCACTTTTTCTGATCACATTCTCCATATTCTCCTTTCCTCCTGGATCACTCTATGACACAACATTCACAACCAATTCTCTTTTGCAACCTTCTCTTCCTTTGGTTTTGAGGACTTGACCAAAGGATTTTTCAGACAGTGGGAGACAAATGTGAGGAGGGGCTTATTTAAAGTTACATTCAACACCCACTGACTTCCCCCAATTAGTTCTGTGATTTCAGAATGTAGGCCTTCCAGTTCCAATTGACTGCCACAATGAACGACTTCTACAGTGTGCGCTGTTTTGTCTATTTCAGGTGTGTTGGGATGGGAAAGACTAGTACCAGCACCTTACATTATCCTGGTTTTATTACTACTCCTCTGGCCATTTTTTGGGTGTTATTAATAATTGGGTAGATGTTAAAAAAAAAAGCCTTTAGAATTTACAGGTGAGGCAAAAGAACCATAGAGCATGTGCTCTATAAATATTTGTTACACGAATAAATTCAAGTCGTTAATCTACGGAAGAGATTATTGTAAATGGTACCAAGTAAAAATCGAATTTTACTCCCTCTCATATAGAACCAACTGTCCAAGTGTCAGTTATTGGTTCATCCTTTCTCCAATAATCTACGTACAAAGCAGAGCCAGTCCTTTCATACATCAATTTCCCACAGCATGCCTAGGTCTGTTTCTCGACTCCACTCTGCTGAATTTGCCAATCCACCCCTGTACCAATAACATACTGTCTTAATAACTGTAGCTTTGTGAAAAGTTTTGATATAAATTAGGGCAAATTCTCCCTCCCCCAATATACATCTTGTTTTCAAGAGTGTTTTGCCTATATCTCAACTTTTATTCCTCCATAAAAATTTTAGAAAAAAAATACAACAAAAAAAGCCTGTCAGTATTTTTTCACTGGCATTGCATTGAAGTGTAGCTTTCAATCATTTTGTAATTTTCATTAAAAATGTGTTGTACAGGAGCCTGGGTGGCTCAGTCGGTTGAACGTCTGACTTCGGCTCAGGTCATGGTCTTGCAGTTTGTGAGTTCAATCCCCATGTCAGGCTCTGTGCTGATGGCTCAGCACCTGGAACGTGTTTTGGATCTTCAGGTTCTGTGTCTCCTCTCTCTGCCCTCTCCCTGGCTCGCACTCCATCTCTTTCTCTCAAAGATAAATGTTAAAAAATAATGTGCTGTACAACTTGTGCTTGTCAGTTATTATGTATTTTTTTAATGTTTATTTTTGAGAGACAGAGACAGAGAGAGGGAGAGAGAGGGAGGGAGGGAGGATGGGTGGGGGAGGGGCAGAGAAAAGGAGACAGGATCTGTGCTGGCAGAAGAGAGCCCAGTGCAGGGCTCAAACCCCCAAACTGTGAGATTATGACTTGGGCTGAAGTCAGACACTTCCATTGACTGAGCCACCCAGGCGCCCAGTTATTGTGTATTTTTGATACTACTGTAAACACTATCTTTATAAAGCTGCATTTTCAAACTGCGGTGGGTACACAGAAATAGTTGATTTTTGTATACTAATTTTATATCCAGCGGCCCTTAAATTCTTATTAATCCTGACAGCTTTGCTACAGATGTTGTTTACTTTCTATGTAGATTATTGTATTATCTGTGTTTAATGACTGTTTAATTTTTTCTCTTCCAATCCTTCTATCTCTTGTTTTTTCTTGATTTATGCATCATTAACAGTAAAATGTTACACAGAAGTGATGACAACAGGCTCCCTTGACTTGCTCCTAATCATAAAGGAAATGCTTTCAACTATTTACCATGAAGTATGTTTTCTATAGTAAATTCACTGCATCAGGCTAAAGACATTATCTTCTATTCCTAAGATACTAAGAGCTTTTTACTAAGAGCTTTTCTAAAAAGAATGAATATTTAATTTTAACAAAGGCTTTTTCTGCATTTGAGATAATCACAGTTTTATCCTTTAATCTGTTATTATAGAATAAATATATTTATTCCTCAAATGAAGCCAGCCTTAAATTCCTGGAATAAATCGTACTGGTCATAATATGTTACCTTTTTTTTTTTTATACACTGCTAAATTCAACTTGCTAATATTTTAAGGTTTTTCTATTCATTTACAATCGAGATCAAGCCTGTGACAAGTTTTAGAATTGTTATTATGCTGCCCTCAGAGTTTGCATCAGGTTGTTATTATAAATTTATTCTTTATATGTTTCTAGAATTTACCAGTAAAACTTGATGGGCCTGGAGTAATCTTTATCAAAATATGTGTCCAATATTACTTCATAGGTATGAGACTAAGTATCCACGTTTTCTAATCCTACCTTCCTTTGAGAGAGAGCGCATGCAAGTGGCGGGGCGGGGGGGGGGGGGGAGGGCAAGGGGATGAGAGAGGATCCTAAGCAGGATCCACAGCCGGTGTGGAGCCCAATGCGGGGCTCGATGCCACCACCATGAGATCAGGACCTGAGCTGGAATCAAGAGGCCTGACGCTTAACTGAGCCACCCAGGTGGCCCTCGTCACCTAATGTTTAAAAAAAGTTTATTTATCTATTTTGAGAAAGAGAGAGTGAGAGTGCACGTGCAAAGGGAGGGACGGAGAATCTGAAGCAGGCTCCGTGTCCCGCACAGACCCTGACACTGGGCCCTATCCCACAAACCATGGGATCCTGACCCGAGCCGGAATCAAGAGTCAGAGGCTAAAACAACTGAGCCGCCCACATGCCCGTCGTCTTCTAATTCTTAAGTCAGTCACGGAAATAAGTATTTTTCTAAGAGTCTGTCTAGGTTTTTACACTTATTGGCGATTATTTACTTTCCTTATTTTTAACGTCTGCAGCATCGTCATTATGTTTCCTTCATCATTCCTAGTAATATTTATTGGTGGCTTCATTCTTTTTTCATGATTGGTTTTACAAACCTGTCAAAAATTTTTGTATTTTCAAATAACTAACATATTGGCTTCACTGACTTTCTTTACTCTGTATTAATTTTCTGTATTTTTATTCACTCTTCTATTGTATATTCATTTCTTATTAATTTGTCTTACCTTGACTATTCCCATTTTTTCATTATTTGTGGGTTTATGTTGAAAATCTTTTCTTGAGCTTAAGTTGGAGATTTAATTAATCTTCTCCCTTCTTTTGTAACAAACACTTAAGACTATAAATCTCTGAGTACCATTTAATACATGACGTTTAATTCAATTATAAATATTTTCTAATTTGTATTATATTTCCTTTCACTGAGGAGATCTTCAGAGATGTTTCTTACTTTCCAAGCGTACTGGGGGGCACCTGGGTGGCTCAGCCGGTTAAGCATCCGACTTCTGCTCAGGTCATGATCTTGCAGTTTGTGAGTTCGAGCTCCACGTCGGGCTCTGTGCTGACAGCTCGGAGCTTGGAGCCCATTTCAGACTCTGTCTCCCTTTCTCTCTGCCCCTCCACGCCCCCTTCATGCTCTGTCTCTCTCTCCTTCAAAAAAAAAAAAAAAAGTCCAAGCGTCCTGGGTATTTACTGACCTTCCTGTTCTGCACTGGAGCGGGGGGATGTAACAAGCACGCTACCAGTACCACGAAGCCCGATGTCTGCTGTACAATGCGGCAACCGTCCAATTTTGTAAATCCTACATGAGTGCCTTGGATATGTACGCTGCGTTTGTCTGATGCACAATATGCTATACATGGCCACTAGATAAGCTGCTACTTACTTAAATCTGCTATATCCTTACAGATTTTTAAAAATGTTTCATCTGACCACATCAAAATAGAAAAGCTTCTGCACATCATAAAGGGAAGCAATCAACAAAACTAAAAGACAATCTACTGAATGAGAGAGGTATTTGCAAATGACAGATCCGATAAAGGGTTAGTATCCAAATTATATAAAGAACTTATATAATTTGGGGCGTCTGGGTGGCTCAGTCAGTCAAGCATCTGACCTCAGCTCAGGTCATGATCTTGCGGTTCGTGAGTTTGAGCCCCCCATTAGGCTCTGTGCTTACGGTTAGGAGCCTGGAGCCTGCTTTGAACTCTTTGTCTCCCTCTCTCTCTGCCCCTCTCCCATTTGCTCACTCTCTCGCTCTCTCTCTCAAAAATTAACATTAAAAAAAAAAAAAGATATTACACAATTCAACATCAAAAAACCCAAATAATCATCACAGACATTTCTCCAAAGACATCCAGATGGCCAACAGACACATGAAAAGATGCTCAATGTCACTCACCATCAGGGAAATGCAAATCAAAACCACAATATCACCTCACATCTGTCAACGGCTAAAATAAAAAACACAAGAAACAACAAGTGTTGGCAAGAATGCAGAGCAAACGGAACACTCACACTGTTGGTGGGAGTGCAAACTGGTGTAGCCACTGTGGAAGACAGTATGGAGGTACCCCCAAAAAATTAAGACTAGAATTACCATACGATCCAGTAATTCCACTACTGGGTACTTACCCACAGAATAAAAACACTAATGCAAAAAGATACATGCACCCCTATGTGTACTGCAGCATTGTTTACAAGGGCCAAATTATGGAAGCAGCCCAAGTGTCCATCAATAGATGAATGGATAAAGAAGATGTGGTCTAGATACACAATAGATTACTCAGCTGTCAAAACGAATGAAATCTTGCCATTTGTGACAACATGGATGGATGTATAGGGTATAATGTTACGTGAATAAGTCAATCAGAGAAAGACAAACACCATATGTGGAATTTAAGAAACAAAACAAACGAACAGAGAAAAAGGAGGCAAACAAAAATATAGACTCTTAACTATAGAGGAGAAACTGACAGTTACCAGAAAGGAGGTGGGGGCAGGGAATAGGTAAGACAGGTGAAGGGGAATTAAGAGTATACTGATCATGATGAGCACTGAGAAATGTATAGAATTGACCAACCACTGTATTTTGCACCTGAAGCTAATGTAACACTGTGTGTTGACAGTTTGGAATTAAAACAAAACAAAGCAAAAAAACTTTTCATCTACCAATTACTGAAAGCAATGTTAAAAACCTTTCACCATGATGATGGATATGTTATTTCTCCTTATAGTTCGATCAGTTTTTTGCTTTATATATTTTGAGGCTGCATTAATAGATGCACACGAATACAGAAATGTTCTATTTCTTGTTGAACAGAACGTTTAATCATTCCATAATGAACCTTGTTTTCTCTAATATTTTTGCCTTAAAGTTTATTTTTGTTCACCCAGCTTTCTCTTTGTATTTGTATGGTATATGCATTTTCCATCACTTTATTCTCAACAACTTTCTGTATCTACAATTTCTACGTGGCACTTCAACCAGTGTATGTCTTAAATTTCTCTTTTTAAACCATCTCACATCTTTATCTTTAGGTGAATTACCAGAGGGTATAGTCTTTTGGAGTCAAAGATTTATGGGACTGTTGTCTCTTGGATACCCTACCTTGGAATAGGCCTGTGCTTTGTGTCCTGAGCTCCTCTAGGCCATAAAAAGAGAAGTTCAAATTCAGTGGGTTCAGCAAATTCTCCTCCAACGTGAAAGCTGGCCATCAAAGCTCATCATATCTTTTCCGATCTTTGCCTTCAGTTTTTTAGCTGAATTTCTTACTTTCTTGCTAGCTCATGAATACCTTTAAGATGATTTTAGAAAATATTTTATCTAGATCGTTTAGTTGTTCTCAGCAGAAAGGTGAGTCCGGGTATCTAGTTACCCTAACTGACCTATTCATTCTCCACTGGCTTCACTTCATCTCCCCATTCCCTAGATGAAGGCTGACTCTTTGGCCTACTATTCATGGTGTTTGATAGCATCTCCTTTAGAGATCTCATTGCTCCCAATAGTCATCCGCATCTATCACAGTGACAACTACATGAAAAACTCTCAACAAAGTTTGAACATATAAATCCTGATGGTGGTAGGAGGAAGATGGAGGAGTGGTTTGGGGAAACCCCACAAATGATACGTTTTTACAAGAATCACCCTGGGGCCCACTGCATCCAGTGAGACTCACTTCTCTAAGGAGTCCGACTACTTACGAGCATCTCATGGATGCTCTGAGGACTGATCTTTCCTCCAAGATGTACACCTACAACTGTAACTGCTGGATGAACATTTTCCCCAGGATTCCTACCACCAATACAAACTCAATATGCCCAAATCAAGTATCATCTTCCCACAAATGTGCCCTAGCTACTAGTTTCTAAACCTCTATGAAACACACTCGGAGTCTCCGAGGACTCTAGACAAATCTTGGATTCATTTGTAAAATGTCCTTTTTCTTTTCCCATATAATCACGAAGTCCTTCCAGCATTCTTTTTTTTTTTTTTTTTTTAAGTGAGGCGGGTGGTGGTGGTTGAGCATCCGACTCTGGTTTCAGCTCAGGTCATGATCTTGAGGTTCATGGGATCAGGCCCTGTGGCAGGCTCTGTACTGAAAACACTGAGCCTGCTTGGGTTTCTTCTCTCTCTCCTCTCTCTCTGCCCCTCTCCCTCCCCCTCTCAAAATAAAATAAACTTTAAAAGATAGTCACATCTCTGATTTTAAAAATTCTGAAAATGATACGACCTGTTAACACTGTGACCTCAGACTGAAGTGGGCTTTCATAGTGTAGGCGGCGGGAAAAGCTGCACTTCAGCTGACACGAGGATATACTTAGTTACACAGACACACGGGCGCGCGTGCACACACACACACATACCTGGCGATGGTCAGACATCTCAAAGAGTGACAAAATGACTGATATCATGACATAATTGAGACCTCGAGTCAACTATTTTGTAATCAAATTTAGGGAACAAACTCATACCTGTTCGAACTGCTTTTCAGTTACAAACACTAAGCAGTGTTCGTGACACTGATTCTTGCCGATTTACAAACTATGCGCAGCGCCGTGAGGCAGTCATCTATCCACATCCCGGGTTGCCACACTAGCCCCGAGCATTTTAAAAGAACAAGATTTATTCATCTTTTACCCTTGGCACCAAGAATCTGCTAGGAGCTCAGTAAATGTTTACTGAGTTCACCAGTCACAACTCACAGAAGGAATCTAAAAATTGACGAACAGGAGGAACATCTTGCCCTCAAACAGCAAGAAAAATTTGAGAGGCTCCTTGAGGGTTTTACTTTTTTGACTGAGAATAGACACCAAAGCAAATATATCATCCTAATAAGGAAATGACCACAAGAGGCAATAACAGAAAAAAATTAAAAACTACTACTTATACTAATAACATTTAACAATTTTTAAATTAGAAATCAGAGTAGTTTGCAAGTGTGAGATCGCAGCTTATCAGTATTATCCACATTTCAAATGTCATGCAAAACAAATTGTATACCATTACTAAAGATAAATTGTTTTTCTTCAGTCTGTTGACAAATTTTACCTAGACTCCCTCATTCATTAGCTGACAAAAACCTTCTAATGAACATGTTCACAACAAAACGCTGGAATGTCTTTATTCTTCATCATTTTTTTATTCTGGTAAGTTACTAACAGAGTTGGAAAGTTGAGAAGCGAGCACTTTTTTAAGAAACAATGAAATTAAATATGATGTGCAAACACATTTTCACACGGCGAACCTCTCAGTGTACAATTCTACTATACCCCTTGTTTTACGGCCAAACCGCAGCTAGCTGCAAGGAAAGTGACCCTCAGACATCTCACTCGTACCTGTTTCTGAGCTTCCACTTTCTGCTTTCTGGTGGGATCGATTGCATCTACCATCCATTTGATTGTGAAGTATGTCACTGCACCAAATATTGTCAAACGGAAAATTAAACCAACAACTTCATTCCGACTCAAGGGACGAGAAAAGGCTTCAGCATGTACCATCTTGATTAACCTTAAAACACAAACAGAAATGTCACTAGGTAATAACTACATTGATTAAAACTGGGAGACTGAGATGTAGTTCACCCTCAGCAGGAAAAACTTAGTCAAATTCAACAATATCTACCTTAAAGGGTTTATTTTGAGGGAAAATGAATTTTCAAATGTTCAACACACACATTTTAAGCTCTCTTTGGAAAATGAAGGCACATATTAAAACACTGAAGATTTATTATACTTTTTAATGAATTTTCCTAAAAGCTCACAGAATTTAAGCAGACAATAACTCTAGATGAAAAATGCATTCAATATCTTAAAGTATTTATTTACTCTTTTAAACAGCTTTTAAATAACCACTTCAGAAAATGCAGAGATACACTGACTATAACACTAACCCAACTGAAGAAGGCAGCCCATTACTAGTGTGAAAAGAATTTCTTCTAAGTGCAATGGACAGCAGGTGATTTCTGAGTGAAATTAAAACCGTGAACAGACTTGCTTCTCCCTCAGACTTACTTTTTTTAATTTAATTTTTTTAATTTACATCCAAGTTAGTTAGCATATAGTGAACAATGATTTCAGGAGTAGATTCCTTAGAGCTCCTTACCCATTTAGCCCATTCCCCCTCCCACGCACGACCCCTCCAGCAACCCTCAGTTTGTTCTCCATATTTAAGAGTCAGACTTACTTCTAAAGGTTTTCAAGGCCTGCTTAAATTTAAACATGACATTTTCTCTATTAATAAGTGACGTTAAATTTTTTGAGGCATCCTATCGTTTCCAACAACCCAGCTAAATATGAAGCAATACATTCAAACATTTTTGAGCCACAAGATTATAGTACTCACCCAAGAGAGGAAAAAAGGAGGCAACATGCCTGCTTTGACATGCATCTCTGAGCAGCTAGATCAGTCCCGTACAGGCTTGCAGAAGGCATGCACGTGCCTATCAAAGGCAGTAACTACCCAGAAAACTAAGGCTGTTAGGGGATGATTTGACTATCACATTTTGCAAAATAGGATCTCGGCTTCGAACAATGTCATTAGTTTCTCATAGCGCAGGACCGTGCTGAGTGCTATGCTATACGAATAAGAGAGGGGGAGGCAGAGGGAGAGAATATATTCTGCTCTCAGGTGAAAAGGAGTAAGTGAGACTTTGCACAGGCAGCTCAGCAACAGGTGAAAATCAGGAACCGCAAAGATTACCATCCATGGTCTTTTCTCCTCTAACATCAGGTTTGCCTTCTCACGCCTACTACCCAGTTAAAGACCTTCGCTGCCCTCCCCTGGGATAGCTCCGACAATTCCCCAAAGCTTTTCCTTTACTAACAGGATTTCCAAGCATTCAAGGCATCCTAACCTAGCCCCAAAGAGGAACTTCTCACCCCTTCTGTAGCTGGAGGCACTGGTACCAGAAAACGCTACGTGTATTTTCCCTCTACAGTATTTGCCTGGTGCCCCAGATGGGCCAGTTCTCCCCCTTTATCCAGGATCAGTCAAATTCTACCCACACCTCAAAGCCTTCAGATCACATTGATATCCTGTATTATTCATGTGGCCCCATTATTGAGCTTATATAATGCCTAGCCTACTCAACCAGAATTCAACTCCTTATAAAAAGGGATTGATAATCTTCTCCACATGAGAGGCTACTCAGTAATTATCTGTTCAAAAGATAAACTCTGACTGCAGAAAAACTTCCCACTCTATCATTCCAACAAAACCACTGCCAGACTTTTGAACGATTTCCAAAACAGAAAGTCAAGGGTTCCACGTGTCTCCATCACTAGGGGCCATTTACTTCACAGCAGCACATCATTAACTTCAACTGACTTAACAAAATAATTGAAAGCCTTCATTTCAGATGAAGAAACTTTGACCTAGGGACATTAAGTGATTTGAGTCAAACCATAAAGCGCCTCCTGAACATGAATATATATATAATGCCTACTATATACTGGCATACGATAATGGCTAAGAGACAATGACTTTGCTCAAGGAACACACAGTCCAGTTATTAATTATATTTTTATAAACGGAGCTAGGGAGGAGCCACCTAATTAAAATCTCTCATGTAACAAACTGAAGTGTGCTTTCATCCGTCAGCACGGACTCCTAAAGAGGAGTTAACAGCACTCCACTTCTGATAAGAGGAAAATTGACCGAGCTAACCTTCATTCCAACAGGGTCCATTTGAAAATGCAGTTGGAACCTGTGGAATCATTGTGTGGGGATATTATTCATACAGGAAAATAAGCCAGTAGGCAAAAATCAAGGTCTTATTAGCCTAATCTATGAAAACTAGTGACAGCTGAATAAAAGGATTCCATTTATTGAAAAGTTTGGGTTGCCGGTGATGAAACCGCCATCTGCTGGATGTTCGCCGAACTGCACGAACAACTAGGGCGATTTTCAGTACATCCCAGACATCGAGACAATGCCACTTTCGAATCCTACAGGGAGTATCATGACATAAAACCTGGTAGCTACACATATTCCTGAATTTAAGTTAGTGCCTGTCGTACTCTAGACCTATGGCCACCCCTAAAACAGTAGTCCGTCTTTTACAATGACTTTGAAATCCTGAAATGAAACAGAAACTTCTACTTGTAGGTTGAAACTGTATATACTTTATTGTACACTCATCTATCATTCATACGACATTGATACACCTGCAATGTTAAGGCCGTTGCAGGAGCCGTGCCACGACAGCAGAAAACACAACCAAAGCTCCATTTGCCTACAACAGTAGGGCATGGGTTTCAATCGTGTATAGACGTTAGCGACGAACCAAATGCACACACAAATATGTACATAAACAAACAGTATTACGTGCAACTAAGAAAGAAACCCAAACGCTGCCAATTCGCAGTTATCTGTTAGGCAAACGTGATCCCAGGGAGTTTCACTTAAGAGAGTTCTCCGTTTCAGGGCAGCAAACTTTTGGAAATCGGACCACCTCGTCACTAAGCAATCGACTGACAGCTGAGGGGCCGAGGGTAGAGTGTTTCGGTCCTATTGCACCGCGGGGTTGCAGAAAGTTTTTCTCAACCCCGGAGTCCCAGTTTCGCAGGCAACAAGGCCCCAGGAACACAGCCTGTGACAATGCCTGCCAACCTTCACATAAAGGACGCGTTATTACGGACAGCACCATCCTCTGCGAAAGCGAGCCCTGGCCCGAAGAACCGCCTCCGCCTCTGCACTAGGTGGTGGCAGCGCCGGGCCGACAGTCAGACCCGGCTCCCTCCGGCCGCCTCCGCCCAGGATCCCCCGGTGCCGAGGTCGCCCGGGACGCCCCCAAGCCCCCGCAGCGCCCCAGCTGCCTACACAGGTCCCCTCGCAAGTGGCATCAGTCAGAGGGGTAGCGCTAGCGGGAGACCTAAGGGCCTAGGCCGGGCCGGAAGCCAAGGCGAGGCCCGGGACGCCCTTGGAGGTTAATCCGCGGGATACCAAGGGCTGCGGGACGCCGGAGGGGCGGCACCGAGGTGGGGCGTGGGAGGAGGGCGCGATGACCTCTCCTGCTCGGCTTCCCGGAGGCCAGCCGGTCCCCAAGGGGGCTCCGCGGGAGCCCGCGCCCGTCCCACGAGGACCCCGCTACTCACCCCAGGGCGGACACTGAGGCAGCAGAAGCCCTCAGCCAGCCTCACACAGGAAGGAAACGCCGCCTGGGAGAGAATGCTTCCGGCGGGAACCGTGACCCGCCCCCTCGCACGGAGCATGCGCCACCCCGGGCCGACGGCGAGAAGGGAGCGCGTTTCCGGCTCTCAGGAATGGCGGGGGGCCGCGGACGGGAGAGCGCTCGTCCCGCAAGATCTCTCTTGCCCTCTGCGGGACTGAGGCGCCCTCTGCGGGACTGAGGCTTCCCGCGAAGCGGGTGTGTCCGCTTGCAGCCCTCGCTCAGGCTCCGGGTTTAGCTGCGGAGTCTCAGAGGTACGATAGGGGAAGGCGCTGATCGCAGAAGGACCCTGCCCAGCTCGCGGGCTCCGGGTGCGACACTGACACATCGGGGAGCCTTCCTCATAGTGCCAGGAAATGCCCGGTGTCTCCGCAGACTTCTTCCCTGACTCCTCCTCGATCCTAACTCCCGCCCTTAGCCCCTCACCCCACGTGAGGCCGCTGTTCCGTCTGTCCTTTAGCCAAAGCGCTGACGCGCATGGCCACCCCCCGCCCCTCACCATCTGCCTTTCAGTTTCTCGGGTGAGCTCACCCTCCTCCCCCGTCTCCGCGCGCTGACAAACACCTGGGGGTGGCGCCTGAAAATCCTGCAAAACAACTTTGCAGCCCACCCAGGCAGGACCGGTATTCGGAGCAGAATAGGTTATCTGGTACCAGGTTTTGCATTTCGGTGACTTCCCTTTTTCTTCTACACCTTCCCCTTTCCAGAATGAGAGACGTGACACCAGAGGTCCCCAGGGAGCAAGGCCCGCGCCTCCTGAAAACACACAGGCTACCAGGGGGCAAGATGACATTAGCCACTGTTTCCAGATACTTCCTTCAGATAGAGGAGGTGAGACTACGAAGCAGTGAGACGGTTGCTCTCTACCCTCCTCTTTCTGCTTTGGCCATCGTCTCTGATATCTGAAATTCTGCAGCCTGATAGTAAAAGTTAGTGTATGCCACCCTTGTTACAAGCGTGTGATGCTGGGGTGAGGAAAGTCGCTGCAGTATATTGAAAGCCTACTAAGTATCAGGCTGTAGGCTTCAGTGTGCTTCAAATCCATAATTTAAATTCCTCAAAAAACCCAGTCCTCTGAAGTAGCCATTGCTTTCTCTGTTTTTATAGATGAGCAGATTTTGAGGCTTGGGGAAAGAAACTTTCCCAAGTTCCTGTACCTAATTGGCAAATTTCGCTGGAACCAAGTCTGTCTAATTCACACCCTACGCTTTACACTTTCTCTTTGAGATAGTAGTTTCATCCCAGTTATGTTTTAACGTTTAGCTGAGAGAAGACTATGAAATGACAAGATCATAAGGCTTTAAAGGGTGAGGATGAGGTGGCAGGGATATGTAAATATTTTAAAACTGTGCTTGGGTTCAATGGCAATTAGGATGGAATTTAATACTCAATGATATGAAGATAGGTTTGGGAGGGCTAGACTCATTAGAGAGGAGATAGAACTTTGGGAAGAACAGGATGATGATGAGACCTGGACGATGTTTACAAAGAAACAAAAAACAAACAACACAAAAACCCACAAACCCAAACCCCAAAACCATGGTTGCTCAGCAGTCTTGGCAGAGGCTCTCTACTGGTTCCCTAGGATTATCCTCTGTCTGAGTCAATCTGAGCTTGGATGCTCCTGGAACATGCATTGCCAGAGCTAAAAGGCAGAGAATACTGAAGGAAAGAACTTTAGGTGTCCCACTAGAGTAGTCACGCTCTCCAGTAAAGAAAAGGAGCTGCGAAGTTCAAGATGGTCATGGATTTCCATCCTTCACGGAATGAAAATGCACCGAGTAAAGACCTCACCTGCCTTATGCTAAGGATCAGGGTGACCAGTCTACTCAGCCTGTCTGGCACCAAGAGGGTTTTTGGAACTTAGGACTTTGATTGCCGAAACAGAGGAAGTCTCAGGCAAACCATGAAGCGTTGGTCCCCTCTTGGGGACACCTTAAATGAATTCTAGAATGAAGGGGAGCTCCCAACGTGATTGTCTCTAGTCTCAATTCACCTGGAGGATTGTACAGGAAGTTGTTGGATAAAGCAGCCAAGACGGGTGCTAAAGAGTCGACATGCCCCCAAATCAATGCTGCTGCTCATTCCTTTTCCAGTCCTTTGGCTGGACACCAAGTATCTACACACGTACCTCTTGGACGTAATTTACATTTAGCAAATTCTTAAGAAGCCTCTTATGTCTGGGTCCCAAGACGTCAAATTACTGCCTTCCCACATACCATGCATGTTCATTTCCAGCAATCACTAAATCAGTGAGGTTCTTCCAGAATAGAGCTGAGTGAACATATGCTTTTCATCCCAGGATAGCTTTATATAATCCCTGGCAGCATAAAACACCATATTTGGCCCACAGTAGGGGCTCAATAAATAATTCATTATGTATAATATTAATCAGGAAATTATAACAACAGATTTTTTTTGTGGACTTTCTGGGCCTTCCCCCTGTGATCGTTGGAATCAAGATATCAAAAATAATTATTGCATTTATTATTGAAAGTTAGGTTTTGGGTTTTTGTCTTATTTTCTTTCCTTTTAATCAATGCCTCCTAAAACAGTTTATGGCCGTTCTTCGAACCACATGGAATTGAATTATCCCTTACTTTTGTTAGGATGGGAGTGTGATTAATTTGCTCTGCAGCCAAGGTAAATCTTTGTACTGCATCCTGAAGGGGAAGGGATTCCTTAGATTGGGGTTCTCAGATTTCATTGTGGGCCTGTACAGTTGGACAACATGGCAAAATGCAGATTCCCAGGTCCTAGCCTTAGAAGCTCCCATGTAACTGCTCTAAGTTTTAGCCCAGGGGTTTGAATGTTGAATAAGCATCTGAGATGATTTGCACATGGGTAGTTTTGGATCACACTTTGAGAAACTCTGCTCTAGTGAGTGATGATTTTAGATGTATTTTTGCAAAAATCTCTATTGCCCCAGTCCCCAAAGCCTATCTGATCAGCTGAACCATTAAGTCAGCTGGGATATATCAAGATATCAAGACAAGGAACCCTCATGATCAGATTCAAAATAAAATCTCTTTGGAAGGAGAAACAAATCTGAAATTTGTGGATAAGTAAGCACAGTAAACCTGACCGTGTTTGTTGTTCATTAGAAATGATTCCCTTGACAGTGATTTAGAAAGAGCAGAACTTTGGGGCTCCTGGGTGGCTCAGTCCATTAAACATCTGACTCTTGATTTGGGCTGAGATCATGACCTCGCAGTTCATGGGTTCAAACCCTGTGTCAGGCTCTGCACTGATGGCATGTAGCCTGCTTGGGATTCCCTTTCTGCCCCTCCCCCACTTGCATTTTTTCTCTCTCTCTCTCTCAAGATAAAAAAATAAACTTTAAAAAAATAGAAAAGAGCAGAACTTCAACAAATAGATAAAGTTATATAGCAGTAATTATGCCAGTATAATAGTCACTTGGTAGCCTTGGTTCTTTTAAAAACATTTCATCAGTATAGAATAATCTTCATTATTATTTTGACAAGTTAAATAGACTAGTTGGAGAAGAAAAGTAAAGCAAGAATATGAAGCTGTGCCTGAAGCCATAAAAACACTGTGAAAGACCAAGATTAAGTGCTTGAAGCTCCAATAGAAAGAATAAGATGGAGTTGAGGCAAAAGGAACGAAAAATTAAAATTTCAGCAGTTTGGAAGGAATGGAAAGATGAATTGGTAGCCCCATTCTATAAAAAGCACAGAGAGCTAAAAGATGCAATAGCCAAGTTTAAAGAACATGTCGTAAATCTACTTTTCATGCTTCTGTGTTTTCAATTTCACACATAATTTAGGAGCACCTGGGTGGCTCAAGTATCCAACTCTTGATTTCGGCTCAGGTCATGATCTCATGGTTCATGGGATTGAGTCCCACGTCAGGCTCCGTGCTGGCTGTGTGGAGCTTGCTTGGGATTCCCTCTGCCCCTCCCCTTCTCCCCCCCCCCCAAAATAAACTTTAAAAAATTTTTTACACGTAATTTAAAATATGCGTGTATGTGATTTTCTAATGTTATCAGGATGGCACTAAGCCACAACCTTACATCGCTACACGATCCTTTTTCTTAAACACTACTGCCAAGTGGACCTTTTTACAGTTTAGGTGAGCAATAAACATCATCTAGAACTTGAGTATTTATTTTAAATCTGCAATATTTTATCACTCAGCTTCATACAGTACTGAAAATAACACTGTTCAAGTGATACTGTCTGTGGAAAGTCACGATCCATCAACACAGAATTGCTTGGGAAGAAGTCTAACCTTACTATAGATTCATTAGCAGAGGATTTAAAGCACAGGCGAATGAGTCTCTTCCCTAGGATTCGTTTGGGACCTTCATAAGTGGTCTTCCATATGGTGTTTTACATGGGAGAGGAGATGCGAAGGATTGGGTGAGAGGAACAAAGATATGAATTCATCAGCCAAAACTGAAGAAACAGTAGTTGAAACATTAATTCTCAATTTCTGTAACAGCAGATTGATAGATGAAGCATAAAACAAGACCAGATGCTGTGGTTTCCAGGATGCACTTGGCTCCCCATCCTTTATAACCTGGAGCATTTTTTTGCCGTAAGTAGGTCACTTGCTTGCTCTCATTTACCTGATTCTAAGAAAATGCCCTTGAAAGTATTTGGAAAAGAATGTGTGCTGGTGCTTAACATTCAAAAAAAATATTAAGATTGTGTAAACCCTTCCCTGCCCCCATTTCTCTATTAGAATATGTTGTAACCTTGAAACACATGTGAAACTGAAATGGAAAAGAAGAATTTGAGATCTCTTATTTTCTAAGCACAAAGACACTAAAATCTGTGCCCATCCTGTTAGCCCCCGTGATTTCACTCTACGTAGCACTGGCACAGTGTTCACCTCACAGATTCTAATTGGGGTTTAAGTTTTTTGTATTCTCTTATCACATGCCAGCTGCTTGAGAAAAGAGGATGCCTCGGACATAGGCAGGGCTTAAATGCTTTCTTAAAATGTATTTATTGAGGTATAGTTGACATACAATGTTACGTTAGTTTCAGATGTACAACACAGTGATTCAACAACTCTCTACCTTACTCAGCGCTCTCCGTGGTAAGTGCGGTCACCATCTGTCACCATGCAAGGTTATTACCATATTATTGACTATATTCCCTTTTCAGCCCCGTGTCCTGTGTATTTTATAACCAGGAGCTGAATCCCCTTCACCTATTTCACCCATCTCTCCACTCTCAACTAGGGTTTTAATTAATTGACTTTTTCCCCCTGCAATCTGACATATCTCATGGGGCTTTGGAGGCTCTATTACTGCAGATTTAATCTGACCGAGAGGGGGAGAAAAAAAGGGCAGGAAGGATATACAGTCCAAAGATAGGAGATGTGGAATCAAACCATTTTATTGACCGTATGTATATCATCACTCTGTCTTTGGTAGGTCCGTTCCTAACGTGTCCATCGGAGACCAGTCCCATCAGGGTGAGTCTTGGTACTCATGGGATTTAGGAACATAGACACTGAGGCGCAACAGACCTGGGTTTGTATGGACAATCTGCTGTTTACTAGCTCTGTGATTTGGGGCAAGCTATAAAGTTGTAAAGCCTCAACTTCCCCATCTTTCATACGGGGACAGTAGCAGTACACGTGCCACGGAGTGGCACTGAAAATTAAATGAGACGGTTTCAGGGAAGTGCTGAGCTCTGTGCCTGACGCTTAGCAAGTGCTCAATAAACATGCTGTTGTAACATCCCAGGTGATGTTTTTTATTGTACTATGAAATGATGTTCTCTCATTTCCCGAAGTCTGTGAGGACAAAGATTCCTTCCTATCTGCTTATTGTTTGTTTGCACGAGGACTTCACCTCCCAAGTTTTAACCATGGCATCTTGTCTGGGAATATTTCCTCTGACTAGTGAAAAGGCCGTGCCCCTGTCTCCCTGACCTCTTGATTCTCTCATTCTCGATCTTAATACACTCATCTGGCTGAGTCTTACTGATTAGTAGTCAAGAAACCATTTATGATAGTTCTATAAAACCCGTAAGATTCCATCCTTATGACCACCAGACAATTACATTTAAAATACTGATCAATCCATGAAAATAGCTACCTGGATATTTCTCAGTTCACCAAAGACCATTATTGATACTGGCTGTTGTTCCCATCTGTCTAATAACAGCCATTTATTGAGCTTATACTTCTTGCTTTCATGGAGTTCTAAAGACTAAAACGTCTTATAAAAATGCAAGTCCTCACAGAGCTATTGATTTTTTTTTTTTAAGCTCAAGGTTTATCCCATATTTCACCCCCATTTCTTATTTGTTTAGGGAAAACTTTCTGCCTTAGATTGCTGAGTGGGTTTTACACAAGAAAAAGAACTTAGTTCAGTGGGTGAAAGTGAAATGCTGAACCAGACTGGAGATTTTAGACGTCGATACTTTGCATGTCTGATCTTTCCTTTGCAAACTACAGCCAGAGATTTTGGACGTCGATGCTTTGCATGTCTGATCTTTCCTTTGCAAACTCCACTTTCTTATTACACTTGGGGACTGTCATAACATCAGAGCTGCTATTCTTCGTATAGAATTTAATTCATTTGAGCACAACACAGTTAAAAAAAAACAACATTTACTATGTGCAACTCAGGCCAACGCTCCTAAAATTGAAGGAGTTTTGCTGAGCAAAAGAAACGCAATGTCCTGTTTAGAGCTTGAGTACATGGCTTTCAAAGGCAAAGCCAAGGTCACACCTTGCTGATTTTAGATGTTTAAGACTGAGATACATACTAGACCTTCTTCTTTCACCTTAAAAAGGCCCAGCAATAGAGGACTGGCAAGCTAACATTAAAATCGCTTTCTCGTCTCTTTAGTGTCAATGTTTCTGGAACTGGAAAAACAAAACAAAGGTGTAAGTAAAAAAAGGAAGAAAGAAAAGCCTGTAACTTGAGTTACAGAAGTACAGGAAACAAATCAAGTCCCATTCAGCTTCAAAACATTATACCTGATAGAGTTTCACACAGCTTTCTCCTTTCCAGTCTGCTTCTTACTGAGTTTGAACTCCAGACTCATAATGGAGCTGTCATTGCTGAATGAGGCCCAGTGCCAGAGGCATGGCCCACACCCATTTCTTTATGTCTTCTGTGTTCTCAGGTAAACAGGGGATCACAAAAGGGGTCATTAAGGAAAGGAGACAAAGAGGTTGACTCCCCAGCAGTGGTTTTTTCCCCCTATGGTGTTGAGATGCTAATGATTCTTTGTATTTATTTGTTTAGTTGTTTGATTTTTATTTGAGAGAGAGAGAGAGAGAGAGAGAGAGAGAAGCTTAAGCAGGCTCCATGCCCAGTGCAGAGCCCAATTCGTGGCTCAATCCCACAACCCTGGGATCATGGCCTGAACCAAAATTAAGAATTGGATGCTCAACAGACTGAGCCATCCGGGTGCCCCAAGATGCTAATGATTCTTTTTTAAATTTTTTTGAAAATGTTTATTTTTGAGAGAAGAGAGAGAGCGAGCACGGAGGAGGGGCACAGAGAGGGAGACAGAGGATCCGAAGCAGGCTGTGTGCGGACAGGGAGCCCTATGCGGGGCTGAAACTCACGAACTGTGAGATCTTGCTCAGAACTGGAGTTAGTCGCTTAACCGACTGAGCCACCCAGCCGCCCCAAGATGCTAATGATTCTTAAGCAGCTGAAAGCAACATTAGAATTCTGTCTAGATGATCTTGATTCTCAGGCTGGACAGTATTCCACCTTCCATATTCTGATCCATCCATCATTCAGTTCTCCTTGTGCTAGATAAACTGGCTTTATATTGTCTATTATCATGTTGTCGTCATAGGCTAGTATTTAAGGAGTCTCCCCCCACTCCTCCCTTGGAACTCTTGGATGTAAACGAGGAACAGTTAAGTGAATGGTGTCTAAAGTCATGAAATACAATGACTGTTTTTTGTGGGGAGAGGGAGAAGAGTAAATAATGATATTTCTTCAGCCGAGTGAATCATAAACATTTCCAGCACTCGAACTTACACATGTAGGCAAAAGCAGAAGGCAACTAAAAACCTCTCCAGGGGACATTCTTCCTCTTTCTTTAGGAATGTGGGGTCGATGAGGCTCCGTTTTCATGATCATTCCCAAATTCCGTCTCTGTGCCCAATCAGTACTGAGGTGTCAGGTACAAATACAGCCTCGTCAGGATAGTTTCAAACACGCAAGACACGGATTATTGGGTACGGTGTGTGAGAAACTCTGAGAATACTAAATGAAAGGGCCAGTTGTGTGGCCTGTCCCGTGTTAGGTAGGCTTTCTGGGTTCCCTCCTCTGGAAGTGGGACCAGCCTCCTAATTCCACGACTCCATGATTCTTTCTGACCTGAGTGTGGAGGGACTTCTGTTTGAATGTTTCCCCCTTTGGACCCCATAACTGAATGCTAAATTTGAATTCTAGCTCTGGGGGGTATAGTTAAAATATTAAGTACTGAAGATTTCCAAGATTCGTGTAATAATACTTGGTGAGCCACCCACCATTTTGCCAGTCCTAAATTTTCCACAGTGTGGTTTCACGTTTGTGAAGGTCTGAAATCTTGGTATGTCCGGAGGGGTCTCGTTGCTTTACGCCAAAGAACTTAGCTGCAGTGATCCCTCCCCTCATCCCCACTCCTACCCCATCTGAAGGTCACAGGGTGAAGATGGAGGAGGTCTCCTATTCTCCACCCTGTCCCTAGATGACAGTACAGAACAACAGTAGGAAGCCGGGTCTAGAAACACCATGCCCTCCTTTTGTGGAGAGACCAGCTGGCTACTGAGAATGTTGTCGAGGCTGGCAAAAATGATACTACACAGAAAGCAAATGCAAGAAAGCATTAAATATCAATACATTAAGGGCTACAACAAGAAATTAAAAATTTTTTTTTCTTTTAATCTTTATATTTGAGAGAGAAAAACAGAGTGCAAGCCAACGAGGGGCAGAGACAGAGGGAGACACAGAATCGGAAGCAGGCTCCGGCTCTGAGCTGTCAGCACAGAGCCGGACACCAGGTTCAAAGTCATGAACCTTGAGATATGACCTGAGCCGAAGTCGGACGCTTCACTGACTGAGGCACCCAGGCGCCCCAAGAACTTTTTAAAAAGGGAAGTGTGGTTAATATAAAATAAACCCCATCTCCCACAGCAGATCATGGCTTTCAGGATATGAGCTCATGAACAACAGAGGGAAAAGAGTCTTTTTTTTTTTTAATTTATTATCAATATTATTGTTGGATTCTCTTGTAAATTCCCTATTTTCCGTGAAACCCGGAACTTGCC
Source organism: Panthera tigris (assembly GCF_018350195.1). Taxonomy (NCBI): domain Eukaryota; kingdom Metazoa; phylum Chordata; class Mammalia; order Carnivora; family Felidae; genus Panthera; species Panthera tigris. The sequence continues at coordinate 7,165,792 of NC_056670.1, forward strand.
AATGAAGGTTTTAGCTAACAGGACACTTTTCAGGAATGTATCTGTTACTACCTCCAGTTGGTGAGAGATGACTGTGACAGATTTATCATGTTTTAATAGAGAGCTAAAGAGGAAGAGTGGAGGGGCGAGGACACAGATTTATCGCCACTTACTTGTTCATTCGGAACTTTTATTGACAGAAAAAATATTTCCTCTTTTTTTTTTTAAAGAAGATTTTAAAATCTCATTCTCTAGGAAGTAAATTCAGGAGTAAGAAATGCCACACCTGTTCTACATAGTACAGTTGATTGTTAATTTCATTGACTATTGACATGCTGAGTGGTGGGTTAAGCTTGTAACCCATCTCTTTACTCAAGTGAGAAACTAACATTAAGAAAGATAGGACGTGCATTTTTCCCCTTGATAAAGACACCTGCTGTTCCAGTGTCATAGAAACGGTTAGGGAAGATCTAGATACAGATTTAGAAGGATAGAATTTCCCGGAATCACATTCTCTCAGGATTGAAAGGAATATTAAATGTCATTGACTCTTCAACTCAAGGCAGTGTAGAATTGTAGAAAGGATGTCTGCTATGGAATTGAGGGGACCTGGGTCAGATCATAGCCTTGCCACATCGTAGCTATGTGTTTTAGGAAATTTAATCTCTCTGAGCCTTAGTTTCTCGCCTATAACTTGTGAATAGTGACTGCATTATAAGTTTGGGGAGGATTGAAGGTACTGTATGTAAAGGACCTAGGACAGACACAATAGGCATTTAGTAAATGACTGGTGGTTGTTATCAAAATTGTGCCACCAACTGGTCATAAAACTTACTGGAACATTCCCAGTGATGTGATTCCCAACTGTTGGGAAGCCCAGGTCATGTTTGAAGAGCTCTTCTGTGTTCGCCCTTTTACAGAGCCAAATTCCTTCCCCCCTAGAACTTCGATCTGCTGTTCCCATTCTTGCCGGCGGGGCTGCGTAGGCTATGTCTGTCACCCGATTGAATGCGCCGCCGAGAATGGAACAAATATGCCTTCAGAGTGGTATGACTGGTGAGGACACTACAGACGTATCAGCACAACTCAGAGTCAGACTAGCTCCCTTGTCCTGGCAGCCACCAGATACCTACTGAACTTGCTGTTAACGAAGCCCGTTCATCATCCTCACAAGAGCTGAGCCAAAGTTTGTCACGGTTTTGAGGGAGAGACTCAAGCGCAGAAACTTACAATGAAATCTTTATTATATTAATTAATAAATTGGTAAAATTTCACTTGAGTCATGCTAGTATTTTTGAATATTTCATCAATTCTGCCATTCTGTGGCATACGTATATGGTAATGTAACTGACAAACGGGCATTTTCTTTAACTGACACTCAATATAATATTTAATATGTGCCAGGCACTATTCTAAGTGCTTTGCATATATTAACTCACTCAATTCTCACTCATATTTACCCTATGTAGTAAGTACTATTATTATCTACAGACAAGGAAACCAAGGCACCGAGAAGTAAAGTAACAGAGTAACACTAGCTTTCCAAGGTCAAATAGCTAGTAGATGGCAGAATTAGGATTTGAACCAGTCTGTCTGGTTCCAGAGCCTGTGTTCATACTGATGCCCTTCCCCAAATTTGTTGAAATTAAAAAAAAAAAAATCTGTTACTTAGATTGTTAGAACTTCTTAAAAGCAAAAAACAAAGTATAGTGAATTAGTGCTGCTAGATTCACAACCTCCAAGCTTTATGCAAACATTATTAGAGAATATCTTTTGAATTACTATGAACATTTATGAGAGTCCAAAATGTTGATTGGAAGCAATATCTAACTCCATTCTAAGCAAGACTAGGCTGGCTTGTATATATATATATATATATATATATATATATATATACACATATATATATATATATACACACACACACACACACACACATTTTGGAGAGAGAGCACAAGCAAACAGGGGAGAGGGGAAGAGGGAGAAAGACAGAATCTTAGGCAGGCTCCATGCCTAGCACAGAGCCCGACATGGGGCTTGATCCCACGAACCTGGGATCATGACCTGAGCCAAAATCAAGAGTCAGCCGCTCAACCAACGGAGCCACCCAGGCACCCCAAGACTAGGGTTCGAATAATGTTCTGTTTTATATTTCCACAACATAAGAAGAACTAAGAAGAAGTTAATGGCTGCCTCTGAATCTTGGTCTTATTCTGATAAAAATTGTTTTCAAATATTGTAACAGCATTGTATCATATTTGAGTGTTATTTTAAATTAGCATATGGTAGGGGCGCCTGGGTGGCGCAGTCGGTTAAGCGTCCGACTTCAGCCAGGTCACGATCTCGCGGTCCGTGAGTTCGAGCCCCGCATCGGGCTCTGGGCTGATGGCTCAGAGCCTGGAGCCTGTTTCCGATTCTGTGTCTCCCTCTCTCTCTGCCCCTCCCCCGTTCATGCTCTGTCTCTCTCTGTCTCAAAAATAAATAAACGTTTAAAAAAAAAAAATAAAAATAAATTAGCATATGGTAAAATTGTGCGTAAGTGCATGTGTGTATAGGTCTTAGAATTTTGATACAATAGATTCATATAACCACCACCGCAATCAAGACACGTAACAATTCCATTATCTTACAAAACTACTTTGTGTGACTCTTTTTAATTACTTCCTCAACCCCTGGCACCCACAGATCTGTTCTCCATCCCTGGAGTTTTGTCTTTGTGAGAATAAGACGTCAATTAAGTCACGCAGTGTGTAACCTTTTGAGACTGGCTTCTTTTATTCGGCATTCCTTTGAGATGCACCCAAGATGTTGCATACGTCGGTAATTCATTTGTTTTTATCGCTGAGTAGTATTCCGTGGTCATACAGTTTGTTCATTCAGTCATTGAAGGACACTTAGGTTGTTTCTAGTTTTTGGTAATTATGACCGGAGCTTTTATAAACATTTGTGTGTAGGTGTTTGTGTGAGCAGAAGTTTTTGTTCCCTTAGAATAGATACTGAGGAGTGGAATTGCTAGGTCACATGATGGAAGTATTTTTAGCTTTATGAGGAGCTGCCCAACTCTTTTCCACAATGGCTGTACCCTTTTACATTTCCTTGAGAATGTGCGAGCATTCCGTTTCTTCTGCATTCTCACCAGAACTTGACAGTATCGGTATTTTTTTAAGTATTCTAATAGGTATCGAATTGTGGTTTTAATAGGCATTTCCTCTAATGGCTAATGATATTCCCATCTTTTCGTGAGCTTATTTGCCATTCATTAATCTACTTTGGCAAAACACCTGTTCAGGTCTTTGGTTTATTTTACAATTGGGTTGGTTGTGTTCTTACTGTTGAGCTTGGAGGATTCTTTTTTTTTTTTTTTTTAATTTTTTTTTTTTTTAACGTTTATTTATTTTTTTGAGACAGAGAGAGACAGAACATGAACAGGGGAGGGTCAGAGACAGGGAGACACAGAATCTGAAACAGGCTCCAGGCTCTGAGCTGTCAGCACAGAGCCCGACACGGGGCTCGAACTCACGGACCGCGAGATCATGACCTGAGCCGAAGTCGGCCGCTTAACCGACTGAGCCACCCAGGCACCCCAAGCTTGGAGGATTCTTTACGTATTCTGGATCCAAGGCCTTTGTCAGTATGTGATTTGCAAATGTTTTCTTCTAGTCTTATCTTTTTATGCTCTTGCTAGTGTCTTTTGTAAGGTTTTAAGTTTGGATCGAGTCCAAGTTATCAGTTTTTTTCATTTATGGATCATGTGTTTGGTATCATGTGTAAGAACTCTTTGCCATACCTAGGTCATAAAGACTTTCTCTAAAGATTTCTTTGGCAAGCTTTATATTTTACATTTAAATCTATGATACATTTTGAGTTCATTCTTGTATAAAGTGTGAATTTGGGGTCGAGGTTCATTTTTAAGTGTATGAATGTCTAACACCTTTTGTTGGAAAGACTATCCTTTGGACCTTTGTCAAAAATCACTTGGCCGTATTTGTGAGGATCTCTTTCTGGGTTGTCTGTTCTGTCCCTCTGATCTATGTGGCTGCCCCTCCACTGTCACCACCCTGTCTTGGGTAATCTAGCTTTATGGCATAACTTAAAAAATCAGGTAGTGTGATTTCTTCAACATTATTCTTTTTCAAACTTATTTTGCCTTTTCTATTTCCTTTGAATTTCCTTGTTAATTTTAGAATCAGCTTGCCTGTATCTACTAAAATCCTCCTGGGATATTTAATAGAATTGAGTTAAATCTGTACATGGGCTTAGGGAGCTGAGTTTTTTCGTCCCTGAACATGATATGTCTTCCTGTTTATTTAGGTCTTTTTTAAAAATTTCTTTTATTAGTGTTTTGTAGTTTTTAGCCTACAGATCCTGTTTATGTTTTGTTAAATTTATTCTTAAGTATTTAAATAATTTAGGAGCCATACTAATGATTTAAAAAAAAAATCAATTTTGGTTGTTCATCCGCTGGTATGCAGATAAGATTATTTTTGTGTTTTACCTTATGTCCTGTGACCTTAACTTTACTCAGTTCAAGGGGGAGGTTTCTTTGGTCACTTCTTTTGGTTTCAATTATGTCATCTGCAAATAGGGACATTTTCGTTTCTCCCTTTTCAATGTTTATGCCTTTTATCTCTTATTCTGGCCTTATTATACTGGCTAGGAGTTCTAGTAGAGCATTAAATAGCGATGGTGAGAGGGGACATCTTTGTCTTGTTCCTGATCTGAAGGGGAAAGCGGTCAGCTTTTCATCGCTAAGTATGATATTAGTTGTTAGCTTTTTGTACATGAACTTTAATGAGGTTGAGGGAGCCCCCTTCTTTCTTAGTTAGCTGACTTTTTTTTTTTTTTATCTTGAATGGATATTGAATTTTTTCAAGTGCTATTTCTTTATCAGCTGACATAATTATGCAGCTTTTCTTCTTTAGTCTACTAATAAAGTAGATTACATTGATTTTTTTAAAATACTGAAGCAGCCTTGACTTTTCAGGATAAGCTCTGCTTGGTTGTGGCAGTGTATAATTAAAAAAATACTTAGGTGTTCAATTTGTTAAGGTTTTCCCTGATTTTTTATATCAATGTTTATAAGACATATTAACCTATAGTTTTTGTTTGTTTTTGTTTTGTTTGTTGTTTGGTTTTTTTTTATCACCTTTGTTTGGCTTTCATATCTGGGTAATGTCAATTTTATAAACATGACTTGGGAAGCGTTCCCTCCTCTTCTGTTTTTGGAATAGTTTGTGTTAAAGTGGTAGTTCATCTTTATATGTTTAGTAGAATTCTACAGTGTAACTGTCTAGGTCTGGAAAATTATTTTGGAAGGTTTTTAAAAAATGTATAGTTACAGGATTCTTTAGGTTGTCTATTTTCTCTCTAATGAATTTTAGTAGTTTGCTCTCAAGAACTTGTTAATTCTACCTAGGTCATATTTATGTGTTTAGAGTTGCTTTTTGCATTCCCTTGTTATATCAGGTTCTGTAGTGATATCCTCTTTTCGATTCCTGATATTGGTCATTTGTATTTGTTCTTTGTTCAGATTTATAAATTTCATTTATCTTAAGGGATCAGTTTTTCATTACTTTTCTCTATTAATTTTTCTTCAATTTCATTTATTTCTGCCCCTAGCTTTTTTATTTCCTTCCTTCTGCTCGCCTTAGGTTTATTTTGCTCTTTTTTGGCTTTTGTTTTTGTTTGTTTGTTTGTGTTTTTAAGATCAGTAATTTGACACCTTCCTTCTTTTTTAAATCTAAGCATTTAATGCTGTAAATTTCTCTCTTGCACTGCTTTAGCTGAAGCCTACAAATTTTGACATGTTGTGTTTTCATTTTTATTCAGTTCAAAATATTTTTACCTTTCTCTTTTGACTTCTCTTTGACCATAAGTTATTTACAAGGGTGTCGTTTACACATGTTAGATTTTCTTTTCATTTTTCCTGTTATTTAATCCTAATTTAAATCCATTATGATTGGAGAGCATAATTGGTGTGATTACAATTCTTTCACATATTTTTTGGGCTGGTGTTATGATCCAGGATATTGTCAGTCTTGGCGAACATTCCACATACATTTGAAATGATCTGCTATTGTTGGGTGGAGTAATCTGTAAATATCTGTTGAATCTAGTTGGGTTGGTGGTGGTGTTCGGTTCTTCTATATCCTTGCCAACTTTGTTTACTAGTTCTGTCCATTGCTGAGAGAGGAGCGTTGAAATCTCCAAATGTAATTGTAGTTGTGTCTGTTTCTCCTTTCGGTTCTTTTAGTTTTTGATTCATGCATTTGGTAATGCTCCAACTTTTGATAATTTTGGTTTATTTTTGCTCTTTAGTCTACTTTGATGTTAATATAGCTGCTCCACTTTGTTTTGATTCGTGCTCATATAGCATATATTCTTCCATCCTTTTCTTTTTAACCTTTTATTTTAACCTTTTATTTTATTTGAATTCAGATATTCTTTGTATCCATTCTGCCACTTTGTGTGTTTTAATTGTCATATTTAAGACCATTTCCAGTTAATGCAATTCTTGATTTATTTGGCTCTTTGATATATTTGTTTTTTGTTGATTTCCTTTTTTGAATTTTCCCCCTCATTTCTCTGTTTTCTCTTTCCTGCCTTATTTTGGGACATAGAATTTTTGTTAGTATTCTCTTTTATCTATTGTGTTTTTCACTATATATCTTTGTAAAAAAAAAAAAAAAAAAGCCCTAATGGTTGCTCTTGGGATTAAAATATAAATGTTTGATTTTCCGCAATCTATGTGGAATCAATATATGTTACCATTCATTTCAAGTGGAATGTGGAAGTCTTATCATTATTTCACTTAGATCTCTTTACGCTCTATTTTACAATTGTCTTATGTATTGCGTTTACATAGGTTGAAAGTTCAATAAGACACTTTTGCTTTCAAACATGAACTGTATTTTAAGGAACTCAAGAGAAGAATAGCCTATTATGTTTACCTAGATATTTACGATTTCTGTTGTTCCTCATCCATTCCCAATGTTCCAGGTTTCCTCATGGTATAATTTCCCTTCTAAGAACTTCCGTTAGCAGTTCTTTAGAACAGGTCTGGTGGCAATGAATTCTCTGTTTTCCTTCCCTGAGAATGTGTTTGTTTCAACTTCATTTATGAAGAATATTTTTCCTGGATTTTGAACTCTGGGTTGAAGGGTTGGTTTTTATTCTTCCAGCACTTTAAGCTGTTCCATTTTATGCTACCCTCCATAGTTTCTGATGAGAAACGTACAATCATTGAGTTGTTGCCTTGCAAATAATGCCTCTTTTTTTTTTCTGCCTGCTTCCATGATTCTTTTTGTTTGTCTTCAATTATCAGCAGTTTGATTATACTATGTTTGGGCATGCATTTCTTTGGGTTTATCATGTTCAGAGTTCACTGAGCTTCTTGACTCTGTATGTTTCTGTTTTTTACAAAATTCAGAAAATTTTTAATTATCTTTTCCAATATGTCTTAACTGCATTGTATTCTTTCTATTCCTCTTCTAGATCTCCAGTAACGTGGATATTAGATCTTTCAGTTTTGTTATATTGGTCCCTAATGCACTGTTCATTTTTTTCCCATTATTTTTCTCTTCATCGTTCAAATTGAATAATTTCTGTTGAGTTATCTTCAAATTCTCTGATGCTTTCCTGTGTCATCTCTGTTCTGTGATTGAGTCCATCTACGGAGTTTATTTTGGTTATTGTATTTTTCAGTTATAAAATTCAGTTTTGTTGTTTATATCTTCAGTGTTTGTATTCAAGGATATTTCCTCTCCTTTTTTTAAAATGTTTACTTATTTATTTTTTTTGGGGGGGGAGCAGAGAGAGAGGGTAAGAGAATCCCAAGTAGGTTGTGTGCTATCTGTGCAGAGCCCAATATGGGGCTCGATCTCACAAACTGTGAGATCATGACCTGAGCTGAAATAAAGAGTCAGAGAATCAACCAACTGAACCACCTAGTGCCCCTCCCCTTACTCCTTGGTACACTTTTATAATAACTGCTTTACAGCCTTGGTTATCTAATCCCAACATCTACATCATGTCCGCATTGTCCCCTGTTACTGTCTTTTCACATGTGAGTTGAGATTTTCCTGGTTCTGTGTATGCTGAATAATTTTGAATTGTATTGCAGACATTTAGAAGATTTTTTTTTATTTAAAAATTTTTCTTTTAATTTTTTTTTTTTTTTTGAGAGAGAGACAGAGCATGAGCAGGGAATGGACAGAGAGAGGGAGACACAGAATCTGAAGCAGGATCCAGGCGCTGAGCTGTCAGCACAGGGCCTGACATGGGGCTTAAACCCATGAACCGTAAGATCATGACCTGAGCTGAAGCCGGACACTTAACTGACTGAACCACCCAGGCGCCCCAAGAATATTATAAGACTCTTGGGGGTGCCTGGATGGCTCAGTTGGTTAAGCATCTGACTTTGGCTCAGGTCATGATCTCACAGTTCATGGCTTCGATCCCTGTGTTGGGCTCTGTGCTGACAGCTGGGAGCCTGGAGCCTACTTTGGATTCTGTGTCTCCTTCTCCCCCTGTCCCTACCCTGCTCACACTCTGTCTCTCTCTCTCTCTCTCTCTCTCTCTCTCTCTCTCTCTCAAAAATAAATAAACATTAAAAAAAATTGAAAAAAACATTAGAATATCATAATTCTCTAGGTTTTGTTTAAATCCTGTGCAGGATATTAATATTTTTGTTCTAGCAGGCAATAGAGGTGGTTGGGTTCAGGCTACAAATTCTAAGCACTATTTTGTAGTTTCCATGTCAATTCTGTTTTCAAAGCATTTGCAGTGCTATTTGGATCTGTCTTCCGTGTGTGCCACAATCTGGGACACGTGTGGTGGTCTGTCCTTCAGTTCAGTCCCAGAGTCTTCGCTGTGCTGTCTAGGTCTGTTCTGTCCTTGTGTAGCCTGAGGGGGAGCCTAAGAGTCTCTAATCAGCTTTACCTGTTAACTTTCCTGAGTTTCTCCTTCTCCATAATCTCTGGTACTTGCCGGCTCCCTGGACTTCCTCTTTGAGTCCTATATCCAGAAAGCTAGTGCTTTAGCTTTGCTGTTGCACAGCCTACTTCCTGGGATAGGCCCGTGTCTGGGGCCAAGCAATGGAGGGACAGAGAGGAAGCACCGACTATGATTTGTACCTCCTCCTGGAACCACAGCTTCTCTGTAGAAGAAGGTTTCCCTCCCTCAGAGATGTTGGTGCCTGTGGGCCCCCACTGCCGTTGGAGGCATTGCTACTGCTGGGGTGGCAGGATTTCCCGGGGCCGGGGCACTAGAGAACAGAGGAAAGAACAAAAGATGGCAGGCTTCCCTGAGACTCTCTGAGCCTTAGGAAATGTTTTCCTGGTCCTTGAGCCAGAACAGAACTGAAGGGCTTCTTCAGGGCCCTGGTGCCCATCCTGAGTTTTAGGCTGCTTTACATCTAGGCCAGGGGGTGCTAGCAGGGGAAAAACAAAACAGAAAACACTCACTGCTGATTCAGTGGTGCTTCGAATTCTGGTCTTCTTTCCCAGTTCACCTGCTTCTATTTATGGACTCCTCAAATGGCTGTTCCATGTGTTCCATCAGGTTTTATAGCAGCATTCAGTGAGAAAGGGTAGAATGCACTTACTCCATTGTACCTAGAGCTGGAATAATATATTTTATTTGCTGTCATGGACTGAATGTTCATGTCTCTCTAGAATTCATATGTTGAAGCCCTAACCCCCAATATGATGGTAGTTGGAGAGAGGGCCTTTCGGAGGTAATTGGGGTTAGATGAGGCCATGGAGATTGAGCCCTTCTGATGGGATTAGTGTCCTTATAGAAAGGGCCACCAGCGTGTACTTGTTGTCATGCTCTCTCTTCCTCCCACCCTCCGTGCCCTGTGAGGTCACAGAGAGAAGGTGGCCATCTCCGGGCCAGGACGGGCACCCTCTCCAGGAATTCAGTTGGCCACCACCTTGATACTGGATTTCACAGCCTTCAGAGCTATAAGAAAATAAATTTCTGTTGTGTAAGCCATCCAGCCTAAGGTAGTTTGTTGTGGCCATCCAAGCTAATTGAAGACATTTGCCAAAATACTCATGAAAAAAATTCATGGCGCTCCACCTTGATTGTGTCACTCTCCCCAACTCGTAGCCTTTCCGTGTAGTTCTGCATAGTTCCACCGAACATGTTTTCCCCAAGGTTTGCTAACAATTTATATTTAGCTGAATTTCCAGAAAGAGGAAACGATTCCCCAAAACTAGACTGGTAGCTTTAGTGCTTTTTATTGTTTAGTTATAATACCTCAAATATGTTTTCTGGTATGTCAGTGTTTTGAATTAATTTACTGCTTGATTGTTTGGGTCCTAGTCCCCTTGACTAAGTTTGCTTCAGATTTCACTGTAAATAATCTCAAGGCTAAGTGACCTACGTCCTGCATGGACCAATTCTTTTTATTATTTATTTCATGCCTTGGAGAAGCTTATTTCAAAGAGCATGTGGTTAGAAGGCCACAGTCCCCGCTTCTCCCCCACACAGCACGGTAAAACACAGGACACGAGAGTAGGTGCCGGATAAACCGTACTTGAGTGGGGAGCAGAAAGGAACCACGGGACCCTTCTCTGCTCACTTAACAGAAGCCATCTCAGGTGTTCCCTTTTCCTTTTCCCTTTGCCGCAGTCTTCTACCTCCGTGAACTTGTGCTAATCGGTAGAGCTGGCTTTGAAGAGCTGCTGATCGTTGAGGATCGTTGAGGGTAAAGCCTTTCCCTCATCCAGCTTGCGTCTCTTCCTGGGGGGCTTGCCCCGCCCCCGCTCCTACTCCACCTGTCCATACCGTCCTGCGGGTCAGGGCCAGCGCCCAGCTTTGACTCTGGCCCCACTGGCCAGAAGGCCTTGGCTTGACTCGCCTGGGGCTCCCTTGAAAATAAAAGCCCATGACTTATTCTAGGATAAGAACACTTGTTTCCCCCTCCCACACTAGAGTTTTGTCAAAGCGTTACATTATTCCAGAGTTAATACGTAGGATTTGCGAAACTGAACCCCAGTTGTGACTTGGACACTTCCGTCTTAGACAACATCAAAAGAGCAGCATTAGAGAAAAATAATCCCACCAGAGCTTGTTTGAAAGAGAAAAGTTAGCCTCTTGGATAGAAGTAGGTGTCCACGTTCCGGGAATTCTGGTTATTTGTGCCGCAGCTGAGAAAAGGTATATTACTGTGTTTGGTCTGTAATTAACACGGTCTCGTGGGCCTACCCCCCACCTCCCTACCCTCAGGGCACAGGATATTCACTAAGACTGACACTTCCTCTGTTGATGTTCCCTTTGGGAAACAAAAGATAGAAATGGTGATTAAGGTCTTTCCAGATAATATCCCACGCCAAAGTATTGACAGAAAAGGTTTGCATAACATGACATGATAACGTAATGTGATGTATGAATATTATTACCTAAGGGTTATATTATACCCAGCCGATAAGTTATATTCGTATGGTTATGTGTATATTTGTAAAAGTGCGTAGCCTTTCAGTCGTTGACTTTATAAATACTTAACCGAGTGTCTGTCTGGTATGGAAAAAACTGTGCAGGGCATTGTGAGAAGTACAGAGGTTTACACAAGATGGGGTTTTTTTGTTTGTTTTCTAGCCTTCAAGAAAGTTCAGTGCAGAGTGGGAGTAGCATCACTGAAGTGACGACCGCGCCGTAGTTAGGAGTTGTCAGGATTTAAACTAGAGAGTGTGGATGAGGTTTTGACTCTGAATGTTACTGTACCTTCTGAGGGCTGTGCATCGGGCAGGTTCTCGGGAAGCCCCTGGGGGGTTTGTTGCTTGCCCAGTTGGGCTGGGATTAGCATCCTTCTAGTTTGTAGGAGACGTTATCCAGGAAGCCATCTAGTCCGTGGGGGAGGTGGCATCTCCTGAGTCTTGCTGCCACAGAGAACTTTGAATGGGTGGAAAAAGGAGTTTGTGAGCATTCTTGCTATGTCACAATGTTGGACATGTGACTTAAGAGAAGCATGTGACAGGGCAGTGTGATTGGACCATTTGATTACCAAGTCCAGACTCTAGAGTGACTCAGTGGCCAGTGCTGCTTTTTTAAACTGTTAACTGAAACATTGGTATGACAGAAGATCTATGAATAAAAGACCTAAAATCCTTTTAAACGTACTATTTATTGGGACATCCTGAAGGACTGGGGGAATCCTTATTCCCATATCATCTCCCATCTTGCACTTGTTGATAATTGTTCGACATTCATTCGGCATTTACTGGAAGCTTCCAGATGGCGGACAGCGTGCAAGGTGTCTGAGATGGCAGAAGGAAAATACAGAGGAACAGGCTGTATCTCCTCACTCGGTAATAACAACAGCTAACAGTGAATGCTCATTTAGTGTTTACCACGTGTCAGACTTGTTCGGAGAGATACATTTCTCTTCCCTTAATCCTTATAACAGCCGTATGAATCAGTACTATTATTGTCCCCACTATACGGTGGATGACACTGGCAAACAGAGAGATTGAGTAACTTGCCAAGTAATAGCCTTGCAAGGAATTTATGGTCTGAGTATACATAGTTGAGTACCTCCCTTTTTAGGGTAAGGCAGCGATGAATGGGGTATAGGGAAGCAAAAGGTGACTCAGGTAGAGTGTTTGCTGTAAACTGACACCCAGAGTATCTGACTCAAGAAATTCTTCATTCTGTGATCCGAAGAGAATTATGGAATGATAGGAAATAATTAAGCACAGCAAAACGCTGGAAATATTTACCGGCAGTGGCAATCCAGTTTACTTTTATGTCCAGGACCACGGCCCTACATCTTCCTTTCAGTATACATTATCAGGGTTAATGTATATAGTCAATCCAATAACATTGTTTTCTCCTCTCTCTCCGCTTTGGTAGGGGTACCTGTATGAAGGCTGCTTCACTCTGGAGATTTGGACCTGTGTGGGCATGTCTGGTAAAATGATAGGATGGATCTGCTGGGAGAGGACTTGCAGAATACCGGGGACCTTAGCGAGAAAATTCCTGAAGGTGGAAGACTGTAGCAATGGTAATAAGGCCTCAGCTGTTATAAGAGAGGGGTGACTTCAGTACTTGTGGTAAAGAGGCAGGATAGGTAGGGTCAAGTGGTAAGAAATACAGGAGACATATTTGTGTAGATCACTTAACAGTAGTATGTAATCAGTAAATACTCATTATTATTTGTATTATAGTACTCACCCCAGGCTGTCCCTATAAAAACACATATGCAGAGACCTAAGAGAAAAAGTGTGAAGATGCCAGAAGTCTTCATCAGACCATATAGATGTCCTTTAATGACCTTATAGATTGCTAAATGTTACCAACAAATGTTAATAATGATAAGTGGTGGTAGATAATATCATTATTGCTCTTATCTCCATTTTTTGTTGTCATTAATTTTATATTGTGGTCAGTTGGAAAACAGGACTTAATTTTGAAAATATTCAAATATTTAAGTAGATTTTTCTTTCTTTTATCAGTTTTTATTTTAAATTTTATTTTTTATTTTTTAAAATTTACATCCAAATTAGCATATCGTGTAACAATGATTTCAGGAGTAGATTCCTTAGTGCCCCTTACCCATTTAGCCCATTTCCCCGTCCCACAACCCCTTCAGTAACCCTCAGTTTGTTCTCCATATTTATGAGTCTCTTCTGTTTTGTCCCCCTCCCTGTTTTTATATTACTTTTGTTTCCCTTCCCTTATGTTCATCTGTTTTGTCTCTTAAAGTCCTCATAGCAGTGAAGTCATATGATTTTTGTCTTTCTCTGACTAATTTCGCTTAGCATATTACCCTCCAGTTCCATCCACGTAGTTGCATTAAGTAGATTTTTCTAAGCAGAAAGAGGAACGACATTCACGCAAATAGGCAAAGAACTTAATTGTCATTGGTGGGCATTATGGATTTTGCATTCTTACAGAAGCCAACTCGTGAACTGTGATTTTATTATCACAGAAATTAATTTCTTGCCAGGAGTCACTTTCTGCTTTTCTCAGCATTTGATATATGCAAGATCATTATTTCCTGTATCCACCCTAAATAGCTTACTTCTTTCCAGGCAAGTAGAGATTTCAGAAAGAAGATGGGGAAATTCTTTTCCTTCTGATTGGTTCTTTGGCCCTTTTCATACCCCTCCCCCACTCCCTGCAGGGGGTGGTCATTAAAATGCCTCAGACAACTGTGGAGCCTTCAGGATGGTAACTGCGGTATGATCATGTTACACACCCATTCAAAGTTCTCTGCTCCAGGGTCAAGGTTTGGATGATGTCACACAGCCTGCGGATCTCCTGCCTCCTGGACTGGTTTCTCTGTTGTGAGGAGGATAGGAAATGAGAGAAAGATGAACCCACTGTAAGTCTGAGGATGACATTTAACTACAGTCTGGTAAATTTTGAGATATTCCCATGTTGATAAATTAATCTAGTCCTTCTAACCTGGTATGTAACACTCTATTGCATGAAAATATCACATTTTACTTGAACATATTGATGGACGTTTAGGTTCTGACTTTTTGCTCTTTCAGATACTTGCGCGCACATCCCTATGTATGTGTTTGTATGACATATACGAACGTTCCTGTAGGATGGGGGTCTTTAAACTTGCTAGCTTACCCGCAACTTGGAAAAACTTCGCCTCCTTATACATTTAGAATTGGAATTAAACTTTTTACCGGGACTTCAACATTAGACATTTCTGAATGTTGTCAACAAATGTTAGTAATAAAAACTGGTGGTAGGTAATATCATTATTGCTCTTATTCCTGTTTTTTGTCGTCACTAATTTTATATTGTGGTCAGTTGGAAAATCGGATTTAATTTTGAAACTATTCATATATTTACATAGATTTTTCTAAACAGAAGGAGACGACATAACTTTCAGTAGTTGCGAAGGAATTAATTTCCTTGTGATGTAAACATTAGCATTTAAAAGTAGGATTCTTCAGTGTATCCAATTGAGTGTAAATACTCCAGTTGAGTGATTTGATACTCACTATTATCCATCAAATGTTAACAGTATGAACAAGGTCTCTTACAGTGGGAAATTTTACATCACTTCTTTTTCTTTCTGCGCTTGAATTTTCTTTCTACTGCTAAAATTCTACAGATTTTTATCTGAATGTATTACACATTATGTGTGAATGTTTTTTATTGGTCACTTACCATATTTCCCTACGACACAATGTATATATAAATTTTAAATTAAATTACATTAACTTTCCTTGACCATAATACTCCTAATGGTTAAGGTTTTTTCTGAATCATCATTATTTTTAGTTCATATTTGACCAGTGAAGTGCTTTGATTTTATTTTATTTAATTTTTTTAAATTTACATCCAAATTAGTTAGCATAGAGTGCAACAATGATTTCGGGAATAGATTCCTTAATGCCTCTTACCCATTTAGCCCATCCTCCCTCCCACAGTCCCTCTAGTAACCCTCTGTTTGTTCTCCATATTTAAGAGTCTCTTATGTTTTGTCCCCCTCCCTACAATAAAGTGCTTTTAAAGGTTAATAATTATTAAACATAAGTTAACAGAGCTTTAAAAATTGATTTTTTCCTTCTTCTGATTAATTAATTAACCAACTAACTAATTAATTAATTGATGTATTTATTTTTCTGAGGCCAAAGTTTACCATTTCATCTCCTGAGAAGATTCTAAATATGCCTATTTGTGCAATGCTCTTATTTACATTTGTTTATTTATGTATTTATTTAGTTAGTTAGTTAGTTTCAAGTGTTTATTTAACTTCTAGTTAGTTATATTGGTTTCCGGAGTAGAATATTGTGCAATATTGGTTTCAGGAGTAGAGCCCAGTGATTCATCACTTACATATGACACCCACTGCTCATCACAAGTGCCCTCCTTAGTGCCACTCACCCATCTGGCCCATCCCCCACTAAGAAATTCATTTGTAGATCATGAATGAATTTTACTTATTTCTAGAAGGAGACAGGGTCAGCATCAGTTTATCCCCAGGTTTTACTTTTCATATTGTAAACACTGAGGAATATTGTTCACATAAATAAGTAGATGGCCATTGGAATAAATTGTGTAGGTGACGTTGCTCATTTATTTGAAAGCTTTCCAAATTATATGCCACACATCACTTAGTGGTCTTATTTTTAACGATTTATCAGTGAACACTTTGCACGGGTCTTCTGTCAGTTCACTAGGAAACAGGTAATGTTAGGCTAACATTCAAAAGTGTTTGTTAGTTGGTAAACTCATTCAGCTTCTCAACATTAATATTGTTTCAGGTTATCTCTAGCTCCTTTCAGGTTTTTGCCTTTGGGGCAATATATCGTTTAGCATTCACATGGAGACCGGTATCCCTTTCTGTTTTAAAGTGGAGAAAGGGCCTCTGTGAAGGGGAGGTAGGGACTAGGAACCACGGGGGCCACCTAACTACACTGGTTCTCAGGGAGTTCAGCTGTAGGCCGAGCGTACATGGAAGATAAAAGTCTGGAATTACCCGCTGAAAACTGGCTGCGGGCCTCCGTTCTCTAGTTTGAAGCTCCTACTCTGAGGTTGATACCCAGCACCGGAATTGCTATCTCTTAACCTGTGTGGCCGGTTCATCGAACCCACGTCGCTGAGGACATGGCTCTGCCTCCCAAGGATTCAGGAGAAGTCCCCTCTGAAGGTCCCCATATGTGAGTCAAAGGAGTTTTCTAACTTTAGGAAAATCCCATGGTCACTGGATTCAAACAGCTGGTGGCCGACGAGTGGTACGCACCAGAGTTCGATGAGACTCTTCATCCGTTTCTATGATTTGCTTTGTGACACCCTATTTTTATTCATAACTTTCTTTCTTTTAAAGGGCATCCTTAGTCTACATCAACTGAGGTGGGACAAAAACAGCACTGTACTTGGTTTGCGCTCTGTGCCCTGAAGCAGAAATGCCTTTAATTGTTCATTGCAAAATAAACAGATGTCTAGTGGAGAAGGTTATTAAAAATATTTTGTGCATTTTGGGAGAACTGGAGGTCAGGATGGCTTGACCTAGCGTCTCACAGCAAACCCAAGTCAAGTAAGCCACCAAGGTAACATAGCCTATTCTTAGGGCAAAATTTTCTGGTTGGCTAATTTCTGGATATTATTAAAAGGGACAGTACATTTTGAAAATAGAATGATGGCTGTCCTCAGGCAGGAGAATTCTACTTTAAAAACAGAAGATTTAATGTGCCAGATTCACATCATAAGGAAAGGCTGCCCAGTTAATAGGACAAATGCCTCCACATTGTAAAATAAACAGGATTTGAAATGCAGACAGTCTTATTTTGCAGTTACAAGTTATTTTAAAAATCTTTATAAAGACCTAATACTAAAAGAATAAAACGTTTAACAGCAAGTCCACAAGAACGCATTAGTCATAAGGTACATCTTAATTAAGGCCTCTCTTCTACTTAGTTCAACAGGTGGCCTAGGAAGGGGGTGGTCCCATGAGCTCTAGCAGCCAGGGGCCCGGGACCTCACTCTGGGAGACAGCCAGGACAAAGGTACTACATCCAGGAAAGAACTTTCACATAAGACTTCAGTCTCAGAGCTAAGTAAATAAGGATCTGTTTGTTTGTTTGTTTTCTTCTTAGACCTTTTTCTTATGAACTCCCTTTTCCTCTAGAGTTTCCTGAAATGTAAAACCTGTACATCTTCTAAAAAATGCAACATATTTAAGTACAATTAATTAGCAAAAATCTACCAAAGAAAACTGTTTATCTGTTGTTTTTAGAAAAGATAAAATTTCCCTTCTAGGTTAGGTCTGACAACATTAGGTGTTTCTATGGTATTCTTTCTGAAGTTGCTACAAGATAGAAAAATCTAAATCACAATGAGAGTACCTTTGGAACTTCTTAATCCTAAAACGAGTTAACAAGAAGGCTGTGAAGCATAGGATCTAGAACTGCTATATTTTGTCACGAAGTGGAACCAGGGAAATTAGTGCCCCCCGCCATTGGGCTGCTAGGTTAGGTGGAAAAAGTGAAATTAAGGGTACTGTCTGTATTCCTGTGGCTGAAAATCCAAAGGCATGAGGCAGAAGTATCATGTGCCGTGGGAGGTACGGCCCTTGGAGCCGTGTGGGCCCTGGCAGCACGGCGGACGTCACCTTCCCACCTGTCTCCTGGCCGTGCCAGTGTATTAATCAGGGGAACGTGGAAATGTACAGGTACCTTGAAATGTACGAGGAAAATGGGACTAGGAGGGAGGAGAATGGCAAGAAAGAGGGCAGGGCAAGGAGGGGGGAAGGATGGGAGGAAGAGGGTGACTCGGTCCATTTGGGCTGTGGTAACTGAATACCGCGTCCTGGGTGGCTTCTCAGCAGTGGAAGTTTACTTCTCACAGACTGGGAAGCTGAACGTCCGCGATGAGGCTGCCTGCAGGGTCAGGTTCAGTCTGGTGTGGGCGTGCTTCCTGATTCATGGGGGGCTGTCTTCCACCGGGAACCTCACCTGGGTGGCGGAAGGGGAGGGCGCTCTGGCAGGCCTCTTTCCTAAGGGCACTGATCCCATTGGTGAGGGCTCCCCTCCTTCGGACCCAGTCACCTCCCAAAGGCCTACCTGCTAATACCATGACCTTGGGTTAGTTTCAACCCAAGGTTTTGGGGAGGACGCAGACATTCAGTGCATCGTAGTGTGGGAAAACTGAGGCTGTCCACAAAGGATCAGCACCTTTCCCAGCCTTCTCCATGTACGTGTGTTTGTACAAGAGGAAGGGGTGCCACTCTTGATCTCTTGGTTGTGGGTTACAGTATTGGGTGCAGAGATCACTTAAAAAAAATTTTTTTTTAAAGAGGAAAAAATGGGAAGTGTAAAAGAAAAAAAGGCACTTATCTGGGGAAGGGTATTTAGTGGGTCACTAGGAATTCATAACCACGTGAACGTGTTAGTTGAATAAACGTCTTCGTATTGCTCCTTCTTCTCATGTCCCTTTTGTCTGGTCTCAGCAGAGTATATTTTATTATTTTGAGGTTTCGGTCTTGGGGGAAAGTTCAGAACTAACAGGCATAAATATTCGTGGAAGAGAGGCAAGCAGAGACGCAGTACTCTCTTACTTTCCTGCCAGGAACCAGCTGACCTTTCTCTGGCGCAAAGTGGCCTGGTGAGATCCAGAATTAAACTTTCTCTCTACAATGACCTGTTCAGACGGCAAATAGATCCATCATCTGGTTCTGGGCCCTGCGGAAGACACCCCCCCCCCCCCCCACCCCGCCCACGACTGCGCGGTGCGCCATTTACACCGACTCCGGCCCTTCAGCAGGTGGCGCTGTTCGCTCTATTCCCGCCGCTTGGCATTCCCTTCCTTTCTAGAGCAAGGTCCCCTTCCTTTTTTTCAGTCCATAAGTAACGGCTGCCTCTTTTACATCGTCGCTTGGGAGGTACTCTCCCAGTGATCTTAGCACTGAGGAGGAGAAGCAAATTAACAACATGGAACAACTCACGTTTTCATGTTTGATCTTTAAAGCCCTCATCTCCTGATCTGATTAATTGCCCCACTTAAGGGCAAGCTGAGTGAGCCTCAGAAATCGTATTGTTCACTCATCCCTGTCTTCCCCTATCCTCCACCCTACTTATCGTCCCTCCTTAGGCAGCCTTCCCTTCTCTTCATTCACCCCTGCCCAAGGCTTCAAAATACTATTCAAAGTATCTCAACCAAATTTGTCTCTAATTAACTTCTTTAGGTGTTTATAAAAGTGAAGTTCTCTTCCCATCCTTAATCACGGATGGGGTAGCAGGAATTTTCCCAGGCTGCCATCCCGCGTCCCTCATTGAGTAGCTATGTAATCTGGGCCTAAAAACCCCTTGTAAAATGGGATTGGTGGACCAAGAGACTTTGAGGGTCTTCCAGCTCTCATACTCTGGGATTATAAAGCGGTTTGCCACTGCCTTAAATAATAGTTGTACTGTGATACCAGATGATTGTTTCTGATATTTTCTTTGAGCAGGAAAAGTTAAGTAGCACAAAGAGTCAGTGGAGGCAGTTGATCTAGGGAGAGAGGGTATTTGGGGTAAGATTTAACATGTCTACCACACTAGACAACACTCATGACAGATATTCTCATGTATTTCTGTGGTGCAGCAGATACCAAATAGGCGTTTAGGCATAAATTCTAGAACTTTCTTAGTGTGCTTATTTATTTAAAAATGGAAATCAGAATTGAGCTGTCTCCCTGGTTTATTTGATATTCTTCTGACAATAGGCATTTGTTGTATTGTTAGACTTCATTCTGTTGGATGAGATCACTTTTTTACCTTATGAAAACACTAAATGATCATTGTAAAGAACCGTCAACCCATACAGAAAGAAATGGAAAGAGGAATTCTCCTCCCTCCCCATCCTGTCATTAGAGATAACCCGTATTATTTTCTCTCTTGTTTATTCCTTCAGATGTTTTCTATGGATGTACACAAATACCTGTATATGTATCATCACTTCTGTTTTATCACTAAATATTGATGAATATTTTTGCGGCACATATTAATCCTACTGGAGAATTACGCATGTAAACTACATGAGAGAGCAAATGAAGACACTGTAGGGTTAAGGAGCAAGATCGATAACAAACAGAAAGCACTCCATTGCTGATCAAATAGTCAGCTGATAGCGATTCCTAACAGGTAGAGGTTCTAGAAAGAATTGAGCACGGAGGATCGTGTGTTTGGAGGAGTCCTTTCTAGGGGAGTGTGCTGGGGTCATGGTGGGAGGTGACCACCAATGATTTCTCCACTTCTGTACGTGCTTACAACTCAGAGGTAGAGTCTCTTCTTCTTCCTGTAATGGTGACAGTCTCTTACAGGCTAATGGTGGTGCTGTTACAGTTCTGGTGTATGCCTGGCAATTTCAGGTTTTGCTTTCTTGGAAGACGATCCTCGTGTGAAGAAGGCTGACCGCCTTGCGGAAGAGAAAGGCCTGACAGATGCCTCTAGAGGATGAGACCCTCAGGAGGGAGATCGGTCCAGCCCCTCGCCTTTGCAGCACTCCTGCCGAACCACCAGCCATGTGGCGCAAGTCATCTTGGGTCCTCTAGCCCAAGTCAAGCTGCCCCAGCCGACACTCCATGAAGGAAAGACAAGCTGTCACTGTCATGTTCTGTCCAGATGGCAGAATGGTGAGCAAGAAAATGGTTGATGCTCTTTTAAGCTGCTACAGTTTGGGGTAGTGCGTTATGCACAATAAATAACAGAAATTGATGTCTGAAAGTTGGGTGCTGGCACAACAAAAATCTAAACAAAAATCTAAAAACAAAAAATCGAAAACACGAGGCATCAGCTTTGGGACAAGGCATTGGGTAGAGATTGCGGAGGTGATGAAGGATGAAGGAACTCTCTCTCTGTCTCTCTCTTTTTTTTTTTTTTAAATTAACTTCGTCTTTAACATTTTTATTTTGAAACAATTTTAGACTTACAGAAAAGTTGCAGAAACGATAGAGTTCGTGTACCAGAGTTCACCCAGCTGCCCTAATAATAATAAATTACCCAAAGCAGGAAATTAACATAAACTACAGACCTTAAGTGAACTTCACCAGCTTTTCTGGTGATGTTCTTTTTCCATTTCAGAATCCAACCTAGGATCCTGCATTTGCATTTAGTTGATATCATCTCCTTAGTCTGGGAAGGAGGATCTTAGTGGAGGCTCTGAGAGTGGCGAGTAAATTGTATTAGAGGCTGGAGAAACGGTGTTATATGGTGGCAAAATATTTGGTAGTCCTTGTGTGCAGTAAAACAGAAGATGAAAAATGTACCTAATGAACTTGTAAATCTGGCAACAGGGATTTTCATGCTGAGTGTTCAAAGTATCATTTGGCTTTTAGTGATGTGTGATGGTGTTACGAGAGAGATGTGTTAAAAAAGGAACTATTCAGTTTTCAAGCAGAATGTAGAGGAAATACACGGGGCCTAGGAGATTCTCTTGAGTCAGCAATAGCCTCAAAGTAAGAAATGGCCTCAGGGGGCCTGTTAAATGTGGCCTCCAGGTAATGATCCAATCAAGACTCTTATGTTAAGGCCTGTCAACATTTTAAGATGTTGTCTCATAGACCCTCTCAGCTAGTCAGAAGGGCTTCTAAGAAGAATCTTCAGAGGAGTCCAACAGCAGCTTCCTTGACAAGGCCCAAAGCAGGCAGAAGTTTGTTTTTGGAAGAATTATAGATGTGGCTTTGTGGGCACAGTTGTTGTGGGCAAGGAGTAAACTCCAATAAGAGTCCTAGAAAACCCACAACATTTTAATGACAATTATATTGATAAAACCACCACCGGCCTAAACTAAAGAAGAGATGGTTTAAATGTAAAAAAGAGCCACTAGGCTCCCCAAGTTTCTATGGATAGGACACAGGCTGAGAGAAGCCGTCCCACTGTAAAGGACAGGCCGTGTCTTATGGAAAAGGAAGCCTCAGAGGTCACAGCCTGCCCCTGAGCGCAGGGAGCCCAGAACGGTGGTCCGGGAAGCTCCCGGGGAGAAGAACCAGACCCTGCTGGAGGTGTGGGTCCCCAGAGTAAGGCTGCCAGTGCTAGGCTGGCTTTGGGGACTGCTATGGATGGCGGTTGCTTCGTGCCTGCCCTGTTGCCAGCCTCGGACACGAGTTCGTGTCGTGGTTACCCTACCCCATCTCAGCACTGTCCGCTGTGAATGGAACTGGTCCTTTTAGCTCACAGGTCTTCAGAGAAGCGGAGCAGCATCCAAAATGCCTCATCCACACCTGGGCCTAGCGCGTGTCCTCAGAGCCGGCGCTACGCAGAATGACAATTTCCGGGGTGGGACGGGGCGGATTTTGCAGGTCAGCGTGTGGGGGTGTGTGCGGGTGTGAACTGTTATGTTGGGAGTGTGTCCCAATATGACTGCCCATAATTCCTCCTATTCCAGGTGGTCTCTTTGCTGTCCCCTGGCATCTGGGCTGGCCCTGTGGCCTGCTCTGGCCGCGAGCCATGAAAGTGATGTTCCGGGACTTCCGAACCCCCTGCTTTCGGAGGCCTCGTAGCTTCTGCTTTCTCTTTTGGGACCCAACCTGTAAAGAAGCATAAAGGAGCTGGGGTGGTGAAGCCGTCTTGGTCATTCCAGCCCCAGCCAGATGCACAGCTAAAGGCCCCCACGTCTGCCCCCTCCCCCACACTGTCTGCATGGGAAGGCAGAGGAACGGCCCAGCATCGCCTTTCCAAATTGTAGAATTGTGAGAAAGTAAGGGGTGGTGGTTCTTTGAAGCCACTAAGCTCACGGTGGTTTGCAACGCGGCAATAGGTAAATAAAGCCGTTATCAAATATCAGGTTTTTTTCTACTGCTTTCACTTCACTCCACAGGCTGTGAAGAGGTTGTAACAGTGTCAGATAAAGAAGCCAGGTTTTCAAGGAGACTAAGTTCCATAAAAGCTGGAGCTCATATGCCACCCACAGTCATTGCTCTGTCCACAGAGCTTAGCACAGAACTAGCACATAACAGACTCCCAAATATTGGTTGACTGGATAATTAAATGGGTGAATGGAGATAAAAGATGCCATACCATGAAAAAGACAAAAAAAGATACTTTAAACAGAGTTTGTCTCATTTTATCTTTGAGAAAAATTTAACATTTATTTATTTTTGAGAGACAGAGAGAGACAAACAGGGGAGGGGCAGAGAGAGAGGGAGACACAGAACCCAAAGCAGGCTCCAGCCTCTGAGATGCCAGCATAGAGCCCAATGCAGGGCTCGAACTCACGAACCGTGAGATCAAGACCCAGGCTGAAGCCAGATGCTTAACAGACTGAACCACTCGGAGGCCTCCACTTATTTTATCTTTCAAAAAGGTGCTCTTAGTTTTTCAAAAAATGTGATGCCTCAGAAGCCACAAGGATGCTCTTAAGGGAAGGACTGGTAGGAGTGAGGCACGGGGCACTCCTGAGTCCTTCTCCATGTCCCTCCTGTGCCTAGATGAAAGAAGGTCCCTCTGGAAAGCACCTGGCAAATGCCCCGATACCTGCCGGTACATACAAATTATTACCTTTTTCTATTATTGGCAGAGCTGAAAAGCAGAATATGTGTTCCATAGGACTCCAGCTAGAGTTAGTACTAAAGGCAGAATATCCAATAGCCAGTGCCAGGTTGGAGAGTAAAACAGTCAAAACGGATTGATCATGTTAGGGCTTTTCTTTCCCATCACTCTCTGGTCCGAGTCACAATTTCTGAATGCCACTTGGACACAGTGAGTGCCTGTTTCTGCTCTGTGGTTCTCTCAGGAATTCTCAGCCCCACCCTCATTTCTGTGAGAGTGAGAATTTCATCTAGCACACCTCTCTACTGCGATGTGAAAGGAGACCCATGTGCAAGAGCTCCAGGAGAGCCTATGGACAAGAATGGAAAATTCTTTTTTAGGATACAGTTACTTGTAGTGCCTTCTGGAGAACTGTCTTGGGTAAAATGCCTTTATTTAAAAGAACAGCAATATTTGTAATTAGGATAAATGAAATAAGGGGAGAAGACTTGGACCCTTGCAAAAATAGGGTGGTTTAAATTCAAACCTATAATTATTATATTTTCTATTCTGTACTATTCAGAAAACCGTGGTAGTAAAACAAATAAAAATAGAAAAGATTGCTTAAAAAATTAAAGCCATTGATTTAGATCTCTATTTGAAAGGTCACTGTGTGGGAGATGTTAAAGGCATTATAGCGATCAGTGTTCAACAAAAGACATTTTAGCAGTGGAATCTACAAAGAGCATATCAACTATTTATATCAGCCACATCAAGTTGCTGGTCATTTCATTTATCAAAGAAAATAAGAAAGCTATTTTCTTTGGACATTCTTTGGGTGTAGTAACAATATAGTTTTGGAATCAGCTGTTAGAAACTATAATTAAAGCTGGTTTATCGTGTTTACTAATTAGTCTACATAGTCTCCCTGAAGCTTTATATAATTCTCCCTTTGTTACAAGCTTCTGTTTCTCCCTAAGGCATTCTGAATCCAGACAGGTAAAGAACTGAAGTGCCTGGAAACCAATGTATTGTAACATCTGTACAGCCAAGCAGCTCTTTGCAATTGAAGTTGAAAAACAACATATAGATTTTAAGCTTTCTGTATATTATAAGCCAGGGTCAGCTATTTAGAGGTTTCAGCTCTACCACTTGGGTAAGGAGATCTCTTGGGTAGAAGGAAGACGTGAAGGAAAATAAAAATCGAAAACAAAATTTCCTTCAGGAGCCTATTTAATGAACACTGGGAAGGGGTGGAGGTTTTTATGCAGTGACTCCTAGTAACTACCTGATATTGCCGTCAGGCTGGCCAGATGTCAGCCAACAGCGGTGATCCTTTCATTCACCACTAGAGAGAAGTAGAGGGACCGCATGTGCAGAGAGGCAGCAAACTCAGGTCCCATTTTCTTCCCTCTGCTAGTGGGAGTGCCGTGGGCCAGTCTTACATTCCAACACTTTGGTGCTGGTGGTGCACACTCTCTCTGCTCTGGAATAACTCTGTGCCATGGGAATGGAAAAGCATCCTCTCTCCTCAGGCCTAAGGGGCAGGAATGAACCCATTTCCTTCCCAGGAAGTGGATTTCAGAACTTCGCAGAGGCTGTGCGACTAATCCTTACACAGGGTAGGCTCCAGGGGAGGGGCAAAGTAGGGCACGCTAACAGCAGGGACTCTGGAGACAAGACCAGCAACCAGAGAAAGAAAGGTGGGGCATTTTACCCCTTCCCAATCTATCTCCCTTCATTTACCGTCCTCCTCATTTTCCCTTTCCGCACCAACTGGTATTTGCTACTCAATGGGGGCACACACAGCTCAGTTTCTTACCCTGCAATCTTGTGAAACACCTAGAAATCAGGGACTCCTTATCATTGGTTATTTGTAAAATAAATCTCTGGCTCAACCTAGGTGGTGTGGACAGGATTTTCATTTTTGGAAACCAAACGGAGGCCTTTCTCCTACTCTTTCCAGATTACCACCCCACCCCCCTTTCCTTTTCCACTTGTGGCCTCCACCTCCTGCAAGCTGACCAGGACCATGCATGA
Source organism: Panthera tigris (assembly GCF_018350195.1). Taxonomy (NCBI): domain Eukaryota; kingdom Metazoa; phylum Chordata; class Mammalia; order Carnivora; family Felidae; genus Panthera; species Panthera tigris. The sequence continues at coordinate 7,191,732 of NC_056670.1, forward strand.
AAACAGCCTCCAATGAATATCCACACTGAAGCTTCAGCAGGTTGCTAACTCCTGCAGAGCTATCTTAAAAGGATGTTGTATATAAATGCAAAGTGTTATGGAGCCTCAGAGATCTGTAAGAACACTGTAAATATTCCTGGTTTAATTAGTAGTCCTGGAATTAGGTAATGGCCTGTGGCTTCTAAGCTCTCTTGGGGTTTCTAGTCTTAAAGGGGCTGCCTGCAACCGTGATGTGCAATCTTCTTTCTCCGACACCGAATAAATCCTTTTAGACCTTCCTAGGCACCTACTCACAATTACTGCAATACACATGCAAATTGGTTCCATTCTCCCAGATTTTTAAAAAGAAAGAAAGAAAAAAAAAAGAAAAACGATCCAGCGCCTCAGCCTAGGTTTCAACTCCGATACTTTGGACTCAACTGTCTGCTTGAGTTCTACTTCCCAGGGGAAGGAAAAGGAAGAAATTCCTAGATTCGTGTTGATGGGGTGCTCATTCTCTTCAAGCAGAAACCGGGCAACTCACTTTGCAGCTGATCAGTGTCAGGGCAATGCGCTCCAGTTCTCAGAATTTCTGAACCAGCTCTCTCACGGGGACAGGTCAACCAATCGGGGCTGTAGGCAGACTTGACAGGTTTGTTCTGGGCTGACGGCCATTGACTAGGTTCTCGGACCAGATAAGTCACTCGGCTGAGTCTACAGTAGGTGGGGCGCGCTCACCAGCTCTGGGGTAGTGACTGGAAGTTTGTTGCAACACTGGTGAATTCAAGCAGCGGGCTGCTGCAGCAGATACCCTTTTGCCCTGTGAGCACAGCGCGGAAGGGTTCGCCCTAAGGGGCAGGGCGCTAGCGAGGGAGATGCCAGACCCCAGGGGCCCAGCCCGTTCTCCCACGGTTGGGAACGCGCAGTGTTGGCCGACCCGGAGCTCCGATCTCGGGTCTTGGCCCTTTAGCTTGCTCGGCAGGTAGCACGCGAAGGGTGGGACCGGCTCAGGAGCTCTCCCTCGGTGGTCTGCGAGAGTCGGCGACCGCGGCCGGCGGTGCGGGGAGGCGGGGGCACGTGCTTGAATGTGGGTGCTTGTGTAACCAGCTTCCCAGGCGCCAGCACCGACCGTGCTTGGGCCGGAGGCCCGTCTGAGCCTGCTCTTCCGCGGCGACCCGGAGGCTCGGGGTCCCGCTACCGGGACCAGGCAGGAGCACCCCGCGCGAAGGAGGCGAAGCACTTGCCTCCCAAGCCATCATAGGGGAGTGGGAATTTGGAAAGTTCCCCAACTAGGAACACACGTGACCTCCTCCTGAAAGTAGTTCCGACTGCGGCCCGCGTATCCCTCCACCTCCTTTTGAACCCTCCTAGGTCTCCTCGGCCCCGCCCACTCGCAGGGGCTGCCGCTTCCTACCGTCCCGTATTTCACACTCGGGCCCGGGCAGCCCCGGCCGCCAGGCTGCGCAGCCCGGCTGGGGCGAGCGCGGAAGCCGGCCCTCGGCGATCCATCCGGCCGGGTTTTCACAGCGGCCCGAAAGGGGCGGGGCGAGGCAGTCCCCGAGCCCCGAGCCCGTCGTGGAGAACCTAGCTGGAGCCCCGAGGGGAGGGATGCTCAGCCCTCCAGGGGGCAATGCGGGGGGCTGCGGGTTGGGTCCCCTCCTCCCGGGTCCTCTTTTGGTCCACGCGGGCAGTGGTCCTTGGGGACCTAGAAATTCGGGAGCGATGTGCTCCCACACCGCGCGCTCGATTGCCAGCTCTCGTTTTTAGGGCGAAGGAGCCGAGCTGCCGGGGAAGCGGGAGGTGGGGCGGTGAGAGGGAGCCGGATGAGGTGATACACACGGAGACACAATAGGGGGTTGTTCTTTGTGCTGAGACTGACACCTGGAGAACACGGGTGGGGGGCGGACAAGGAGGGAGGGTTTCTCGGCAAAGGCTGCTGCAGGCGGGTCGCCCCGAGCGACCGTGATCCGGCAGCGGTGCAAAAGGAGGATGAGGCTGCAAGGCCGAGCCGGGGAGGTCTGGGGGCGGTGGCAGGGGGGAGGGGTGCCCTCGCGGCAGGGGCCGTGCCTTCGTTTCCCTGTACCTCCACCAGCGCGGGTCACCTGGTCCTCCCCACCTGTGCACAGGTAACCTCAGGCCCCAGTCAGTGAAGCCCCTCCACGCACCCCGGGGCTTCCACCTACGGCCGTCCCTGTCCCCGCCGGGTTTGTGGGCTCAGGCCGAGGCTCGGCTCATCTCCCCCCTCCTCTACATCCACCGCCCGCTCCCTCTCCACCCCCCCCCCCCCCCCAGCCCCGCGCTGCTGCAGAAGCAGCCAAGGCAAGTGCAGCTCCTGACGGGCGTCTCGCACAAGCCCGAGCGAGCCCTGGGCGCTCGCACTGGGCATGCTCAGTGGCGCCCGCAGGCCGGGGGCCCGGCGCTCGCCCCCGGAGCTGCCGCCCCTGCCCCGCCGCGTCCCTCCCTCCCCCGGCGCGGTCGCGCCCGCCTCCCGCCTCCCCTCGGGCTCCCAGGCGCCGGGCTCCCGGCGCGGCGGCGGAGGGGGCGGGCGGGCCGGCGGGCGGTGATGTGGCGGGACTCTTTGTGCACTGCGGCAGGATACGCGCCGGGGCGCCGAGCCGCGGCTGCGCTCCGCTCTCTCCTCTCGGAAGCTGCAGCCATGATGGAAGTTTGAGAGTTGAGCCGCTGTGAGGCGAGGCCGCGCTCAGGCGAGGGAGATGAGAGACGGCGGCGGCCGCGGCCCAGAGCCCCTCTCAGCGCCCGTGAGCAGCCGCGGGGGCAGCGCCCTCGGGGAGCCGGCCGGCCGGCGGCGGCGGCAGCGGCGGCGTCTCTCGCCTCCTCCTCGTCCTCTCTTCTAACCGTGCAGCCTCTCGCTCGGCTTCTCGTGCAAGGGACGGTGGAAGCCGCGGGCCCGGGCGGGAGCCGGCTGAGGCGCGGCGGCGGCGGCGGCGGCGGCACCTCCCGCTCCTGGAGCGGGGGGGAGAAGCGGCGGCGGCGGCGGCGGCGGCCGCGGCGGCTGCAGCCCCGGGGAGGGGGCCGGAGTCGCCTGTCACCATTTCCAGGGCTGGGGCCGCCGGAGAGTTGGTCTCTCCCCTCCTACTGCCTCCAACACGGCGGCGGCGGCGGCGGCACGTCCAGGGACCCGGGCCGGCTCTAAACCTCCCCTCCGCCGCCGCCGCACCCCCCCCGGCCCGGGCTCCGGAGGCCGCCGGCGGAGGCAGCCGTCCCGAGGATCACCCGTCGTCTCCCCGTCCCGCGGCCGCCGCGGCCAGGCCTCTGGCTGCTGAGGAGAAGCAGGCCCCGTCGCTGCAACCATCCAGCAGCCGCCGCAGCAGCCATTACCCGGCTGCGGTCCAGAGCCAGGCGGCGGCAGAGCGAGGGGCATCCGCCACCGCCAAGTCCAGAGCCATTTCCATCCTGCAGAAGAAGCCCCGCCACCAGCCGCTTCTGCCGTCTCTCTCCTCCTTTTTCTTCAGCCACAGGCTCCCAGACATGACAGCCATCATCAAAGAGATCGTTAGCAGAAACAAAAGGAGATATCAGGAGGATGGATTCGACTTAGACTTGACCTGTATCCATTTCTGCTGCTGCCCCCCTCTCTGCCTTTCTGTCACTGTCTCTTAGAACGTGGGAGCAGACGGAGGCGAAAAATTCCCGTGGTTTGGGGGCCCGTGGCCGCTACCCCGGCTCGCGTTTCTCGATCGTGCGTGTGTCTGGTGCCTGCTTTGAATGCGTTCAGCCCAGGGTGTGTTCGGCGCCGTGGAACTCTCTGCCTGGTTGCAAGTGTCAGGGCACCAGATTGGTTTTCTCGGTCTGTCCACGGGGTCTCCTCTTAAGGGCTATTGTCCGTTAATACGGAATCCAGTGCACGGTTAGTGGATTAGTGAGCTCGGTAATCCGGTCTGCTAAATGAACAGAAAAGTAGACGCTTTGAGGTTGAGCATATTTCGATTAAATCTTGGCTTTAGGCCCTAGATCAAGGGTATAGATTAGATTAAAATGAAAATTAGTGTTTCACGTATGCATATTGCATCAGAATCTTGCAGTGATTGTTTTTAGTTTCCTGGGTTGCAATGATAGACTTTTTTTTTCTTTTTCTTTCTTTCTTTCTTTCTTTCTTTCTTTCTTTCTTTCTTTTTTTTTTTTTTTTTTTTGATGTGAGTTGTGAACTGATTTGCATAACTTTGGAAGCAGAATCCTTTTCGGCATATATGGTGTTCATTTGAGGGCCAAAGTGGGCTTGTATATTTAAACTAAGTCAATCACAACTTTGAAACGGCATTTCGAAGTTTTGTAGCTTCCCATCAGTCGTGGCATACGTAATCTGCCTCCTTAAGGCGTTCTTGCTGGATCTTTGTTAAATTTGCCTTTTTTTTTTTTTTTTTTTTTGCCTCCGCTGGTGGGGTCGTGTAGGATGGGGCACGAAATTTGCAGTTCGGTAGCATTTTATATCCAGCGGTCTTGTCGCACGAAACAGAATGGAGAGGGAGTGCTTTTTGATCCCGGATGATGATGTGCAGCGTCTGGGCTGTTGCAGGGGTTCAACTTCAGCTCTTGCTTGGAATTGAGGGGTTCCTGTGAGGCCAGAATTTCAGGGTCGGGTCCTCTGACACGTCTGGGTGTCCGTGAATGTGACTCTGACTTGTGTAACCTGTCAAGTGTAACTTACCAGCTAATCACCAGAAATGCTGGCTAGGGTGGCTCACTCCGGCTTCAGACTGTGTAGGTCTGTTAGCGGTTTCTCACACGCTGTATTAAATTTACTGACTCAGGTTGTTGAGTATTCAAGACAGAAACCCGAGAATTTTAACAGAGTATCGTTTTGGTTGTCTAGGCCTTTGTACCTCAAAAGATAGTGGTTATCGAAAGGCATTAATCTTGGCAGTTTCAGGTGTAATAAGCTGGTTTTGATCAAGGGTGGGGATGGAACCCTCCTTTTTTTTTCTTTTTTTTTTTTTTTTTTTTCAGAATGGAAAGGATCGCAGACATTGCGAGTTCCTGGTAGGTGAGAGGCACGAAAAACAATTCAGTTACTGGCCCGAGGTGACTGAAGCATCTGATGAAGGCCTCCCTTAAGACCAGAATTTTGGTGATGTGAGTTATAAGTGTGGGCATTACTTAGTGAAGGTTATGTAATTGCATGAGCTCTAACAGAGCATTCTTGATTAAAAAAAAAAAAAAAATCATTTCTGGGCAAATACCAGTAAACCTTTTGCTTAAAGGTAGAGTGGTGCTGGAGTGTCTGTACGTCCTGCTAAAAATCGTGGGGAAGATGTGTCTTTTGAAGACGAGAACGTGCTTTCTATCTGAAGAGGTTTTATTCCTTTGGATTATGTAGCTGTGCACATAAGCGTGCACAGCTAATTTTGCCCGAGTGTTTGTTTTGAGATGAAGAGCAAAGTTACTGAAGAAGGAGCTTTGTAGCACACAAAACGTAAGTTTTCTGTTAAGTTAAAAAATAATATTTTAAGGGAATATTTAGAAGTTTTGGAGCCTGCATTAATTGCAAAACTAGGAAGGCTGAACTTGACCCGCTCGCCTAGAAGATAATTAGTTATGGAAACCCTTCTCTGATTTGTAATTTATTTCAAAAGCAGTCTACTGTTGGCAGGAATTGACAGTCATCTGGATGTATAGGAACAAATTAATTAAATGCTTATTTAACTTTTTAGGAAAAGTCCTCATGTAAGAAAATGTCTAGAATGCTGTTTGGTAGATTGCTTTTATGATTTAGAGTACGTTTATACTATTTTTACTTTACCCATTTGCTTTCAGATTGTCAGGGTTTGAAGATTAAAATTACTCTGCCAGGTTCTTACATGTGAGTAGTGAGATGATTGGCCAGTTCTTTGACTTCAGATGTTTGCCTCTGTACGTGACACTTACGTGACTTAGAACTTTCTCTAAAACTGTGCTTTTCGTTTTGGGATGCATAGAAAGCAGTATCAAATATTGCATCAAATGACTAATAACACTTAATTTCTAGAGTTGTGGTTTTATTGAGCCAAATATTGATACGGAAAAAAAAATCACTTAGGAAAAAGATCAGTGAAGGGCTCGCTTTTTTGATAGTCGCACTTCCAAAAATTTTGATGCACCAAAGCACTTTACTTTGCTTGGTTTCACTTTAGTGTTCTGTGTTTATTTGGGGGGGGGGGAACTAAAATGGCCATTGAAGACTCTCTCTGGCAGGTTGTGGTGTCTGTTTCAGCAGCTAGCCTGTGAGAAGGTAAATTCCTTTATGAAAGTAGCGATTGGAGTATTTCTATCTGTAAGATGATTTCTCAGAGGAGCAACGAGAACCATTGTTCAGTTTTAAAATATTATTTGCAAAATTGAGTTATTCCAAAAATAATTTGTTGGTATCTTACAGTTAGTCTGGAAAGTAGTGCTGAACATGAGACTGTAAAAAATTTAGTGTCTTTCGATTTCATGGAAACTTTAGGCTTTGGTTGTATGTATTTTTCTTGTTCGATGAGTTTGGGTCTTTTCAAATATTAACCATAGGGAATATTTTTTTTTAACTTGCAGAGGGTACAGTGACTATTGAAGTTAACTGTATTCTAGGATTAATGCTTACTGAAATGACCGTATTGTATTGTCAGGTTTTGTGTGTGTGTGTGTGTGTGTGTGTGTTTAGGTTTTTTTTTTTTTTTGAAAGATTCTATTCACGATTTTTACTTCACACTGTTTTATATCTGCTAAGTTGTATTTTCTGAACAACATGACCACCTAATTGGGGCCACCTAAGTGCTGTATGACAATGTACAGACTTCATTTTCATGAAAAGTATTCAGGAATAAAGGGGATCTGAAAGAAGAGTAACTTGAAGTTTCTATGATTTAACATAAGGAAAAAGGAATTTTATCGCTGTCCATTGTAAAAGTTTGCACGGTAGTACAGTCCTCAGTGCAGATTTACATTGCTTATAATATACTAAATGAATATTAGATGAATAAACATCATGGTGAACAAAAATGTGGTGAGTTGTATATAACCTCCTTACTTTCAAATATATTTTAGGAAGTGTAGAAAAGATGCATTGGTATTCCTTACCTTTTAGAATTTTATTTTAACAACGTCAGAAACGTATCTGTCAATATTTTCGCTTTTGTGTGGAACGGTGTATCTGCTTTTTCCTAATAACCACATAAAATCCACAAACCTCTTAATGTTACAGACTTCTGTACTTTTTAGAAGTGAAGTCTTCAATTCTTATTTTCACGTGTTCTCATTTTGAGATTTGCCCCTGTTGCTATGTGTTCATTTGGTGATAGCTCAGTATTTTAATGATTTTTAAGTCACTGAAGTAATTCCTTCAGTGACTTTTAATGGAGGAGTATTTATTATGGGAAAATCAGTGCACAAAGTTTCACCATTAATTCACTCTCAGTGAACCTTTTATTTTAAAAATTTGACCTCAGCCTTTTAGTAGGACAGATGTGTAGGAAATGTTTTTATATTAATATTGTACGTGAAATGGAGTTTTTAAAGAGAAATTTAGAAGTGTGTGTGCATGTGATAGTTTGTCACTTGGTGGTGATACAAGGATGTAGCTTCCAGAGGATATGTTATTAATGGTGGTATAAAAGATTTATTTGATATCGTATTTTTTTTTTCCTGTAGAAACCATTAGTTCTGAAGATTTATTTCTATTCCATAGAACCCTTACTCTTTACTTGCCTTTTCTTTCCTTTCTCCTTTCTTGTTAGATAAACTTTAAGTCAAGTCAGTTTTGGAGAATTCTTTTGTGACCTGAATTCTTTCAGAAAAGGTGTTAGGATTGTTGTAAGGGTGGTGACTTGAGACATTTGTGTCATCTTCTGAGAGGGGTCAGTAATGATTTCAGTAAATATTCAGTTCTGTTTTACAGTTGCTTTCGGTCTGGTGGCTTTGAAATTAATGTCGTTGCTGTCAGAACTGTCAGTAATGTTGAGGCTCAACTGCATGACCTTAAGTTGGTAAGATTCTCTGAGCAAATTGATATCCTTAATTGTCTCCTAAAGGCCACGTACTGCCACATGCATTCTTTGCTAGGTGATTCAAAAGTGTTTTGGTCTGTCAATAATGATCGTCTAAGTATTGGATACACGCAGCTAGTAATGTAAAACGCTTGTCATTTGCGAGGAAAGGTGAAGTTAGTATAGTGGCTTTGACTCTTCACCTGTTCCCTATTTTTTTAAATGTTTTTCATTGGTTACAGAAAAGGTATTAACAGTGGGGTTCTTTTAAAGTCATTTGCACTGGAGTAAAGTCTATCGGAAACCTATTAATATAAGAAGAACACACATTGTTCAGAGGTGAAGTAATTTTAGGTGGGAAGTTGTAGCTCAGTATAGCTCAGGAGTATTCTCTTCATTTGCAGCAGTTTACATTAGGAGGCAGGTGGACCTCTTCAGGGTGTTAGGCATTTACGTGGTAGCCTGGACGGTCCTGAGAGGTGGATACAGTGGAAGACTACTTACACCTGCATTTTAGGTGGTTCTACACTTTAATTGTCGTCAGTAGTCGTCGTGTCGACTACGGAAGTGTTTGAATATTGGGTTAGTGTGTGTAAATAAGTATAAAGTCAGCAGACTATCCTAATATTTCTAAGTAGGGAACTCTCCAAAGAGATTACCTTGGTGGATATTGTTTTACAGTTTTCAAATAAGATTAAATTTATTTCAAATTGCGTTAAAATATTATTAGTTTTATGTACACATTGTGTGTACGTTGTTTCATTTTAGATGATGGGGTAGCAGTGTGGGCTCTGCAGCCAGACTTTCGGCCTGTGTTGGGATCCTGGTTCTCCCACTGAGCAGCTGGGTGACTTTGAGTAGGTTACTTCATCTTTCTCCATCTGTTTTCATCTGTAAAATTTATCTTAAAGAATAAATGAGATGATGTAAGTGACTCACTTAGCATACTGCCTGCCACATTGTAAATACATGGTAACTGCTGCTGGTAAAACTTACAATTTCAGATTACCCACATGTGAGAAATTTGTATTTTCATTTATTATGGGAGGAGCAGTGACTGTAACTGAGTTTCCTCAGTTTGGGATATGTTAGAATTTTAATTGGTTGAGACTGTGAGTAGAGTTTGAACTCAGGGTGTCCCTTTAGGCGCTCTGAGTGTAAGCAGTCTGTGACTGCTTTGTGTCATCACACACAGAAGGCAAAGGTCCGCTCCCTCCCACAGTCTACCACAGAAAATCAATTATGCTAATCACAGAGGATTTGCTGTAAGATAGGTAAGAGGACAGCTTCCTGGTGTTACTGCATCATGAAGTAGATGTTTTCAAGTAAAAAATTGTTGTAGTAAGTTTTCTTTAGTGTTAAAGATAGGTCAATTTAAATATCCTGTATTTTATTTACAAAGAGTAATCTTCTCAAAGAAAACTTTGAATGTATGATACAAAAAGTTATATAAACTTTATCAATAAAGGTATGTATCTTAGCATTTCTTTTTTAAGTTCATAGTTTGGGGAGAGGCATGGGACTTTGAGTGCCAGGTTTCAGCTACTACAGTACAATTTATAGTTAATCTCATGGTGCATTCATATAACGTAAGAATTTTAATTTGGTGCTGAAATTTTGTGTTATAGTGCATCCCGTGTTCACATTTGATCAAGAGTCTCAATATAACTTTAGTCCCTGGAAATGGGAAGAAAACTAAAGAATTTTTTTCTTCATTCATTCTTACCAGGTGTGGTGAAGGATGGTCTAAGCTTGAGATCTGCCTAGTAAAGGCCATCGTGTGTGTATAGGGATGCTTCTTTTTTCCCTTTGTCCCTGCTGGTCCCTCAGCTGTCTCCCAGTACTCTCAGTACTGGAGCACTTGATTTCCAGTGAATTTCTGGGCTTGTTGGTTTGTTTTGCATTGCAGAATGAATGGTGCCCTGTCTCATTATATGTGTGACTTCTACGTATTTTGTTGTGTGTTGTACTAACTGGCTGTAGTTTTGGTCTGGTCCAGGTCTAGGTTGGAGAGTTGAACGTTTGACATCTTCTAGGACAGTAGAGTTGCCTAAAATCCTCTTTCTCTCATGCCACATGCCATCTGTGTTTTGCTTTATATCACTACCCAAAACTTACAGTTGATTTAATACTGTTAGGTCCCTTCAGAATAGTTGTGAATTTTATTTTCTTTGATTTTTGTAGATTTGCAGGCCAAAATATCAGAATTTCTTCATTACTAGTAACCGCAAGGATTGCATTCTGCCAATTTTATATGTTTAATACTTTTGACCTTTTAGAAGGAGTATCTAATTATTTAAGGTGTTATGAAATGCATTGTGATATGAATCACATCTTTTTAAAAAAAATTTTTTTAACATTTATTTATTTTTGAGAGACAGAGACAGAGCGCGAGTTGGGGGAGGGGTGGGACACAGAATCCGAAGCAGGCTCCAGGCTCTAAGCTGTCAGCACAGAGCCCAACCCAGGGCTCGAACTCACAGACCATGAGATCATGACCTGAGCTGCAGTGGGACGTTTACCCAACTGAGCCACCCAGGCGCCCCTTGAACATGTATTCTTTAAGTCAGATGGATTCTTGAAGTGATTTATAAATACAGAATACATGCTCAAATTGCAAACAACTCTTTGCTTTAAAATCAATGCAATTTTTCTGTTTAAAATTCCTTTGCTCTCATGAATTAGTGAGACTTCTTTTTGAGTATTTTAGTCATTTTGAACTGATTGGAGGTTAAATAAGTAGAACTGAAAACTTTTTTCTACTTTTAAAATGAAGTTTGGGTGATGTTACTAAGCTTGATTTTTAGGTGTTTATTTTTTAAATGTGTATTTATGTATTACTCTGAGTCTGTTAGAGATCAAATGGAATGCTTGGGCTTTTCCTGTTTTATTTCTTAATGTGAAAACTGTGTTTTGCCAGGCTGTATCTAGCCATGATGTAAAATTTATTTACCATTCTTACGTAATCATTTATGAGATATGAAATGAGAAAGATGAGAACTTGAGTCAGAAGGGTGTTTTTCTTTTTAATGTAGTAAGTAGAATTAGCTGGCGTGTATCCTACCAAAGTCTTAGATTTGTTTAGCGTTTTTTATTAACAAAGCCTTTTCTTAATCTTTAGCTCATTTGGTTTTGCAAAGAAGAAAAGAGCCTGAACAAAGTATTACTGTCCTTATTTTTTTGTAGTATAGGAATCATGGCTCCAGTAAGAATCAGTAACTTGTTAAGAGGTAGTTGAGATTGAGTCCAAGGAAGGATGCAGCATGTTCAGGCACTTGGTGCAGTATTTTTCCCATTATGTTATGTCAGTGGTTCTCAAACTTTAGAGGGCATCCGAATAACCAGGAGGGCTTGGTAAACTATAGATTACTTGCCCTACACCAAGAATTTCTGAATATTAGGTCTAGGTTGGGGTGTGAGAATTTGCATTTGTAGCAGGTTCCCAGGTGGTGCCAATCCTGGTGGTCCGAGGGTCATACTTTGTGAGCCACCATACCATACTATCTTCAGTCAAACAAATCCTTAACGTGTATTTGTTCTGTAAACCCTAAGTAGCTCAACATGGCAAATGTTATTCTGATTATGTAGATGAGGCAATAAGTTTAGAAAAGCAGCATGGTGGAATGCAAAGAGCATGGACTTAGGAGTCAGCTAGACCTAAAGTCCAGCTTAAATCCTTGCTCAGCCACTTGTCAGTTGTGTGATAAAAGATACACGGCTTAACATTAGTGAACCCTATTTTCCACATCTCTAACATCGTGGTAAAAATCCTTGTAGGGTGGTTTTTAGGTATGTTGGAACTATAGGTTAGGTGTTTTTCAGAATATTGGTTGCCAATTGGGAGTGACCCCTTCCCACCTTGTCTGGGCGTTTGGCAATGCATGGAGACATTTTGGTGGTCATAGCTGCGAGATCGCTGTGGGGAGGGATGCTCTTGGCATCTGGTAGGCATCTTGTAGCAGCCCAGAGATGCTGCTGTGCATCCTACAGGTTACAGGACAGTCCCTCCCACAACAAAGAATTATCTGGCCCAAATGGCCAATAATGTGAGGTTGAAAAACTCTACTTTAAACGTACCAAGTGTCTGGTACATGATAAGTATAATATTTGATGGAAGTCAGTACCTTTGCCATTAGGCTGCGGTATGGCTTGTCAATTTGCTAATGACTGATGGAGCTAGGCTTTTACAAAACATCTAGGTCTTTGGACTGCTGTTAGCCCGGTACTCTTTATAAAGAGAACTTTGCCCACAAAAGATATCACTGGTGACTAAAAAGGTTTATTTGAAAAAGGCTCATGTGTTATTTGGCTGATTGTGAAAGTTTTGCTTTGAACTCCTTTTAGAAAGACTGAAGATGTTTTCAATAAATGTCTAAATGTACCTTAAAGGGAGGTATTCAGAAGGACGTTACATAGAACCACTCTAACAGGATGGATATGCTTTATTAAAAAACAAAAAACAGAAAAACCCAACTTTTTTTCATCTTTATATTGGCAATAGTTTTTAATTTTAAAGTAATCTTTAGCTTGTTTCCTTTAATTATATACTTGCGGAGCAACTGAGAGATACTTTGCCCCCAGTGTATTTGGTTTTTGTTGTTTAATGCATTCTTTAGTCTTAGACTTTATTCTAAAGCTGTTTTTATTATAGTCAGATATGGTGGAGTTAAATGTGTGGGTACAAAATGGCAAATTTCTGACAAGTTATTAAAAACTTCTCATATCTTTCCAGATAATGATAGTAGGGCTGACTCTGAGGTTCCCTGATGGATGTGTTGCATTCTTTTCCAGACCCTAACTTTGCTGTGTCAGCCTGTTGAATTAAAGTGCTTTATTTATCTAATTAAAAAAACTTGCATTAATGTGAAGTTTTTAGAAGAAATTAGGACAGAGCTTTAGATTAGTTCAGAGATGAGATGTCAGGGGAGTATCTTGGTGGATTCTGAATTTTGTTTTGTTTTTAGGGCAGACAAATGTAATTACAAAAGTGTTCTAGGAATAGATTGTTTGCTATGAGGATTTTTTGTTTTTTTTTTCTTTTTCTGTTTGCTTGATTTTACAATTTACTTTGCCTCTCATTTTACACAAGCGAAGTAAAATGTCAGGCCTATCTTAAACCTTCTTATGAAATTTAAGTTTTGACTGAGTGTTGTGATTCTTTTTGAAATTACAGGAGGTATCCAGAGATACTGATAAATATTTTAAAACCGGGACTGCTAATTATATGATAGCTTCAGATTTGTTAAGGAAAACAGATGGCATTTATTGCTATAATTTAATTGAGTAAGGCTCATGGTATTTATTTCATTACATGAATAATAAACTTCATTTGCTTACCATACCTAAGAAAATTTCTTTTAAAAAATTTGTTTTATAAATATACAACTAAAGAGAATTTTTTAAAGTGCTCATTGTCTTTCTTTGAAACTTCACGTTTCCATTTAGCTTCTAGTTTATGTGCATTTATTTAAAAATGTAATTCATCAGAAAAAGTGTCATTCATCATAGTGAACTTAAAAGGTGTGTGTGCATTTTTAAACAATTTCCAGAGTCCCTCATAATTGGCTTAACTATTTTAAATGTTGAGGCTATTAGATATATTTATTTCCCTATAGTTATACATTAAACTTGTTTTCAATATTTGGCTAATATTTTTTCCTGCTATATTTTTCTGATTTTTTTTTAGAGCAGATTTAAGATGACCTAATATTAGGAAAGATTTTCATGATTTTGATTCATAAAATCATAATCTGTTATGCACACAAAAAAGCTGAAGTGTTGGACTATTGAAGTTTTTTTCCCCTTGGTTATTTATAGGAAAGCTATCGCATATTTAAAGTTTTAAGCATATTTTACTCATTTAAGTAAGAAAATATCTAAACACTTTGGATCTGTCAAATTTCCTTTTGTAGGAAAATTGTATTGAAATTAAAGTGGATACAGAAGTAATTTGAATAAGCTATCACATTTTATAATAAAAGTAGTTATAACTCTGTTGCATTCCTATCTTTAATCAGAAAGGGTATGGCTTGTCATGATGTTACTGTTCCCTGGAGCATACTTTGAGTGATACAGTTTCTATTTGCATAGTTGCCTCGGTAATTGGTGATATTTATTGATGAAGGTTTGCTGTGCATTTGCACTTATAATCAAAAGTTGCATTTGTTAGTGTCAGATTTTCAAGTGTCAGGTATTAAAATAGGGAGATAATTTTGACATTAGCTGAATGATAAATCTCAGTGAATGTATTAATTCGTGTACTTAGAACAAAAATATTGAGGAAGAAACAGACTTCTCTTTTTTAAACAAAATTACTTGTTAGAGTAACATTTTTCTAAATGAGGTAAAATTGTTTCAGTTATTAAACTAAAAAAAAATTTGATCTAGGTGTGGTATATGCCTTCTTGGTGCTAATGTAAACAAAGTAATAGTAAAAATACTTTGTGAATGTATGCACGTGTCTTTTGAAAACTGAAGAAGCACTCTGACGTCTGAAGAGTTCATGGACTAGTTGTAGGAACCTTATGTAAAATAAATAGCAGCACACTGAAAGTACGATGCAGTTTTGCATATCTAGTTTCTGTCCACTGTGATCAAAATTATATGTATTACTGCAAAATACACCAAGGTGCTGGTTATTAAGGCTATTTGGATTTTTTTTTTAATACTGAAAAGGTCACACAGATTGTGATTATTGTGTTGTGTCCAAGAACTAAGGCTTACCATCTGTTACTCAAACGTAGGGAAAAGTTAAGATAATCTACTGATATAAGTGGTCTTGACATTTCTGGTTTTGGAATCATCTATTAATTACAGTCTTTAAAGACTAATATCAAATTTTAAGCTTTTGCAAAAACAAAACCTAGTGGTTATGCCAGTGTTTATATTTTTCTACCAAAATGCAGAGATACTGGTTGAGAACTAAAGCTTATGTAATGGAAGTCTGGCTTTTAGTCATTTAGTTTTACAAGGTTATTTGGATATTTAAGTGGAAACATCATGTTTTAACTGAGGTATTAAGTTATACAAGATTTCGGTATTTTTAAACTCTTAGTTTTCCTAGCAGTTGATACCTAGGAATTCATTATTACAGAACTTAATCAGGAAACTGATTTAATATGTATTCCTTAAATATTTGCTTTAAAATATTTTTCAGGTTCTCTGCTTTCTTGTACAACTCACTTCTTATCTTTCTGCTAGTAAATGAGTTTTCTGCCTTTAAAATTTTGCTGTTGCCTTGGAGCCATTACATAAGGTGTTTCTATAACTTAATTTCTTTTCACCCCTAAGAACTTGGTCTTGCCAAGGTGCAAAGAAGTCTTTAAAACTGCATGTTGGGCATAATAAGATCTGATTAGTTTTAATCTACTTTGTTTTATTTATTATATTGACTTTGTTTTTTTATTGAGAAGTTTGTCGTCATGACAAATGATTAATGTGACCCGGTATAATATATCAGTTTAGGTAGGATTTTTGGATTTATGTTCCCACATCCAACTTTGTGTTTAGGGCCTCTTTTTTTTGTGTGTAAGAAACATCTTGCCAATTTCAAATTCATGTCTGATGGAAGTAGATAGTTTTACCAGCATCAGTTTATAGAATTTGTTCAGGTCTGCACTGTAGGCCATGGAAAGAATGGTGCCTTTTTGGATAGACAGATAATGTGTGCGTAAATTTCCTCTCTGACGTTAAGTGAGGCGGCACACATTAGGTGAGATTTTTGTCCAGATACTAAGTTGTTACCTGTTTTGTTTACTGAATAGTATTTAAAGAGTGTGTGTAAGGTGTTAAGAGCTCCTTTCTCTCTCTTTTTTTTTTTTAATGTTTTTTTATTTTTGAGACAGAGGGAGACAGAGCACGAGTGGGGGAGGGGCAGAGAGAGAGAGAGACAGACAGACAGACAGACAGACAGAATCTGAAATAGGCTCCAGGCTCCGAGCTGTCAGCACAGAGCCCAATGTGGGGCTCGAACCCGCGAACTGTGGGATCATGACCTGAGCCGAAGTCGGACGCTTAACTGACTGAGCCACCCAGGCGCTCCATTCTTTTATTTTTGTCTTTCTGTATATTGAACTTCATGTTTTTAAAAAGTTTATTGGTTGACAGAGTTGATTCCTTAGTTTTTGCTTTCATGTTTCAGCTTATTTTCCAAGATGATTAGTATGTTCTCCTCTGAATATGAAGATTCCACAACTAATTATGATCAGTAATTGGGCATTTTTTTCCCCAATTGTAATAATTAGATTTATACTAAAACGATAATGCTTCAGGAACAAGCATTTAAGGGTAGCTGATGAAAATTAAAAGTATTACCTGTTCAATGTAGACTTGCTCTCATATTTTTTAGTATATTTAAAAATTGCATATTATTAAAATTTAAAATATGAATTTTCACTTGTAATTCAGTGTATGTAATTTCAGGGTTTTTTTTTTTTGATAATCCACATATTCAAGTGATTATAAAGTTCATATAATGATAAAAATACACTCAGTGGGAAGTGAATATTTTTCAATATTACAAGACAGTTATCATAAAGTCAGTAATATGAGTCTTCCTAACGTAGTAATGAATGCCAGTATGTGTGCCTTCGTGTTTTAAAACCTACATGTATTTCTGGCTTATATTGTTTTTATCCAGGATTAAAATACTGCAGTTAGGCAAAACTATTTTTGCCAATTGGAAGAAAAAAAAGAAAAAAGAAAGCAAGTCCTTTCCAAATGATTTCCTGGCTTAGATATAAAATAAAAAGACATGATTTTATTATATTAAAGCCAAATATAAAATGAAGCAGTCTAGCTACACACTTGCTTGGAGCTGATGTGTGTAGTAGTTTTTGAATATTAGGAAATTAGTGCGTGGTTGTATCTAAAAGATCAATACAGTTGGAAATGTTGGAATCTTTTTTTTTTTTTTAATGCAGTTTACTACTCTTGAGTAATTTGCACTAAATATTACTAGGCCTTTATTCTCAAACTCTTGACACATCCCTGGTCATCTTCCATATCTTACCTGTTTGTTTTTTTTTCTGTAAAAGTTAATAGCCTTTTGTCGTTTTGCATAACTGTATAGAGTAGCCCAAACCTAGTGGTTTTATCTGTGGTACAATAAATGATAAAAGCATGGCTTTTATAACAGAGTGAATTACAGAAGTAACATGAAGTCTAATAGCGAATACAACATTTATAGCGTTATAGATACTCTTTTCTGTATAGTAATGGTGGATCAGTGTTATAATTTTAACTTTTCTAATTTTTCATGTTATTTATTATGATTTTGCTGTAGAAAATTAGAGTTAGCTTTGGCTTAGTTCGGATATATAATGCTGACAAGTATGTCTAATGCATTTTGTTGACCTAATGATCTTTTTGAAAGTTGTTATGTAAGTTATAACCGTATTTTATTTGATTTGTCATTGGTAGTCAGTCTTGGATGTTTGTTAGTGGAAGCAAAACCATAGAGAGGGGGTAGGGTGTGCGTGTGTGTATTTTAACAGCAGCAGAGTTCTGAAACAGGAAATCAGTCTTATCGTATTCATCCAGAGACCTAGGAAGAAGGTAATTGTTTCTCATACTCGTTAAAACCAGTTAGTTGGGCAACTTAAATTTTTAGAGGTTCACAGATGTAGGCTTGAACAGTTGTAGATACATTATTTCATAACAACTCTGAAGAAAAATTGATTAAATTCGTTGAGGGGACTAATCCAGCTAATACACTAAAAAATTGTACTTTGGATTTTAGAGTATTGCTAGCATTATCAGTGACTTGATAAGATACTTTTCCGTGGTTCTGATTTGCTTAAATTTAAATAAAGTTCAGAGTTCCTTGATTGTTCCTTTAAAAAGTTTTTAGAAACTGTGTGTAATCTTAATCTTAAATTTAAACAGTAGGAAAAATAGTTAATTCTGTGTCAGGTGTATGTCCCTGGAAATTGTCTTTCCCTCTTTGTTAATGTACATATGCTCATAATTACATACATATGTATTCACAAAGTAATTTTTATTTGTCATTTTTAAAGCTATATATAGGTAATATTTCATCAGGTTAAGTACCACATTCTCCTTACTGTACTATGTTAAGGTTATTTCCATTTTTTTCTTTTATAAACAGCATTATTGTGAATATTGTGAAAAGTATAGTCTACTTTTTTGTTTGTTTTCGGGTGTCCACTATAAAAGGGAAGAGTGTTTCATAGCTCTTTGTTACAGATTGTAGATTTCTTGTCAAATGAACCAATGTATAGTGTTGCTACTAAGTAGAAGACTTACTAACATTCTTGATATTACCTTTGAAGAATGTGATTTTTTATTTAGAAAGTGAGATCTTGGGGCACCTGGCTGGCTCAGTCTGAAGAGCATGCAACTCTTCATCACAGGGTTGTGAGTTCGAGCCCCACGTTGGGCGTGGAGCCTACTTAAAAAAAGATTTTAAAAAAATTTAGAAAGGGAGGTCTACACTTCATTTCAAAGCAAAAATATGTGTAAACTTTTCAGTCAAGACAAGTTGGTATAATATAACAACACGAGAGAAAGTTGTGAGGTTCTAATTGTTTGGAGGAGTAGAAAACTCCAGTAGAGTTCATAAATTACTTGGCAGTCAGTCTTCCTTTCTGGTTTGGCACTGTGGGCAGTTAATTTAGAAGTGTTAAAAGGAACCTAAAATTTATGCTAAAGTGAATTGAAGTGAATGTATTGGAATTCTTTCTTTTATAATTTGTTTATAAAAACACCATATTGAGTCGCCTTGTAATGAGACATTAAAACTAAAATTAACAGGACATTTCTGACCCATGCAAACCTCAAATAATAATAACTTCTTGCTACAATTGTAGAGCCCTTTTCAGTTTACAGATTTAAAGATATATCTAGATATCTCATTTGATCCTTGAAACAACCAGTGAAGAAGTTACAGCAGGTATTATCATTATTTTGCAGAAAAAAAGACACAAAAAATATTTGAGGCCCAGAGATTTAGTAATTTACCTCAAGTCATAGGTTTTTAAATTGCAAAGCTGAGAACGGAACTCTGGTCTTCTATATTAAATGACAGTATGCATTAAGTGCTCCCGTACAGGGCCTGGCACCTAGTAAATATTTAAATGTTCCTGTGTCCTGTGTTGTTCTGACCATTACTTCTTTATTCATAAAATGCCCATCATTGGGAGCATTCTTTCTATTATATTGCTGTAGTTCAAGCTTTGGTACTTTAGAAAATAAGATTTTAGGCTGTGTTACTTTGGTCTGTACCAAACTGTATACCAGGAATGATTATATGCTTTGTATGTTGGGACAAATTGTTCTCAAATAATGAACAATTAGCACTTTATCAACTGGAAAATTCAAGGAAGTCCTATTTCTGCTTTCCTACCCATATGAGTCTTCAATTTAGAAACCAGATACAAACATTTTACACATTTAATAGGAAAAAACAAAATGTAATAAGAAATATGAAATGTTTCATTAAATGAAAAATTCTTACAAGTCTATGAGAGTGGCAGTTATTTAAAGCATAATTTGATTAGTAAAGTTGATAAGACAGATATAACTGGGATACGCGTGGAAACTATTTGTTACATTTAAACTTGTTAAAATTTGTTGAAACAAACATGTAGACCTGGTGTAGCTTATGAGTCAGTGGCTGAATTTTTTTTCCTCTCACCTGATCCTTAAGCATCCGTTAGTTGAAAGCCCTGACAAAAAGCAGGGAAAAAACTCCAGAAATTCCTGGAAAGGAAACTTAAATGGTGAAGTCCTGGTATTTGCTAACTTGCTTTCAATTCTCCTTTTTAGTCTATTTATTCCTTCACTCCTGTTGCTGGCTTAGCTCAGTGTTCTCTTGTGAGCCAGGCCCCTTCAGATTTGCTTTCGACGCTTTTTGATCACTACCTCTGTGAATCTGTATGTCATTTTCCGTGTGCCAGCCAGTCGTGTTCCGTGTATGTTATGGCTTCATTTTGTCAACTTTCAGCCAGTTAGAATTTTAAAGTAGCTTATATGTGATCAGTGGAAATAAAATATTTCCCTAAAATAATTATGGCAGGAAAAAAGTGTTACTGGTTTGAATACTACTACTCTATTAGTTTTTTAGTTTATAAGTTGTTTAGGGATAAGTAGATTTATATATTATGTTGAATACTACAAAGAAACTTCAGAACTTTATTTTCAATAATTATACTTAAATTAAGATTCAGTCTACCTTCAGGAACACACACATAAAATAAGGTTTAAGGAGGTATTTTTGGTTATCCTCTATTTGAAAATTCTTAAATTTGTAAAATAAACCCCATTAATTTAGGTTCAAGTAAAATTTTGAGAAGGTAGGTATGAAATCTCAACTCACAAGTTGTTTTCTAAAAGGTGTTTTGTTAACTAGGCGTAACTTAGCATATACTTTTAGTGTTTTAAGTCATGATTGGATACTTAGAACAACCAGTAAAAATTTATTTAGCTCATATAATAGCCATGTTATTTTACAGCATGTCAGTGAATGTTATTGGTGAAACGGACTTCTGTGGACAGGTGTTAGGACTTAATTACCTTTTTTTTAAATTTTTTTTTTTAAACGTTTTTATTTATTTTTGAGACAGAGACAGAGCATGAACGGGGGAGGGTCACAGAGAGAGGGAGACACAGAATCCGAAGCAGGTTCCAGGCTCTGAGCCGTCAGCACCGAGCCCAATGCGGGGCCCAAACTCAGGAACCTTGAGATCATGACCTGAGCCGAAGTCGGTGCTTAACCGACTGAGCCACCCAGGCGCCCCTTAATTAACATTTAATTTTTTTCTTTCATTCAGTTTTCTGTCGTGTGAGATGGGATTGTTGTAGCACTTGAATCAAGACTGTCCAAATATGGTCTATGTAATTATCAAAACAGCAATGAGTCCCTTAAGATCTTGTATTTTATTGTATGTAAATGATACCTTAATTAAAACAAGTTGAACACATTTGCTCACAGGTTGGGCCAAAGGAGACTGTCTGCTGTATGTCATGCATGTCATCTCCTGTAGCAGTGGTGGCTCTCGTGGCTCTCCAGCTTAGGCGAGCGAAACACAAAGTACCAGGCGTGTACGTGTGCGTTTCTTCTGCCTCCCTGCTTCCTGCACGTGGCCACTGATAATGGGGAAAGAAGGCTTTTGTTTTTCCTTTGGGGAATTTGGGAATATTTTACATTTGTTCTGTTTCTTTTTTTTTAAAGTTTATTTCAGACAGAGAGAGGGAGGGAGGAAGAGAGAGAAAGGAGAGTGAGGAGAGAGACACAGAGGATCTGAAGCGGGCTCTGCGCCGTCATCCCAGAACCCGTTGTGGGGCTTGAGCTCAAGAACCGTGAGATCATGACCTGAACCGAAGTCAGATGCTTAACTGACTGAGCCACCCAGGTGCTCATGATACTGTCAAGTGATATTGTCAAGATTTCAAAGAGTTAAGGTTTCTGTTAGGCTTTGGTGCTCTTGAGAAGGATTAGGCTATTCAGTAAGTCAGTGTCAGTGGAAAAAAAAAACCACCCAAATAGTTACGGTGAGCTCCTGTGGTCTAGGTCTGTGCCATTCAATTGTTAGACAACTGCCACTATGTTCTGGTCATTTTTTAAATATATTCACGCATTTATTCCTTAGAAAACCCTGTATGATGAGTATTTTCACCAGTCCCATTTTTCATAGGAAACTGAGGATATGGAACTTGCAAAAAGGATGTACCTGAAGCTAGAGTTCAAGTCCAGACAGTTTGGCTCTAGAGCAAACGTTCGTAGCCATGGCGCCATATCGCCTGCGAGTAGATCCCTAGATGGCAAAATATTTGGCTCTCTTTAGTGACCTAGTTAGTATAATTCTTTATGTTCGGCATTTGTAAGTCATTAGATCAGAATTTCATATTAAACCCTCTACTACTTGTTTAAGAGTATATCCAGTAAGTTCAGGTTAAGGCTGTTCTGTATTAAAAATCATACATTATTTTTTCTCACTTATATTTATTTGGTTTAAATTGTCTAAAAAGGTATGTCAGAAATTTAGACATACTGGTAAGCAAAAAAGTCATATTAGAGGTTTATTGGCATAAGTCTTGGCATAAGAAATACTTGCTTCAAAATTCAGCCCTCGTTATTGCTGACATTCAGTATTGGAAATGCCAGTGAGTTTTGTATTATCTTTTAGAAGTTTTAACATTTGGTTAGTAAAATTCACTTTCATTTGAGCCTGCTTCGTTTGTAAATTTTTTATTATTGATTTGGAAATATATAAAAAAAAAATTTTAATCCCCTTTTGTGAGGCAGCATGGTATAAAAAGCCTGGGCTTTGGGTTATGCACTTAACAGGTTTGAATCATAACTTAGTACTTATTGGCTGTGGAACCTTGCACAAATTACTCAGTCTTTTTGACCTGCAATTTTATCATTTATGAAATGGTAATATTACTCAGTAGGATAGTTAGGATTAAATGGGAAGGTATTTCCCATACCGTGGCACGTGTTCTCTGCCTTGTTCTAACTTCTGATGGGTGCCAAAGTCTTGGGTAAAATCTCAAACTGTGAAAAAGGAAGGTGAGAATTTGAGGAAAAGGAAACCTTGAAAGACCGACTTCCTAGATTCTGTGTAAAGAAAGTATTGGATTGTTGCTCTGCAAAAGACCCCCACGTTATTTCTGGCCTCTGACTCCTTGTGTGTGGTTAAATTGAACTCCCTGCCGACAGCATCCTTAAAACTAGACCTAATCTTCTGTCCTGGTGCTTTCTCCATAGAGCTTTGTGTGCGAGCCACATGGGACTGCTGGCTTTTTCCAAATATTTTATGTATTTCCATAACTCTGTCCTGTACTCTGCTTGGAATGTTACAGTCGCTCTTGTTCTTCTGTCTGCTGATGCCTGACTGCTTAAGGATTATCTAACATATCGCCTACTTTGTGAAGCTTTATCCGTGCCCTTACAGAATTTATCCTGCTCTCTTTTTCTCTTAAAATATCTTGATCTTGTATTCAGTAGAGCCTGAGGCACAGTTGCACGTCTGTGTGTCTGTCTTCCCTGATAGAACAGGAACTCTCTCAATGCAGTAGGCTTTGCTTACTTAGCGTTACATTTTCAGTGCCCCTTCCGTAGAATGTTCAATTTGTGTTTGGATAAGTGATTGAAAGAGGGGGCCAATTGAGTTTACTTTAATGAGTATGTAACATCCCCATTTATGTATTGTCATAAACAGTTTTTTAAAGTAAGTTAATCAAATCCTTTGCAACTTTATTTTCTTTATTAGTTAGTATTCATAGTGTAAGGATAAATTTGAGTTTAGTCCTGGTAAAAGTGACTGCATTTCAAGGGCCTTTGTTTTACTGTGCTCTTCTGTAAGGCTAAAAATCTTCCTAGCGTTTTCACTGAAATTAAGAATTCAGTTAGGAAGTTTGTTAGTAGCAGTCATTATTATTTCTTTGAATAAAACATATTTCTCTGTTGTATTGCTCAGAAAAACTTGGGTGATTTCTCTCTCTCTCTCTCTTTTTTTTTTTTTTTTTTAACGTTTATTTATTTTTGAGAGACAGAGACAGATCGTGAGCGGGGGAGGAGTAGAGAGAGAGGGAGACACAGAATCCGGAGCAGGCTCCAGGCTCCGCACAGGGCCTGACGCGGGGCTTGAACTCACAAACGGTGAGATCATGACCTGAGCCGAAGTCGGACGCTCAACTGACCGAGACACCCAGGCGCTCCTTGGGTGATTTCAATTTATATTTTTGACTGACATATATTTATAATTTTTAAGGTAGGAATTCTGGGCTGGCGGCAGCTGCCACTGCTCTGGGGCCTTACTGCTCCCTCATGTTGTTTTCCGAGTGTTATTTCTCATTTTCTACATGTTGGTGCTCCCAAGACAGAGTTACAAAGTAAAGATTATTTACTTTAAGGAATTACACTGCTGTAGACTTGATTTGAGCCTCCATTCTTTTATTTTCCTCATGAATGGGTATAACAGCCTAAACCATTTCGATAATTGAACGTAGCTGCTTTTTTTAAACATTTTTATTTATTTTGAGAGAGAGAGCGTGAGTAGGGGAGGGGCAGAGAGAGAGAGGGAAAGAGAGAATCCGAAGCAGGCTCTGCGCTGCTCAGCTTAACTGACTGAGCCACCCAGGCTTCCCAATCATAGCTCTTTGAATTGAGCTACATTTTTAGGTGGGACTACTTTCTTATGTGAGAATAACAGATGACAGCTGATATTTGTAATGTTAAAAATGATAATCCTAGTAGTTTTGGAACCTTTCCAGTAAAGAACCCTTTGAGGTTGGGGTGAATTTATAAATTCTTAAAGTAACAAAAATTGCCACATAGTAAATGCTATTTAAGTGTTAGATACTTTTATCATTATACGTATGTGTGTGTGTGTGCATATATATGTGTATATACATATATGTTTTTGGGCAGAAACTCAGCATTTTTTTCTTTTTTTAGCTACACAGCTGAAACTGAGTCATGCAGGATAAGACAATATTTTGTCATGATGCTTAGTAAATAGACTTAGAGATAATTATAATCTTTTATAGAAATAGTACAGGTGCATTGTACCAAAACTAGAAAATATAAAACAAAAATGAGAAAAATATATATTTCTACCACCCAGAGATGATTACTTTTAGTACCTTAGTTTGTAAATCTTTTTGTCTACATATGTCTATATGGATATATATGCATTATTATGCCAACATGACGTAATGCTATATGTTCTCTTTTGAAACCTTTATTTCAGTCAATAATAATAATACTGTCTACTTTTCCATTTCAGTAAACTTTCATCTTATCTAATGCCCAGATGATATTCATATTTCTCTAGTTAGCTCAAAAATGTTCTTTATGCCTGGTTTGCCTAGAACAGTATCCAGAACAGCATTGTACATGTGAACTTGGCTCTTAGAACCCTTAAGTCTTTTTAAGTCAAGGATAGCTACCTGTCCCTCCCCTCCTCACCTTTAAAAACAAGGCATTTGAGGGGCGCCTGGGTGGCTCAGTTGGTTAAGCGTCCGACTTCGGCTCAGGTCATGATCTCACAGTTCGTGAGTTTGAGCCCCACATCGGGTTCTGTGCTGACAGCTCAGAGCCTGGAGCCTGCTTTGGATTCTGTGTCTCCCGCTGTCTCTGCCCCTCCCCTGCTTATGTTCGGTCTCCGTCTCTCAAAAATAAATAAACGTTCAAAAAACAAAAAGGCATTTGAGCAGAGACTGGGTCATGTGCTGTAGACCTTTTAAATTTATCCAGTTTATTCTCTGATAATGTCAGTTAGCTTGGTTTTTCTGTCTCTTTGTAAATGAGTAGCTATATCTAAATGCTTGGTGGGTTCTCAGGTTGAATATAGCTTGGCTATCATAGATGATGCTATGTCCTTCATATTGTATCACATCAAAAGTTATACGATCTCCACTTGATGATGCTGAGATTGACCAGTGAAATTGGGTGGTGGCAGTCTCTTCTGCCCATTGTTCAATTATGTTTGTTTCCTTACATTAGAAAGTATTTTGTGTGGCATTACTTTGACTGTAAGAAAGTTCAGTTCTTTTTTTATTATTTAAAATTTTTGTTAATGTTTATTTTTGAGAGGTAGAGTTGAGTGGGGGAGGGGCAGAGACAGGGAGACACAGAATCAGAAGCAGGCTCCAGGCTCTGAGCTGTCAGCACAGAGCCCACATGGGGCTCGAACTCATGATCCGTGAGATCATGACCTGAGCTGAAGTCAGATGCTTAACCGACTGAGCCACCCAGGTGTTCCAGAAAGTTCAGTTCTTCATCATCAACTCACTTACTGCTTTAGAACCGGTTGTTGATCCTGGCCTAATCAATAATTTTATTAGGGTTTGCAAAATATGATTTTCAAAGTTCTGTTCTCTTGTGTTTTTCTGTAAAGTGTATCTTTGTCATATGAACTGGGGCTATTTGATTGCCCTGAAATATAGTACCTACAGGAAAATTTGCATAAATACTTAATCCGCCCCCCTCATTAGCTATTTTCAAAGTAAAGAAAGAACCATTCTGATAGCTACTTCAAATAAATGAAAAAGAGATTTTCTTTTTTTCTTTTGAACATCTTTATAGGCTCAAGGTTTTAGTTTTATTTAGGGTGTTTTAATTTACTAGCGTTTAAATTTTTTCTTTGATGCTCAGATTGTTACAGTTTTAGTTGTTGGGATGTCCTTCATGTTAGCTTCTATGTCTGGTATAGACCATTAGTCTCTGTACACCTTCCATGTTCTCTGGCACAGAAAGGAATCCCAGGCTCACCTTGAACCTTCTTGTCCCACCCCTGGCATCAGCTGTTGTTCCAAGGAGTTTAGTACCTTTTAATGTATTATGATATGAGAGATGAAATCTGGGTTTTAGGATTGTTTACTTTTGCTAAGGTAACATGCTTTTAGGCCACTTCAGTGAAAAGACCTAGAGAACATACATTTTAACGTGAGTTCGTATTTAATTAATGTTTTTACCTTGATTTTTGATTTTTTTATTTAAAAAATTTTTAATGTTTATTTTTGGGAGCAAATGAGAGAGAGAGAGAGAGAGAGAGAATGTGGAGGAGGGGCAGAGAGAGAGAGAGAGAGAGAGAGCAAGGGAAACAAGGCGCTCGAACTCAGGAACCATGAAATCATGACCTGAGCTGAAGTCCAGAGTCAGACACTTAGCTGACTGAGCCACCCAGGTACCCCGTTGATTTCTTGATTTTATAATGGTATCTCTTTTATGTCTGTAATCATGAATCTGAAAATCATTAGCAAAATTTTATTTTTCTCCCTACAATATAAAGAAAAAAAGCTTGAGGATATCCATACTGATATTAGTAAAAACGAACTCTCAGAAGAAGTTTAAAATTTTTTTTCTAGCTGTTTTTGTTCTTATAGTGTGCTTCCTAACAAGAAGTACAGTAAAATTGTTGCACTGTCCAGATGAAATCATTTCTCCTGGTCATCAATTTAGTATTTAGTCAGGTTTGTTGTTGCTGTTTTTAGTGTATGCTTCTCCCCTTTCCCTTCCCCCTCCCTTCTCTATGAAGCAAACATTTGTATTAGTTTCTCGGTTGTGTGTGTGTGTGTGGTGTGCACATGTGCATTGGAAAGTTCAAATTCAAGCAAATACGTGTGTAAATGTTATTTCATCCAAACAGTAAATATTTTTTCATATAAAAGGTAGTATACTGTATATGTTGTGCTTCTTTTTTCTTAAAATATTTGTTAGGTCTGTTCAATCAGTGTGTGGCAAAACTATGGATAAAACCTTTTAAAAATTCTGATACTAAAATAAAAGCTTTTAGTAATTCGATAATTATTTTTGGATTGAAAATAATACTGAGATCAACTCAATAATGTGAATGTAGCAGAAAGTGAAGGAAAAAAGATCTAGAAAAGGGCACTGGCTTTGATGAATTTTGAATTGTATTTGAAAAATGAATGGGTCCAGAAGTAGACAGGCAGAACACTTTAGGGATGATTTTGAAGAGAGGCTTGAGGCAGATTAGCTTGGCTGTTTTGGAAGGTCCATGTCAGAAAATTATGAGATTAAAGAGATGGATAGTGGATCTCAAGAAGAAATTAGTGCTGGTATGATCCAAAATACATAGAAATGTAGATTGTGTGTGTGTGTGTGTGTGTTTTAGTTAATGCTTCTGGAGTGCAGAAGTTTTTATGCCAAATATAGTGTGTGACATAAGTGAATAGAATGGCATGCTAAATGTTGATTACCTTGATGGAAAGGGAGAATAAGTTTGTACCTTAGTTCGGTATTACCAAGTCACAAATACCAAGGACTGGAAGAGATCACTGTGGTTGTTTCAGCCTAATCATGTGGAATAGGAAATTGAAGCCTGCAAATGTCTAAGTCACATGTCAAAATTATACAACTGGTTAGATGAACAGCCAGGTCTTAAATCTGGCTTCCTAATTCTTAATTGTAGCTCCCTTTCTCTATGCCATGGTGCGTTTTATATTCATGAAAAAATTAGAAGTTGTGTAGCTATTTTTGTTTTTATTTTGATACTTGGTTTTTGTCCCAAGATAACTTGAGTTCTGTGATTTATAAAGTCTGAGGTTTTTGTTTTTCATGTACATATGCCTAAATACCGTAAATGTGGAAGTTAAGTTTTTTCCTTGAGGGCATTTTTAATGTAGTAGGTAGAGGGATTTGAAAATTATTTTGCCATATAATTATTTTGATATAATTCTTTCGGAATTAATGTATTCAATTGTGTTTCTTAATTATGCATGATGGTTTATAAATAAATAAATTTGACAGTCTTTTGCTAACATAGGTATAGTACTTTTTATAATCAGCTAATGCTTTAAAACATTTACACGTAGTTTGCATTTTTGCATATTTCAGATATTTCCTTAACCTAAGTACTCAGATATTTATCCAAACATTATTGCTATGGGGTTTCCTGCAGAAAGACTTGAAGGCGTATACAGGAACAATATTGATGATGTAGTAAGGTAAGAACTCTTAATTTTCTGTTTCAACTATTGATGTATTCATGCTGTATTTTCATTTAGAGAAGATTTCTAAACCATAGAAAACGATGTACTTGTGAGGTAAACTATTTTTATTATGTTGGTGCTCTGTACTGCTTTTTTGTTTGTTTAATGGACTTCAGTGGGATACAACTCCGTTGATAAGAACTGACCTTTGACATGATCAGGTGTATGTGATATAATTTCATGGACTCCATACAATACTTCTTAACCAAGTTAATGTCTGGATTCCATTACACTATGGTTTTGTCTTTTATTTCACAGTAGGGGATTAGGTTTAACATCATGCGGATTCATTCACTTAAATTTATTCATCCTAAGTTGGAGATAACTGATACCATGTATTTTTTACATACAACAGTTTATAGTAGGGCATAAATGTACCAAGCGTTTGAATAAGTATTTGGTAGAGGGTCTGGACAGGAGTTGGTGGGCAAACCAAAGTCTGACTTTGTCTCTTTTATAAACGTGAGTAATTTTCTAAGTGTGATTATCATTCAGTTCCGAACAATGTTTCTCAAGGCCCATTTAAATGATTTTAATACATTTATAACCTAAGAGTACATCATGTGTTTCATGAGAGAAGAAATTTGTGTCTGCTGTGTAGTCTCAATATATTTTCTCATTCCAAATAAAAAATATATATGTATGAAAAACTAACTGTAAATGTCCGTAGAAACTTTAATGGTTTTTAAAGTTTAAAATTTTGGATTATTCCCTTTATGCTCTTTCAGAAATCTCTTTCTTGGAGACTTTGGATTTAAATGTTTGCTGGGAATTAAATGTTACAGTGAGTGGGAGAGCACTTTGTAAAGCATTATGCAGGTGTAGAGTCCTTTTGTGTTAGTTGTTTAAGCACATGAGCCGACCTGTGTCCTTATATGAGTGAGCCACAAGTTGTTTTTCTAAGTGGTAAGTTTTTACCAATTTGCTTTGAACCAATGTATATTTAAATTTTGCCATATTGAGTTGTGTCCAGTTGGACTTTTGTAGTGTTTCTGTTCTGTGCAGAATTAGTAAATGTCAGTGTCTACAAAAACTACAGAAAAGCCCCAAACTGCTTCTTTGTAGTTTGTATTACAGTTATAGCTACATGAGACTGTTAGAAGTGCTGTTTAAGAACTCGAAAATAGGGAAATAAATTTGTTTTCTCCTAGTTAGGTGGGACACAGTTGGAAGGATGCTTACCATCACAGATCCATGAGAGCAACACTGTGATACGGTTTAGTCAGTGGCAGTACACATGTACAGAAAATGTGGGTGGTAGAGAAAAGAATGAGGGACGTAAATTTTGAATCAGCAGAGAAGGAGGATCTGGAAAAGGAGTCGTGCAGTCACCAGACTTGTGTTCTCTGCGGTGGTGCAGGAGTGTTCATGAGGCCTCCTTATGACCTAGGCAAGATATCCTCCAGGGTGACTATCTTATATTACTGCTTTATCGTTCTGTGTCCAACCAAGTACTGATTCAATCAAATCAGGTTAGTACTCACCTGGAAAAGGAGTATGAATAGTCTGGGTAGAGGACAAGTTTTCTGATCACTGTAAGGGTATCATCCTCGTGGTAAATTAACCTGGCATGTTAGTTTTGGTTGGTTCTCTTTGTTCTCTTCTGACTGAATTAGTTTCTTCTGACTTGTTAGTCACGAGGCTGATTTTTCATCTTTCAGGTTACTGATAAAGTTCAGTTTTTGGATCTGTACACTTCATTTTCAGACCCTTAGATTGTAATAATTTCACCAAGAAAATACTTTTTTGGGAAGCATTTTGATATGTCATCTTCTGACTTCATAGCCCTCGCCTGAATTAATGACACTGAATTAAGATTCCCAAATTTGGGGCTCCTGGGTGGCTCAGTCAGTTAAGCGTCCGACTTTGGCTCAGATTATGATCTCGCGGTTCACGAGTTCGAGCCCCATGTCGGACTCTGTGCTGACAGCTCAGAGCCTGGAGTCTGCTTCAGATTCTGTGTCTCCCTCTCTCTCTGCTCCTCTCCTGCTCATGCTCGCTCGTGCACTCTCTCTCTCTCTCTCTCTCTCTCTCTCTCTAAAATAAAATAAAACATTAAAAAGTTATTGAAAAAAAAAGGATTCCCAAATTTAATTTGTAATCTGTAACCAAGATTGAAGTTTATTCTGCCTGCTTTAATGTATCTAGCTTATTTTGTCCAGTTCTTGGCTTTTTCAAATGTTATTCCTTAAAAAAGTTTTATGTACATGGTTTTTTATTTAGCCAGTAGTTGCTTTAGCCAACTGATCCTGTCACCTTTATGGTAATGGCAGTGGTAATAGCACGTAAATGATGAGGAATTACCTGTGGAATATAATAGCTATGCTGTGCCTGGTTTGTCTTGCCCTCCCACATGTTGCGATTGGGGGATAAATGGCTAGTGAGGCTTTGCTGGCTTCCGTTGCTCACTCCGCTCCCCTTCTGCGAGAGAGAGGATGAACAGTGACCAAGAAGATAGTTGTGGTTTTTCCTGTGAAATAAAATAAAAATAAGTAACTTCCAAGTAATTGGCCTGTTAGGATTAACTTCTCCAAGGGGGAATGGCTGTCTCTAGTACCTAAATGATTGATTTTCTTGTTTGGTTCCCACGGTATTGGACACAGTAGTAATAATCAGTAGTGATTCCTTTTTGGCTCAAAGATGATAATGTCTCAGTGAAAAATGTGTCTTTATTCTTGTAAATTTTCTCTCAACAAACATTTCCAGTTGGATTTTCCTTTGCCCTCTCATTCCATGTGTTTTCTATGATTTCTCCCCAAAGGAGAAACACTATGCCAGGTTCATAGTTTGTTAGTGTTGAACATCTTTGCTTTGAGTACAAGAAACTCACATTGCAAATGCCTTTACTTAAATTATGCAGTATTTAACCGTTGGGGATATGGTTTGTTAATGGCAACATGAAATTTTATATTTGAGGTACTCAAGTGACAAATATTTAACTTCTTTTGAGGTTACCTCCTAGGGTCAGGAATTGATGCAAAAAAATAAAAAGTCGGGGAGAAGTGAACAAAGCTGAAATTTTTAACTATCTTAACTGCAAATGTTTTGTTTAATAAGCAATCAGAATTGACAGGGTAGGACAACGACGTCTCAAAAAGAAAGTTGAAGAGCTGAACTCTTCCCAGATTGTTTTTTCTTCTTTTCCTCTTATTAACCACCTTCTCTCCTCCTCCTTTATTGCCCCTAAGATCTTGCTCTGAACTGCTGGTAATTTGAAACAATGTTTTATTCAAATAATTGATTATTGTGTGGTAATCTCATCCCTGGGGCTAATATTGAAGTTACCCTAATTTATATGTTATCTGGTATAAAATCTAAGCAGTCTTTAACAAAGTGATGAATTATGTGTTTAACAGACATAGCTTAGGAACTGTTCTGTACTTAATAAATCAGACAAATGTAGGTTTAATAGAGTCGTGAACTGGCTTTCTTACTGCAGAACCTTTAATATACTACTATGCCTTGTAACTCTCCCAAGAGTGAAATTTGAATATGCTGCTTTTCTTTTCCTGTTTTTTCTTTCTCTTCCCTTCCCTTCCCTTCCTTTCCTTCCCCCTTCTCTCTTTCTTTTCTTTTTATATGTTAAATAATGTCTTCTAAACAGTGTTCCTTGGAGCATAATTTGGGAAGTGTTGAAAATGAAAAAAGATGCATAGAACAATATTTCCCCTTAGTCTGAAATCAGTAGGAAGTAATTTGCTTCCCGTTTTATTGGAACGATGTTAGATGTGGGTGGGTTCCCATATTTATTGTAAGGAAATGCTTTGAGCTTAGTCTTCTGATATATAGTGATTTTCTTTAAAAAAAAAAAAAAAAGACTTTATTCATTGTGTTCTATACTCTCAGCCTTTTTATCTGTGTGTGTGTGTGTGTGTGTGTGTATGTATATATATATATATATATATATATATATATATATATATATATATATATATAGCTGTATTACAGATTCAGGTGCAGCTTCCAGCTTTCCTCTTTTATACATTTTCTCCCTGAAGAAACGTCACATATTCTTATAATTATATGTTGATCTCTCAATCAACCTTAATTATGTGTTGATATTCCATGAAAAAGGAAGTGTTTGTCATCCCAACATTATCATTATTGGTTATTCAGTTAAAAAATTAAAAAGAGATTATTTAGAGGAAAGCTTCGAAATAATTTAGAGAGAATATCAATTCCATTCTCCCTTTTCAACAACTTTTGACTTCTTCCTTGTATTGCCTTTCTTTTCCCTGCTTCCTTTTTGTTCTTCATTGAGGTGAAAATTACATAACATAAAATTAATAATTTTAAAGTGTACACTTCAGTGACATTTGGTACTTTCACAATGTTATGTAACCACCACCTCTTTGAAGTTCCAAAACATTTTTATCACCCCAAAAGAAAAAGCTCTACCCATTGGCTGCCTCCCACTTCTTTTGTTGGTCTTATTTTCTTAAAATAGCAGTCTTGACAGATTTGACAGTGTTTATAGTATCTGCACCAATTCAGTTTTTGATATTTTAATAATAGGTAACATGTATTTTACATTTATTTACATACGTATGTTGCTTTTGTACAGTTTACATGTGTCATATTTTATTTTATTTTATTTTATTTTACTTATTTATTTTGAAGGAGAGAGAGAGCAGGGGAGGTGCAGAGAGAGAGAGAGAGAGAATCCCAAGCAGGTTCTGCGTTGTCAGCAGAGAGCCCCATGCAGGGCTTGATCTCACAAACCAAAATCAAGCTGAAATCAAGAGTCAGCGCTTAACCAACTGAGTCACCCAGGTGACATGTGTCATCTTATTGAAAAACTGCAGTTTTTAATAAGTCCCCATTTCATATATGGTGTTAAAGAAGTTAGCTTCCCCAAGTACCAGAGCTGGTTAAGTAGTGAGGCTAAGGGTTGAGTCCAGTCTGTCAGATTCCAAAGCTGATAGCCATATGATCCTGTATGTCAGAGAACAAAATGTTTTATCCTATACATGTGTACACCAGAGGTTATATACCATGTATAGGTAAATACCAGAAAGTTTATTTAGGATTTGAGTTTCCAGATTGAAAAAAGCTATATTGTGCCAAGCCCAATGAATGAAAACAGGCCTATACCAGGCAATTATTATGAGATTTCTTTTTTTTTTTTTTAATGTTTATTTATTTATTTTGAGAGAGCATGTGCCTGGGGGGAGGGGCAGAGAGAAGGAGAGACAGAGAATCTCAAGCAGGCTCTTTCCCATAAGCACAGAGCCTGACACAGGGCTCCCTCTCAACGACCCTAGGGATCATGACCCGAGCCAAAATCAAGTGTCGGACACTCAACTGGCTGAGCCACGTAGGCACCCCTGAAATTTCTTTAATGATGCCAGAAATAATGAGAATGTCTCAAAAGCTTTCAGGGTCATGTAGGAGGGATTAGGAATATACATGACGTCCAGCTTCTCAGGATGGAAGAATTAATGATGGAAGATGGAGGTACAGTGTGTCACGTTTGCGTTCAGCATAGAGTTCTGTATCCAGCCGAGCCACCAGCCGAAGTGCGAGAGGAAGAAAGAAAGCCATTCGAGAAGAGCAGCAAAAACTTGTATCCATGCAACATTTCTTAGAAAATTATTAGACAGTGTGTTCTAACAAAACAAGAGAATAAGCCATGAAAGAAGAGAAAGGGGCTTTGGTAAATTGAGGCTCCAACTCCGAAGCAGCAGAGGAAAGCCCAGGGATGACACCTGTGCCATCGGCTGAAGAGCAGCTAGTTCTGGGTGAGCAGTATGACAGAGGGCATCAAAGAAGAAAATAAGAAGTAGAACTGATAGATGGATACTGAAATGTTTTGGGAAAACGTGATAGATTCTTACAAATATAGGTGAATTAGGTTAGGAAGCAAATGTTAACATCTGCCGATTGGCTTCTTAACCACAAATTGTCATATTGCCGTTGAAGGTAGGGATTCGGAGAAGTGAAATGTGGAGGTGCTTCTGGTTTTGTAAGCTTCATCTACCATGGCAGAAGATAGGCAGGTAATTGATAAACCTGTAGGAAGCAGTGGTATGTATATTATAGAGAAATGCCAAATTAAATACCAGCAAAAAGGATATGATAGTTGAGGATGGTTACTTTTGGAGAAGACCCAGGAACAGATGAATGAATAGAGCTGGAGATGAATTTTTTTTTTTATTGTGGTAAAATTTTATATACACATATATATATCTATAAAATATGTGCAATACAATTTACCATTTTGACCATTTCTAAGTACACTAGTGGCATTAGGAACATGCACATCGGGCAACCATCACCAGTACCCATCTCAGACTTTTTTTTAATCACCACACTGAAACCGTGTACCTGTTAAGTAGGAACTCCCCAGTGCCCCTACTCTCAGCCTGGCAACACTGTTCTACTTTCTGTCTTTGGTATTTATTCTGGGTACCTTATGTTAAGTGGAGTCAGGCAATATTTGTCTTTTTGTGACTGACTTAGTGTGACATAGCATGTGACTTCACTTAGCATAACGTCTTCAGGGTTCATTCCTGTTCTGGCCTGCGTCAGGATTCTCTTCCATTATATGTATATACCACAGTCTGTTTATCTGTTCATCCACTGATGGACATTTGGGTTGCTTCTGCCTTTTGACTATTGTAAATAATGCTGGTGTGAACACAGGTGTACCAGTATCTGTTCAAGTCCCTGCTTTCACTTCGTTTGGTTGTACACCCAGAAATGGAATGGCTGGGCCAAATGGTAATTCTGTGTGTAATTTTTTGAGAAACTGCCGTATTGTTTTCTACAGTGGCTGTATCATTTTTCATTCCTACCAGCAAGTGTAAGTGTTCCAATTTCTCTACATCCTCAACATTTACTATTTTCTGGGCTTTAAAAAAAAAACTTTTTTTTTAAGAGCCACCTTAATGGGTGTGAAGTACTATCTCATTGTGGATTTTTTTTCTTCCCTATCTTTATCTTTTGTTTATTTTTTAATTTTTTTTTAATGTTTAGTTATTTTTAAGAGAGAGAGAGACAGAGTGTGAGTGGAGGAGGGGCAGAGAAAGGGAGACACAGAATCTGAAGCAGGTTCCAGGCTCCGAGCTGTCAGCACAGAGCCCGACGCGGGGCGCTAACCTACCAGATGTGAGATCATGACCTGAGCTGAAGTCAGACACTCAACCGACTGAGCCACCCAGGTGCCCCCCCATCGTTATTTTAAACTACTGTAACTTGGAGAAATCACACACCTCAGCTACAGAAGCAGAGACCTGAGAAACTTCCCTTCCCCTTGGTAACTGACCTCTCCTGCAAACCCCTTCTTTCAAAGTCAGAGGGAGGGGATGAAACATAAAAGAACCCTTATTTTAGCTAGAATCTTTCCGAGATTTTCCCGTTCTTCTTAGTTTTGGGGTATGACAGCTGGTAATTTCTTCATTTGCTAGGAACCAGAGCTCTGGGAAATCTAGTTAACCAGGAGGCCTGGTGTTTAAAAAAATGAAGAAATGCTAAAAGGATCTTAGAAACAGAGGTACTTAAAATGTGCACATTGAATGCATCAATACTTTCAGCATATGCATGCGTACAATGGCTATATAATTATCTTGAGACAACTTCCAAAGTCTAAATTTGAGGCTTATGATCTCCCTTCTTGGAAGGCCTATTTAAGCATCTAGTAGATTGAGTATTACATTTTTACCACCTAATGGGAGGCCTTCCATCTCCTCCTCCCTCTGTTCCTCTTTTAAATTTGAGTCTAGGGGCGTCTCGGTGACTCAGTCTGTTGAGTGTCCGACCTCACCTCAGGCCACTATCTTGCAGTTGACGAGTTCCAGCCCCGCATCAGGCTCTGTGCTGATGGCTCGGAGCCTGGAGCCTGCTTCCGATTCTGTGTCCCCCTCTCTCTCTGCCTCTTCCCCTCTCATGCTCTGTCTCTCTCTGTCTCAAAAATAAAGATAAACATTAAAAAATTTTTTCTTTTTCAATTTGAGCCTAGACAAGTATAGCACAGGTTCCAGAAAATGTCCAGTGGTTTTTGATCTTTGGGGCATGCAATTTTGTGTATATTTGTTAAGTGATATATTTTTTTAAAGGAGGCATATAGTTAACATATGTGTTATATTAGTTTCAGGTGTACAACATAGAGACTGGACAATTCTGTGCCTTATGTTATGCTCACCACAAGTGGAACTACTGTCTGTCACCACACGGCACTGTTACACTGCCATTGACTCTGTTCGCCATGCTGTACCTTTTCACCCCTGGCTCATTCCATAACTGGAAGCCCATATCTCCCACTTGCCTTTACCCGTTTTGTCCATACCCCTACCCGCTTCCCTCTAGCAACTATCAGTTTGTTCTCTGTATTTACAGGTCTGTTTCCGCTTTTTGTTTGTGTATTCATTTGTTTTGTTTTCCAGATTCTATATATATGAGTGAAATCATATGGTGTTTGTCTTTCTCTGACTGACGTCTGTAACTTAATACCGTCTAGGTCCATCCATGTTGTCACAAATGGCAAGATCTACTTTTTTTAATGGCTGAGTAATATTCCATTATGTTTGTGTGTATGATGTCTTCTTTATTCATTTCTCAGTGGACACTTGGATATTATAAATAATGCTGCAGTAAACATAGGGGTGCATGTGTCATTTTGAATTAATGTTTTAGTTTTCTTGTGCTAGGTATCCAGGAGTGGAATTACTGGATCATATGGTATTTCTATTTTTAACTTTTTAAAGATGTTTATTTTGAGAGAGAGACAGAGAGAGCACGTGCGTGTGCACAGGGGAGGGGCAGAGAGAGGGAGAGAGAGAATCCGAAGCAGGCTCCATGCTCAGTGCGGAGCCCAGTGTGGGCCTTGGTCGGATGCTTAACCGACTGAGCCACCTAGGGGCCCCCTCTTTTGAATTTTTTGAAGAACCTCCATACTGTTTTCCACAGTGGCTGCACTGTGGAATTCATATGCCACATATTCCTATTCCTACCAACAATGCATAAGGGTTCCTTTCTCTCCACATCCTTGCTAGCCCTTGTTTCTTTTGGATTCTAGACATTTTGATGGTTGTAAGGTGATATCTTAGTGTGGTTTTGATTTGCATTGAACATCTTTTCATGTGCTTATTGACTGAATATCTTCTTTGGAGAAATGTCTAAGTTTTTTGCCTATTTGTAAATTGAATGCTTTATTTTTTTGTTGTTGAGTTCTAGTAGTTCTTTATGTATCCTGGGTATTAATCAGGTGATTTGCAAATATTTTCTCCCATTCTATGGGTTGCTTTTTTGCTTTGTTGATAGTGTCCTTTGATGCATAAAATGTTCAGAAGTTTGATATAGTCCAATTTAGCTGTCTTTTTGTTGACTGTGTCTTTGGTGACACATCCAAGAAATCATTGCTAAACTGGTATCCTAAAGCTTTTCTCTCATGTTTCCTTTTTAAGAGTTTAGAGTGTTAGGCCTTTTTTTAGGTCATTAATCCATTTTGAGTAATTTTTGTGTATGGTGTAAAATAAGGGTCCAACTTAATGTTTTTACATGAGGATATCCACTTTTCCCAGCACCATTTGTTGAAAAGACTGTCCTTTTTCTACTGAATGGTCTTGGCACACTTGTCAAAAAATTATTTGACCATATATACAAGAATTTATTTCTGGTCTCTGTTCTAGTTCACTGGCATATATGTCTGTTTTTGTGTCAGTACCACACTTTGTAGCTTTGTAGTAAATTTGAAATCAGGAATTGTGAGTCCTACAATTTTGTTCTTCTATTTCAGGATTGTTTTGGCCTTGGAGGGTTCTTTGAGACTCTATATGAATTTGGGGATGGAATTTTCTACTTCTGCCCCCCCCCCAAAAAAAAAAGTTTTTGGGATTTTGATAGGAATCACATTAATCTGTAGAATGTGTTGAAATCTTAACAATATCAAGTCCTGATCTACGAATGTGGGATGTCTGTCCATTTATTTAGGTCTTTAATTTTTTTCAACAGTGTTTTGTAGTTTTCTCTGTGTATCACCTTGATTAAGTTCATTTATAGATACTCTTTTTCAATGCTATTGTAAATGGAATTTTCCATTTTGGACTGTTCATTGTTAGTGTACAGAAATGCAACAGATATTTGAATTTGAATTTTGTATGCTGTTACTTTACTTAATTTGTTAATTCTAACAATTTTTTGTGGAATCTTTAAGGTTTCCTACATATAAGAACATGTCATCTACAAACAGGTAACTTCATTTCTTCCTTTCCAATATGGATGCCTTTTTGGATAGAAGTGGCAAAAGCAGACTTCCTGTCTGTCTTATTACTGACCTTAGAGGAAAATTTTTGTCTTTTATGATCGCATATCATACTAGTTGGGTGTGGATTTTTTTTAATAGATTTTATTTTTTAGAGCCACTTTTCATTCATAGCTACATTCAGCAGAAGGTAGAGAAGATTCCCATATCCCGCCTGCCCTCACACATGTATAGTCTCCTTCACCAGTTTTTTTTAAGTGTATTTACTTTGAGAGAGAGAGAGAGACAGCCTGAGTGAAGGAGGGGCAGAGAGAGAGGGAGCACACATGGAGCCTACTTGGGAATTCTCTCCCTCCCTCTCTGTCTGCCCCTCCCTTTCTCCCTCCCTCCCTCCCTCCCTCCCTCCCTCCCTCCCTCTCTCTGTCTCTCTCTGTTTCTCTCTCTCTCTCTGTTTCTCTCTCTCTCTCTGTTTCTCTTTCTCTCTCTCTCTCTCTCTCTCTCTCTCTAAATAAACATTAAAACATTTTTTGTCCAGGGGCACCTGAGTGGCTCAGTTGGTTGAGTGTCTGACTTCAGCTCAGGTCATGATCTCACGGTTTGTGGGTTCGAGTCCCACATCGGGCTCTGTGCTGACAGCTCAGAG
Source organism: Panthera tigris (assembly GCF_018350195.1). Classification (NCBI taxonomy): domain Eukaryota; kingdom Metazoa; phylum Chordata; class Mammalia; order Carnivora; family Felidae; genus Panthera; species Panthera tigris. Next base: position 7,230,997 of record NC_056670.1, read on the forward strand.
CCTGGAGTCTGCTTTGGATTCTGTGTCTCCCTCTCTCTATGCCCCTTCCCACTTGCGCTCTGTCTGTGTCTCTCTCTCAAAAATAAATAAACATTAAAAAAATTAAAAAAAATTTTTTTTGTCCAAAACCACAGGATGCATACCAAGAGTGAACCCTAATGTAAATCATGGACTTTCTGTATGATAACGATGTGTCAGTATAGATAAACTAATTATAACAAATACAGTAAAACCTTGGGTTGTGAGTAACTTGTTCTGCGAGTGTTTCACAAGATGAGCAAACATTTCTAATAAAGTTTAACTTGATAAACGAGCGATGTCATGCAATACGAATAGTATGTGAAGCCAAATGTCACATGATCACAACTGAGCCAATGGTTCCTCTCTCTCTCTCTCTCTCTCTCTCTCTCTCTCTCTCTCTCTCTCTCTTTCTCTCTGGGATTGTAGGTGATGATTTCCCGTGCTCAGATGCTCAGTCTCAAGCCGTGGTGTTTGGCAGAAATCAGCGATTTTTCAGGATGTTGGAAGGTGCCCACAACTGGCACTGGTGTATTTTTGTCACTTCAAAGCACCTGTGGACAGTCCTTTGCTTTTCCCCACAAGAGTGAGCTTAGGAATGCTTTGCTTCATTCTAGGTCAGGCTGCCTACAGATAGAGACCCTTTCCTCTGCTGCCTTATGCCAGTTACATGAAATACAGTCTATGACAAGAGTTTATTAATTCTGCACTGTGGTCAGCATCCACGTGAACGTATACAATGGCCCCGTGCAGAAAAAGATTCCTTTGAGTCGATAGATAGCAGTGATTCTGTTGGTGATAGTGAAAGTTGTCCTACACAATAACCCTCCTCTCTCCTGTCTCCCTCAAACCAACCATGAAGGTTATCAAAGGGAAGTACAGGTTAATTTATTTTTCCTTATGCTTTGTATTTTCTTTATTATTTTGTATTATATTACAGTATTGTAATCATTTTTATATGAATGTTTTTGGGTTGTGGAACAATCATCTGAGTTTCCTTTATTTCTTATGGGGAAATTTGCTTTGATATACAAGTACTTTGGATTAGAAGTGTGTTTTTGGAATGAGTTATGCTCGCAAACCAGGGTTTTACCATATACCACTCTGGTAGAGGGCATTAATAATGAAGGAGAGCCCAACATGGGGCTCAGTCCCATGAACCGTAAGATCATTACCTGAGATGAAATCAAGAGTCAGACTCTCAACCGACTGGGCTGCCCAAGCGCCCCTGGGTTTGGACACATTTTAATGACGTGTCCATCATTATAGTAATATACAGAGTACTTTCATTGCTCTAAAAGTAGTCTGTATTCTGCCAATTCATCCCTCTCCATCCTCCCTGCCCCCTGGCCTCTGGCAAATGCTGATATTTTTACTGTCTTCATACTTTTGACTTTTCTAGAATGACATATAGGTGAAATCATCCAGTATGTGCATATAGAAACTCTCCTACTATGCAATATGGCAGTATATGAAAAACCCACAACATGCACAATGGTATGGCCATTTTGGAAGATGGTAGTTTCTTACAAAACTAAACATACTCCATAAAATCAAGCAAATGCATCCCTATGAGTAGTTACTCAAAAGAGTTGAAAACTTGCATTCACACAAACATGGGTGTCATGTCTTAAATGCCTGACTCCCAAAAGAGGAAAAAGGGGGATAAAAGGAGGAAAAAAAAAAAAAAAGCCTCTGGATCTTTAAATCCCCTGGAAGCCTTTTCCATCAGTGGGGATTTCAGCCGGGGTGGCCTGCTTCTGTGTCTGCATGTCTGTTATCATAAGCAGAAGTCAATGATAAGAACACAGATCTCTGATATTTGGAGGACAAGGTCCCATGAGCTGGTGCAGGCTGTGCTAGGAGTATGTACATGGCTGCCTGCTGGGAGGTGAGGGGCACTGGGGGTGAATAGCTGCTGCCATACTGAGTTGAAACGGGCTGAAATTAACTATGATTTACGGTCTAAGCCTTCGTCTGGACGATGCAAGCTTCTGACTAGACTCCAGGGTTCCAAAATAGTTACATCAGTCCGATTATGCCAGTAGAGTATTTGTCTAGGTGGGGAGATGGGTTTCCTGGGGTTCCTATTCTGCCATCTTCCCTCAACTAGTTTTTTATTACATGTTTTTGTCTGTCTTTTGAAATACATGTTTATATATTATTTTGACAAAAATAGTTTTAAAATGCACTTTGGCAGCTAACTTAGGACTATTTCATAGGAATTCTTTGAGGAAAGAAAAGACTTCTAAAAAAGACAAAGACTGTTTATTCTCACAGCTGTCTTTAGTGAATTCAGATTTTTATATATTGAAATTATTTGAAGTAAGGTATAGTTGTCTTAGAAAGATTTATATTCTAGATTTTCCACGTCTTGAGGATATTACCTCTTTGCTCTTGTCTAAGTTTTTAACCTACTTTCCAAGTATCTCCAGTTAAATTTTCCCATTTCCCTTTGGAAAGTGCTGTTTTCTTGCTTTTTTTCCGCTTTTCCATTGTATCAAATTTATAAGGCAATGAGCCAATTGTGGGCATGAAATCCTTGGGAGGAGAGAGGAGGAAGTGGGAGGGGCAGCCATGGTGAATGTTTTCCTAAGTAATATTCAAGTTCTTTGAGAGAACTTACCCTCCCCCCTTTTTAAAAATGCTGTGATATTTTCTTTTAAATAGATTGTTTATTCTCCTGCCAGTCTCCCTGTTGCTCAAATGCTAGATAAGAAATTGTAAAGTTCACATGTTAAAGGGAGCACAAAAAGTATTTTACCAACCCTCAATCAAAAAAAAAAAAAAAAAAAAAAAAAAGGAAAATGCTGTAGATGAACAGGGTCAGGGTTCTTGGTTGCATAGGATGGAAAATAGCTCTAAATAACTTAATCAGAAAATAATTACTTGCAAAATGTTAGATAGCTCATAGCTCACGGCTCAGAGCCCTGAGCTGGGAAGATTGGCAGAAGCCAAGGGAAATAAGGCATGTCACCAGCTTACGATAAGGGCAGTCTCTGCTTAGGATGCTGACTGCTATTGGACGCTTGCTGTCCTAGTGCTGTCCCAGTGCTGTCCCAGTGTCCCACACTGCTGCCTTGACTGGATATTGGTGACTGTGCTCATTACCTTTCCACTCTGCTGGAGATCTCTCTCCATGACCTGACTCCTCCGCACCCTGCTTTTACCCCTGGGAGTCAGTGTCCAGAGCAGGAGGACCTAACTGGTCTCGGCCTTGCTCCCATGAGGAGAAAGATGGGGAAGGGGAGTATTTATTTGCTTCTCACCTTTTGATATTGTCTCCAAACTGAAATGGGTTTGGGTGCAGAGCAGCCTCAAAAGGACTAATACCTCCTACCGATTTCTCCTGCTTTACACCTCCTGTCTTCAGACTCTGTTTGCAACTAGAACTTGCAGTCATTCTTTAAAGAATTGTTTTCATCTCAGACCTACTTTTTACAAAAAAACAGATGGGAACATACTGCATACTCTTCTGCATTTTGCTTTTTTTCATTGAACGTACTTAGGAATTTTCCATACTGGCACGGAGGTGAAACATCTTTTTATTGGTTGTCCTTTATTCCATTTTATGATCATTCCATCATAAATAGTCCCCTCTGAGGGACATTTAGGTTATTTCTGGTTTATCACGATTGAAAACAGTACTCTAGGAAACATTTTCACACATGTATCTTGCTGTCCTTTAAGGTAAATTCCTAGCAGTGGAGTTGCTGCGACCAGTGGGTCCATGGATTAAACTTTCACCCTCAAAAACAGTATCATTTTATATTCCCACCCACATGCATGAGAGTGTTTCCTCCCTCCCACAGCCTTGGCAGACTTTAAACTTATCAACTTTTTGCAGTTTGTTGTAATTTGATTTTTGATTGCATTTCTTTAATTGTGACATAAAGCCACTTTGTGTTTATTGGTCATACGTAATTTTTTCCTTTGATCTGTACATGAGTGCTGACTCCATCTTCAACTTTTTTAAAAAACTTTTTTCCTAAATGATTTTGATGAACTCTTCAGAAAAAAGGAAGTTAGTTCTCTTTGTTCAGTTTTATGGCCCTGCCTCTGCTTGCCTTGAATTTGATAACTGCAAGATTCAGATGAAGTTATTTTAGAGCTTGATGGATTACTCTATTTTGAATTATTGATTGCTGACTGCTTTACTAATATGTACAATCATGAAATACCAAAGATTTTTTTTGTTGATAGTTGTTTGTTAAAGAATATTCTTTAAGAAATCACCTTGCTTAAACAGCAAATTGACAATGCTTTTAATCCAGAAGAATGTCATGTATCCACCACTGTTTGAGTTACTGAATCAGCTACATTCTCTTGGACAGAGATGGTAGAAATAAAAGGGAACTTAGTGGTTTTTAAACCTTTTTTTTTTTTTTTTTAAGGAGTTCTGCTTTTTCTCTGGTTCTAGTGTCATATAGCTGTCTAACCTGTGGCATGCTGCCTTACTTAATATTCTTTTTGATGCAAACATTTTCCTCACTCCAAGCCTTTTCTTTTGTTGTTACCATTTTTATGTTCTTTTATATGTGCTATTTGTGTTCATCTATGATTATTCCCTTTTTTTTTTTCCCTGCTTGTTAAACCTTTTAAATCTGAATGTTATGGGTAAATTTCACTGCAGCTTTGTTGATTGGTTTTCTGAGATAATTTCTGTTATTTTCTCATTTGTCTTTTTTAACCTAGTATCATTTGTAATTGTTTATACAGAATTTTAGTTTTTAAAGTCTCTCTGTAGTCTTTCCTCTTAGATTTTGAGTTATGAATTCATAGCCTGTTATTTAAATGAAGCTTTTGAAATCCGTTTTACTGATCTGTATCATATCTAACTATGCCAGTATTTCCTTCCTTGTCTGACGTGAACTCTAAAATTATATGAACACTTTCTCCCTGTTTCCTGGCATGTCCACTCAAACTTGTTCCTCATTCTTGGTTGAAAATGTGTCCAGAGTTGTAGTTTTCTTCTTTATTAATCAAGCATGTCAGGAATTTGTTAGAAAACTAAATATGGTTGAATACTTTTTCTGTAAGTATTTTGACAGTTGTAAAGTACTATATCTTTCCTGTTTCAGTTTTATGCACTATTCCAAGAATGTACCCATTTCTACCTTACTAAGGCACGTGTATTGTGTTCCACTGGATTTTTTCATAGATACATGTATTTTAGACTTGTGCTATCTAGTATAGTAGCCATGAGCCACATGTAGCTATTTATGTTAAAAAAAATTTTTTTTAATGTTTGTTTATTTTTGAGAGAGAGCGGGGGAGGGGTAGAGAGACGGGAGACAGAGGATCTGAAGCAGGCTTTGTGCTAAGAGCAGAGCTTGAACTCATGAACTGTGAGATCATGATCTGAGCTGAAGTCAGACGCTTAACTGACTGAGCCATCCAGACGCCCTATTTGTTTAAATTTAAATTAATTAAAATAAACATTGATTTTCATTTGCACTAGTCGCCTTTCAAGTGCTCAATAGCTACATGTGGTTAGTGGCTACCATGTTGGACGACATAGATACAGAACATTTTCATCATTGTGGAAAGTTCTATTGTACAGTGCCATTCTAGACAGTGCCGTTTTGCTTTTCATTCTAAAAAGGTCTCATTCCTGGAGATGATATAATTATTCCTTCTATGGCTATCTCTGGTATTAAGCAAAAAAAATTTGAGATATTTTGAGGTGGGTTGCATTTTACATATTCATAGTTATAATGAGATTACTTTTAAAAATCAACTTTATTGAAGTATAATTTATGTGCAATGAAATGTAGTCACTTTTAAGTTTACAGTTCAGTGAGTTTTGACATGTATACACATCCACGTAAACAGCACCATAGCCAAGATTTAGAACATGCCCTTCTGCCATCAGGTCCCCAAACCTGGTTCTAGGCAGTTTCTAAATCTTAATTGTAGTTAAGTTTTGCCTGTATGGATATTTTATATAAATGCAGTTACATGGTATGTACTTTTTTTGTATCTGGCTTTTTTCTCTAAGCATAATTATCTCAGTTGCTGCTTGCATCAGTAATTTGTTTCTTTTTATTGCTGAGTAGTATTCCATTGTATGGATAGGGCAGGATTACTTACCCATTCACCTTTGATGGACATTTGGGTTGTTTTAAATTTGGGTCTATTATGAACAAAGCTGCTATGAGCATCCATGTCTAAGACTTTTGTGGACATTTATTTTCATTTCTTTTGATAAAATATCCATGAGTAGAATTGCTGGGTCATATAATATAGGTTAATAAGTTAGTAAAAGAAAAAAAAATAGATGTGAGGTTAATGTAGCAGAATAGAAATCATAGGAAAACTGACACATACATTGTTAGACAAAGATGCCAAGATAATTCAATGGGGAGCGGATACTCCTATTAAGCAACGCTTTGGAACAACTGAATGTTGGTATAAAAAATAAAATGAACCTTGACTATTTGTCATATACACAAAAATCTCATACTACATACAAATGGATTGTAGATAGAAACATAAAAGTAAAATTTAAAGCTATAAAATAGGTAAAAACAGAGAAAAAAATCTTTGTGACCTTTGGTTTAGTCAAAGATTTCTTAGTGCACAGGAAGTTAAGCATGAAAAAAAATTCACAAATTGGGCTTTATCAACATTAAAAATTTCTGTTCTTTGAAAGGCACCGTTAACAAAAGAGAATGAGTCTGGGAGAAATACTTGCAGTGCATATACCTGACAAACGACTTGAATTCAATACAATATAAAGATGCTTTTACAAATTTGTAAGAGGACAACTCCATAAAGAAAAGGGCATAAGATTTGAACATAAACTTTACACAGAAGATATGTAAATGATAAGTAAGTATATTAAAATATATTCAAAATCAATCATTAGGGAAATGAGAATTAAAAGATAGTGAGGTGTGGTTTCATATTTACTGGGATGGCTAAAACTTAAAGGGCTAATTGGTTGGCAAGGATATAGATCAACTGAAACTCTCAACCATGTTGGTAAAAGTGCAGAGTGATAACTTCTTTGAAGAAATACGTGGCAGGTTTTTTTTTTCTTTTTTTTTTTTAAGCTTAAATTTTAGTTAATATACAGTGCAATATTGATTTCAGGAGTAGAATTCAGTGATTCATCACTTACATACAACACGCAGTGCTCATCACAAGTGTCCTCCTTAGTACCCATCACTCATCTAGGCCATCTCCCACCTCCCTACCTCCATCAACCCTCAGTTTGTTCTCTGTAGTTAAGAGTCTCTTATAGTTTGCCTTTCTTCTCCACCCCTCCCCCCATATGTTCATCTGTTTTGTTTTTTAAACTCCACATAGGAGTGAAATCATGATACTTGCCTTTCTCTGATTGACTTATTTTGCTTAGCGTAATACATTCTTGCTCCATCCGCGTTGTTGCAAATGGCAAAATTTCATTCTTTTTGATAGTTGAGTAATAGTCTTCTCTCCCTATCTGTCTCTCTGACATCTTTTTTTTTCCATTCATCAGTGGATGGACCTTTGGGCTCTCTCTGTAGTTGGGCTATTTAATTCTGCTATAAACATTGGGGTGCATGCTTCCCTTCAAATCTGTATTTTTATATCCTTTGGGTAAATACCTAATAGTGCAATTGCTGGATTGTAAGGTAGTTCTATTTTTAGTTTTTCCAGGAATTGCCACACTGTTCTCCAGAGTGGCTGCACTGGTTTACATTCCCACCAAGCAGTGCAACAGGGTTCCCCTTTCTCCACAGCCTCACCAACACCTGTTGATTCTTGTGTTGTTAATTTTAGCCATTCTGACAGGTGTGAGGTGGTATCTCATTGTGGTTTTGATTTGTATTTCCCTGATGATGAGTGATTTTGAGCATTTTTTCATGTGTCAATTGACCATCTGGATGACTTCTTTGGAGAAGTGTCTATTCATGTCTTTTGCCCATTTCTTCACTGGATTATTCGTTTTTTTGGGTGTTGAGTTTGGGAAGTTCGTTATAGATTTTGGATACTAACTATATATATTATTTTTAATAGCCTTCTGAATTTTCTCAATGGGTTATAGTTCACTTCCCCTACTGTTTCTTTTCCCTCTAGTTTTATTTTCTTTAGTACTGGGGATTATTGTCTTTGAGCATAGACCTTGACGTAAAGCTCTTAGTTTTGCTTCTCTGTTTACCTTGAGGTAATTAATATAGGAAAAGGCAGTACTGTCCAGGCAAGTGTTAAGAGTGGATTTTCAACAAGATACTTTACTTGTATTGGATGTATAATTGATTTTAGGTTTGACAACATGAAGGTAAGTAGGAGAAAATAGTTAAGGACTAGAATGTTTGGAGCACGCCTGTGTTAATGGGATTAAGGCAGAGATGACTTATATGTTGAAAAGGAAAAACAACAACTCAGTTTTTGTTTTCGTAGTAGCAGTGGCAGCTGTAGATGAGTAGAGTTCTAAGAGCAAGTTTTAATTTAACATGAATACATCAGAAGTAAATATGATGCCAAATAGCTACAGAAAAATATAGCAGATAAGTAATTATTTTGCTGTTTTTAGATATGCACTTTTCTTTTTTTTAAATCTGTTTTTGGATTAGTAGGGACTGTCCAATGTTCTTAGGCTCTTTTCTGAATGGGATACCTTAAAAGAGGGTTTGCTTCTGGGTTTCTCTCCAAGTGCTAGGAGCATTTGTTATGATTGTGGTTGTCTGTACACTACAGTGTATCTGTAGTAGAGCTTGTCACATAGGAGGTACTCAATAAATATTTCCAAGATGAATTTTTATCAGTTCCCCAAGCATTTGAAAATGAAATAATGCTCTAATAATATAAAATTAGTATCAATATGTATTGGTACCAAGCAGAGATCTACCAATTCATCTTTAAGAAACAGATTAACTCTCAGGTTTTACAATAAGACTTGAATTTAATTCTCTAGAATATAGTCTACATAAAGCCTGTCAACGGGTTGGTTAGCTGTTGAAACATGGAAGAAACATGGCTAAGGGAAAGGAAACTTTAGCCAATGAACTTCAGATATTTTGGGCAAGACCATTCCTGTTGTGGAGATGGAAACATCAGAATGTCTTTGTTAGAAATTGATTTAACTAGCTTCTTTTGTTTGATTCCATGTTTACTCAGCAGCAGTATAATTTCACTTTTCAGTGCGTCTGCTTATGGCAAGATCTTGAACTGGCCATAAAGATGTGAATAATTTTGTTCCTGTGGCAGTTGGATTTTTCAAGAAAATTAATATATTGCCATTATGGTCATTATGATATTTATATATCAGTCGTGTGATATGAGTTTGAATTTGTCCCTGAAAAAAACAAAAGCACCACTCAATATACTGACAGGATCAGGGCTTACCCAGAAAGGTAGAAGATCAGACCCTGGACCATCACACTAATAGTACTTCACCAAAGTAATTAACAGAATTTTTGAGGCCTATAAAGAAAGCTTATCTTGCAACCCAGATTCTTTTCCCCCCTCTATTGGAATGAGTTTAGTGGCATGGTCAAGTGTTTGGAGCAGCTAGATAGAATTTGGCATTTGATTTATGTGATCTTCTTTGCAGTTGAACATTTTGTATTCATTTGCCTGTAGAGTGCTCTCCAGTTGGTAGAGCAAGTATATGTAAATGTGTATGTACTGTATTTCATAAAGAAATATTGTAAGGTCAAATTTGAAGTTATTTTATGATCACTGACTTTCTTAATTGGAATATTTAGCCCATTTATATGTAGTATAATTATTGAAATGTTTTGTTTACGTCTGTCATTTTTCTATTTGTGTTGAGTTGTCCAGTATTCATTTATTCATTCATTTATTCCTTCATTCCTTCTCTCTCATTCGCCTTTTCCTGTCCTTTCTGGAGTTAATAGAATAACTTTAGGTATTTAATTTTAATTCTGTTGACTTTAGCTGTACTAAATTTATATACTCATACATATTTTAGAGATTGCACACCAAGAATTACAAAACACATTCTTAGCTTACTATAGTCCTCTTAGAGTTAGTATTGTCAGCATTAAAATGTAAGAACCTTACAAAAGTAGAATTCCTTATCCTTCCATTTCTTTTATGTGGTTATTGTCATATATTTTATATCTATGTATGTAATAAACCCCAGAATACAGTGTTACTTGATTGCTTTAAGCAGTTGTCTTTCAAAGCAAGGGAAGAAAAAGATGTTCTTTTATAAATATAAATATCTTTTATATGTACTCCCATTAGTTCCCTTCAGCCTGAGGGCAACAGATTTTCACTCATCTTTTGTTGATCATTTTTGAGGGGCATTTTGCCGGATATAGAATTTGGAGCTGAGGTTTTTTGTTGTTGTTGTTGTTGTTGTTGTTTTCCCCTTTCAGCACTTTAAAGATGTCATTTCATGAGCTTTGATAAGAAGTCAACCATTATTGATAGTCCTCTGTTTTTGTTTCTTTCCCTTTATCGTTGGTTTTCACTGGTTTTGACTAATATGCATAGTGGTTCTTTTTCTATTTCTCCTACTAGAGGGTTAGTGAGCTTCTATAATCTGTAACTTGATGTTTTACACCATTGTTGGGGAATTTCCATCTGGGATGTCTGTAAAAAATGTTTTTCTGCTCCATTCTCTTTTACCTGTCCTGAGACTCCAGTAACATATATGATAAATTACTTTGTATTGTTCCACAGGTCACTGAACTGTTCATTTTTTCAATTTCTTTTTTTCGTTCTTCAGATTAGATAATTACTACTAATCTGTTGTCAGGTTCATTAAATTTGTATTCCAGTTAGCATTTATACATAACAAACCACCTCTAAACATAAATACGACGTAGAACATTTATTTATCTTCTACTCATGCATTCAGGGAGTCAGGAATTCAGATGAGGCATGGTGGAGATGGCTTGTTTCTGCCTCACAGTATCTGGAGCTTTAGCCGTGAAGACTTGGTGACTAGAAATGAGTTGACACATTGGGGGCCCGAATTATCTGCAGGTGTTTTCACTGGCATGTCTGGTAAATGCTGGCTGTTATCGGGTCTTCAGCTGAGCTGTTGGCCAACACCCCTTTACTTGACCTTTCCAAGTGGTCTCTCCGTGTAGGTTAGTTTGTGCTTCATCGTAGTATGTTAGCTTGGTGTCCAAAGTGAGGATCCAGAGTCCAAGGTGAACGTATGTGACATGTTTATGATCTGGTCTTAGAAATCACTCACTGTCACTTTTGCTACACTCTCTGAGTTCCAGCAGTCACAAAGCTGTGCCCAAGTTCTAGGGAGGAACCGCAGACTTTACCAGTTGATGGGAGAAGTATTAAAGGTACGTTAATGAAGAGTGTGTGGGATGGTGCTACAGTCACTCTTGGAAATGCAGTCTGCCATGTCTTTCTTCTGCAGTCTCTAGTCTTCTGTTAAGAGCACAGAGTAGATTGTTCTTTCCAGATACTGTACTTTTGAGACCTAGAATTTCTGTCTTTTATAGTTTCTGTATCTTTGCTGAGACTTTTCATCCTTTTACTTATTGTAATAACCTTCCTTTACATTCACGTGTGTATTTACAATAGCTGCTTTGTAGTCTACCTCTGCTAATTCCAACATTTGGTTCATCTTGGAGTTGGTTTCTATTGACTGCTTTTTTCTCTTGGTCGCGGGTCATGTTTTTCTGCTTTGCATGTCTAATAAATTTTAATTGTATGCTGAATGTTGCGAATGAGATGTTGTAGGGAGTCTGGATTGCTACTTTCTTTATGGGTGTTGAGTTTCACTTTGGCAGGCATTTAAATTAACGGTTAATCTGGTATTGTCAGCCTTGGTTTTCTTTGTTAAGGCAGGCCTATTTCAATTTTGTCTTTCATCTTAGGGCATGGTCCTCACTTCGAAGGTGTGGCCTTTCTGGGGTCTCAGCTGAATACCTGAGGTGCTTACATGAAGTCTCTCCGTTCTGGCTGGGCCAGAACTCCTTCTCCTGGTACCGTGCTGTCTCCGGTGTCCTCTCTAGTATGCTTTCAGACCCTGCGCACCTGCAGCCAACCTTTGGCCAAGGACCAGAGGTGCATTTCCGTATGGACTTCTGAGGCTCTCCCATTCATCCCCTTTTCTGTGCTACTCTGTTGCACAAACTTTAGCTGCCTTAGCACCCCTGAGCTTAATCAGATCTCTGCCTTTTACCTCGGTGAGATCTTTGTTACATTTGTTGTTTCTGCTTCATCAGAAGAGACCCTCCCAGCTGAAAGCACGGTGGTTGTGGGAGTACTCTCCTGTTTTTCTGGAAGCCTCAGAAGCCTGTGCTGCCTTCTGTTTAGTGCCTCAAATAGTCACCTCATCCATTTTGCCCAGTTTCACATTTGCATATAGCAAGAGGATGATTTGTGTACCAGATATTCTGTAATGGTCAAAAACGTATACATGCTACTGTAAGAAAATTTTTATTAGATGACCCCTTTATATTGAATGCCAATATGAAAAGAAGATTCTTAGAACAAAATTATTTAAAGCATGTAATTTGGTTACAATAACCTTGCTATTATAAAATAATTTATAATGTTCAAATTTTGCTTTTTATTGCATTTTACCCATAAATTTGTATTGACTTTCTCTAGAAATGGCAGATACAGTGAAAATGTTTATATTATTCTCTCTTCCCAACTACTGGTTAAACATTGCTAATCAGTAATGATATTCTTTTCCAGTTTTCAACCTGGATGTTTTTTTATAGTCTTAATATTGCACCCCAACAGGCCGCCACCAGTTTGATGCCTGTTTGCCAGTTCTAGCGTATTTCCATCTTACTAACCCAATCAGTATTATTTTGTGGGATATTTAATTTTATGAAAGGTTACCCCAGTGGATAATTTTCTAGAACTAAGGTGATTTAAAAAAAAAAAAAAACAAAAAACTCAAAGGAATCATTCAGGCTATTTAGTAAGTCCTCAGCACTTAACTGTATAGAATGTAGAAAAATACAAGATTGGGAAGCAGAAATTCTCAGCCCTTGTGCCTCTAATAATACTTGAGATTTAAAAGAGAATCAAAAACTGGGTTTGAATATACCTTATAGACACCTAACCAAAGTAACCCGAGAAGTGTCTTGATGAAATTAAAGATTGGGCTTTCCATGGCTATGCCTCTAGGAGGGATTTAAAGAGCATTTACTAGCATTTTAACAAATTGTTTGTGTTTGGTTACTCGTTGTTTCTCACTGGGATCTGATTTGTGGTTTTGTGATTGTGTACGCCAATAATTTCTTTTAAATATCCTCAAGACAGGCTCAGTATGAATGAAACCTCATGAGTCTTCATAAACAGGAATTGCATGAATCTCATTAAAACTATTTCTCAAAGAGGACTGTTATCACAGTAAAAAAAAAAAAAAAAGCCTAACTTCTATTTTTTTCTAATTCAAAAATAGTATATGAAAATACTAATTTTGTGTAAACTAAGGTATATTGTTCAAAAGCAGTTGGATTTCTAAGCTCATCAGACCCATTTTTTGGAAGTAAAATAGTTTGATACAACTTTGTCCGTTCTGTACTTTTTGGGAAAATACAGTAGGACAGGCAACTTTTCTTTTCTTTTGAAAGTAGTGTACGCTTCTGTTTTAACAGCATAGTTGCAGAAGTGTTGGAAGCGAACAGTGAAAACCTGCGTCTGTCCCCGAGAACTTTTGCTAACCATTATGACCGTTTTGGTAGGTGCCCTTTCCTTCCTTTAGGCACCACTTGAATGTGCCTGCGGGGCCGCCACGTGGGAACCCTGCTCCCTGGATTTGGGCAATAGGATGTGCATGTCCTTGTTAATATAGTGTTGCTTTATGTACTTGGATTCAAAAGTTAAAATGACCAGACCCAGGATGAACTAAAAATAAATTGTTAATCCTCCGGAACACCTTTTTCTCTGCTCACATTTACATTACAGGCTTTCTGTGAGAAAACTGTAATTTGCAGATCATTTCCTGCTTATTCATTTTCTCTCAAAAGAAACCCTTGGAGGAAAAGATAAGGCAGATAGTGATGAATTGTTGTTTTCTGAATTTTATAATCACTGTCCTTCAAATAATTTGTTTTTGTCTTGGTTATCCCAGTTGTCCATAGCATTTATCTAAATTTCTAAATTTTCAACCAAATTAAAATACAAACTGAGAAAAAGTTAAAAGCTTCTGGAAGAAAGCATAGAGAATATCTTTGTGAACTCTAGGGGTAGGGAACGATTTCTCAGAGAGAGGACACAAAGTTCTAAACAAAAGAACAAAAGAAAACTTTGATATAGTGGATTGTATCAGAATTTAAAATCATTGTTTGTCAAAACACGTTATTAAGGGCATGAAAAGGCAAGTCATAGACAAGGAGCAAATATTTATGTCAGTACATGTGTCTGACGAAAGACTTTTTACCCAGAATATATAAAAGCCAGTAATAAATAAAAAAGCCAGTTAATACAACTGGGGTGGGGGAGAAGAATGAGCCCATGATTTGAAGAGACATTTTAAAGAAGAAGGTATAAAAAAGGCTAATAAACGAATGAAAACATGCTTAAAGTCACTAGTCATGAGAAGGAAATTTAAAACCGCAGTAAGATACCATTGTATGTACATTAGAAAGACCGTGATTAAAACAGCACCAGGTGTTGATGAGACTTTGGAGCAACTGGAACTCTTTTAAAATGCAGATGGGATTGTAAAATGGTATCACTGTTTTGGAAAACCGTTTAGTAGTTTTTTTCTAAAGTTAAACATACCACCTGTCTACCCTGTCTACCTTATGACCCAGCAGCTCTACTTCTAATTATCATTTATTTATGTGAGGAACGAAAAGCATGTGTCCCCAAAATTCTTGCACAAGAATGTTTATGTACTTACTCATAATAACCCCAAACTGTAAACGTCCTAAATATCCATCAAAGGAGAAGGAATAAATAAATGGTGGTGTAGTCACACGATGGAATCATACTCAGAATGAAAGGAACGAACTGTCGATATAGGTAACATAAATCAATCTGTAAAACATTAGATTGGATGAAAGAAGCCAGTTGCAAAAGACTGTGTATCATGTGATTACATTTATATGATGTTCAAGAACAAGGACAAATTAATCTGTGGTACTAGTAGCTGCCTGGGAGCTTGCTGGGGTTTGACTGTAACTGGGCATGAGGGAATTTTCTGGGGTGGTGGAAGCATTCTATATCTTGATTGAGATGGTTGTTACAAACTCGTAGAATTGTACACCTAAGATCTGTTTGTTTCACTGTATGTAAATGTTGCCTCAGTTTAAAGAAAAAGTACAAACTGAGAAAGGTACAGGCATGGAGAAGATAAAGATGGAACAAGAGACAAGAGACATAACACTTTTTTCTGTAGTGTATTCAAGTTCGGTAGAAGTCGTCGTAGAATCAGTGCTTCCTTGATTAGTTGAAGAAGTAGGTTAAAGTGATGTATCATAAAAAGTGGCACATACCTTAAATATTTAAAGAAAAGAACCTGTGCAATATTAGAATCAAATATTGTTCTACAGGTTTATTAACAACCACCACCAGAACCAAAAAGTAGTTATTTTTGTTTCCTTCTGCTTGTGGACCCCTTCTTAGAGTGATTTTAAGTTAGGATTACGAATATGCCTGCCATGTTGGTCATTTGTTTTTGGTTTGCAGTAGAAAATAAAGATTAGAGATAAATTAGAGAACAGCCATAGAGAAAATCAGTGATCATCTTTTTCTTCTCCTTCATTAGTAGAACGCTTGCTTGTTTGCTGTGTACATGTTTTCCCAGAATGCCCATAGTAATTCCAGCTCCCCCTTTGGCTAGATATGATAATGTGACAACTTAAGATCTGTGGTTTTAAGTTGAGTGATGATTTCTTAAAGGAGGGACCTGTTCTTCTTTCTCTTCTCCAGTCTGTTACTGCTGCAGATATGGCACACCTTCTTGGACCTTGCGGCTGCCGCTCACATTGGCCAAACAAATGGTGGAACATTCCTTTTATGAAATCCTTTTATCCAGTCCTTTATGAAACATCTACCTTACCAGCTGTAGACTACTAATCCTGGAGTTTATGTGAGAAAATAGTGTATTTAATATATTCAGTAGCATATTTGTTTACGAACTCCACCTCCGCACCCCCCCCCACCTTTTTTCTGTTTCTCACAGGTAACCCTTATTCTAATTGATTCAGTTACTCCATTATTAGTTTGATAGCAGGAGCCATAGTTCATAAATAATTTTATCCCAGGGAAATAAGCACAGTTTCAAGTATATAATACGTGTTCTCTCCATATTCTTAAATAAATAAAAGGTAACATTGATAGGAATGGGTATCGAGGAATGAACACAGGAAAGCATACCATTCAAAATAAATACTAGTGACCTGAGCCCTCGATGAAGCACTGGCCATGCAAGGAAAGAGCCTGGTCTAGAAACTGTTGAGTGGTTTAGAGAATGAGGGCCTGACTCTGCAGAAATAAGAGGAACCCATCTTGTCATACTAAATCCATGAGAAAACGTTTTGTTGGTGTAGGAATGTCAATAGAGAGCCATTATTATGTTAGTTTTGATTGTAATCAGAAAATTTTCAAAAACCTAATACTTGATGTATTATAGTTAACACACTAAGTAAAATCTACTTATAGTCTAATGACTTAATTTTTGTGTATATAAATAATAATATTTTGACATTTGCAACAACTGTAGTGTGACATAAAAATATATCATTTTAATTAGTGACAAAGTTACTTGTGTACCACTTGTATTACTGAGTGACACGATTTTTCACATCCAAGTTTATGAACTCTTTCCCCCTCCATCCCAACCACACACATACTTTCAGCCCTTCTTTTGCTCGTTAAATAGTAATTTTGGTTATATCAATTTTGGTTTTTATGTGATTATGACTAGATAAACACCATTTACAGTTAAGTAGTATAACTTTTTCTCTGGAAAATTTTGTTTTCCCTGGAGTTCTAATTCTCTCTCCCTCTCTTTCAACTTTAGTTTCTATGTTCTTATCCCTGAACTGTGTAAATCTCTCAACATGTTCAAGCACATTTGGCATTATGTCAATTTTATCTTCTTCAGGAGCCTTCTGATGTACCCTAATCTGGGTTAGTTGTTAACTAGACTTTCTTCACCAACATTCTGGAAATTCTCTTTTCCCTTCTCATGAGTTGGATTCTTCAGTTCCTGGAATTGTCATCTTTCATGGTTTCCCACCCTTCTTTTGGTGGAACAGATCTTCCAGTAACTTCCTGAGACAGACTATGTGGGCAGAAAAATTACTTGAGACTTCTCTTATTTAAAAATATCTTTATTCTATATTCACACTTGATTTGTAGTCTCTTTTGGTATGGACTTCTAGGCTGGGAATAATTTTCCCTCAAAGTCAGAAGGTTTTCTGCAATTGTTTTGTAGCTGCTAGTGTTGCCATTAAAAACGGTGATGTAATTCTGATTCCAGATTATTTTTATGAAACCTGTTTCCTCTTGGGCAGCTTCTAGGGTCTTAGGTTCTTGTCAGTATTCAGAAATTTCACTAAGCTATGTATGCCTTTATTTGGGTCTGTTTTCATCATTTTTGCTGAATACTCATTGTATCCTTTCATTTTGGAAACTCCTTCAGTTTGGGGTATTTTTCTTGAATTATATCTTGCATTTCTTCTCCTTTTGTTTTCTTTTCTCTGAAACTTCTATTCATATGTTGAAACTTTTGGGCTTTAAAATTTTTTTAAATGTCCTCTTTTGTTTTCCATTTGTCTTTTCTATTTATCCCGAAACATCCTCAGCCTTATACTTTTCTAACTCGTCTGTTACCTACCTCATAAGAGTAAACAAATTTATATGCATAAAGTTTTTCAATGTGATAAATGAATGTGGTAAGTGCTTTTGTTGACTGTAATTGTTGTTCAGTTTCTTAACTGGAGGGAGAGGGCTTTGGTCTGGATTCTTTGACTTACTAGCAGTATAACCTTGGGCAAGTTGTGTAATTTCTTTGATATCTACTTTCTTCATTTGTGAAATGTGAATGAGCTCTCTCTCTCTCAGATGTTTGTGAGTGTCAACTGAGAATATATATGTGAACATACTTTAAAAACTTTGCATGGACTTATTGGTTAGTACTTGTATCTTTCAAATATCAAAAGTTTTTAGTTTGAAAGAAAATGGTGGCTGAATTTTCAGGGTGGTTTTTCAGGTTGCTTGATTGCATGTGACTATTTCTTGCACATCTGCATGAGCTAGGTGAACTTGAGCTAAATGCTAATGCTGCCTTTTAAATGACGTATTTCTTAATGCTTTGACCTCCTAATCCTAGACTGGAGACAGGTTATGACAGTATTTATTCTGTGACAAGCTCTATCGTTACTTCAGATTGTATAAACCTGTGTAATGTAATAATTATTTACAAGTATCCTGATTACCAGTTGAAATCCATGAAGAGAATATTTACTGGAATTTATTTACTTATTTTTCTTAAATGGTATTTGAGATTAGGAAAAATGGAATCTCTCCTTTAGGTATTCTCAATAGTATAAATGTAATTTCAAATGTTAGCTTATTTTTGTTAATGGTGGCTTTTTGTTTGTTTGTTTTGTTTTAAGGTTTTTGGATTCAAAGCATAAAAACCATTACAAGATATACAATCTGTAAGTATGTTTTTTATTTGTATGCTTGCAAATATCATCTAAAATAACTATTAAGTGAAAGTTATTTCCTTGTTAGAATCAGGTAGAGTTAAAGATATATTTTAACAGAATTGTGTTCCTAAAACAATTAGTCCAAGATGTCTGATTAAGAGCATTGTTAGGTCACTCAGAAAGTGTAGTGATGAGGTCAAAACAATGTTGGCACACATTCACATTACTTGATCTGCTTTAAGTGACTTGGAATCCAGCCCATCTTTGAGCCAATAACCATGCGGTAACTTGAAGCGTAATTTACAGCAGAGCTTTTTCTGTTAAAGCATTAATAACAACTTCCATGGAGGGATGCTTCAGAGTGGGTGTAATTTTGTTTCTTCTGTGTCTTTAAGGTCATTTGATTGAAACAGCTATTAGGGTAATCTCTAGCTCGTAGGTACCATACATAAGTTACCTACACCTGTTGAGTTGGGTGGTTTCTCTTGTCTCGGGCAGGATGTAAGGATTGCCCACTTGGTACAGCTAGCTCATCTTCTCTTTAACCTTTTGTTTTTCTTTTTGACTTTGTGAGTAAGGATGTAAAAAGGGAAAAAACAAAAGAAAAATGGGAAGAAAATATTTTATCACTTTTGCCCTTGAAGACTATTATTCCTTCCCAAAATATTGACCATTTCCTACCGTTTTAAAAATGGCATATAAAATGTGTTATTTTCCTACCTGGTTTTTATTTTTCCTATGTGATGTCTGTAAATTATGCAACAAAAATTTTTAATCTGAGGTTACGTTTACTAATTCACTGTCACAATTTTTGTAGAATTTGTTAATCAAATGTGAGAGCAAGATTCTTTTCTACCTTCCATAGGCATTTAAATCTTCACCAAAAAAGATGTCTGCCTTGTCAGCTTGTGAGATTTGCTTTTCTATCTTTAATTTAGTGATCTTTCTGTTCTGATAAGACCTCAGAACACCTGAGGGTGAAGTAGACACCATTATTGTTTCTCTTTGTAACTTTTCACTAATTTCCTCAGATTCACAAAGAAGCAAATGTTTATGCAGTGCTTGCCACATTAGGCATTGTAAAACTGGGTGGTGGTTCAGAGGTGAATAAGATAGAGTTTCAGTCTCTGGTAGTTGATAGTCTAATGTGATAGGGGGACAAACTATTACAAAAGAGGTGACTGTTGTGTAGAAGAGAGCTGTGTGGGCAACAGTGGAAATAGTAATTGTACTCCATAGGAAAGTTTTCATAAAGAAAGGCATATTTGGGCTGGGGTGAAAGAATCCATGGGGCCTGTCCTGCAGCCCTCAGGTTAGGGAAATGGCATTGCAGGCAGAGAGAGAGGCACATAAGGACCTTGTTGGCATAATAGTGTTTAGAATATGGCAGATAATCCATTACGGTCAGATTATGGTAGGTGTGGGGAGGGGGCGGGTGTGGCGGTAATAGATAACAAGGTGAAAGAAAGTAAATGTGCTGTAGAGACTTAAGTTTTGGTGGGCCCCAGCTTACAAATGCTCTGTGCATATCTTTTCCTCTTGTACTGATTAACCTCCTGTAACAAGCCTTGTTGCAGATGCCATAGTGTTTCCATGTAGGAAAATAAAAACCACAAAGCTTTTTATATTTTTTGAATAACTAGATTCAGAAGCTAAGTTTAAAAAAGAAAACACACACACACACACACACACACACACACACACACACACACGACAAGAACTGTGAAAAGCTTCAGTCCACTGAGTTACTTCGGGTTTAGACTCTCAAGATAAGGCATTTAGAATTCCAGATGGAAGGGAGAAAGATACCAAAGACATATTCTGCCTTTTTCAAAAATTTATTTGAGTTCAACATTATATCCAAAGAAAGGGAAGGAAATTCTTTTCATTCCTGTATTCAGTGGCTTCCTGCTTCCAGAGTTTAGGACCTAGGCTTGCACTGTCAGTACTGTGGATCACTTGGCATTATTTTGGTTAAAGGTGGCTTTCAGGAGCTCGTCTGGGGACTTGGCTGCCTGTTTGTTTTTGTATTTCTAAACATTGGATCCCACAGTTAATGAACTCTCGTTATCAGTGGAGAGTAGCTTTTGGTGTATGTATTTCAATTCCCCTTCCCCACTCCGTGTAATGGAATCATAGACTTTTCAGAACTGGAAAGTACCTGAAAGATCATTTAGTCCAACCTTCTCATTTTACAGATGGGGAGTCTGAGGCCTAGAGAAGTTAAGTGAGTTGAACAAGGTCACACAGGTACATATGGTAGCAGACCATCCACTATTTATGCCAGTATTTTCCTTTCTGGTTTGTTGTTGTTGCTGTTGTCATTTGTTTGTTTTAATCTCCCCAAATTTCACTTACTTCAGAAGGTTCTAGAACTGCCAACTTGTAGCATGTTGTGATTTCTGATGTCACTTTTCATTCTACACCTTCTTTCTACCTGTTTATATTTCTGGCTCTGGGTAAGTGAGTCTGGCCAGCAGCAGATGTTTCTCTTTTATTTCTTTTATTTTGGGGATGTTAATTACTTGTGATGTATGTTTTTGCGAACATATATAAATGGAAAGATCTTAAAGTATTTACTCTAGACATATGTATATTAATGGCATATTAAACTTTTTATGGCAATTACGGCATGTGGGTGAAGAACGGTTTGTAATGTGGACTTTTAAATGATCGTACCTGTTTATATCTCTATATTATCAAGCATTCAGTAAGTTATTTTAAGAAGGAACAAAATTTTGCCTCGTATCATTAATCAAATTTGGGTATAATGATACTTAGTAAATTAGTTTGTTTTGTGCAGGTGTGTGTATTTCATTCTTGTATGTTCCTCTATTATAGCAGGTATGTGGGTGGGTGTAGGAGGTGAAGGGGGCAGGGAGGGAATGAAGGCATAATATAGTTCTTGCCTTTGAGGAGCTTAAATGTTCACTGGATACTAATTTTTAAAAAGGTTGCTGTATTTTCACTGTGTACACTGTTTGACATACAGCTCTCCATCATTTTGTGGTAAATCTTTAGCTGTTGTTAATTGTCTCTTAAGTTTTCTTTTGTAAAACAGGGATAGCTTTGTTGAAGAGAGTTACAGAAGAGATCTACATGCCTAGCTGATTCCTCAAATCTCACTTCTCTGGAAGTTTTTCCTAGTAATCTTATCTCTTTCTTCACATTCTGTCTACTGCTTCATTAAAAACTAAGGTTCTTCATCTCTCTTGTCTCATATGAGCCTACATAAAGTGAAGATTTTTAAAACATGGTATCTTTTAATTTAATTTTAATTATAAGAAAGTATAAATGGTCAGATTCACCTAATCCTTGTCTTAGTCAAATCCCATTTTCCATTTACGTATCTTCAGTTTTGGTTTGTTGAGAAACTTGTCTTATCAACTAACATAACACACAAAAGCTATGAGGAGCTTCGTGTGTGTGTGTGTGTGTGTGTGTGTGTGTGTGTGTGTGTGTGTGTGTGTGATGTGCATGCAGTTATTAGAGAAGGTTGTAATTAAGAAGAGAGTCCTCATTCTTACCCTAGCAACCCTCCTGCAGATCACTTTCATCACTACGGGTCTCAGTATATGTTCTCACATACGCCTCATCCATACCTGCAGAGATTTTCATAACTTTTTCATTTTTTCATGATCACTCTTTGTTGGTTCTATCTTTTGTGGCAAATATCACTTTTATAGGAAGGCTGACTTTGAGTAAAATTTGTTACTGCTTTTGTTTTTAAAACCGTTCTCTATTTTTTCTTATGTATAAGAATATAAATATTCCTATGGCACAGTGCTGGAAGGAGTTTGACTTGTAATCACAAATATTGTGCTTAAGTCCTGGATCTTTGATTTGCACGTTGTGGTTTGGGGCAAGTTTTTCGATGCTCTTCTAAATCTTTGCTTTCTCATATATAAATTGGAGATTATATGGCTGTGACTATGAATTAAAAAACTCGGAAACTCCTTTGGAAGGTGTGCGCATCTGGTAGACACGTAGCAGCTCGTTATTTCCACTTCTTCCTCTTAACGGTAACGTTGGAGAATCAGTTTATGAAGGTAGTCCTTCAGCAGTGTTTGTTGAACCAAACATTTGAGCTCCTGAAAAAGCACAGGAATTTTAGCGAACTAAGGTTGTGCTGCCATGAGACCAGCTTCTTAGAATTGTTTCCTAGGTTGTTCCTTGTCCCTGCACCTAAATCCTGTCTTTGCATGATTCCTTATAAAATATTCCATTATGGATTCTTCACTATTGACCAGACCTCTTCTTTAACCTGTACTAAAGGAAGTATAAAATGTGACTTTTTTCTTGGTCAGTCTTCCTCGTACCTGTCACGTTTTTTATGAGTGAGTATGAAATTATTTAGTAAGGATACATATATGTGCATATGTCATAGCTAAATAATTTTTTTGAGTGAAACTCAATATACTAAATTACACAAAAAAGGGGAAAAGTTTTATTTTAAGCAGTAGTATGAAAGCTGATTTATTTCAGGTCTGACGAATTAGAAACTACTGGATTCTAATTTGTTGATAATGAGTTCACTTTAATGTAGATTTGGATTTAAAACTGTTTAGAGGAACTATACAGATACTTATAGGATTTCTTAAATGTAAGATACATGTCTACAGTCACGTATTTGAAACTCTTGGGGCCAGTTGTGTTTTGGGATTCAGAATTTTTCCTTTTGCAGAAGGGTACCATGAAAGCAGATACTTTGTATTACATGATACCTGGAGCAGTACATAACATGAAGTGTTTGACTCTTCACTCCAAGGGCATTAATTAAAGAGGGCATACAGTATCATTAACTCAGGTCAAGTTCTGCTACAATTGAGTTTGCTGTATATTTAACAGAAAGTGTTAGATGTTTCCAAATTTGGGGGTTTTGGAATTGGAGATTAAGGGATTATAGGCCCTTATTTGTTTTAAAATGCTAAGTTTTTGTTTTATATGATTTTTAAAAAAAATTTGGTTTGGTTATAACTGCTGTTGTAGTTACCACGATGCTGCTGACCACAAACTAAAGTATAGGGTCCCTTTTGGAGCCTCTTAAATGTTTATAAATACAGTCTGTTAATCATAAGTAAGCCAGTGCGTGATGATAAACATGTCACTACTGTTAAAAAGACAGCTTTAGCATGCTCTAAGTAGTGCTAAGTCAACATTTTACTATTCTATATTTATTTTACTTATTATTCCTTCATGACTCTGAGACTTTAATTAAAACTTGTAACCTGAGAGATTATTGAAGAAGATGACCTTTGGCTTTTCTAAAGAGAGAAAGGTCTGACTTAAAAACATTTTTAGTTAACTGTTGTTTTTTAGTAGATTAGCATCATTCACTTTCTTCCGTTACGTTTTCTTTGCCCTTATAATTTTACTATTTAAAAAATTTATCTTTTTAAGTAATAGTTTGAGAACAGTATGTATGTGCAACTCTGAGGTAAGGATAATATTGAAACTAGTTAGTTGTTTCTGTATACTTGTGAAATCAAAAATAGATTCCATTAGCATGCAAAATGTCCATCCAGGAAATTTGAAGTTAGAGATGCGGCTGAATTGGCAATGTTGCATATTAGTGGCATCACATGTTTTGTAAGCAAGTGTATAAGCTATAATTGCATACACTTAACATTTCCAAGCTTTGGTTTCCTTAATTGTAAAATATTGGGATAATATCAGTACCTACTTCATAGAATTTCTAGGATTGAAAGAAATAGTTAATACAAAACAGCATGATGTGTGGTACATTATAAAAGTTCAGAAAAATGTTTGCTACTGTATTTTTTTTTCACAAGTGTAAAAGATAACTTTAGATCACATTTAAACTTTTCTTTTAGGTGTGCTGAAAGACATTATGATACCGCCAAATTTAACTGCAGAGGTAGGTATTAACTGCAGAGTAATGTATTATGTTATATAAAACTTAAAACCAGTAGACTAAATCTTACTGTCATAGCAGTGATGACTGATCTCATTATTAAGTGAGATAAATATTTCTCTTAAAGATGGTCTTAAAAAATTTGCAAAACAAACTTAATTTTGCTATTGTGTTTTGGGAAGCAAGTATCCTATAAACCTGCCGGTACTAACTAGTAGGAAGACCAATCCCAGAGTAGACTGGAAGAATTTGGAGAAATTCCTAGACTAACAATACAGTGAAGAGAGGGGTAGACCTACGCTGGAGACATTTGGTGTAATAGTGAGAGATTATAGATTATAGGAAGGAAGCAGATCAACTTAATAATTCTGTCGAGCTTGACCTAAAAGGGGGGAAAAGATATGACAAATACGGACAAGAGGAACCTGGCAGATGAGAGCAGCGAGCTGCTTTCAGTGAGTTCTTCTCCAGGTGTAGTGAATCCTGTCTCCAAGTCTACATAGAGCTTCCTCTGTGTTTGTGGAACCTCTTGGGCCACGAGAGACCTGGAGCGTGGAGAGGCTTGGCAGGTCCTGCCGTGATAGTCAAGAGAAGGTAGACGCCGGGATCCCTTCTGAAAATCTAGAATGGACTTTCGGACGGCTGGTTGGAGAATTCAGAAGCACTAATGGCTGTGAAGCCAGGACATACTCACTAAGAAGTTTTCCTTTTTCATGACTTAGGCTGCTGCTTACTAGGCAAAGTGTGTTTTAGTCAAGGTTCGTCTAGCTTTAAATAGATGTTTAACAGATTCTCCTGGATGTTTTTGGGTGCCACTGGGAAGATGAAGATGGAATGATAGTACAGCCAGACCGATGGCCAGGTGAAAGCTGTCCTGATGACTCCTTGTAATGGAAGTCGTGTCTTCCAGAAGAGCTCACCTGACGTACGGGAGGACTTAATCGATCAACTCCTGTTCCACATTATTAATGACTTGACTGAAATTAGAAGGCATACTTTTCACATAGTTAGATGACACAGAGATCATTATATCCTCTGGATTCGATCAGGATTTTTAAGGATCTTAGTCGAGTGGAACCGAGGCAGAGACCAGTAAGACAGAATTCAATAGGGATATGTTCAAAATCCTATTTCTAGGCAAGTTAAAAAAGAACTCTCAACTCTGACTATAGGGAACAGAGAAATTTTGGGTTTTTATAACCCATACGAAAAGACCTGAAATTTCATTTGATAAAACTTTACTACAATTGTACACCTTTTTATAAATGGCTTTTTTTCAGTTTCTTTTGTAAATGCCTTTAAAATCCCATGTAGTAGGTACAACACTAACATTCGCAAGGCCATCTTTATTTTATTATTATTTTTTTTTTATGTTTATTTATTTTTGAGACAGAGAGAGAGACAGAGCATGAGCGGGGGAGGGTCAGAGAGAGAGGGAGACACAGAATCTGAAACAGGCTTCAGGCTCTGAGCTGTCAGCCCAGAGCCCGACGCGGGGCTCGAACCCACGAACCGTGAGATCATGACCTGAGCTGAAGTCGGCCACCTAACCGACTGAGCCACCCAGGTGCCCCTGCAAGGCCATCTCTAAATAGCACACTTTGCATTTTTATTATATGCATTGCAAATTGCAGTCCTTTCCAGTGTTGATTTACTGGTAATTGATACTTTCTTTGGAATGTATATTTGTGATGATGTAATAGTATAAGCGTTATTACTCGTTTTGTCAGAAAATGCATTGAGAGCCCTGACAGGAAACCTGTGTGACATTCCGGGTCCTCCTCTCCCTCTGACACGTTGTGACTTGTGCTTGCTCTCCAGAGCAGTCTCCTCTTCGTCACGAGGGGAAATACTCGGCCTCTCTGTCTAGTGCATAGGTTTAAAAATTAATGAGAGACTGTTTTCTGTTCAAAAATTGGAAAATCATCAGACGAGTATTTTTCTCTGGAGTTTAGTTTTCCTTCTAAACATCTGTTAAGCTTATATGCAACGTTTCTGAAGTTAACCTACTTTTAAGAAGCAATTCAGGAAGGCCTCTTTTCTCATTCTGAGGTGATCTTTTTACACAGTTGCACAGTATCCTTTTGAAGACCATAACCCACCGCAGCTGGAACTTATCAAACCCTTTTGTGAAGATCTTGACCAATGGCTCAGTGAAGATGACAATCATGTTGCAGCAATTCACTGTAAAGCTGGAAAGGGACGAACTGGTGTAATGATTTGTGCATATTTATTGCATCGGGGCAAATTTTTAAAGGCACAAGAGGCCCTAGATTTCTATGGGGAAGTAAGGACCAGAGACAAAAAGGTAATACATTATATTAAGTTATATTTGATGTTCTTTCTTTCTTCTTCCTGGATCTGAGAATTTATTGGAAAACAGGTTTTTAAAAAGTTGGTTGGTAGCCCTCGTTTCTTTATTCTGAACACTGAAACCAGTTACTGCCTTAGCTGTCGTATGAGCAAATAACGGATTCTTGCAGTTTTTCTGTTGATGCTAAGCATTATCATATCATGCTAGTAAGCGTATTGGGTATTTGGTGTGATAAAATCCTTACAAAGCAGTACATTGATCAAAAGTAAGCTTGATACTTCTGAACGTTGCCTGAGAATAAAATGTCTTTGGATAATAACTTGGATGCCGTCACCTAGTTTTACAGTACATGAAAACCATTCTTTAATATGAATGTTCACAAATACAGTTATGATTAAGATTAGTCAAAGGTTCTTCTCTTATTCGGAAGATTAAAGACTGTTGAAAATCAGTGACACACTTAATCTGTGTAGTATGTTTGAGAGGAAAACACAAACTCTTGGGAGAGCTTTCGCAGTGATTTTCAAGGGATTCATTTCTTTGGGTGGCAAGTGTGATAAAATATGTTTATATTTCTTACAAAGAGATTTTGTACAGTTCTGCGTCTCTGAGAAGGAAAAACCCAAGATACTCCAGTGAGAGAGAGAAAAACCCATTCCCTCGCAACTTTATGTGAAGATTTTTTTCTAGTTTTAGTAATGTTTACAATCAGGAAGGCTCTCTTCCAGTTTAAGCTGATTTCTTTTTAATTCAGCTTCCAAACAGAAACATAAGTGATCATTTCCATCATTTTAGCCAGGTAGTTGCATTGATTGCTGGTTTATTTTCTCCTTCCTCATTTCTTGTTTTATTTGTCTTTGTGACTTTTTATTTACATCTGAGGATGTCAGAGTACTGTTTACTCTCCTTGTTTATAAATTTGAATCTTACATTAGTGCTTGATTTTGGTGAATGTTGATTATGGCAGTGCCTTACACTTCTGCATGTTGCACATACCTGGGATGAGAGCAGTGGCCTGAGTCTTGGAGTGGAGGGCGGAGGGCCTGCGCTCTTTACTTCGGCTCACTCTTTCATCTGGGGGGAAATTGTTGCTTTTACTGATGAAAAATGTAGAAATGAATTGTTCTACACTGAAGCAAATAAATGCAGGGCAGCACAGGGAAAAGAGAATGCATGGGAAGAAGACCACAGAGAAGCAGGTCAAATCAAAGTACAGTTGCAGAAGTAGTGGTAGGAGTTGAGAACAGGGTTGATGAGCAGTAGGCATTTTGGTTGTGGGAAAGAAGTCCAGTAAAAAGAACTTAAAATGAATATAGAAAAGCTGTATAATATGGAGCCAGAGCACTAGATTTAAGCTAGTGGCTCTGTAAGTGTTTATGTTACATACCTTCCAAAAATATGATGAAAGCTATAAATGGTCTCTCCCTAAAAATGTTCATGATATACATGAACATAAAATTTTGCTTATAGTTTTTAATTGCACTGAAATTTTTCTTAACGTGGAAAAGAAAAGGAGTCTTCATAAGAATTATGTCCCTTTTTTAAATGCAAAAAGCAGTGACCACTCACTACTTGAGAATGATGAGTAGATCAAGTGGTAACAAATTCAACAAAACTAAGGCTTAATTCTATTCAATAGTAAGTTTTAATGAAAGGGCTGCTGTTATTTAGATTTTAAATAATGCATTAAAACTATGTCATCATCTTTTACTTGACAACTTAAAACAATTTTTTTCCTAATGTTTATGTTTTGAATTGGGGTGGGGGGTACAGAGAGCAAGCAGGGGAGGGGCAGAAAGACAGAGGCAGAATCTGAGGCAGGCTCCAGGCTCTGAGCTCTGAGCTGTCAGCACAGAGCCCGACGGGGGGCTCGAACTCACCAGGAGTGAGATCATGACCTGTGCTGAGGTCGGACGCCCAACCGACTGAGCCACCCAGGTGCCCCTGCCTGACAACTTTTATGTGATCTCTGATATCCAATCAATTTTGACTTTGTTTTTGTTGAAAACAATTACTTAAAACCCCTGTCTCACTAAAGAGTGAGAGAGTAGATGGAATCCGTTAGATTCTTTTCTCAGATGAAAGTAGGCTTGTGTCAAAAAATAAGAATTCTCTCCAGATAAATTCGTGTTACCTCATTTTCTTTGCCTTTAGTTAATGAGATCATTTTTGGCAAGATCTTGGCATAACGCTATGTTAGGGAAGGAAAGGATTATGACTTCACATTTTAGTTTTAAGGTTGGAGAGTTAGACTGTGTAAATGAGTTTGTATTTTATCTAGTTAACAGCAGTTGAAATTTTTGACTATGGAATTTGTCTTCTGAAACCAGTGAGTTTATGTGTAGCAAAGCATTTCATAATTGCTCCCACTTCTTGACAAAACCTCTTGAGAAGCCCTTGATTGAAAGTCTTGGCTTTCCTGAATTTGGCAATTTTCACAACAGTAGATTTTTCATGACAGAAACTCTTGCTCAGGCTGTGATTCAAGGCTTGGCATTCATGGAGCAGTAGAGCACTTTCACAACAATAGATAAGATTTCTCTCAGGATTGACGGTAGAGTCTTGCACCCCAGTGCACAGCCGTGAACAAGGCGGTGAGTCACAGTGACAGGCAGAGCTCTGTCTTTACCCGAGCAACGAAACCAGATGTTTTGCCAGGCATTAGGGGGTACTGTCTGTCTGTGGAACACTGCGATTTCTTCAGCAGTGTTTTTGGGGCAAGGAAACTTCACCATTTTGAAAATGTTAATGTCCCCTGAAGTTTCCAAAGAGGATCCCAAAATAAATTATTCTTTGGTTGTGTTAGCATGCGTGTATTTGATGAAAACTAGTAGCTGGCTAAAGGGAGGTGTCATCATCCTATACTGAATGGAAGTGGTATTTCCGATCTTTTCATGCCCTGCTTCATAGTTTTAGAAAAAGAGGTCAGTTTTTTTTGGATTGGGTAAAATTGGTCACTAGAGATACTGCAACGGTATTATTTTCTGTTGCGAGCTCCAAACGTGTTTGACCATTTCCAAAGTATTTGCCTTTGCCACGTTCATCTGCGACTTTCTTGTTTGTTTGACATTCATAACCATCGGGATTTTGAGGTGGGAGTACTTAAGGTTTTTTGGTAATAGTCTGTCTAGCCTTTCCTAATCAAGCGGTGCTCTCACCCAGTGTCTCTTTCCCTCCCGCTTCTCTCCCTCCTCTCCACACTCACCCATACTCACCCATACGCATATACATATGTACTTGGTCTGATGTAGGGCTTCTTCAGGAGAGTTGGCTAAATGCTTCTGATCGTGAGAACCAGCCATGTAAGAAGTACTTGGGATAGTCTGTCCCATCATATTCTGGGATAAAAGTATAACCCAAGGACACTCAAACAGTTTAACTTAGATCCAAGAGAAGTCTTCATGAACAAAAAGGACAGGTTTCAATTTGTCTTCGGAAAGATATTTTAGTCCTCACAATCTGATAAATATCCTCAATTCTGTTTTTCTGTAGAGATTTGGTAAAATGGCAAGGCCCGTGGGATATTATTGTGAAATAGGGGCCAGGGTGAAAAGGTCGCGAGAGAAGTGCTTATGAAAATAAAAAGCGGTATGTCCTAGAATGTGATAGTCCCCACATCATCAGCAGAACTGCTACAGGCACACTGCTTTCTTCATCCTCTTCGAGGTTAGGATCTCCCCCAGGAGGAGGAAGCTGGCTAATAGAGGATGGAGTTCTGTGTACTCCGTAAAATTGTTATGTTTGGCTGTTACATTATATCAAGACTCAGAGTTAAGTAATTTAGCCAAAATTGATCACTTTTAGCATCTTGGAGTCAAATCATCAAGATCTGTTGTGCTTATTAGTTCATGATTAATTAATGTTTACAGACCTTTTTTGGGTGAATTAGTCACAGGGTCTAAAGAAGTATGCTAATGTGCTCTTACCTTTATTTCTGTGTATATTTAAAAAGGCAAAAAAAAAATTTATGAGCAGATGCTGTTGATGAAATTGTATTTTACAAATGGTCCCATTTGCATCTTATGTTGAAATAGCATTAGAAAGCTAGATTAAAGGGATACAGATTGTGGGCATAAGATTATGAATTTTTTTTGGTAGGATTTTTTCCTATTTCAAAAATGATAAAACTGATTTCCCAGAAAGATGAAGTGCTTTGATTAAAGGTGATTCAAACAGTTAATGATAGGGGTGCCTGAGTGGCTCAGTTGGTTAGCGTCCGACCTCGGCTCAGGTCATGATCTCGTGGTTTGTTAGTTTGAGCCCCGTGTCGGGCTCTGTGCTGACACCTCGGATCCTGGAACCTGCTTCGGATTCTGTGTCCCCCCCCCCCCACCCCCACCCCCGCCCCTCCCCTGCTCATGCTCTGACTCTCTCTGTCTCAAAAATAAACATTAAAAAAAAAAAAAACAATAATAGCATTCAGAGTAAAAGTTGAGTCTCCTGACACATTATTGAACATTTTTTCTCTACTGTCCCAGAACTGCAAAAGAATTTTGAGACTGTTCAGAATTAATCTCTGTACAGCAACCAGCTCTCCTGAAAGGTCATGTAATGCTGTTGAAATAGGCCTATTTTGACAAGGCTCATCAGTTCATACCCATTTTTGCTGATGTTTGGGCATTGAGTGGCCCCTGGCTCAAGTAGAAAAAAGGCAGCTTGAAGTGTTGGTCTTATAGATATAATGCTGCCAGCTGCCTTTAAATCTTTGAAATTTGTCTAAAAACTTTCCAATAATATATCACATGCTTACCTATTGGTTGCAGTCCTAGCGAAATAATATATTTTTAACCTTTAATGAATATGATTTCATCGTAAGAAATGAGCTGAGCTGAACATGGTAAAGCTATTGTTATACAACCGTGGGGTTCTTCTGGGGAAGTGTCTTATAATAAACAGAGTTGATTATCCAAAGTGGTTTTATTCTTGAAACATCTGCTAAAAATTTACCCTCTTGCAGTATTTCCTTTTAGTCCTCATGATCAGATCAATAGCGTCAGTTCTCTTTCTCTGTAGAGGTGAAGAGAGATTTGACAAACTCTCCGTAGATGTGCAGTTTTAAAATTGTGATCCATTATTACAAGAGGTACATATATTTGTTACCAGCTTTTCAGTTTATATAGGATTACTTTTATTAAAACATTATCTTTAGTGTTACTTTGTTTATATCCTTAATTTCACTTGTAGAGAAGCATTAAGAAGCTGAAGAAAATTGTGTTCTGGTGACGTGTACAGGCGAGCGTATTGTTTCTCCTCCTCCTCCTCTTTCTCCCCCCCTTCCCCCTCCTTCGCCTCCTCTTTTCCCCCCTCCCTTCCCTCCACCCCCCTACTCCTACTCTCCCTTGTTTTGGAGAAAGAAGAGCCAGGTGTCATGTTTTAGTGGAGAATTTGTGGACTTGGCAGAGACACTCCCAAAATAATCGGGGGCCATCTTGCCATTTTCTCAGCAGACTTGGGGCAGATTCGATGGCACAGCGGTGGGTGGGTGCCAGGCGACCATAAAATGTGCCGCTGTGTTAGTACTGCCCAAATAACACTCCGGGCTTTGACTGTTGCAGGGAAGTCAAAGTACAACTGATAACGTCCTCTGAAGAAAAATGTTTTCCGAGAACAGGATAACCACTGGAGGGAAAGAAGGGTCCTTCTTTTATGGGCTAATTTTGTAAGAAGGCAACTGGGTTACACTTCCCTAAAGGTCATTCCTTTGCATATTTGATCCTGTCACTTTAGGAGTATTTGGCAGATTATGTTAAAACAAGTTGTCAGTGATTCCCGCCCCCCCCCCCCCCTCCCCGGCTCACCTGAGCATCTGCAGGCTTGGCCCCCATCTAGTCCTGTGCCTCCCAGCCCACACTTACTCTTATGAATCTGAATCCCAGTCAGCTCATAGTGTTTCTTATAAACTGTGAGTAAAGAGCTAAAGCGTCCTGCTAATGCTGGTAAGGATGTATTTGGGAAAGATTCCCTAAATTTCGGAAATCAAAGAGGCAAACTTTTGTTATACGACAGATGTACCCAGAATTTCTGCCACTCCTCTCTCCCTTGCCTTCCCCACTTCTAGAATGGTGGCAGGTAAAGTAAGCATTGATCATTGTTTGCTTGGATTAAACCTTAGGAAAGGTTCTTTTTTGTGTTGAGCTTCAGAGTTCTTTTTTGTGTTGCTTTCAAAGCTGTTATTAAAGTTCCTTTAATGATCTTTGTATGTGACTTCATTAGCTTATGTAATGAAGACAAACTTTCAAGAAATAATAAATATTAACTTTATTCTAAGTGATCCCAAGAAGAGGAAATTTTCTAGTTTCTCTGAGGACTGAATTTTTTATGTCCTCATCATACAATCAGGTTAGTTTTTTTTCTAATTAGTTGCTAACTTTCCCCATATGATAACCTAATAAAATTTTCTCATTTTCTCCTCATTTAAAATAAACTGCAACTCTCCTCATTTTCAGTAAAACAAAACAAAACAAACTCCTAATGTAACATTCTTATTTTTTCTAACACATTAATTCTTCTGGGCTAAACTGTGTTCCTCTTATGCATGATATTTAAGCCTGTTATACAGTCTATATATTCATAAAATTATAAGCTCTTTATACACTGAAGAACTCTAGCAATGACTTACTTCAGACCTATTGTAATATAAATGATCAAGTAGATCTGTAGAAATCAGTCTGTCCTAGGTCATTTCATCTGCCTGTGTAATGACTCAAAGCCATACCTCCTAATCTCAAATCCAGTATTCTTTTTTTCTTTCTCCTTAAAAAAATGTTTGTTTATTTAGAGAGAGTGCACACACACATGCGGGTGGGGGAGGGGCAGAGAGTGAGAGAGCAAGGGAGAGCGAGAATCCCAAGCAGGCTTCGCGCTGTCAGCACAGAGCCTGATGTGGGGCATGATCTCATGAACTGTGAGATCGTGACCTAGCCAAAATCAACAGTAAGATGCTTAACCAACTGAGCCACTCAGGCACCCCAAATACAGTATTCTTTCTACATTACTGTCTTCTTCTGTGCAAAGTATTCTTATTGTTTTGAACCCCAAAGTAGAAATAGAAACTTAAAAAAAAAGCAAAAGCTATATTATATTAGCATGCTTTCAGTTTCCTGTCATAAGCCCAACTTAACAAAGCTTATACCAAGGAGACATGTATATGGGATTATATTACCATAAAAGCTCTGGCCTGGACATAGATGCTTAACAGGTGTCCAGAATCTCTCTTTCTCTCAACTCTCTCCTTTCCTCTGTATATGCTTTATTTTTAGGCAGGCTCTCTGCAATAATAACAAGGTTTACTTTAATAACTACAATGGGAAGAAAGCTACAATATGAGCAGAAATTCCTAGATTGGCTGCTGATTTACCTGGATTAGGGCATGTATGCATCCCCGAACCAAACATTCTGGCCAGACGCTTGGGACATTTATCTAAAGCTGAAGAAGACAGTCCACCTGACTTCCCCGAAACCATACGGGTAATGATAGCTTCCCAAAGGGGAAAGGATGCTGTGCAGAGAGAACAGTATCAGTTGTCTGCTTCGTATTATTCTCAAGGATTCTGTGGTTCATGCATCACTACTTTTAATACATTACTTACAATCAAGTTTCCAGAATGAAGCACTGTTCTACTCTAAACTTTGGAGATTCTTCATAGATGGGAAAAATTGTGTTCTAAGAGGTGGTGACCTCTTTCATATTACCTTGTTAGTTTGTGTACTATTAATGAAACCCAGGGCACTGGAGTGTGAAGCTCTAGAATCAAAGTCACATTTAGGTTCAGGTCCTAGTTTTGAACAGGATAATTGTGTGTACTGGGATTGTTTTCTTATCCTTGAAATAGAGGTGATAGTGTCTGTCTTATACAGTTGTGGTAGTGTTAGGGAGGTATGTAAAATGTCTGGCACTTAGTTTAATATACAGTAACTACTGTTATATGTTGTCATTGTAATAATAGCCATTCCTAGGAGCTAGATTTCTTCCTTTGTTGAAACATTGTGAAACAGATTTTCAAGCTTCAAGCAAGCACTATTATTTTAAAGCATCAACATTATTTCTTAGTTTAGAAGTGCTAGTGAAACGTTTACTGAGGTATAAAATTACTTTTTAAAAAAAATTTTTTTTTTTAACGTTTATTTATTTTTGAGACAGAGAGAGACAGAGCATGAATGGGGGAGGGTCAGAGAGAGGGAGACACAGAATCTGAAACAGGATCCAGGCTCTGAGCTGTCAGCATAGAGCCCGACGCGGGGCTCGAACTCACGGACCACGAGATCATGACCTGAGCCGAAGTCAGCTGCTTAACCGACTGAGCCACCCAGGCGCCCCTAAAATTACTTTTTTAACTGAGGAATCTAGATTATGAATTCATCTTAGAGAAAATGATCTGAAGGTCCCAATGCACAGAATATGAGCAAAACATTGCATATCTTGTGTTCTGGTATCCAGGTGGTGTTCTGACCTGGAAGCACTATGACAGTATTCTAGGTTTGAAAGGTGTGTGTAACCTATACTTTTAAGTTTCTGTTTTTTAAGAGATTAATCACATACAAGGGGCTTACATCAAACAATTCAGGTTAGAAAAATAAGTGGTCTATTAAACATACAGCAGGCAAATGTAAATTTCAAAAGCAGATGACAGAATATCATTATCAGTGCATTTACAACAAGATGTATAAAACTAGATCAAGTATGTCATTTTGTATTAACACAGGGAGCACTCCACAGTGAAGACAGAGCGGTATGAACTCTTATGTGCTAAGCATAACATCAAATGTAGTAAGCATACGCTGGGAGAAATGAAGAAAAAATTGACAGTAAAGGAGTGATAATAGGAATCTTTAATCTACTTGAGGATCAAGAAGGTACACAATAAGAGCTATAGATGACTCGAATAATATATTAAAAATTAGCCCATAAAATGTATCTTTTTTTCCTTTTTTGTCATCCACAAAACAGTTACAAAAGATTAATAATTCATTAGGCCAACTACAAAGAAAATCTCCTCTCCAAGTAGAATTATATAAACCCCATTCCTTGATTATACTTCAATAGAGCTAGAGATGTTTTTACAAAGTTTAAATCAACCATTTGGAAATTTAAAACCAGTTACTTTAAATAACCTTGGGTCAGTGGAGAAATACAAATAAAGATTATTAAGATAATAACAAGTAGGAAAGAGGGATTAGTAAAGATGGAAATCTAAATTTGTGAGGTAGTAAACAGTAAACCATTTGCGCTGACAATCTCAAACACTTGACTGTATGAAAATGCCAGTAAAATCAATACATCTCTTTTAAAGCTCTCTTCAACGAAAAAGGAGAGGGAGGGGAAACAAAAATTATAATTAAGTTTGATAAAGGTGATGAAACTACAAGGTGCAGGTATCTAAATTATATCTAGGTGTGTGCTAATGAATTTGCAATTTTCAATTGGAAGCAGGCAGTTTTCAATGAACATCACTGCTTGAAGATGAAATACAAAATTTAAACAGGCCATCCATGAATCTAAATGTATAGGAGACCTCAAGGTGTACCTGATCTGAATTGCATTTCAGGTGGCTGCTATCAAACCTGGAAGTATCAAATAATTATATCATCTAAGTTGGTCTAGATGTTAGAAAATATGTAAAACTTCCCAGATTTTTTTATGTTGTTACGGAATTACAATGTGTGATAAATTTTCTTATTTAGGTAGGCACTGGGAAACCATTTAGCATTTTGAATTGTCAGTGTGATTAATCTTACAGTTTGTAAAATTAATCACAGAGTGGTGTAAAAATAGATTGGAGAATAGATAAATCAGAGGCTGCTAATCAGTTGGCTATTGCAAAATTTAGAAGGTGGCTGAACCAGAATAGCCACAGAAAATTGGAACTGGTATTTGGAGAGGTATTTCACAGTCAAAATCTGGACTCTGGCATCGGAATAGATGTGTAAGAATCTAAAACGTATATTCTAAATGAACTTAACCTCCGGTTTGCCTTTCATTTTGTGTGTACTCTGTGTGTGTGTTGGGGGGGGGGGCGGTGTTTGTGTTTGTGTATTGTGTGCATATGCCAGGTGGTTGATACACCT
The DNA here is from genome assembly GCF_018350195.1 of Panthera tigris. Lineage (NCBI taxonomy): Eukaryota > Metazoa > Chordata > Mammalia > Carnivora > Felidae > Panthera > Panthera tigris. The sequence goes on from NC_056670.1 coordinate 7,267,832, forward strand.
ACTAATCTCTGCCTTTACTCTGCTGCCCGGAGCTTTCCTGTACTGCTGGGGTTTCCTTACCTTTTTTTTCTATAACCCTGTGTATATCACTACTGTCTCTCAGATTCTTGGCTTTAGTCTAGCAGGAAGAAGATGGCAGGATTGTATCAGAGGTTGAGTGTAAACTCTGGAGTTGGAGCACCAGGATGAAATTTAGTGCCATTACTTGTAAGATGTGTGACCCGACCTCATCTATAGAATGGTGTTACCGATAATACCCACTTCCTGAGTACTAAATTATATTTATGAAAATACTTAGAACAAAGCAAAGAACATGGTAAGAGTTCAATAAACAATAGTGGTGGTGGTATTAGAAGAGGTTTTGGGTTCAGGTGCTGGAGAAAATAGTGAATATCATTAATAGAAATAACAAGAGGTTGGAAGAATATGAAAGCTTCGGTTTTTGGGTATGGTGTGTTTTAAATGCTTCTAAAGTTTTTGGCTAGAAGTGTCCAGCCAAGTATTGGAGATTCTGTATTGGGCGTTGGGAATGAAGTCATATTGAGAGACACAGGTTTTGGAGTTAATGTTTAAGATCGATAAGTAAACTACTATAAATAACAGAGGATTGACAAAGAGGGGCTCTCTAAGATCAGATTTTTGAGGTATGCCTACCTTTAGGGACAAGAAGAAACAAGATAGCCAGTAAGGATAGGAGAAAACCTTTAGAGATTGGGTCCTGTGACAGGCAGAGAATTTTCAAAATGGCGACAAAAAGTGATCCAAGATGGGACTAAGAAAATAGTAGGAAATGACCATGAAGAAATCAGCCTCATAATAACAGATTCCTATGAGGTAAGGAGTGGAGGCTTACCTTTGGGAGTTGTTTTTTGTTGTTTTTTGTTTTTGTTTTTTTAAGAGAGAGAGCAAGAGAGCGTGCACATGAACAGGGGAGAGGGGCATAGGGAGAGAGAGCAAGCATCTCAAGCAGGCTTGACACTCAGCGTGGAGCCTGACACAGGGATCGATCTCATGACTCTGGGATCATGACCTGAGCTGAAATCAAGAGTCGGATGCTCAGCTGACTGAGCCACCCAGGCATCCTCTTTTCAGAGTTTATATAGAGAAAGAGGATGTCAATTTGAGAGAGATACAAGATTTGGGGAAAGTGTGAATTTTCAATCTTTAAATTGTTTGTTTTGGATAAAGAATGAGGGTTACCTGAGCTGATTATTTGGAGGAAACAGGTAGAGCAGAGGCAAATGCCAGAGAGGGGTTAATTAATAGAGCGATTGCCAATATGGAACCTAGGCGAACATGAAGAGACACTTGTATAAAATATCAGGAGTAAAGAAATTTTAAGATGGGAGAAGGGAATTTGGTGAGTGCCCACACTGGATGACCTAAGGGTCCCCAGTGAAATAGGAGCTAAATTCATTGAGGATGATGTATGGGACAGCATGGAAAGAGAGTGGTTCAACAGAGTGCTGAAATCCCTGTGGTCGAGAGTTTAATCCGTGCATGCCAGAAGAACGAGGTATTGAGTGATGGAAATCAGGAGTCAGGGAGACCGAGTAAAGACTGTAGAAAGTGGCTGAACAACAGTGGGAGGAACACCAAGCCGCCTCCTGAACCCTTCCTCCTGGTCTGTGAGCGTCAGGGGTTCGGAGAATCGAGAAGCGAGGACTGCCTTTTGAGAGGATGGCCAGGAACGTGGTGTTAAGTAGATCTGAAGAATGCTAAGTATAGCCAAAATTAGAATGTTTTAGAAGTGATATTTGAGGATGAAAAGGTTAAGAATATAAGTAATTTTCTTCCCGTTTAGAGTGGGTCATTAGTGGTAGAGGGTGGAAATAACTTTTAGGATATAGTTATAGACCAGTTTAAGCTTAAGTGTTCTTGGTTCATTTAAATGAAAAGTGGACATTTTGAAAACATGTAGTATTTTTTAATCTCCAGGAGCTTTAAAGGTTAGCCCACTTTTCATATGTGTAAAACAAATTTTCAAGAGCCTAAAAATGTTCATTTCTTAGAGTTTAAAAGAGATATTTTATATGAAGTCTTTATATTCAAAATGCTATAGGTAAAACATGCACATAAGCCATTATTTTCAGTATATGAATTCAGGAAATACAATATTTCAAGTGTTATAAATTTGCATTGTCAATTTAGTACAGAAGTTGCGTTCACTCATTTCAAAATCTAGATAACAGTTTGATTCATTGTACCATTAATTAAATTTTAGTAAGTGTGCATCGTGGCCATGAGAGATGAGAAGAGAGAGGACACATTGAGGCCTGGGGTCCATACATATTTGAGCCTTCCTACTTTGTTATGTCTGCTAATCCGAATATAGTGAATTGGAGGTGCTGGTAGGTAGGAATTACAAAGTTAAGTCGCGGAAGCTTAGTTATGCGTAATTTGATGGTAAAGTCATTAATTAAATTTAAATTGTGCTTTTCAGTGTTTTTCTTTGAATTGTGTCAGTAATTTGGTTCAGCTTGTATTTAGACACAAGTATTCATGCGGTGTTGACATCTAACACATTCATACATTCTTTCTCTATACATGTGCCTAGCCCTTTGGGTAAGGATCGACTCTGTATATAAACAGCTGCATTATAGATATGCTACCAATTACTTGCTACTTGAGAAAAATTAAAGCTTTGAAAACCTTTAAATTATTCGTACAAACTTATACCAAGAAGATAAAGAGGAAGAGGTCATCTGTCATTCCACTAAACCCCAACAAATAATTTGACAACTTGGTCTTCTTATGGACTTCCATTGATTGAATTTTGTAGATTTAAATTTAATTTATAGACTGGATCATAAATTCACATGGTTCAAAAAAGATTCCTTCCTGCCCAGCCGTCTTCCGTCTGCTATTTTCCCCCAACCTGCTTTGCAATTCTGTGTTTTATCTTGATAAAGTGTGTTGTTTGCCAAAGTAGCATTAAATAATGTGATAAACCATTTTAAGTTTAAACACTTGTAAACTTTAACAATGATTTTAACATTAATTTTTATAGCAGCTTTTCACAGTAATACTATTTCACTGCTATTTCTTTAAGAAAATACTGTACACGGGACTAAAATTCCATTTCTTCTAAAATTGTACTTTAAATATAGATAGAATTTCTAAAACCACTAATTAGGATTTGCATAACGTTTTGTCAGTTTAGCATGCTTTTGTGTAACTGCATGTAGTGTTTAATCCTCGTGAGAATCCTGTGAAGAAGATAGGCCGTTTATTAACTGTCTTCATTTTTCCAAGGAAACAAATCAGAGTTTGTATTTTGACTGTCAGCTTTCAATCCAAGTCTTCTGATTGTATGGTCTTTGCACTGGAGCCAAAATCTTAAATCGTTTGTCCTGATTTGAAATGGCTTTTATCCATTTTTGACATTTTATATATTTTTTAATTGTAATGAACTTATGCTAACTTTTAAAAATTACTGAGAATACTACAGTGAATACCTGTTTACCTGCTATTCTGTGTATCTGTCTTTAAACTCATAAACGTACTTTATTAAAAGTGCCAGAGTTCTTAACACATTAGGAAATTTAGATAACAACTTACAAATACTGCTCATTCTTTTTTCTCTTGAATATACTTTTAACTTTTTTGCAAGTCACTTTTAACTGTCAGACAGCTTAATGTTACTATTTGCCTTTTATTTCTAAGTTAAAATGCTTAAGATTTTTCTGAAGTCACACATGTAATAGGAAAAGAAACCTTAAATAAGTACCCTAATGCCTCATTTATTCTGCATCACTAATGAATGCATGGCTGCGCACATTAGATTTTTCCTTTAGATAAGTGGGGTTTTTTTAATAGCACATGAATTAAATATATTTTTAGCATTTGTAATACTTAAGTTTTCTCAAACATTATGTCTGTCCCTGGTTTCTTCCGCAAAGAGATACGTGCAGCTTGGGAACATCTTGAGGAACCTCTGTTGTGGAACTCTTGTCTCCGTTTATGCCAGCCACATGTTCCTGGATTTGTTGGGGTCTGTGGCCATCACTTTTTGCTGCTACTGTTTCTGTCTCTTAAAGGCACTGTGCCTTCATGTACGCTGCTGATTCTGATATACTTTTGCCTGAAAAATAACCAAGCTTTTGAGGAATTGTGCGTTTAATAAAAGTCCATACATTTTTACGGGAGGCCCTGTGTGTAAAGACACAGCTGCAGTGGCCTTTGCTTATCGGGTTCCTGGGCCGGGGAATTGCTGTGACCATTGAATAAATGAGGGTATTGTGATAACTATATTTTAAGGGAGAAAAGTTCTTCTCGTATTTTCCTTTGTACCGATGTTGCTCTGGTTTACTGTGTTGTTGAGGTGGATTTAAATATTAATCATTTAAGGTCAAATTTTTAATGTGTGTATGTTCTTCAGTGGGCACAACCCATGTAACCATAACAATTTAGTGAAATAACTATAATGGAATTTTTCTTTTGAATGTGGCTTTTCTTTCTTTTTTTTCCTGTCCACCAGGGAGTAACTATTCCCAGTCAGAGGCGCTATGTTTATTATTATAGCTACCTGTTAAAGAATCATCTGGATTATAGACCAGTGGCACTGTTGTTTCACAAGATGATGTTTGAAACTATTCCAATGTTCAGTGGCGGAACTTGCAGTAAGTGCTCTAAATTCTCATCCTTCCGTGTATTGGAACACTTTTCTGAACATATGTAGAAGTTTACATAAAAATCTAGACAGAAACAACACTTAACATTTATGCAGGGGCATATATGTCTGAACTATCCAGACTAATTAAGTAGCTCAATTTAGCACATTGGACTAAGAAAGCCAATAAATATAATGTCTTGGAAGCAAAATTATATTTATGAAAGAAACATTCTTTGCTGCATCTACCAAATGCAGCCTAAATTGTGATCAGGTAACTGGAAAACCTATCCCGTTAGAGATGTACCATCAGAGTGGCAGTGGGATTTGTTAGTTTATTGGTGTTGGGGCAGGGACTGATTCCTCGATATCTTAGGAAGACTAGATGGTGATAGTAATAGTGACTGGGACAATAAAAAGAAAAACAATGATAAGACGTGGTGAAAAGCTGAAGTATATTGAGTGAATAGGGTTGGGTCAAAGTATGTGGAGTATTAGAGAAAACCTGGATTTAGATCCAAGTTCGCATTCTAGCTCTGTCATTGCTGTACTGTATAACCCCGGGCACACCGTCTACCTGTCTTTGTGTTTGCTTATCAATACAATGAAGATATTTTGAGATCTGAAAACTTCCTAGATACATACTAAATAGAATAATGTCGGTGATGTCTGCCTCACATTGACCTCTGGCTTACCCTGACCTCTGTAAGCCTTCCTCAGTCACCCCAGTCCTGTTCTGCTTCTCTGCTATTCTTGGCTGGAGTTCTCAGCCAGCCTGGTAGGAGCCTTCATACTCAGACCCAGAGCAGTGAGTCAAGAGAGAACGCATAGAAGGAAGTATCATCCAACCCTGTGAAAGATCAGACTGCTGCTGCTTTTTCCTGTATCAGAATTTTATCAGAAGCATGTTAGCTCTGCCTTGGCAGTGATTAGCCATGTTGTCATGTTTAAGAAATACGTTTTATTTATTTATTATTTAGAGTGCAGTTTTGTAGTTTGTAGATAAGATCCCACGACATTATTTCTTCGAATACCTCTAATAATATTTCAGTGAGGTTCTGTAATTTGTTAGTGATTTTAGTTTTTAGCTTTAAGTTTCGCTTCTTGAAAATATTTGCGGAATTAAAAAATTCTATCCCTAAATTAATTTGTACCTAGGAAATTAATTTCTTGGTTGTGTTTATCCTTTTCAGTTAGGTGTAATCACCTTCATCTTATCTTTCCTACGTTCTTAGAACTAGATAATTTCATCACGACCACAGATTTATTAATATAACATGTTATATAGAGCCTTCTGAGAGACCTCACTGATGCTTTTGTCATCTCAGTACAATTTTTGAAAGTGCTGATAAAAGGCACAGCATAGGGAATATAGTCAGTGGTACTGAAATAGTGTCACATGGTGACAGATTGTACCCACACCTATAGTGAGCACAGCGTAACGTGTAGAGTTGTGGCATCACTGTGTTGTACACCTGAAACTAATATAACATTGTTATGTTAGCCAGCTATATCAAAACAATAATAATGTTTTTGATAAAAACTTCTAAATGCAAGGCACTGAACTGTCAGAGGTAATTGACATAGGGACTTAAATTCATAGAGGAGAAGGAAGAAGGAAGGAAAAACTCCTGCTCTTCCTGTAGGGTAGATATCAGGTTTAAGAGCCAAAAGAAAGGTATTACAGATTAGGGACATTTGCTAAGGGGAGGAGAACATTCAGTTCAGTAGTCTTATTATCTAGTGTAATTTTTTCACATTCACCTCCTCCAGCAAAAATCTATCAGTTGTGCTCTGCCTGCTTCCACTTAAACCTTGTGGTGGCCTTTTCTTTTTTGGTCTCTTCTCAGTATTACATTTAAACTTTTAAAATTACTGACTACTGACATCTTTTTAATCTTTATCAGTTTTCTAGTTCTCCATTTATGCACTGTGATTTACTACTATGTAATGAAGTTGTATTATAACAAAAGCAATACATAATTGAATGGGAGATTATATGTATAAGTTATAAATGGTATACTCAGAAAAATAAAAGTTTTGGGGCTTGTCAAATAGTTTCATGGAGGAAGTCGGATTCTCAGTGAACATTGGAGAAAGCGTACAGCTTAGATTGGCATTAAAACCGAAGGAAGTATTACAGGCAATAGGAAATAGCTTGCATTGAAGCATACCAGTAGGAAATGAGCTGGACAGGAGGGTAGACACAGAGAATAGAAGAGGACTGGAATGTGTGGTTGACTATAAGAGGACCTTGAATGGGGTTATCAGACTAGAGGTGATAAATACTATGGCATCAGTGACAATTCTGGAGGCATATGCTGTGTTTTAAGTGTGGCTTTGTAGGAAGTGGAGGTTGCAAGATGGGGGAAAATGGGGGAAGGGAAACCAGTTGTGTGACTTGCCGTAAGCCAGATGTGCTTTGCTAAGGCAATCAGTAGGATTTGATTACTTTTTGCTTTGCCATTTATATCTGGATATTTTGTCAGTTTTGATTCTGGCCCTGTGATTAATACACAGAGAAGGTATGAAAGAAAAAAATGAGTATCACGGAGACTTGGAGACATGAATGTTGTGGGTTTTAACCCCGTCTTAATCAGGTGAAGGTGAGCTGTTTACATGAGGATAGTGAGTGCTTGAAAGTATGGGTCTGTTAGGTGTGAGTCTATCTGATACTTTGGGGAGCATCAGGAAACAGAGCTAGAAGTTAACCAGCCTTCTACGAAAGGGTCGCACGGGGCCGGGATGGTGAGGCCCAGAGGGGCCGGGATGGTGAGGCCCAGAGGGGCCGGGATGGTGAGGCCCAGAGGGGCCGGGATGGTGAGGCCCAGAGGGGTGGGATGGTGAGGCCCAGAGGGGCCGGGATGGTGAGGATGGAGACGTGGAGTTGCAGGTTTGGGCTCAAGAGGAGATAAGGAGTCAGTGAAGAAAAGAAAACTTGTGAAAGTAGAACATTTTCTGCAAAGCTGTCAGGGGTTAGCGGCCTTTTTCATATTTGAGAATTGTCTTAATATTTTCTAAATAAAGGAAAAGTTATTCTACTTTTAACATCAGAAAGGGTCAAAATGTTAACAAGATGATCACTGTGATTTTTCTGTCAATACTCTATCAGTATGCACATGTCAAAAAAATTTAATTCTGATTTTTGTTTACCAGGTATTGACTTGTCATTTCTTTAGAACACAGTTACATCAAAGGAAAAATATCTGAACTGTGTCTAGAAGTCAGCAGAACCATACTCTTGTTGGACTTCTGATAAATTAGGTGTGAGATATCTAAAATGGGAAATTCACAATGTAGGGAAAATTATTTTCTTTAGTGATTTGAAAAAATCTTTTCCACTTAATTTTGTTAAAACTTTTTATCTTAGTTTTGGGGGTAAAGTCTAAGTAACACTGAATTGTAATTAGCTTATGAATTGATTTGACTATTCTGGGATTCCTGAAGATACACATTTTAGTTGTAGTTCACTTGAAATCTGGCTTATACAGTTAATACGCAGTTTAAAGTCCTAAAATCAGGACTATCAGGTTCTGAATTAGGAGTTTGAATTAATAAGATTACAAGGCATTTTCATCCTGGTCGATTTTTATCACAGTTTTGAAATCGTACCTTTTTGTTTGCTTCTTCAAGCCAGAAAATTTCGGAATCAGGTAAAATCCTGTAAAATGGCTCATTGTACTTTGAACCTTTAGTCAAGGGAGTGACAATTATTGACAGATGGTTGGTAGAATGTTTCCCTTTTTTGGAGTGCCCTTTTTCTCATAATAAATGCCTCACAAATTCATATTAGAAAAGCCCAGTGATGCTATTATCAAACCCATTTATTATGTGAGTGCTGATACTGCTTTTGATACTGCATAGATGGGCCAGCACATGTTTATTAAACCAGAAAATTCATCTAGCTTGGATAAGCTTTTTGCTTTGTTCTCAGTTGTTGGCCACATTCATAAACAATGTGATATTTCTTTTTTCATCTTTAAGGATGATGCCTTTTGATGCTGAGTATTTTATGCCTGTGTGTGTCTGTGTGTGTGTGTGTGTGTGTGTGCACGCGCGCGGGTGCGAATGGAACATATACGAAAATTTCTAGTACTCTTTGCAGGCTTAGGATTTTACTTCTTGATTGTCTTGGCATATTTCCTTCAACACACACTTCTTATTCATAAGGTTACTCACTAAACCATGTAGTCCTTCCCTTTATTTTGAAACAGACAGGGGCCAAAGCCAAAATATGTGTTGATGAAAATGCAGTGTGTTTGGAGGGAGGGGGGTTGTGCTTCAATTGGTGCTTGAGTCTGTTGTATTTCTTTGCGGACATTTCACACCCTTTTCTTCCTGTTTCTCATGATGATGGCTTTATATACCTTTAAGAAATAAAATATGAGCTATAGGTAAAATAAATCATGATTAATGTTTTGTTTTGTTTTATAAATATTCAGTCTTGCGTTTATGGAATTTCGTATAACTTTGTTACAGATTATGTTCTCATGCCTGTTGTGAACATGTAGTGGTTTGTACTTGGTGGGTTTTGTTACATGGTAGAGACTTTAAAATACTGCAGCAAATATGAATGTGCCAGGAAATTATTGTAGCATTTTAATTATCAATCTAGTTTATGTTAGGTATTTTACAACTTAATGTTAAAATTTGATGTTAACTGCAGTGCCAGAAGTCTAATGTTGGGACTTACTGTTTGTAAAACAGATTGGTTTTCATACAGTGAGTAGAACCTTATGTTGAAGGTACGAGTTAGAGAAACTTTTGGACTGATTATATTTTTTGACCTTAGTTTTTCCGTTGATTTGTCTTAGATCAGGGTTACAGGTGCAGAATTACTGTTTTGTGTATATTGCTAATAGTAATCATTTAAACAGTTTTTGGCAGTCTGGCACTTGAAGGCATTTCCTGTGAAATGATGCTAATGTGTATCTCACCACGCAGATCCTCAGTTTGTGGTCTGCCAGCTCAAGGTGAAGATCTATTCCTCCAATTCGGGACCCACACGACGGGAAGACAAGTTCATGTACTTCGAGTTCCCTCAGCCGCTGCCTGTGTGTGGTGACATCAAAGTAGAGTTCTTCCACAAACAGAACAAGATGCTAAAAAAGGTTTGCACTTTACTCGTAGTGGGAAAAATACCCGGACTCACCATACCTCGGACGGCGACCTTAGATCTTTTGCTTAAAATATTTGGTTAAGCAGAAATCACTTTGTAAGGAGAGATTATAAGATATATTTTATGACAGACATTCATGAATTATAATTGGTTTTCTGTTGAATCTGCACACGCTTTGCGTACTACAGCATTGATGAGACATTCTGATGGTAAAAAGTCTTATTAGAAGGGAAAGTCCTTATGACATATTATAATTTGAGATGAACGTTCTTTAAGTTGGGTTATGCAGAGAAATTTTGTAAAAGTATTAAAGATTGTATACCCCATTAAATCAGTTATAATCCTTCTGGAAAGGATGAGCAGGCACTAAGAAATTAGCAAGGGGCTATCAGTTTGTAGAAGATTTAGTGTATATGTATAAATAAAGATGTGTTTCATGGTCTTGTGTAATGACACAAACCATTTCCCCCCCATTAGGGTTCATGGTTCCTGAGACCAGATCATTTTATATTTAACTTCCTCAAGTTTATTGAATATTTTGAATTTTAGATAGAAGATCAGTTAATATGCAAAGGAAGTAATAAAGAATGAAAACAATGTGGTATTAAATATGCAGGTTTAGGAAGTTAGTGAGGTTTGCGTCTTACTGAGCTATAATTAGGGAATGCGAGAGCTCATTCTTAAACTGTCTTGGCTTACAATACTGAGTGAACATTTAAGGTAAGTGTGCCTAAGGTGCAAACTTTTGGGGTAGTAGTGAACAAATATACTACCTTTGTATGTTGGTACTGCTCATGGAACATGCTAGATAATGTATTGCCAGTCTTTAGACATTCTCAGTAATAGGACTGATTTTGTTTTCCTGATATTTAGCTTTAAAAAAAAAAATAAGAGGAAGTTTCATTTATTACAAAAATTTTAAATTCTACTTTGACTTATCCAAAGAAATACAGTCTCCTATATCCAGAATCCACATAGCTGGGAATCCACATAGCTCTACAAAACGTTGAGCTGGTTTTCTTCCGCCAGAAACCCATTTCCTACCTATTCTGTATAAATGAAAGTTAAATATATCTCAGTAACTTTGGAAAATTATTTTTCAATAATCCAGGAAGCATTAGCAAGTGTTTTAAAATTAAGGTAAGTATTTCTTTTCCTTCTATTTGTTATAAGACTGGCACACATAAAGTTTTATATTTTCTTTTGAAAACAGGCAGCTGCATCACTGTTTCCCTATACCTTTAGGAGTGCATAAGTTCTTATTTCAGTTATCGTCTGTACATTAATACATGCAGAATTTAAGATTAGATCATTATTTGTAATACGTCTGTATCTGGGATTACTTTATGTTTATTTCCATTTTATGTGATTTCCCCTACCTACCTGTTAGAAATGTTGCTGTGATTTAAACAAAAACCGTTGTAGTGTAATCAGTTATCTATACAGAATCCCCACTTGTGGAGATTTAAATATTACTAGCTTATGTTCTTCTGACTCTAAGTAAATATGTATATAGTTACTAATTCAATGACTTTCCTAAAATAATTGCAATTAATATTTTTTAAAAGACTTATATATGACATTGCTAGGTATTGTTAAAAGATAAAAAGACAGTTTTAAATGTAAGATACCTAAAGGTCTTACCATCTTTCTGGGAAAATAACAGAACTTGAAGATAAATTAGAATAAAGGATTTAACCGGCAATTTAAATGAGATGAGATGCCACAAGGAGGCTGCGCATCATTAACTGTCAGGTGATCCGTACAGGCCAACTTCCAGTAATTAGGAGAGGGGAGAGGGGAGAGGGGAGAGAGAGAGCATTTTGTGTGTTGGTCAGGAAAGGCTTCAAGTCATGAACTTCTGGTGTGTTTTTGATTAACAAGACATCATATTATAAGTAAGAAGCGATTTTTTAAAAATAGGCATTTTATAACATAAAAAAAGTCAGAATTGCTGGTCTTCCTTCCCCCACATTGTGAAAGTCTCCAAATGTACACTCGTACTGTCGTGTGAGGAACAGGAGCCACCTAATGTTTGTTTGTATTGCTTCAGAAGTAGAAATGTACCCGCCTTGCTATCTTGAGAAGTCGTGCTGACTTTTCAGGAACGTTTATTAAATTCGTAATAGATAACTTGTTGAGACAGAGGAAATTAAATCCACTTACAATTTTTTTTTAAATACATACATACATATGAACTCAAAACATTTCTTAAAGCTAACATTAGACAAGAAAGGTGATATTTTACTTAAGGCTTTAAAACAAAAGTAAGTTATTTTGGAACTTGTGGAGTTCCAATTTTGGTCTAAAATGTGAACAAAAGAATAATCTTATGTGAGTTAGATGTGGCAGATAACCCAGACTGCCAAGTTTTGTGTGTTTGTCTTTATTCAAAATAGCAAACGGCACGTGGCTTAGGTTACTGACTTCTTGGGGCAGATGTTTAATATAGGGGATGTATTTTCTTCTTTAAAAAAAATTTACAATCTGTCTTTTTTTTTTTTTTTTTTTAAGGACAAAATGTTTCACTTTTGGGTAAATACATTCTTCATACCAGGACCAGAGGAAACCTCAGAAAAAGTAGAAAATGGAAGTCTATGTGATCAAGAAATTGATAGTATTTGCAGTATAGAGCGTGCAGATAATGACAAGGAATATCTAGTACTCACTTTAACAAAAAATGATCTCGACAAAGCAAATAAAGACAAGGCCAACCGCTACTTTTCTCCAAATTTTAAGGTCAGTCAAAAACATTTTGAGGAATTGTTGGGTGGCTCTGTGTATGTGTGTGTCTAATTTTAGGTGTATAGCTGGTGAAGGACTTGGCATGACTAAGTTTTAAATTAAGTACTATTCAGAAGCAATATTTACATATCAGTGACTTGAGTTTCTAACAAGGATGCACACAGAGTAAAGAAAAAAAAAGTATGGTTTTTTTTTTTCTTTTCTTAACCCTCTTCTGTGTGGTTGTTTGGTGAAATCTGAGGCAGGGGTTGGGAAGGGGAGTTAAGTTTAAGCAGGATGTGAAGTAGGACTGGGGGAAGAAAGAAGTAGAAGGGAGCTCAGTCATTTGGGAATGACTTCTAGGGAATGTTCTTACAATTCCTACCTTTGTCCCCTTCCCATATATCCTCAACTCCACAGAGTGATCTTAAAATAGATGTGATTGTGTCACTCCTGTTCATCCTTTTTAAAGACCTTGTGGTTTTTTGATAGGACCTACAAGGACCTACCTAATTCAGCACAGGCCTCCCTCCTACATCAGCACTAGCCATATGCCCCCTGCTCCCCGAGAGTCCCCCATTCTGGGCTGTCTTCAGTTCTTCCACAGGCTAAGCTCTCCTGCCTCCAGTCCTTTTGGTTCTTTTTTTCTCCCTGTACCTCTCAACCCTCTGCCTTTCCCCTGCCCTTCCCGCACTCGGCCTTCCTGTTGTAGCCTTAGCTTCGGTCTCTCGTGCCCTGGAAGGCCTTCGCTCATCATCCTCTGGTGTTAATCCCATTCTAAAACTCTGTCTGCTTCCTCATATTGTGGAAGTATTTGCTTCATTTACTTTTATCTATATGTGATGTGTGTGTGTATTTCTGCTCCTGTCTATAGATAAGAATTTTCTATGAAAAGCTGATCTGTAAATATTTCCAAGTGGTTAGTTTGCCCTTTTTTTCTCCTTTCTTATTTCTTATTCTACTTGATCCTCCCCCCCTTTATTTCACCATACCCTTCTCCTTTCTCTTTTAAAAAATTCTCTCTTCCTTGTTTTGCCTCATTCCATTTTTGTAGTATACAACAAGCCTAACTATAGCTTGTAAGTATAAGAATATTGCTAGTAATAATAAAAATAAAGGGGCTACATATTTTAAGTGAAAATAAATCCATTTTTAAGTGGCTTTAGATCTTATATTTCTTTTAAGTGTCTATAAGTGTCTTTTAGAATTCACGGGTTTCCATTGATGATGGTCTTTTACCTAGCGCTGTATTTTCCTTAATTACTAGCTTTTACAGTGTGACTTCCTCTAGTTTTATTGTTTTCTGTTTTAATATCACAAGAATATGTATTTGTGATTACATATAGAAAGTATTTCAGTTATCAGTAAACAAGTACCATATCATGGTAAGTGCTTGTGAACAAATAAAGCGGAGATCATTTGGTGTGTGTTTTTAGGTGGATAGTTAAGAGAAGTCCTCTACAAGCAGGTGACATTTAATCAGGGCCTTAATGGAACGAGTGAGCTATATAAATATCTAGGGAAAGAGAGAAGGACAGAGACAGTTACAAAAGTCGTGAGACAGGAATAATTTGGGTAGTTTTGAGGAGCAGTGGAGGAGTCATTTTGACTAAAGCACATGAGTCTGCGTGTGAAGACGTTGGTGTGTTTTCAGCACAGGATGGATATAATCTGAATTTTGTCTTTAAAAGTTCATTCTGTCCACTCCTTCAAAATGTAGACTGGAGAGGAGAGTAGGGAGAGGAGGCAAGAACGGAGCTGTGAGGTGAGTTGAGAAGCTGTTGCTGTGGTTTAATCCAGTGGAGACGGTGCTTGCTTGGACTATCGTGGTGGCTGTGGGGCACAATGAAAAGCTGTCAGGGTGGGGACAGATGGTATTTTGGAGGTGGAACTGAAAGGAGTCACTGATGGAACGGATTTTGGGTGGAAGAGAAGAATTGATGAAGACTGTTGGACCATGGGGGAGGGGCTGCCGATTTAAGAGAATGAACGAGGGGCTTCCTGCCAGATCTCCCCGAAGCCTCACATCCACCACCTACTAGATATGTGGCCTTCAGCAAGTTGCCTGAACTCTCTGGGCCTTAGCTTCCTCGCCTTTAAAACAGAAATACCTGCCTTTGTCGACTTGTTTGACAGTTAACTCGGCTGTGCCTGTAAAAAGGCCCTTGGTCCACTGTTCTGATCACTGTGTGATGTTCTCTCCTCATGGGAGGTTTTTAGGGCTGATGGGATCCTAAACATCATTGTTGAGCAGTATTTTTATGATATAGCATTTGTATTTGTTCAGTATCATTTGTATCAGAAAACATATTGAGGTTCAGACAGGTAGTAAGTGAAATGTTCTTTCGGAACTCAGCTCTTTGTACGTTGAATTTCGAGATGGAAAATACATTTTGTAAACTTGATGAACTTCAGGCTCAGTGCATTTCTTTTGTAGAATTACTTAGTCCGTGCTTGCAGCTTATGCTTATTAAAGACTAGTATTTTAACATTCCAGTATAACTTTTTAGTGTATTGTAAGAAAGAACATAGAGGGAATCTGAAGAAGAGGGTCATTTAAAAGGCAGCTGCCTTTTAAAGATCATATTTGTCGTAGCGCTTTTAAAAACAAATCTTAAATTACTTAGTAAAGATCTCTATTTTTTAAGATTAGTCAGATTTATGGATTTTTCCATTTAAACCTTCTCTTCTTTCTCCAGGTGAAGCTGTACTTCACAAAAACAGTAGAGGAGCCATCAAATCCAGAGGCTAGCAGTTCAACTTCTGTAACACCAGATGTTAGTGACAATGAACCTGATCATTATAGATATTCTGACACCACTGACTCTGATCCAGAGAATGAACCTTTTGATGAAGATCAGCATACACAAATTACAAAAGTCTGAATTTTTTTTTTTTTACCAAGAGGGATAAAACACCATGAAAACAAACTTGAATAAACTGAAATTGGACCTTTTTTTTTTAATGGCAATAGGACATTGTGTCAGATTACCAGTTAATAGGAACAATTCTCTTTTCCTGACCAATCTTGTTTTACCCTATACATCCACAGGGTTTTGACACTTGTTGTCCAGTTGAAAAAAGGTTGTGTAGCTGTGTCATGTATATACCTTTTTGTGTCAAAAGGACATTTAAAATTCAATTAGGATAAATAAAGATGGCACTTTCCCATTTTATTCCAGTTTTATAAAAAGTGGAGACAGACTGATGTGTATACGTAGGAATTTCTCATTTTGTGTTCTGTCACCAACTGAAGTGGCTAAAGAGTTTTGTGACATACAGGTTCACATCCTACCCCTCTGCACTTGTGGCAACAGAGAAGTTTGCAGTTGGCTAAGAGGAGTTTCTCGAGGGTTCCGCTACATTCTCATGCATGTGTTCGGGTCGGGGATGGAGAGGGAGTGCTCAGAAAGGGATGGGTTTCACGCTGGACTCTGGACCGTATGCCGTCTCCAGCTATTTCCACGCACCTTTCTTTAGCATGCTACAGTTATTAATCTGGACGTTTGAGGAATTGGCCGCTGTCACTGCTTGTTGTTTTGTGCATTTTTTTTTTTTTTTTTTAAGCATATTGGTGCTAGAAAAGGCAGCTAGAGGGAGTGAATCTGTATTGGGGTACAGGAATGAACCTTCCACAACTTGTTAAGAATCCACAAATGAAGGGATATAAAAATAATGTGGTCATAGATAAGAAACACAGCAACAATGACTTAACCATATAAATGTGGAGGCTATCGACACAGAATGGGCTTGAAACATTTTAAAAATTGACAATGACTTATTAAATATGTTTTCTCACTTGTAGTGACCGCTCCATCTCCTGTGTAATCAAGGCCAGTGCGAAAAGTCAGATGCTATTAGTACCTACATCAGTCGACTGCATACACTTAACGTTATTAGTTTTCAATCATATACCTGCTGTGGATGCTTCATGTGCTGCCTGCAAGCTGCTTTTTTTCTCATTGAATATAAAATATTTTGTAATGCTGCACAGGAAATTTCAATTTGAGATTCTACAGTAAGCGTTTTTTTTCTTTAAAGATTTATGATGCACTTATTCAATCCGATAGCTGTCAGCCGTCCCACCCTTTTGACCTTACACATTCTATTACAATGAGTTTTGCAGTTTTGCACATTTTTTAAATGTCATTAACTGTTAGGGAATTTTACTTGAATACTGAATACATATAATGTTTATATTTAAAAGGACATTATTTGTGTTAAAAAGGAAATTAGAGTTGCAGTAAATTTTCAACACTGCACAAATAATAAGGCATTTACTTCTTCAGTAGAAATTGTCCCACATAATGCTTTTATCGATTTTTATTGAAAGAATAGATTTTTTTTCTTTTAATGTGCAGTGTTGAATCATTTCTTCATAGTGCTAGAGTTAGGACTAGGGCTTCAATTTCACTTCTTAAATATCATATATTTGATATGCCCAGACTGCATATGATTTTAAGCAGAATACAACTACTATTGTAAAGCTAATGTGAAGATGTTATTAAAAAGAAGTCCCCCCACCCCCGAAATTTGGTGTCTTTCAAATTCTACCCTGACCTTGAAACATTGAAATATCCAGCCAATTGATTTCTTAATGGTGTAAAATCTCATTTTCAATAACTTCTTGGTGCTGAAATTGTTCACTAGCTGTGGTCTGACCCTAGTTAATTTACAAATACAGATTGCATTAGGACCTATTAGAGCAGCATTTTTAGAGTTTGATGGTGAACAGATTAGGCAGAACTTCATCAAAAATATTCTTGGTATATATAATGTTGACATGTTTTCCATACCTCATCAGTTTCATTCAACGAATAAAAAATTTTTAAATTTTTAACAAAGCTCTTAGGATTTACACATTTGTATTGAAACATTGATATACAGAGAACTGATTGCTCACCAGTTAAATTGGTAAAGTTAGAGACAACTGTTGCTAAGATCTCAGCCTTGAAATTTATATGCCACCTTTTCTTTCGTAAAAGCTGAAAATTGTTGACTAAAATGAAAATCAACTATTCATGTTTTGATGATAGTTATTAATACTGTTATTTGTTACACTTTTGGGCACAGTATATATTAAAACATAACTTGTGTTGTTCCAATATGTAACATGGAGGGCCAGGTCATAAATAATGACGTTATAATGGGCTTTTGCACTGTTATTATCTTTCCTTTGGAATGTGAAGGTCTGAATGAGGGTTTTGATTTTGAATGTTTCAATGTTTTTGAGAAGCCTTGCTTACATTTTATGGTGTAGTCATTGGAAATGGAAAAATGGCATTATATATATATATATTATATATATAAATATATATTATACATACTACTCCCCTTTATTTCAGTTACCATCCCCATAGAATTTGACAAGAATTGCTATGACTGAAAGGTTTTTGAGTCCTAATTAAAACTTTATTTATGACAGTATTCATAATTAGCCTGAAATGCATTCTGTAGGTAATCTCTTTGAGTTTCTGGAATGTTTTCTTACTTAGACTCTTTGGATGTGCAGCCGCTTACATGTCTGAAGTTACTTGAAGGCATCACTTTTAAGAAAGCTTACAATTGGGCCCTGTACCATCACAAGTCCTCTGTAGCTCCTCTTGAACATTTTTTTTTGCCATAATTATTAAGGCGTAGTTGAAGAAATAGCATCACCATTCTTTGCTGTGGCACAGGTTATAAACTTAAGTGGAGTTTACCGGCAGCATCAGATGTTTCAGCTTTAAAAAGTAAAAGTAGGGTACAAGTTACATGTTTAGTTCTAGAAAATTTGTGCAATATGTTCATAACGATGGCTGTGGTTGCCACAAAGTGCCTCGTTTACCTTTAAATACTGTCAATGTGTCGTGCATGCGGACGGAGGGGTGGAACTGTGCACCGGAGGGCTCGAACTGCAGTGTCTGGCCCAGCTGCCTTCTACCCTGCCAGTTCAGAAGTTCAATCTGTTTTCATATCGATTATATATACTAAAAAATTTCAGTCTGTTAAACAGCCTCACTCTGATTCAGCCTCTTCAGATACTCTTGTGCTGTGCAGCAGTGGCTCTGTGTGTAAATGCTATGCACTGAGGATACACAAAAAAATACGATGTGTACAGGATAATGCCTCATACCAATCAGATGTCCATTTGTTATTGTGTTTGTTAACAACCCTTTATCTCTTAGTGTTATAAACTCCACTTAAAACTGATTAAAGTCTCATTCTTGTCATTGTGTGGGTGTTTTATTAAATGAGAGTGTAACTTAAATCGCTTAAATTTATTGAAATTTTAAATGATGGGCAGCCAAATGTGATTAAGTTTTCTGTAAGTTTTCTTTTTCCTTGCTGTCCTGCAAAGCCTGCAGTTATAAAAACATGGGCCTTTGTCAGCTTGGGAGTAGAGTATCCGTCTACTCATGTTTAAGAGAGGCACTTTTTTTAGGGCCTTAGTCAGCACTTCATAAATTCTTTCAAGCACATTATGTAGCATTCTAATCCTGAAAAAGTTCAGGATTCTTGAAAAGTTGCTGCCTTTTTTTCCCCCTTTTTCTTTTTCTTTTCTTTTCTTTTCTTTTCTTTTCTTTTCTTTTCTTTTCTTTTCTTTTCTTTTCTTTTCTCTCTCCTCTTCCCTTCTTTTTCTTCTTCTTCTTTTTTTTTTTTTCTACTAAGCCAGATGTCTGAAGATAGTTTCCCCAAATGGATTTCAGATTTCAACTTTGTGACTTTTCCATTCTTTGTGATTCTGTAGAGACTGCCGGCAACATATGGGAAGCTTCATCTACTCATTGTGACTTGTGCCATTTACAAGTTGATATTCCAGAGTAGTCTGAAAGACTTTGTGTACTTGAATTAATCTGGTTATTTCTAATGTTCTTCAGAGTTTAAAGACGAAGGCATATGCTTTCAACAAAGCATAGCGAGACAATAAGTGAAAGTGTAGCTTGCACCAATGTTTTGAAAATAAAGCAGACCACTTAGGTAACAGCGGAATTTAATGTGATTTCAAGTTTACATTTTCTCACGTGACTTTTTTAAAAAATGAACGTGAATAATGTATCATCTAAACTATGAAAAGTGTGGGTATGCACACAGGTTTATTTTTTACTTTTAGGTCTATTAAGCATGGACGAAAACTATACTGGGGTTTTAAATTACTGTGTTTTATAAGAAGATCTTGGTCATGTCTGAAAGCTAGGAATTTAATGGCAATTTTGTTTTTATTGCATGTTTTCACTACAGTGTAGTTTGAGCTAGTTTGGTTAAGTGAATGCCATCACCATTTCCATTGAGAATTAAAAAATCACCAGTGTTTAACATGCAGGCTTCTAAAGGCAGACAAAAAATCAAACCCTTAAATCTAATGAATTTGCTGCTAACGTCCCAACTGTTTTTGCTCTTTTATTCCTGCCAGATAAACTAGCCAGACATCTAAGACTTAGTCTTAAACGACGTAAGTAGAAGTTTTGATTCGGAGTGCCGTTAACTAGCACAGAGAGAAAGGTTTGTGAATGGAACAGTATAATCAGTCTAAACTGGTATAAGGACAGTATTTGAAACTTTTAAAGATGAAATGTTAGGGACTGGTTTTTCTATAGAAGTAGATTGCTGTAGGAAGCCTAATGATTAGGTTGCTTCTCCACTTTGTTGTTGTTGTTGTTGTTGTTGTTGTTGTTGTTAATTTTGGAGCAAGTCTGTTCCTTTATAACCATGATCTTGCTATTTTTCCATCCTTCAAGAGGGCTTCCTCCTTACAAATGTATTAGAATGTAGGTAGCTAGACTTGGTAAAGTCACATTGGTTGGCCCAGGCTTTAAAAGCTTGTAATGTGAAGAAGACAGGAAAGGGCAGATAATTTCATTGGTGGTAATAAATACCCTTTGGTTCTTAAGTTAGCTATTTTGAGAATACTTTTCCATAGCAACAACAATAAAATAATCTCTCCTAGTTCCCCCGTGTGGAGACATGGCCATTATTGATTCTTCAGTGACTATACGTTTTTTTTCTGTATATTCATATATATATTTTCTTCAGTAATAAAATTTGTACTGTGCTTACTCTCAAAGCCCATAAGGTTAGTATTTCTGACGTAGACTTACAGTATTCAGTTACATCAGAAAATAAGCAGTGAATTGATTCTTTCTAATGCTACAGATGCAGATTATATGCAGTGAGAGCCCTTTCTAAGTCGGTTGCTTAATTATGAATGTTTAGATACTGTTGGTATCAGGATGATACATGTCTAAGTAAATAAAATAGTTACATTTATTTAGCATAGACAAGCTTAACATTGCAGATACATCTCCTCAAAAGCCATTTTAAATATTTGCATTTTGGAATTACGTGTTAAATAGTTAAGCGGAGTATGTGAGACACTATATGAGTAGTTCACTTCACTGTTACCTTTCAATTTCCCTCCTAGGTTGGAAAAGAGGATGAGCTTTTCAGTTTTTATAGTTCCCAAACAGTTCAATATAGAGTGAGTTAGTTTAACACCTGCAAAAAAAAAAAAAAAGAAAAGAAAAAGCTACCGCTTGTCTGTCAATTGTCTTTAAGTCTCTGTGCTAGTGTGGTTTCCAGCATCTCAGAAATAGTATTTCATGAATGGTTCATCTTTAGTTCTGGAACTTACCGTGTTTAGTGTCCTGGGGGCTTAGAACATGCGGCTCTTTTTTTGATAGTCATTTGAGAATTTTGGTGAGAAAGATTCAGCTGCAGGGCAGTACGTAACGGAAAACCAACATACTGATATTTCAATAACATTTTTACATATATGAGTGAGGTCAGCTGCCAGCTTTGAGCATTACCAGATTTTAAAACACAGCCACATATTTTTAAATGAAGTGTTAAGGATTTATATATAGATATTTTTAATTAAAGATAATGTCTGTCTTGTTGCATGTGGATTCTCCTCTGTTCTTGAAATGGTTAGAGGTTTTGTTTGGAGCAAGGCTTGTAGTCACGGCTCTACTGTTTCAGGTTGTCAGCTGTTTAGTGAAATTCTGGAAATGTTTAGGTGTGGCTTTCTGAAGCCTGTCATTTATTGGCGTTAATTTACGTGCACCTTTAGTATTTTCTGCCCACCCTATCCAGTCGCCCAAATGATACCCAGTGGTTACAAATGCCCTTTCAGTTTTTACTTTCTCCTGTCATTAAATTGCCCTAATGGGAAGTTTATAAATGTGAGTGTGGATGGGTGGGTGGGTGAATTAAATTTTTGAGTGCTAGACTCCCAAGTTCAGAGACTAAATCCTTTGATTGAGGCAAACCGTTCTCACTGGAATCTCACAGTTCATTGTAATGAAAATAATGTTTACCTTGGATGACCTTTGACATACAGGAATGAATCTTGGATATTAATGAACTTGTTAGTAGCATCTGATGTGTGCATTGAGTTATTTTCAAACTTGTGCATTTAACCAAAGTTGGTGTATTGGAAATGTTGATATCAAGTTCCATTTGGCTACTGATGGACATAAAAACAAATGCTTTCCTATGGAGAGTATTTTTTTCTTTAAAAAATTAAAACAGTTAATTATTTTGAATATTTGGTTTTAAATTTTTTATTCAACAAGTATTTATCAAGTCCCTTCCTTTTATAAGATGTTTGGAAAATATTAGTGATCAAAACAGACATACCCTCTTTTGCCCTCAGGAGTTTCCACGCCAGGAGAGGAAATGATGTTTTATTAAAATAAAATGTGATCCGTGCTGTGAAATAGGAGTTACACGTGATACAGTAATGACCACCAAGCCTCTCATATGCTCCCCTCGACTTCGACCCCCTTGAGCTTGGCTGGGGCCATGGTAACTAGTCAGTTCCAATGAACAGACGGTGAAAGTGAGGTGACACTTCTGAGGGAAGGCACTACAAATTAAGTTCCTCGCACACTCCTTGGGCTCCTTTCTTCCCCTCTGGCAGTGACCAGGGACTGGACACATTTCAGATGGTGCAGCTCTGTCAGCCTGGGTCTTGAGTGACTTTACGGAGCAGAACATCTTCAAATCAAACATGTTAGACATTAGCATGAGCAAGAAACCGATATTAAGTTAGACCGAGATCCTGGGACGACTTGTTGCCATAGCGTAATTAATTATATTCTGACATGCTTTGGAAGGGTCAGAGAAGGAAGCGGGGAAGGGGGATTTAAAATTAACCCGAACAAAGGGCAATGTCTTAAAGCCAACAACATGGTGCAATAAAGAAACTAAATTGCAGGTCAGTCATTATGGATCACCTGCCAGGCACTGTTTTAGATACCTGAGACCAATGGGCAAACGGCAGATCCCCATTCCCATGAGGTTTGCATCCCAGCGAGGGATACTAGGTGATAAACAGCGAGCACTCGGCCAGATATAAGGCAATGCGGGTGGCTGGCTGGGGGATTGTGGAGGGGGGGGAGGGGGTTCGGCTTTGCAGAAGTGATGAGATTGCAGTGGTGATAGGACAGTCTGGAAAAGCCCTCACTGGGAAGGTGAGGACTGAACAGAGCCCTGAAACCGTGGCATTAGAATTTTTTCCCATCCTATCAAACAGCAAGATGCACCCCATTATCCTTTATAAAATTTTATTCTCACCTACAACTCTATATTAGTTCCTGGGTTTTTATAAGATCATTATTGGTATATCTATCTAGGGGTAACTTTTGAGAATGACACCCAAAATAATCTAAATCATTCTGTTTTCTAAACTGGTTTGGCAAAATCCATATAAACAACATAGGTGCCTCTTCATTCTCAGAGTTTAGTTCATTTTAAATTTTTTCTTGTGAAATCTGTATATGTCTCAAAAATACTTGATAACCGCTTTTCAGTAGAAGTTATGGCCTTAAACATTTCTGTAAAGCTGAAAGGAAATGCCATTTATGATTTATCAATGGGAAACAAGCTATAAATTTTGAGTTACTCCAGAAACAAAAGGGGTGAAATTTATGGCTTAGTGCTATATGCTTTAATTCTTAACTCACGAGCAAAAGTTTCTTGAAAAACACCAATATCTAAATAGTAAAAGAAACTTTTTTCACAAAGGAGGAAACCCTTCCTTCTCCTACCTCATTTCAAGATCCACAAAATTTAAATTTGTGATGAAGGGCAAATAGTATAATTGAGTTAATTTGATAAGATAGAGACTTGCAACTTTTTATTTATTGGAGCATCATCTTACGGTATTTGCTGTTGATCGGTTTCTTCCGTCCGGGCAGGCACCTAGGGCATGAAATTTTGAAAGAAAATGTAAACTATTAGCTTTTCCTCTTTTCTTAATTTAAAATACAATTTTAAGTGATTTTAAAGACACTTTCCTTTGGAAATTTTGCATTTCGTTTCTATTCTGACTCTGATGAGTTGTTTTTTTGTTTTTGTTTTTTTTACATTTTATTTTGCTTTAGAAAAAGCTTAAGGTACCTGAATAGGTTTCCCCAACATGAGAAAAATGGTCATGTAAGTTTAGAAGAAATATTTGTGTACATCCTTTGGTCTCGGCCTGAAGATTAAACATTATTTACTGGGCATGTCTCTTAAACCTACCTCATTGGAATTTGGAAGAATATTCCAATAGTAATGATAAATAAGCCTCAAACTTAATTTGCAACGAATTAGCCATATTTTTATTCCACTTGAAATACCGGAGACTTGGGGCAAGATTTAGTTATGCTTTTCTATTTAATAATATTCCATTAAATGTGACCTGTAGAGATTACGAAGCTTATCAAAAATATAGTCTATAAAAATACCCTAAGTATGACGATGCTTTTTATGTATTAAAACTGAGCTCAAGTAGTCCAAGCAACTGATACTGGGATACCTCGTGACCTGTAAGTTAGGAAAAATAACAGATGAGAGTCATGTTTATGCTTCTCTTTTCAATTATAATCATGTTTTTGAAATTACAGATCTCCTAATTTTCCAATCCTTATCTGTAAGGAAGACCAATGTATATAAGTTTTACGGGTGGATGTGAAAATTAGCAAAGTATTTCATTTTATTCAATATTTTCATGAAGATATCATTGGCAGGGCAGCTCAACATTTTACATGGTTATCTTCAACAAGGGAACTGTAAGTGTTCTTTAAGTCATTAATTAGCTAATCCTTATTTACTGCGTATAGCCATCACAATTCATATGAATAATGCATGGGCTTCTCAGAATTATTAGTACTGTACATCAAATGAATGTTTGAAAGGGGAAATAACTCTTAGTCTTTGGTAAAAGAGTAGGCATAAATTAAATTTCCCGTTTGCCAGACTCAGCAGACACCATTTCATGTGTTGAGTTGTCCTTGGAGAAGACTGAGGCCATTGTTTCCATTAACAACAACAACAAAAAAAAATCCAATAATGTTAAAACAAAAATACCACTATAAACATGATCAACTGAGGTAAAATCCCTGCGAGGAGGTACTTGAAAATCTCAAGCAACTTGAATCTTCCTCAAGAAAGTTCAACACAGCTCTCTCAGAAAACCTGGAGATGCATGTCTAAAATTCATAGGAGTTCTGTGATAAGTCACCTACCTAGAGACCAAAATAACAGAGCAGAGAGAAAGGAAGCTGAGGTAAGAAAGGAAGGAAAAGGGAAGAAAAGAGCCCTGGGGGGGAGCTCATGCTAACTCTTAGTACTGGAGGACTTGTAGGAAAATACTTGGTGCCCGTCTCTTGTGCCCAACACTGTAGTAGACGTTTCCTATGCCTTACCCACCCTTCAAGGTGTGTGGTTTCATCCCAATTTGTGCACAAAAACTGAAAGTGTTCAAGCTGCCCAGGCCTCACAACCAGTAAGTAGGGAACTGAATTTGAACCCAGGTTCAAATTTTTACCATACTATGATACCACCTCTTAACTAAAATCAAATTCACAAAGCAAACCAAAAACAAAAGCGTGAACAACCGGTCGTAATGGAGTCATGCCTGTATCCTTTATTACTGACAGAAGAAAAGCAAATTTGAGTACAAGGTTTTAAGTCCTGCAAGGTGAACAAAGAAGAGAAATACTTAACCGCTGTTCGCGCCGTGAAAGAGAAACAACTCAATCTTGCAAAGTTCTTGGGAGGTAAGATGGTAAGGTGTTGGCACATATGTTTGTATCAAGACTCAGAATGAGAGCAAAGTTTGCTGTTTTGGTCTTTAGATCTGTTGAATGAACTTGTACCTTATTTTCAACTGAACTTCAAATACACTGTTGTTTAAAGCAATTGGTTCCCGTTAAGCAGTCCATCTAGCCATCTATCAGGTGCATCTGTATATGCCGCATGCCTGGTATCTAGTTGGAATTATGGTGGTGTGGAATCAGAACAGGTCATTTAGATTTCAGATTGGGAAACAGAGTTTACGCAGAGGGCAAAGCAAGCAGAGTGGCTTGTTGTGGGAACAAACCTGGCCGTTGAGGAAGCTGTAAGAAGAGAAAAGCTAGAACAGGGAGAGGGACATGGAGAGGCGTGGAAGACAAAACTTGGAGAAGTAGGTGGGGAAGCTTCTGATTCCTCTCAAGCCCATTTCTTCTGTGAACAGCAGCTAAACATTTCTGGACCACACACAAAAAAGCAAATACCTAAGAACTCAGACGGATTGTGAAGGAGACTCAGAACTTGGAAAAGCAGCCTCTATGAGGATGCTTCCCTTCCCTTTTTCTTTTTCTTTCTCTTTTCTCTTACAGGTTTGCGCCAGGGGTCAGCCCCACTTATGGAGATGTACAGCAGTGGAGGTTTACTCTGGGTTTTCTATGCAAGAAATCCAGCTGCCAGTCCAAAGAGCCAGGAGAAGCCTCTCCTGTTGGCCAAAGAGCATGGAGTGGGGGGAATGGGAAAGTCCTTAAGAGGGGAGAGCTGGAAAGGGGGACCCTCTCTCACTGTGTGTATGACTTTCCACATGTCCTGGGCTCACTCCTGAGCTGGTGTGCACAAGGCAGACCCAAGGAACTCTGGCAAAGTCGACAAGAAATGAAAATGAGATCAAAACTACTGTTCGTAGAAAGTAACACAGGATTTGCAATCTGAGCCTAATTGGGTTGATTGCCTGCTTAAACAAACAAAATATTTCTCAGACAATTTTAGTAAGACCCAGAGTTGACACAGCCCAGTATCCAAAATTGCTTAAGTAGGAAGACTAGGATAATGTGACCAATTTCCAAGGAAAAAGTCAATCAAGAGATGCCAGCCTCGAGATAAACCAGATGTTAGAATTATCAGACATAAAAGCAACTGTTATAATTATGGCCCATGAGATGGAAGATAAACACACTTGAACAGAAAGATAGAAGTTCTCAGCAGAGAAACTGTAAAAAAGAATCACATGGAAATTCTATAGCAAAAGATACAATATCTGAACTTAAAAACGACTAGATGGGCAATAGAAAAATGGAAATGAAAGAGTCAGCAAATTTGAAAGTAAATTAGTAAGTGTGCCTTTAATGATGCCTTTAAAGTCTTAAAGGTGGATGAGGCTTTGAAAAGCAAAATGTATCTGACTGTAATTAGCTACAGGGAGCCCCAATAAGATATTAATCCAAGTACATTCTTGTGGCTTCCTGAGATACATATGAAGAAATTCCTGCTGTTTGTCAATTACGTTGAATAAGGAATTAGCATTATCATAGGCCCAACTGTAATGATTATGCAAATTTTCTACTACAGCGTCTTACACAGGCTTACTATGTAGAAAACATGTCACATATGTTCTGCGACTTACAATGTCCAAGGTGATGCATGCATTGACAAAGAAAAGTTTCCCAATCGGCTCCATTAAGTTGTGTACCTGCAGTCAAAGCAGTTTTGAAACATAGGAGTGTCATCACTAGGTAATTGCCAAGCTCATCATCAGAGTCAGCGCCTGGGAAATTGATTGGCTCGCCTGCTCATGTTAACTCTTTGATTCAGCTTTTGTAATAGGACCTCTCCCTAAATATAGATGTTATTACAGTGATGCTGTATGAAAATTGACCTATCTTGTAGGCACAATACATGCTTTTCAATTTTATAACAAAAAAAAAATGCTGTTAGTACTTAGGAATCTGTTATGAGAAATCATTAAGGTGAATTGGGAGTAAGATTGAACTGGTATATTATGTTTGGAAAAATGACTTCCTGCTGAAGGAAGAGAATTTCAAGGCTTTAGAATACCTCCCATTGTTACATTAGCACCATATTGCTCTTAAGAGGTAGTGTAAATTCTTGTAATGCTGGTGATAATTCTAGATTTAAGAGTTTAACAAGTGTTGCCATTTAATTCTTATAAGATAGGAAGCACAGTTATATCCATCTTATGCGTTAGGAATCGAGGTATAGAAACGTTCAGTAACCGTTGAGCCTAGAAAAACTAGTAAGTGGCAGAGCCAGGACTGAAGTTCAGGTCAGCCCGATCGCCAAGCCTAAGCCACTAACTACGTGTTACATATGTTACTTCCTATAGCAACTAAAGGAGAAATTTCATGTTTCGTTTTTTTTTTTTTAAAGTTTGTGTGTGAGAGAGAACGAGCATGAGCAGGGGAGGGGCAAAGAGAGAGGGAGAGAATCCCAAGCAGGCTCCACACTGTCAGCGCAGAGCCTGATGCAGGGCTTGATCCCACGAACCACGAGATCACGACGTGAGCAGAAACCAAGAGTCGAATGCTTGACCAACTGAGCCACCCAGGCGCCGCTCAGGTTATTTTAAAAGGGCATAGCCTTCAAGCCACAAAGGGTAGAATAGTAGTCAAAGCAGTGGTTCTCGCGTTTTTTGGTCTCAGGATTCTTCTTTTTTGGCCGCAAAGAGGGTTTATTAAAAATATGGAATGCTTCACGAATTTGCGTGCCATCCCTGTGCAGGGGCCATGCTAATCTTTCTGTATCGTTCCAATTTTAGTATATGTGTTGCCAAAGCGAGCACAGTCTCAGGATTCTTTTAAACTCCTGAAATTTCTTGAGGACCTCAAAGAGCTTTTGTTCATGTGGGTTATTTATACTTACTGATATTTTACTCTATTCGAAATTAAATCCGTGACATTATTACCTGAGAAATATTTATTAATTAAAAATAACAATAAACTCAGTACGTATTAACATAAATAACATTTTTTAATGAAGATAATTATGCTTTCCAAAACAAAACTTTGGTGATGAGGATGACTTCTTTAAAAAGAAAATACATTTCTTCCCCAAGTATCTATTAATACTTGACTTAATAGAAAACAGCTGGATTTTCACATATGCTTCTGCATTTAATCAGTTGTGATATGTTGTTTTGGTTGTAGTATATAAAGAAAATAGAGCTTCTGTACACAGATATGTAGTTAGAAAGGGAGAAGTATTTTAAGGGCCTTTTCAGATAGTTGTAGGTATTCTTACCTGGTATCATCAAACTCAAGTTGTAATTTTTAAAAAGGTTGTTGCAGTGTGGGATTGGGAAACCTCATCGAACTTTTTGTGCTCTGTTTAATTCAAACCTGTTGCTTTTATCTTGTTCTTTGAATGGTCTTTTACCCATGTATAATTTTGTAACATCATGCATGGATTATTTGGAACATACTGGCTCACTGATTTGTATAGATCTTCCAAATGTGGACACATTTCATTGTAAATGTAAAAAAGGGAAAAGCACATATGCTAATATCATCTTGAGCTCAGCAGAAAAGTCTTTAAATACTGGGAAGCTATCAAGTTCATAGTAGCAGAAACAAGTTATTTAAAATATTTATTTTTACTTGAAAGCTTGAATTTTATCACCGAAAATACATACTGTTAATTGTTTTTTCCAAAAGGGTCTCAGTATCCCACTGGGGCCATAGGCCACACTTTGAGGGTCACTGGCGTAAGAGCTTAGATTGGGGAGAAGCAAGTTAGAAAACATTTGTCTAAAGGTCCAAACAAATTAATTTTCAGGGTGCTGAAGGAACTTGAAGACGAGGTCTCAGAATCACTAGCAGTGGGGGAATGGGAGAGAGTTCAGACATGTAAGAATGAGAAAAGACTGCCTTGCCTCTCCAGAGGGATGTATTCTGGGTAACTCTGATTCCCAGAAAAAGACTACGGGATCTTCCGTAGCAGGTAGCTTAACATTACAAAATAATTCTGTGATTGCCAGATGTGGTGAAGGCTAGGAAGTCATCTCAAATATCGTTTTTTCTTTCTGATCATGTGACACAATGTGTCACATGGTATATACACTGAGCTATTTGAATAACTACATAAAGACAGTTGAAGAGTAATTTGTGTGGGTACTGCTTGTACAAAATGGCACATGTTGCTTTTGATCAGAAAATCAAACATAAAGAAATTATACATAATATAATTTCTCATAAAAGAAAATTTATAGAATACCTACCATATGCAAAATGTGGTGTTGGGAAAATGGCAGCTCTGAGGGGCACATATGAGGAAGTAGCATGGCATTATGGGAAGATCATAGCATCAGGAGTCGGGACACTTGAAAATGTGTTCATCCTGGTTTTCCACCAACTCAGTGGCTGCCCTTGGGCAAGTGACTTCGATTCTAGACCTACGCTTGATATCTGTCATATTAAAGAAGTTAAGGCCTCTGAAAGGGATGGAGTTGTGCTCTCCTATGCCATGGAGCATAACCAGAGTTGACAAATGGGATTTGGGAGATGCCAGTTTGCCTCACGGTGGATAACCTCCTATCTCCATGAGGTCCATTACTGAAGCCACTAGCCTCATATGGCTATTGAGCACTCAAACTAGGACTAGTCTAAATCGCGATTTGCTCTCAGTGTAAGTTACACACCAGATTTTGAAGACTTCATATGAAAAATAGAATGTAAAATATCCCATCAGTAATTTTCATATTAATTTCATGTTGCAAAAGATAAGTTTTGGATGCATTGGGCTATGTTAAAGTATTATTAAATTAATTTCATCGGTATTTTTAAAAAATACGTGGCTACTAGAGAGCTTAAAATTACATTAGATGGCTCACCTTATATTTCTTTTAGACAGTGCTGTTCTAGCTAACAGAGTTTCCAACAAAAGAACAGTAACTTGAAGAAGAACACAAATTTACTTTTAATTTTACTTTTTGAGGTTTGCAAGCAGAACCCGAGTCACAGTTTTGAGAAGACAGCCTCACAGAAGACTGCGTGTGCTATGCAGCTGGGCTATACTGGGTTCTCCATCTGCACTTGGGTGAGTGCTAAGGTTCTTTCAGCTCTGCTCCCAGGATTTGTCAGTGGTGGTAGGTGAGGGAAACGGCCCAAAGGAATGCCTGACATAGGACACGGGGGACTTTCCTCCGTTCCCGGATTCAAGCAGAGAATGTTCAGTGTGTACTAATTGAGTGAATGAGAGCGTACAAAATGTGTGTGGGTATTTCAGGTAAAATGGATGATGGTTTAAGACTCAGGCTTTGCAGCAGCTCACTGCCACCATTTTCTAGCTCTGTGGCCTTCCTTACCTATCCATTCGGTGCCCCCAAGGTCTTGGTCTGTAAAATGCAGGGTCCGCAGGTGCAACTTTTCAGAGCATGCACTAGATTTCCCTGGACACGCGGCGAGCTACGAAACTTACTCTGCAGTGCTCTTGTGTGAGTCACGGCTTGCGAGAGAAAACTACACACGACGACAAACCCTTTGTAAAACACCTTGCCTGTCAAGTTGGTAAGCGTGTTCTCACTTCCTTGTGTCCCCTAACCACCTGTGCAGCATGATTCTGAAACGGCTCCACAGGGCTCGTCACTGAAGCAGACCTGCCGGGAGGCCCTTAACCACCCCATCTCCCCATCTCCTGGTGGGAGGTCCACTTGTGGGGAAGCGGACCCCTTAGGTGCAAAGAGAGCAGAGGCGCTCTCTCTCCAGTCCTGCACCTCCCATGCAGACCCGCCCCTGCCTGTCAAGTGTTGATCTCATGTACCTGCCATCTGACCCTTAGGATTCTGCAGCCGAGGCCTGGGTGATGAGTAGCGATTGTTTTTGTAACCCAGGACTGCCTGCAATCACATCCTCCTTCCCTCCCCTCCACCCAGCTCTCTCCCCTTCCCCAAACCTTCTCCATCTGCCCATTCTGTCCCTCCCACCTTCCCCCCTTCTCTCCCTCCCACCGTCCCCCCTTCTCTCCCTCAGACCTACCTTGGCCTGATCTTTTACTGGAGAACCAAAGGCTCCCAACTTCTGTCCTTCTATCATCACCCAGCCCTCTCCCTCCTTCAATCTGCCTCCCTGAGATGCAAAATGAAAAATACTCTTCCTCTTGTTGAAGGCAGACTTCTCTACCGTGTTCTTAGTCCTCTCTTCCCCAGGACCTAGACCATTTTTTATTGAATTACCTCTTTTTCATCTTATTTTTGACATTTCAATCTCCTTTGGTCATTTCTTAAAGAGTTTATTAAATATTCTTTTAAATATTCTTAAATCCTTTTTTTTTTTTTTTTTTTGCAAAGGAAGAAAAAAACCTTCCCTACCTTGCATTCTGTTTAGGTATCACTCTCCTCTATTTTTTTTTTTTTATCAATTTTTAATTTTTTATTGAAGTATAGTTGATACACAATGTTACACTAGCTTTAGGTGTATAACATAGTGATTTGACATCTCTTTTTGAAAAAGCTTGTTTTATTTATTTATTTGTTTGTTTATTTATTTTGAGAGACAGAAAGAGAGAGGGGGGGAGCACGTGAGCAGGGGAGGAGCAGAGAGAGAGGGAGAGAATCCCAAGCAGGCATCCCTGAGGCGGGGCTCGATCCCACAAACCATGAGATCATGACCTGAGCCAAAATCAAGAGTCTGAGGCTTAACCAATGGGGTCACCCAGGCACCTGGTGATTCGATATCTCTATACATCACACTATGTTCACCACAAGTGTGGTTACCATCTGTCACCACACAACGCTATTACAGTACCATTAGCTAGAGTCCCTGTGCTGTGCCTTTTATTCTCATGACTTATTCATTCCATAACTGAAAGCCTGTATCTCCCACTTCCCTTCATCCTTTTTGTCCATCCCCCTCTCCTCTGTCTTTTTAAAATCAAGTTAAAAAAAAAATTTACCCTTGTCTCAACTTCCTCACATCTCATTCACTCATTTTCCTATTTATAACATTTACCATATTAATTTAGTTACAAATGCATTCAAGAATCACATGTAGAATAATATGTCTATTTAGAAATATTTTAGACCTCATCAAGTGATCAATCAAGTATAGTAGTGGAATATACACATTTTCAGATATTTAGGGATTCAGAATCTTTATCTCCTATGCAACTTTCCTGGCAAGGTATGGGAGAATATGTTCTATGAAAATGCAGAAGTAAACCGAGAAACAGGAAGACACAGGATCTGGGAAAGGGGAGGGAGGGCAGCAAAGGGAAGTCCTAAAAATAAAAGCTACATAGCAGGCCTAGAGAAAAACCAGTCCAGATTGAACCAGAAATGTGGAGTCCTCCGGGAGGACTCAGGTCTCCAGGAGGGAAAAAATGGAACCAGTGTGTGTGAGTGCATGCAAAAAGTTACCAGTAGGTAGGTGACAGAGATGCTGGAGAATTTTGTGAGAAAAATATGTCAGAGTGTCAGAGGCACGTTAGAGTGTCAAGCAAATGAAAACATGGGGTCGTTATCAACTCCAGGAAAAATGAAATGTTGAATAAGATAGGATCTATGCTTACAAATGACTATCAGTTTCCTCAGAAGCATTACTATACATTATTAAAGTGTAAACACCGATTAATGATTTCACCAAAAATCGCTGAGATGTTGGTTGGGTGGTGTGGTGGGGTAGAGAGGTGTGTTGTGCGAGAGCTAAGTCTTTCTCCGCCATCATTAGGAAGTCACCAGCTAACACCTAACACCTGATATTGATGAATAAAGAGGTAGAACTATGATGTGGAGTTCAATATGTAGAGACAGATTAACAAGAAAAGGTGAGGGTCCAATTGAGACATTGTCTCTGGAGACTGTAGTCATGGAGAGGGGCAAAGGTAGGAATCTGGTTTTTTTATTATAAACTTTTGAGTATTGTTTGAGATTTAAAATTATGCACGTGTTATTTTCATACATAATATTTAAAACTTAGGGGTAAGATTTTGATGTCACTGTTCTCCACGATTCAAAACCTCTCCCTCTTCCTTTCTTCTATACCAACAGCCTTCCTTGGTGATTTCTTCTATTTCATGATATTCACTGGTATTAGTACTCCACAGCTTATAGCTGGCTGTACCCCAAAGGCACAGCTTCCCCTGTAGTCTTCTCTAATGGGAGGTGATTTTTTTTTATTAAAAAAAAAACCTCACTTCTTTAAATTTAAGTTAGTTAACATACAGTGTAGTATTGGTTTCGGGAGTAGAACCCAGTGATTCATCATTTACATACAACACCCAGTGCTCATCCCAACAAGTGCCGTCCTCAATGACCATCACCCATTTAGCCCATCCCCCCCCCACCTCCCCTCCAGCAACCTTCCGTTTGTTCTCTGTATTTAAGAGTCTCTTATGGTTTGCCTCCCTCTCTGTTTTTATCTTGTTTATTCCTTCCCTTCCCCTATGTTCATCTGTTGCATTTCTTTTTTTAATGTTTATTTATCTTGAGATGGGGGGAGGGGCCGAGAGAGAGAATCTCAAGAGGCTCCCCCGCTTGGAGCAGAGAAGCCTGACACGGGGCTCAAACCCACAAAGTGCAAGATCATGACCTGAGCTGAAATCAAGAGTCGGATGCCTATCCGACTGAGCCGCTCAGGCGCCCCTCATCTGTTTTGTTTCTTAAATCCCACATATGAGTGAAATCATATGATATTTGTCTTTCTCTGACTTATTTCACTTAGTATAATACACTCTAGTTCCATCCACGTTGTTGCAAACGGCAAGATTTCATTCTTTTCCATTGCTGAGTAATATTCTATTGTGTGTGTATGTAAGGTGGAAGCTGATTTTACCTTTCCTTTCCTTTTGTAAGATTTTGTAGGGGTGGGATGATGGGATAGGGATGGATCTTGCTCCTCATTGTTACCTCTCTTGTCCGGAAAACCAAAAAACAAGAACGTGTGCACGCATGCGCACACACACACAACACACACACATGTGTCCATCTCCTCTGAAGTTTATACCGTTAGATTTTCCAATCCGAACCCCTTCATGGTGCAATTTCCTGGTCATCTACTCTTCTTCCCCGAGGACTACAGTATCTGGCTTACTGTTTCCCCCCATCCCTTAATCCTGCCATGATTTCTGGTAGGTTTTCTATGCAACAGTTCCCAGACCCAATCACTTCTATCCGTTGTTTTCTCCCCTCTGCCTCAACCAGCAGCTCCCATTATCATCATGTTATTTCTAATTGTCAGTCACCCGAATCTCTGGTTTTGAGCCTCCTACCTACCCTGTATGACTCCGATATTTGCACTCACTTTGTCTTGTACCACCACTATTCACCCTACCACTTTTTTTTATTATTAATTTCTCCCCTTATATCCTTACATATATTCATACCCATTTCATGGTTCTTCATTACAATCATTCTTTTGTAGCACATTCTTGATTTCTTTGACACTTTCTTTCTCAGTCATTTGCCTGGCAAGTTCCAATCTATCTGTCTATGTGTCGGCAGCTGAACATCAAAGGGTAGAACACAACTGCGCTTTCTGGTTTCACTCTGCATTGACTGCCACCACTGAAACATTCCCACCAGTCGGCAGTCCTATTTTTTCCTGGCAAATTTACTTTCTCATTCTCCAAGGTGACTACTTCATATCTTCTCACTCTTCAGACCTCCATAACCTTGATTGATGACCTAAACTTCTATTTTATGGACGGCATTTAAGTAATTTCATGCTAGTGCTCATATTCCTACCACAGAATCGAATAACCTCCTAGAATCAGTACCCATGCTCTCGGATTCTTTTCTTGGTTACAACGAAAGGGAAAACTTAGTTCATTTCAAAGACCAAGTTCTTCATATTGGCCCAAATGCTATCTCTTCTAGTGGTCACAAACTTTTTTTTTCAATCATCTCATCTCTTTGTTCAGCAATTTTTCCACTTTACTTGATGGATTGTTCCCATTAGCACACAAACAAGCTTGGGTATTTCTTCCAGATAAACTCTTCAATCCTTAGCATAGCCTACAAAAACGTCCATGGTCTGGCTGCTCTTATCTTTCCATTTTCATCATCCCACATCCTACTTTCCAGTCACACTAGACAACTGGCTATTTGCCAAGTAGCCCTTCTGCTGTATACGTCCAGGTGTCTGATTACATTCAGTGTACAAAACTCAGGGAGATATGACCCAGAACCAGGAGAAAAATCAACCAATAACCCACTCATGATAAAAAGCCTCAGCAAACTAGGAGTAGAGGGGAACATTTTCAACTTGATAAAGAACATCTACAAAAACCCAAAGCTGACATCATCCCTACTGGTGAGAAACTAGGAGCTTTCCTGCTAAGATCAGGGATAAGGTAAGAATGAGCCCTCTCACTCCTTGTTTTCAACATCATACTGGAAGTCCTAGCTAATGCAATAAGGTAAAAACAAACAAACAAACAAACAAATAACAAATGGTATAGAGTTTGGGAAGGAAGAAATAGAACTGTCTTTGTTTGCAGATGACGTGATTGTCTATGTAGAAAATCCAAAAGAATCAACAAAAACCTCCTGGAACTAATACCTGATTATAGCAAGTTTGCAGGATACAAGTTTAATATAAAAAGCCAATCGCTTTCCTGTATGCCAGCAATGAGCCAGTGGAATTGAAGTAAATACACAATACAATTTACATTAACAACACTCACCCCCAAAGTGAAATACTTACATATAAATCTTAAAAACATAGTAACAAGATCAGTATAAGGAACATTATAAACTTGACTAAGGAAATCAAAGAAGAACTACATTATTGGGGAAATTTTCCATTTTTAAAGATAAGGAGACTCAATATTGTTAACATCTCTACCTAGTCAATGCAATCCTAATCAATATCTCAATTTGTGGATGTGGACAAAATGATTCTAAAATATATGTGGAGAAGAAAAACACCCAGAATAACCAACACAAAATTGAAGGAAAAGAACAAAATCAGAGGACTGACACTATCCCACTTAAATTTGCAGCAATGAAGACAGCAATGAAAACTTCTACTCTTGGCAGAAGAATAAACAAATATATCAGTAAAACAGGATTAGAGAACCCAGATATAGACCCCTGTGAATATAATCAACAGATCTTTGACAAGGATAGAAAGGCAATATGATGGAAAAAATCCTTTTTTTTTTCTAGGTTTATTTTTATTTATTTGAGAGAGAGAGAGACAGCAAACAGGGGAGGGGCAGAGAAAGAGAGAAAGAGAGAGAGACAGAATCCCAAGCAGTCTCCACACTGTCAGCACAGAGTCTGACGTGGGGCTCAAACTCAAGAACCGTGAGATCATGACCTAAGCCAAAACCAAGAGTTGGACGCTTAACCGAGTGAGCCACCCAGGCACCACAAGATAGTCTTTCCAACAACTGGTGCTGAAACACTGGACATCCACGTGCAAAAACTGAATCTAAATACATACCTCACACCCATCACAAAAATTAACTAAAAGTAGTTCAGAGACCTACATGTAAAATGTAAAAGTGTAAAACTCCTGGACAATAACAAAAGAAGAAATCTAGATGATCTTGGGTGCGGTGATAACTTTTTAGATACAACACCAAAAGCGCAATCCACGAAAAAAAAAACGTTTGATAAGCTGGACGTCATTCAAACTAAAGCCTCTGCTCTGCGAAAACCACTGTCAACAGAATGGGAAATCGAGCCACACACTGAGAGAAAATATTTGCAAAAGTCACATTGGATCAAGAACTATTATTCAAAATATACAGAAACATACAAAAAATTAGAGAACAAGAAGAAAAATAAATAAACAAGTGGCAAGAGATCCAAATAGGCACCTCACCAAACAAGATACTCAGATGGCAGGGGACAAGCTGTTCCACATTCTGTGTCTTCAAGGAACTGCAAATTAAAACCACAGTGAGATACCCCACATGCTTATTACAGAGGGGAAAATCCAAAACACTGAGAGCACGAAATGCTGGTGAGGATGGAGACCAGTGGGAGCTCTCATGCACTGCTGGTGGGAATGCAAAATGGTCCTGCCACTTTGGAAGACAGTTGGGTGGTGTTTTACAAAGCTAAATATAGTCTTACCGTATGATCTAGCGATCGGGCTCCTTGGGATTTACCCAAAGGAGTTGACAACTTATATCCGCACAGAAACCTGCACGCAAATGTGTATAGCAGTTTTATTTATAATTGCCCAAACTTGGAGGCAACCAAGATGTCCTTCAGTAGGTGAATGGGTAAAGAAACTGTGGTCCATCAGACGATAGAATATTATTCAATGCTAAAAAGAAATGAAATATACAACCCTGAAAAGACCTGGAAGAACCTTAAACATATATTACTAAGTGAAAGAAGCCAATCTGAAAAGGCTATATATTCCAATTATATGACATTCTGGAAAAGGCAACAATATGGAGGCAGTTACAGGATCAGTGGTTGCCAGGAGTTAAGGGCGAAGGAGGAATGGATGGGTGAAGCAAAGAAAATTTTAGGGCAGTGAAACTATTTTGTATGATGCTATAATGACAGTTGTATGTCATTACACATTTGTCAAAACCCATAGAATGTGAACACACTGAGTGATCTCTAAACTGTGGACTTTGGATGACAATGACATATCAGTGTAGGTTCATTGGGTGTAACAAAATTTCCACCCTGGCCTAGGAGGAGTGGAGGAGACTATGCATTTGTTGAGGCAGGGGGTGTAGGAGCACATTCCATTAAATTTTGCTGTGAACCTAGAACTACTTAAAAAAAAAAAAAAAAGACTATGGGGCACCTGGGTGGCTCAGTAGGTTAAGCGTCTGACTTCGGCTCAGGTTATGATGTCACGGTCCGTGGCTCGAGCTCTGCAAGGGCTCTGTGTTGACAGCTCAGAGCCTATAGCCTGCTTTGGGTTCTGTCTCTCTCTCTGCCCCTCTCCCACTCATGCTCTGTCTGTCTGTCTCTCTCAGAAAAATAAAATTGAAAAAAAAGATTTTTTAAGGCTATTAAAAAAAAATCAACCAAGAGAACCAGGCCCAGCAATAATAGTTAATAAAGTTAATAGAAAATAATCCTAAGGGGTGCCTGGGTGGCTTGGTTGGTTAAGAAATCCAACTCTTGATTTTGGCACAGGTCATGATCTCACGGTTCGTGGGTTTGAGCCTGAGTCGGGCTCTGCACTGACAGCATAGAGCCTGCTTGGGATTCTCTTATGCCTCTCTGTCTTTGCCTCTCCCTCGCTCATGCTCTGTCTCCCTCTCTTTCTCTCTCTCTCTCTCTCTCTCAAAATAAATAAATAAACATTAAAAAATGGGAGAAAGAAAATAATTTTAAAATAGTTTCTATAACTGTTATCATGTGTTAAATAATGTAAAAGAGTATACGATTGTCAAATTCGATAACTGATTTTTAAATACAAAGCAAACAACACAATGTAAACTTAAACACAAGGACTATTATGAAGGATAAAGAGGGAAAGAGGAGCATTTCTTAATGTAAGAGAGGCCAATGCACCAAGAAGCCATAATTGCTTTAAATGTGTATAAATGTAATAACAGAGCTTCAAATATATGAAACAAAAGCCAGTGGCATTGAAAGGAGAAATAGAGAAATCCACACTTACAGTGGCAATTGAATCTGGAAATATGACCTAAACTGTAAGCAGGCAAAAATAATTTAATTTTGATTTATTTTGAGTGGTTATTCCGTTCACATGGCTGAAAATCAGAGGTGAAAAGCACATAGTGTATATGGTATATACAGCATAAAGGTATGGTGAAAAATCTCGCCACCTTGTTACTCGCTCCTTAGCCAGTTTTCCTTGGAGGTAACACTGTTACCAATTCTTGTGTATTGCCTAAAGATATTTTATCCATATATAAAAGGTTTATGTACCCACTTTTCCCCTTTTCTATACAAATAGTAGCACACGGTACCCATTTCAGAATTTTGGGGGGTACCATTTAATAATATTTTTGATTCCATTATTGGTACATAAAACCCTAGATTAGGTAAGCTTTAGGGCATGGCACTTTGTCCGTAGTTCTATGCATTCTTTTTTGTATTCAATTGTGCGTGCCATGGCTTGAAATTCTTCAGAAAGTTTCAAGCCCCACTGAGATCGCATGAGAATTTTTTTTTTAATTATTGGGATGTAATTCACATACCATAAAATTTACCCTTTCTTTTTGTTTTTATTTTTTCAATTTTTAATTTTTATTTATTTATTTATTCACTTTTTTTTTTCTTTTTGAGAGAGCGCGCACACGTGTGCAAGTGAGGAGGAGCAGAAGAAAGAGAGACAGAATCCCAAACAGGCTCCAAGCCCAGTGCAGAGCCTGATGTGGGGCTCGAACTCATGACTGTGAGACCATGACCTGAGCCGAAATCAAGATGCAGTCGCTTAACCGACTGAGGCACCCAGGTGCCCCACACACTTTCAAAATATGCACTTTAAGTGGTTTTTAATGTATTTATTAAAGTTGTGCGAACATCACCACTTCCTAATTCCAAAGCATTTCCATTACCTGTATCCATTAGGAGTCACCCCGTTTCCCCTAACACACCTGCTGACTCTATAGATATGTGCAGTGGACATTTTATAGAAATGAACTCATACAATACGTGGTCTTTTGTGTCTGGCTTCTTTCACGTAGCGTACTGTTTTCCAGTTTCATCCATGTTATACTTCACTCCTTTTTGCTGTTGAATAATACACCACTTTTCATTTGCATTAGAATTTTATTTCATTTTTTAAATTTTTTTTTAACGTTTATTTTTGAGACAGAGAGAGACAGAGCATGAACAGGGGAGGGGCAGAGAGAGAGGGAGACACAGAATCGGAAGCAGGCTCCAGGCTCTGAGCCATCAGTCCAGAGCCCGACGCGGGGCTCGAACTCACGGACCGCGAGATCGTGACCTGAGCCGAAGTCGGACGCTTAACCGACTGAGCCACCCAGGCGCCCCTGCATTAGAATTTTAAACATCCTTGCTAACAATGTGTAATTGAATCGGTACAGGATGAGGTGGTGTGGTCTCGTACACATTAAAACATAAGTCCTTTTTAGGTTGTGAATTCGAAAAGGTCTATTTTTAACACATTTTACAAGAATCTTCAGATATGAATGAAGCGCATTTCGGAGAATCAGGAAGCTGTGCCTGTTGCCACAGACTTTTGGCAAAGATGGTAGTTTATGTGTAGGTTTCTGAAGCTTTTCTCAGAATTGGAAATGACCAAAAGACATTAAAGGAACAAAAACAAAATGCCCCAGGCTAATTTGTGTGGAAACCAGGGAATGATGCCAACCACACTGCATGAAATTCAAGGTATGTCTGTTAAGTCCAGTGCAGTGGGACCAGATGGAAGTCACAGAAGAGGAAGGAAATTCTTCAGGTTCTATCAGCATCCCCTTAAGTCACTGATCGAGGCTGACGTAGGGTGGGACACAAGGCTAAATTAAGAATATGACACACGGCTTACAGCAATGAAAAGCAGGTTGGGGATTTTCTCTGATCCATTGTCTCAGTGACGTCGGGTTTCACATAGAGACAGATAAGGACTTTCCCAAGCAGGAGTGCCATGAATGCCTACTTTCTCGTCAAGAGGATGGGACACTGTTCCAAATGAGTGGATGTACCAAGAGTAGCTACCAAGCCAAACAGTAAACACGTGGAAAATGGCCTTCCTATGACAGGGAATGAAATATGGAAGTCAACCAACAAAGACAAATGACCCCACCCCAGTGTGACCCGGGGCAGACTTTGGCCTCAGTTCTTTCTGGCCTTCTATAGACTTCTTTTGGAATGGTTATGAGAACATATATCATCAGCCCTCCAGCTGATGTTTAAGGGGAGGTTTAAAGGGCACCCAGGAACAGTGAGGAGACTCAAGGAGAGTCCATGTACATTATTTGGGGGCAAATATTGGATTTGTCCATGTACATTTCCATGTACATTTCCATTGGATTTGTCCATGTACATTTGTCCATGTACATTTCCACATGTACATTATTTGGGGGTAAATATTGGATCTGGTATTTACCTCCATGTTTGTAAGTATGTCAGTACACAATCTCTTTATTTTTTCATTTTAGAGCTTATATTGACCTCCTATTTTGGTAGATGCTGTTTAGCACACACGTCCTCCAAACACCAATTCTGATGCTTTTCCAGTCCTCCTGGTTATACCACAGGTTTTAGTTAAATCATTATGAAGTATTAATATCACTGGACTAAATAAACACTGCCCTCTGCTTTGCCAAGCAGCATACTGATTGCTTCTTACACGACTTTTGTTTTTCATGTAGTTAGTAATTGCCCGATTTATTTCACTTGCCCATTTCCTTGTACCTTGTACTTTTGCTAATATTTCTCCTTCCTTTCAATATAATGTTCCACAGAGTCAAATTCACCTGTAACCTATCCATTTTACTGATTTTCCCCGAGACATTCCATTGATCTTCATGGGTTGTCCTCTAGTGGACATGTCTTTCCGCATATCAGGTGTCCATCCATATGGACAAGCAAGACATCCCAAATCCCAAAGCTCCCCGTGCGCCTGCACAACACCAGACGCCTCTGCTTCTGGCGTCTTTTCGGGGTTTGACCTTGTTCTCGTCAGTGCCTCTCGTGGCACACACTGAAGTGTCACATTTCACTGCTCTGACAGGTGCTAACCGTCCCGCCCTATCTTTTCTGTTCTTCATATTTTTGTGGTCTACAGACATTTCCAGGATTCATTATGGTTGGAATCTGTGAATCTGTGTTTCTGTTCTCATTTTTCTTGTTCAGTGCAGATTTCTAAGAGGAAAGGTGTGCAGAAGGATCTTTACGTTGCCATTTTACACAGAGGTCAACCACTCTGTCTTCTTCAAACACCTTCTTTCCTTGCTCCTGTGACTCTAGTGTGTGGGTTTTTCTCTTCCCTCTTTCTGTCCTACGACACGTCTGAATTTGGGAGTCCCTCAGGCTGTGGTGTGTGGCTACCTACTCATCTCTCTCTATCTCTCTACCCACGATTCTCTTTTTTTTTTTTTTTTTTTTTTAACGTTTATTTATTTTTGGGACAGAGAGAGACAGAGCATGAACGGGGGAGGGGCAGAGAGAGAGGGAGGCACAGAATCGGAAGCAGGCTCCAGGCTCTGAGCCATCAGCCCAGAGCCCGATGCGGGGCCCGAACTCACGGACCGCGAGATCGTGACCTGAGCTGAAGTCGGACGCTCAGCAGACTGAGCCACCCAGGCGCCCCTCTACCCACGATTCTCTAATCCATCCATGTGATGTTAAATACCTTCTGTGTCCTGAGGACTCCCCAACTTTTAATTTCATCCAAGATTTCCCTGTAAAGACCTGATCTTGTCTATTTTTCAAATGCATCACAAACTTACCATGTCTCAAACTGAACTCCTGATTCTCAGCACTAAAGCTGTTTTTCTGCAGGACTTTCACATCTCAATTACAGTGGTGCCATCCACCCGGTTGCTTGAGCCTAAAGCCTGGCAATTTCTTCCTCTTGTTTGTTTGTTTTTATTTTAGAGAGAAAGCATGTGTGTGAGTGGGGGAGAG
The DNA here is from genome assembly GCF_018350195.1 of Panthera tigris. Lineage (NCBI taxonomy): Eukaryota > Metazoa > Chordata > Mammalia > Carnivora > Felidae > Panthera > Panthera tigris. The sequence continues at coordinate 7,310,822 of NC_056670.1, forward strand.
GGGCGGAGGGGGAGGGGGAGAGAGAGAGACAGAGAGAGACAGAGAATCTTAAGGAGGCTCCATGCTTAGTGCATAGCCCAACTTGAGGCTTAATCCCATGACCCTGGGATCATGACCTGAGCCAAAATCAAGAGTTGGACGCTCAACCGAGTGAACCACCCTGGCACCCCTCTTCCTTTTGTTTAACAAACCTCTCTGCACCCCCATTTAACCCCAGTTCACTTAATCCAAAATTCCAATTCCAAAATATATCTTGAATCCTTTTGCCATACTCTAAACTATAATTTTTTATTTGGATCACTGACTTTGCAGCCTAACAGACTTCTGCTTCGACTACTTGGCTTTCCACCCCATGCTTCCCAGCAGCAGCCACAACGGATTTAAAGTGTCAGTCAGATCATGCACTCCTTTCCTTGGAGATCCTAGTGAATTCTCGTAGCATCTCCAAGAACACCCAAGCTTGTACCAGCCTGGGTGTGGCCTGGTTTTGCCTGCCTCTTTCACTGCAACTCCTGCAGAGTGATCAGGGCAGAGAAAAGCAAGAGGGTTTCTGGCCTCAGGGCATTTGCATGTGCTGTTCTTTTTACCTGGTTCACGCCTACACTCTCTCTTCATATGGATTGCTCATTTTCATCCATGAAATCTCATCTCAAATATCACTTCCCAAGAGGTTTAGAGGGTCACCCAATCTAAGGCAGTTTCCCCGGGTATGGTCTCTCATAGGACTCCCTTCTTTTTCTTTAATACCTGGCCCTAATTCATATTTGTTTTCTTACTTGCTTAAAGTCTGTCTTTCACACCAGAGAATGAGACTAGAAGCTAGTTCTAGGATTTTTTTTTTTTTCCCTTTCAACATTATCCTTCCGGTGCCTGCCCTGTGGAGATCCTCAATATATTTTTCAATTAAAGGAATGATTTTAAAAATAAGCAAGCAGCAATAAAACAAAACAAAAACAGGACCTATCAAAACATTCTGCTGCAAACAGAGGATTGCCATCGATTCAGATACAGAGGATGAGTGTATTTCAGGAAAGACGATGACATTTTAGGGAGCATTTGCTCTCTCTCGGGGCCCTTAAAGAAATTGTGAAGTTTCTGAAGAAGAGAAGAAAGATGTTACAGAGAGACAGCAAGATGAGGACGAAAGGGAAACGTAGACTCAAATGCAGGGGGACAGTAAGACCAGGACAGAAATTCCGACGGCATCGGAAGCCATGAGGAACAGAGTCAACGCTGCCAAGAATAAAGTCAGTTCAGTGAAAGGCAGGTAAAGGATGCTCTGAGAACACAGCGGGAAAGGGAACTGGAAGGAGCACACCGGACATGTGATAGATAGACAAGAAAGAGTGCGGTGTGGACAGATGGCGGACAGTCCTGAGAGGGAGAGAGGAAATGGAGCCAATGGATCCAAATACGCCCGCGCACGAATTAACGGCAAGACTAGCAACCTGGACGTATGTTGGTGACTTTCTGTGTCCTCTGTGTCTTGTACACAGTAGGTACTCAATCCACATAGCCAATTGTAACATAAAAAAATTTTTATGTTCTTAATAAAAATCAACAACTAAGACGGAGGGTTGCAGTTTTATTGTTGACCTATACAAACTTCAATAAAATTACTGTAATAAAATGTGTACTGAACAACAAAATACATAATACGAAATCTATTTATAATGTGTGAAGAAAAGAATCAAAACAACAGAGGAAGGAAACACTAGCGTCATTCCTTTGAATTTTTACCTGACCAAAGAGATCTATGATTATATCTATGATTATAGATAAATTTAATATAAATCAATAAGATTTCTTTAAATACATAAAACATTTTGTTCTTCTTTTTAATGTCCATGGAACACTAAATAACAAGTTTTAAATTAAAAATAACTTATGCACATAATATAATTTTATCTTAAAAATATGTATAGATATATACAAATATATTTATTTTTAAATTTATTTCCTTATTTTGAGAGAGAATGTGAGTGGGGGAGGGGCAGAGAGAGAGAGAGATTCCCAAGCAGGCTGTGTGCTGACAGCACAGAGCTCTACATGGGGCTCGATCCCACAAACCATGAGATAATGACCTGAGCTGAAATCAAGAGTATATGGACTGAGCCGCCAGGTACCCCACAAATGTATTTATGTGGGTAAAAATAATGCAAGATGGAGACTGGAGTAGTAAGAGTGTTTTCTCTGAGTGGTGGGATTTCTTTTGTTTGTTTGTTTTTTTAATGTTTATTTGTTTTTGAGAGAGAGACAGAGTGTGAGCAGGGGAGGGGCAGAGAGAGAGAGGGAGACACAGAATCTGAAGCAGGCTCCAGGCTCTGAGCTGACAGCACAGAACCCGACACGGGGCTCGAACCCACGAACTGTGAGATCATGACCTGAGCCGAAGTCCGATGCTCAACCGACTGAGCCACCCAGGCACCCGTAGTGGTGGGATTTCTAATTATTACTATTTTCCTTTCATTTATATGAATTTTCTGTCATTTCTACAATGGACTTGTATTGCTTGTATAATTGAAAAAGTGAAGGGGAAGCCGGTCAATTCACACTCAAGTGAAATGTTATTAGTAAAGACACAGCCCATCATAAGGGAGGGGTGACCAGTAGGAAGGACGAGACATGCATACAGACAACAAAACCTTCAGTGTGTTTGGGGAAAGCTTTATTAAACCATAAGAATTGAGAGAAGTCCAAGAATACGTTCTCTATGGAAAAGGAAACCAAGGGAGGACAAAACTAGATCACAGGCTGTCTTCACAGGCAGAAGGCTTTCCCAAGCATCACATACCACGAGGTAAAGAGGAGAAAGAGAAACAATCCCAAAGGAATATGGATATTAAAATTAATGCTAACCCTAGAAGGATTATAGTGCTGTGCTGTTGATTTTGGAAAGTGGAGAAAACTCCAAGCCGCTTGAAGTCATAAGAGACACTGTGCTGTAGTAAAAAGAGCCCTGGGTAATCAGGCACATTTGAATTTCAGTGCAAGGTCTGCAACTCAACCAGCCTGTAACCTGATTACTGAACTGTCTCTGACCCTCAGTTTGCACCTCTATAAAATGGGGATAACGATGCTTGCTTTGGATGATTGCTATATTGAATTATCCAAAGAAAGTTTGTGAGGGGTGCCTGGGTGGCTCGGTTGGTTAAGCGGCCGACTTCGGCTCAGGTCATGATCTCACAGCTCACAAGTGTGAGCCCCGAGTTGGGCTCTGTACTGGCAGTTCAGAGCCTGGAGCCTGCTTCCATTCTCTCTCTCTGCCCCCACCCTGCTCGCACTCTGTCTCTCAGTCTCTCTCTGTCTCTCTCTCTCTCTCAAAAATAAATAAATAAATAAAATAAACATTAAAATATAAAAAAAAGGAAGTATGTGAACACATATGGATAAACATATATACAGAAAGGGGTGTGGATCTTGAATTAATTCGGTATCTATGTGTGGAGCACTGACTACATAAGAGCCACAGGGGCATAGAGACCTCGTGTCTGCCCTCATGAAGCTCACGAACGTCATGTCCACGAATGCAGCCTAAGATAGTGGAGGTGGAGTTCCCCTGAGGACAGCATGCTGGGCGTCTCAGGGAGCAGATGTTGGTGTTCGAACTGGACCTTACCGGAAAGCCAGAGTCTGGACGTACTAATCCACGGGCAGGAGGGGGAGTGATTAAACACCCCCTGCGTTATGAAGAAGGATGGAGAAAGGCAGGAGGAGAAAAATAACAAGTTGTCAACAGAGCGTTGTTGGATTTGATTAGATCCGCAATGATCTAATCATTTTTTTTCCTACAGATCTTCAAAGATCATTGTTTGGATGACCATGCAGGCGCAGAGAACTGAGACAGTGATGTTAGGAAGCTGGTGAAAACGCTCCCTATTTATTTCTGCCTGCTTGTCTGTGACCAGTGTTTCACAAAAGGAGTGAGAAATTAGTAACCACATGCTGGGTAAGATGTTCACGAGAAGGTCAGGAAGCTTGTTTGTCAACCTTAATTGACAACTGATGTTTAAAAGGCGAAGCATCGTTCTCGTAATTTAATGGGAGAAATTGCTATTTAATGCCAGAGGGGGAAGAGCTACCATATGCAAAAGCCTGTGGAAATGAGACATACGGACAAAATAATCCCCTTTTTGTTTTAGGAAAACGTAAAGTGGTGCCCCAGGGATTGTTGGCAAATATTATCATCTTTGAAAGCTACTACTTAACACAAATTCCGGGAAACCAGAGGCTTCTGGGTAATGTGAATCACAAGGAAAGAATGCCCCGTTTTGTGGCTGAAACTTTTTAATGGAATACTGGTTGATCTTAGCGAAGAAGGCCAGGGGTCAGGGTCAGTTTGGGAGAATTTTCTGCCTGTTTCTGTAGAGGCCCCTACAGAAAACACTTCTTTCTCGGCCTGATTGAAATGTTTCATGTGATCACCTACCCGTGGGAGCCACTCACATCTCCAGAGATATGCTTCCTCCTTTTTCCCTATGTTGCCTAACTTGAGATAGAGCTTAATAGGGCTCCACTCATTCTTTAAATGAAAATTTATTAAGCACTGGTTGCCTCCATGCCTCCTGTCTTTGATGATCTTGATTTAGAGATGGTGTATCTGAGACAGGATCCCCTTAGCCAAACAGAATCACTCTACATTTTAAACCGGAGGGCATTTACTACAGGGAATTGGTTACCTGATGAGGGGGAAACCGAGATGCCAAAGTCGGTGGTAAGGCCACCCAGGGGTTATCGTAAGAGCAGGCAACTGCTTCGGCCCCAGGGCTGCAGAGGGCCGGGGGGAGTTGGTGGTTGGGGGGGTTGTTGTGGGGTGTCCAGGAGCATCACAGAAAGCTGAGAGGAGGGGAGAGATATCCTGACTCCTTTGGGTTTCTAGCTTTCTAATCTTTCACTGGTGTCTTCACAGGCCAAACCCATCCAGAACTGGAGGAAAGGGAGGAAGAAGTTCCTTGTAATACAGAGTACAGCACTAGGAGAGAGATGGGTAAGCCAGGACTGTACTGTGATGTAGTCTGTCTGTGCTAAGTCCTATGAGAGCAGGTTGCACGGTCCTCTGTGCGCTGAGATGCCTTCAGAAGAAGCTATTATTTGAGCTGCTTCATAATGAATAGTTCTATGGTAGGAAAAGGCAGGGTGGGGGTAGGGGAGGAAGGGTGCTTTGAAAGAGAGGGGAAGAGACTTGGAGGGCTCAAAGCTTATGTTGGAGTTGAGGAATCACAAACAGCTCTTTGGGGATAGAGCGTCAGTGGATGGCAGGTGTGCAGGGGATGAAGCTGGAAAGAGTTGGGGACCTCCTAGCACTTAGGACGAGGAGCTGGCCTTGGCTAGGACGCTAGGATGGGGACAGTGTCATTGAAAGTTCCCTCGGAGGTCTGCACCAGCGTGAAAATGTGGTGTAATGGGGAGACTGAAGACAGGGAGGTCAATTAGAAGGAGAGAGTGGGGAGAAGGGCAGGACTCCCCAGGGAGGAGCATGCAGTGAGGAGGGAAAGCTAGTGACATCAAGAACGTTGAATGGATAGGATTTGGAGATTTTTTTAATGTTTATTTTTGAGAGAGAGAGAGAGAGAGAGAGAGAGAGAGAGAGAGAGAGAGAGCAGGGGAGGGGCAGAGAGAGAGGGAGACACAGGATCCAAAGCAGGCTCCATCCAGGCTCTGAGCTGTCAGCACAGACCCGAACTGTGGCTTGAACTCACGAACTGTGACATCATGGCTCAAGCCCAAGTCAGACGGTGCTTAACTGACTGAGCACAGCCAGGCGCCCCTAGGATTTGGCGATTTTAATGTACATCATGAGGGGAGATGCAGAAATCCCCATTGGATGGCCATGGTGCCATTTACCCAACAGGAGGAGGGAGCTTTTTATTGACCTCTCTGATATTTTCCATGTAGTTTTATTTTTGGCTGCTAGTAGAGTTTGAAATGGAGAAAGCTAAAGCTGTCTATCTGGTTGATGTGTCATTACTGATAGGAAGAGAGTAGATAGGACACACCCACCGCTCTCCCCATTAGCTGCCTCATTTCCTGTGGGAGAGACATGTATGCCAGCACAGAATAGCAAGACAAAATGATAGTCATGGAAGAGGTCAGTGCCAGCTGCTAAGGAGCTAAAGGGGGAGCCAGCTTCCAACTCTGCCTGGGTGCAAGTGGAGATGGGGTATTCATGAGGGCTTCCAAGGGGAAGCGGCTCTTGACCTGACTCTTGAAGGGTGCGTGGCAGTTCTGTAGGTGGAAGAGTGAGAAGATAAAGTGTGCAGAGACATGACCTATGAGAGAACATGGTCCCATCTTGTTGAACATAAGTGTGAGAAGGACAGAATGATGCGAAGTGACGCCAAGAAGGAAACGAGAGGTAGAGCAGTGACAATGTTTACCCTAAAATTGATGGGGAGACCTTGGTAAATTTTGAGGAGATCCTTTTTAGATACCACTCTCTTGCTCACTCAACAAATATCATCTGAGTTCCATGTTGGACCACTCTGGTGGCAGAGTGAAGGATGAATACATAAGAGATATTTCACAGGGAACCAGCTGTTTTCCAAAACGTGCTGCTTCTGCCTCCAGACGCAACTAGACCACATCTCTGTCTCTCTTGCCATTAGGTGTGGCTGCGTGTCCTTATTCCAATCTAAGCAATGTGTGCAGAAGTGAATCGTGCTTCATTTTGGTGAGATGGGGCCTTTGGGGCCTACCCTGTGCTGGGCCTTATGCTTTTCCTCTTCCTGGCCGACTGGGTTGAGACCTTGGAAACCAAGTCAGGAAGATGCTGGAGCTGCCATCAGCACGGGCCTCCCTACTGTCTGGAAACATACCCTGGACCATATGTGAGCCAGAAATAAATATTTCTTAATGTGAGCCCTTGTGTATATGAATCTATCAGCATAGCTCAGCTACCCTAATCATAATCTTAGTGACATAAGAGGTTGGTGTAAGTAAATGAAAGTTTCAGCTGGGGCCATAGAAGTGAGGATCGAGAAGCAGGAGGAGAGGGAGTAAATGGCTATTTAGAAGAAAAAACGTGCTGGAAAGTGGTTGGCTTCGTGGGTGAGAGCGGTCCAGCATGACTCCTGATTCCTGCCTTGGGTGACTGGTCAGATGATGGTAACATTCCATGATGGAACCAGAAGAGGAGCAGGATGTTTGGTGTTAGGGGTATGGATCTGACTTAGTGAAGGTCTGGGATTTAGACATTTGGGAGACGATAAACTTATGAAGGTATGAAATGATTCATTTAAGCATAGAGGTAGAGTGTAGAGAACAGGATAGATAATGGACTTCGATGAAGCATCTATCTATCTATCTATCTATCTATCTATCTATCTATTTACTGTTGGCCTTCAAATATTTTGATCATGAAATTTCAAACATATAAAACTGAGAGAATGGTGTCATGAACTCTGCACAACCATCATCATGCTTCAGCGATTTCATGTTCATTAGCTTTCTATTGCATAGAACAAATCACCCCAAAACTTAGCAACTGAACACAGTAAATATTTATTATTGCATACCATTTTGGTGGGTCATACATCCAGGAACGCCTTAGCTGTGTGGATCTGGAACTGTGGTCATCAGGAGGCTTGACTGGGGCTTGAAGATCGGCTTCCAAGGTGATTCACTCACATGCTTGGCAAGTTAGTGCCAGCCATTGGCAGGACGTCTTATTCAAGGGTCTTTATGGTGTGCCTGCTGGCTTCTCCCAAAGTGAGTCACCTTTAGAGACAGCAAGGCAGAAGATGTATGTGACCTATCCTTGGCAGTCAGACGCCTTCACTTCCACAGTGTCTTGTGGCTACACAGGTCAACTCTGTTCACTGTGGGAGAAGATCACACAAGAGCATGAATACTAAGAGGTGGAGGTCATTGGGGTCATCTGGGAAGCTGGTGACCCTATCACTCCCAGCCAGTCTTATTTCCTCTATACCCTCAACTCACGGCCCCTTGCCTACATTGTTTTGAAAGAAATCCTCAATATTGTACCATTTTATTATTAAGCATTTCAATAGGTATCTGAAAAGTTAACAGTATTTTTTTTTGATAGAATCCAATATCTGGTCAGTAATAAAATTTCTCCATAAATGTACATACCTATACATATATTTATTTGTTATATTATTTGTTTATTTGAGTCATGTTCCTACTAAGGTGTATATATTGCAATTAGTTAATATAACCATTAGGTCTCCACCTGTGGGTTCATCCTTTTTTTTTTTTTTTTTTAAAGGTTTTACATTTATTTGTTGAGGTAGTTTGTTTTGTTCCACAGTCTATTTTTTGATGATTGCAGTATTATTTAACGTGTCTCATCCTCTCTGTATTTCTCACAGAGACATCAATATTTAAAGTGTCATCAGAGAAAGAGAGCTTACAAATAGATACTTTTGCTAGTGTTAAGATCGGTACTCGGCCCAAACCAGGACACTACAACAGAATGAAATTCTGGTATATAAGAATACATTTGAATTCTTATTTTTAACTATAATAATTATTACTCTTTTGTTGTTTAAAAACCAAGCAGTCAGATTGGAGCACTTCGAGTGGAGTAGAAGCCATCAGCCCTCGGTGCCGTCTCTTCCTGGACTCTGGCCAAGTGTGTGCACATTTGCAATACTGAATTGTTGTTCACTTTCAGTTGAGGCCAGTAGAGGAACCAGATATTCTGGGGGGCCCTACTGTTCTCTGATACTTTTTTCTTTACTTTCTTTCTGTTCTGTCTTGTGTGTGCACCAAGATAACTGATGGCGGCAGTGTCCAGATTTTGGAAAGCTTTACTTGTGAAACTTGGAGGCGGTCAAGGTGTCATTGTCCTTTTAATTTGTCCTTACAAGGCATGCAAGGGTTCCCAAGTAAGACTTTTTCTTGAAAGACTTACTGCCTAATGTGATTAAGCAGCTGCACGTGAAGTATAGCTCTTAAAAGTGATTTTATTTATTTTCACGAATGCTAGCCTACCAATTAGTCTCACAAAGCCTGAAATGGTGACACGTTATCTTTACTATTTTGACCTGTATTATTAATTGAAATTGTATTTAAAACATTATAAACATTAAAAAAAAATTTAATGTTTATTTTTGAAGGAGAGAGAGACAGAGCACGAGTTGGGGAGGGGCAGAGAGAGAGGGAGACACAGAATCTGAAGCGGGCTCCAGGCTCTGAGCTGTCAGCACAGAGCCCGACGCGGGGCTTGAACCCACAAACCGTGTGATCATGACCTGAGCCGAAGTCAGACGCTTACCAACTGAGCCACCCAGACGCCCCTGAAAGTGAATATTTTGATATTAACAATAAATCTGAATGACATGCTCTTTCTGTATTACGGTGATGTGATCAGCTATGAAGGAAACTTGTGCCATCACACGATTATTGGTGGGCACAAGTTCAGGGATGCCAGAAATGACAATGAAGTTGGTATTTAGTTATTTGGTCTTTCAGAAGCTGAAGCAGAATCCTCAGGTGAAAGGACATTCAAAGAGAATGTCCAGATAAGCAGAAGCGGGAGAGAGTACTTAATTCAGCAAATACTTGTTTAGAGCCTATTGTGGACCAGGTACTGTTGTTTTAGGATACACTTGGGACATGTTTGTGAAAACCAGACAGGGCTCTGTCTGTATGGAGCATACACATTCTCAAGGCCAATGGCAAAAAGGACTGGAAAATGTCCACTGAGCTTGACAAGGAAAGCGTTAAGCTGGTAGGCTTGTGAGAACAGCTCTAAAGGGCTTGCTGGAGTGGAGGCCCCTGTCTCCACAGGCTAAGTGGTGAGTGGAGGAGAGGGAGTATAGATTCGTGTGTGTGATTCGTTCAGAAGTTCAGCTGTCAAGGGATGGAGGAAGGGCTGCATAGAGCAAAGGATTTTTCTTGTAAGCTAAGAAAGGCTGAGCACGTTAAGCTGATGGTGCAAATGAGTGTCAACATCTGGAAGAGCAAGGAGAGATATTAAGAGTTCAATGGTCAGGGACAAGGTGAGGTAGACCTAGAAAGTTCTTTGAACAACCTAAGCTGATGGAGAGGGAGTCCTGCAGGGAATTGCCTTAGACACCACCAAGACCTTAGCAGCATACTCTCCCCACTTCCTCACTAATAAGAAACTGGGGCACACTCAGCCCTTACTTCCATGAGCCATGGCAGGAGATGCCTTCCAACTCCTGGATCCTTCTTAGTGTCCAACTTGCTTCATTAGGCACAGGGCTTCCTTCTAAACCAAACCTACCTTCCTTCCTTCCTTCCTTCCTTCCTTCCTTCCTTCCTTCCTTCCTTCCTTCCCTCCTTCCTTCCTTCCTGATCCTGGTTGAGAAGACAACCAGAAGTGGTGGTGCTGACCTCCAATCTGAAACCATCATGCAAGAAACTTAGGCCATAAAAGTGGGGAAGTAGCAGAATTCCTCCTGCTTTGTTCTGGTTTTCAGAAAACCAGGAGTTCTTTATAGAAAACAGGAGTGACCAACCCAGGGCAGTAGGATAAGATCAAGCAGATTGTTCACCGTGTAGGGGCACGTGGGCTCGGGAGCAAATGAAGACTGGAGCTCTCTGCTTATCAGGCCTTGTCCCTGGGCCATGGGTTTGAAACTCCAGCAAGAGACATCTTTTTTTCTTTTTTCTTTTCTTCTTCTTCTTTTTTTTTTTTCTTTCTAATTCATACAGACATACTCCTTATCCGCTAGAAGCAGCCCTGGAAAAACTCAAAAAGATACCTCAATAGACAGTCTACCAGTGGCCAGATGAGGTATTCCTTATTTTTTGATAGATAATTCCAAGCTCTCATTTACTTAGAGCAAACCTGAAACATGACTGTTTCCAGAGTCTAGTAAGAAATTCTTGAGTGGGTATTTTTTAGTGATATCTCTGATAGCCAAGAAATCATCCGCAGATGAGTCATACAAGAGTCAATGCAAGTATTAAAGAAACACATGGGAAAAATCTACGACCTCATTAGACAACAAAGAAAGTAGAATTGAGCAGCCTTGAGGCAACATTTTAAACACATAAAGATAGAATGATTTTGTCCTGTGTGGGGAAGTTGGTGATGAAGTTTACCCCTCACAGGACAGCCGGCATCATTTGAGGGCAAACCCATTTGCAAAACAGCATGACAACACGCCCCAACAACTATAAAGATGTTCCTATTCTTTTTTCCCCACACGGTTATCCCATGCCTGGAAATTTATCCCATGGAATTAATTCAGAATGCGTGAAATGGTTCATGGCATCATGATGTACGTATCAGATAAATAATAGGAGCTCAATAAATAATTATGCATTGATCTAGCAGTACATGAGGGGGTCTGCTCTAGGAACATTCTGCAGAGACTAGCTCTGTGATACTGGTATGTTTTCAGAAGTCATCCACACAAAAGGTGTGCTAGCATCTTGTAACGAAATAGCATATATACACGTTACACAGCGGTGTCTTTGGTATCCACAGGTGATCTTTAGCAAAATTTTCACAAGGAAAATCATCTAGGCATTGCTTCGTGCTTAATATAAAGTAACGGTCCTCAAATTGAAGTGTATTTCAGACTCCACCCCCCAGCAATTCTGATTCAATGGGTTTGGAGTGGGGACTGAGAATTTGCATCTCTGACAAGGTTCTCAGACAAGCTGACCGTGTTGGTCCCCGGGCCTCACTTTGAGAACCACTGGTTTAGAGTAACTAGCTTTGGCCCCGGGAATTCTAATTATGTCTAAGTATCTGGAATCAAAAACACAACTGAGATTTAAATGATTAGGGGTCACGAATTATGCCTTACTCATCCATGTGTCCCTAGCACCGAACCCATGTCGTGTCTGGGTTAATGCTTGCTAAACCGAGTTGCAGCCACAGCCGGGAATTTCAATAAATAAGGCACATCTTCATTTCACTTTCCGGTTTTCCTCCATCCACTGGAGGCAGGATTGACGAGACCATGGGTCACAGCCATGTTTATGTGGAGGCCACCTGGTTGGCTCAAGCTCTCTGATCTGACCTTGGAGTATTTAAACAGCTGTTGAGACCGGGCAGCGGGGTGGGTGGTGAGTCCCTGCTCTTTCTGTTTTCTGTGCCTCTTAGATCCTAGACTCTCTGTGATGGAGGCCCAAAAAGTGACCCTGTGGCCGAGGATGTACTCTGTGCATTTTCCGCAGTGACAACCGGGAGAGAGCAGTGTGCTTGAGAATCACGTGGGCGTTGAGTTCCCTGAAGGGATGTACTACGATTTAAAAAAAGTACTTCAATTAACATCTCTTTCACGCCTGTGTTTTCACAAATTGTGGAAATGCTAGTCCCACGTTTGCAAAATGCTCTGCAAAAGGGTTTTGTCATACTTTTAAAAATTTTGCTTCCAGTAATAAGGTTTCTTTACAGGTTTGCCGGCATGGCATATGATTAATCTTTTAAATTTCTTTTATCTTACGGGAAACATTATATTTTTATTGTTTTAAGTTGCATTTTCCCAACTCCTAAGCTTCCTATGTTCGCTGTCCAATTGTGTCTCTTCTTACGGGACTATGGCGCCTTTGTTAAGGAAATTTCCTTTTATTCCTTTTCTAAGGTTTCTTCCTTTTTAAATTAGAATAGGTATTGAAATTTACCAAATGCCTTTTCAAGTCTATTAAAACTCATATATTTTTCCCTTTGATCTGTTATAGCGTAGCAGATTATATGAATATATTCTACATACTCTACAGAATAAATTCTACTTGGCCATAATGTTATTCTCTTAATATTCTGCTGGATTCAGTTTTTAAATACTCTCCCAGTATCAGTTCATAAGTGAAATTTGCTTATGAACTCTTAATTATATATTGACTGAACCACAGTCCCCTCTGGCTCTCCATATTTCTTCAATCTGAATTGAGGTTCTTCTCTTCACACTATTTTTCTCTTGTGTATGTTTCTATTTCCAAAGAACTAATCACTGATGAGACTTTCTTGTGTTTTCCACTGCTTGTTGGGTTTACCCCTGTTGTACTAAAAATGTGACAGTCATGCGTGTTCTTTGATCTATCACCTTGATCCAGTTCCAATGCCATTGCTGCTATACCTAAGAAAAAAATTTATGTCTACTTTGTGTCTTTCTGCCCTATTAAATTCTCTTTTTCAGACTGATAGTTTTTCATTAATTGCTTTGGGTTTTTTTGGATAAACAGTGATAGCACATACAAACAACAATTTTACCTCCTTTCCTCACTTTTCTTTCATTGTCTTATTTCAGAGACTGGAAATTCTAGACTATGTGAAACATGGTGAGAGAGGACATCTTTATCTTATTTTTGATGTTAACAGGACTCGCTTTTTCACCATGCATATCATATTAGCTGTTGGCTTTATATAGACATTTAAAAAATCTTTATTTATTTATTTTGAGAGAGAGAAAGAACACGCAAACAAGCAGGGAAGGGGCAGAGAGAAAGGGAGAGAGGATCCCAAGCAGGCTCCACCCTATCTGTGCAGAGCTCTAGGCGAGACTTGAACTCACAAACAGCGACCTGAGCCAAAAGCAAGAGGCAAATGCTCGACTAAGCGCCCCTAAACCTTCTTTATCTTGTTGGGGTTCTGTCTCTTTGTTCCCTCTATTTCTAGATTACTAAGCCATTTTTAAAAAATAGGTATTGATATTGAATTTTTATCAAATTCCTTTTGACCTTTATTCGGAAAGTCAATTTTTCCCCTTTGACCTCATGAAATAAATACATTTCCTAATTGAGGGAGGTCAGTGTCAACCTTTTGTCCTTGGTTTTCTTTCATTGTCTCCTGTCATCTTTGCAGAGCAGGCTGAAAACGAGCCCCTGGGCGACAGGTGATAGGGTGTCCCCTGCCATCGAAGATGGCGAGATGGATGGACGGGAGTCTGATTTTCTGGTTGTTGTTGCTGGTTGGTTGGTTGGTTAGTTGTCAGTCATGGGAAGAAGTCACTCTCCAAAAGTGTCACCCAACGGCAAAGAGAACAAGGTCCTGCAGAACAAGGCACATGTTATAGCCAATGGATGAGAACAGACCAACTGGGGAACAGGATGGAAACCATCACTCTGGCTCTTTACCAGCTAAACAACTGGGCACAGACACCCCAGGTGTGCTCTTTGCCAGGTCAACAGGCCCAGAGTGGGTGCCGGGGCCGACCTAATGAAGACTCTCTACTGTAACTTCTTACCCTCCTCCCATTTTGTTTGTTTTCTGAGTAGTGGTTTTGATTCTGAAATACTTCATCTTTGGCCATTTTCCTTAATGCTAAACGCTTAGGACTAAGCCTCAGGATTTCCACCAGCCATGGGGAAATGCTTTTCTTGTGAATGCTGTTTGGCTAATGTGCCCAATTATCTCCTATGTTCACAATTATTTCCACAAGGTACATCCTGGACCTTTCTAATTTAATACCAGCTAATGAATTATGTGTGGGAGATATATCTATATATCTATATCTATATAGATATAGATATAGATATAGATATAGATATAGATATAGATATAGATATAGATATGTTTTTTTTTAAGAATTCAGTCATGGAAGGTGAGCCATCTTTTCACTGAGTGTGTGATTCTAAAGGCCTTTCTTGGTATTTAACTACAGGGTAAGACAACAGCTAAACATGTTAAGGCCCTAATGATGAGCCTGGTAGGCTAGGTTATCGAACTGTGAGAGAGGATTCAGATCGTGCTTGCTCCCCAAAAACATGCTCAGTGGAGGCAGATCTGGAGACTCTGATAGGAACCCTAGGCTGCCACACTCAAAACCTCCAGCCTCTTTAGCAGGGGAGCCGCGAAGGGTCTCAGAGCCTGCTCCAATCACAGCCCTGCTAAGAGGTGAAGTTTCTCAGAGCGAGTGGTCACAGCCACCATGTCACCCGTCCCCGTTACTATTGTCCCATTGCGCTAACACGTCACAGGCTGAGTGGGAACCTAACTTAGGCTCTTCAGTGACCTTGTTCAAAGTGTTTTTGGGTCAATCACACTGCTCTCTCAACAAGACAGATTTGGGGCTGAAAGACCAAGCCAGTCAGGAAATGGACACAAAGATCCCAGGTCAACTAGGGGCAAGAGAGGTCTTGAAAAGCCAAGGACAAGTAAAATTACGAGAGAGGAAAGACTATGAGGAAACAGGCAGTGAGTGGATGGCGAAAGGAGAAGAAAGGAGCAGATGTGCTGAGCAGAGTGGGTAAGTCCGGAGAAATACAGACTGAGGTTCTGATGTCTCCCAGTTGTGGTTCTTGGAGGCGTCCGCATGTGTGTTTGCTTCGTGTCCCCGTGTTCCCTGTGACTCCTGTGGATTCTCGCGTTGCCCACCTGCAGGTACTAGTCTGTGTGTCCTCGCAGTCAAAAGACCCGGCCCTGGACGCTGACAGTTTGAGAACCCCCTTCGACAGGCAGTGGGACCTTTACTCTCACCCCGCTGTTCCGAATCTGCCCACCTCATGGGAACCCTGTCAGACACTAGCATGTCTGGGACTGTCCAGGGCTTGAGGCTTTAAAGTTCGCCAGCAGGGCCTGGACCTCTTCACACTCAAACCCGGGAGGCCTGGAGATCATCCTTTAGCTCCAGGAGGGCTCGTCCGGTGCTCTCAAGTCACGAATGGTTATTTACCAGCGGGGCTGGGGAGCCGGTCTCCTACGTGTCCCCTCACACCCCTGGAACTGCCACAGTGACAGTGCCACTCATTCTCAGTCCCTTTTTTTTTTAATGTTTATTTATTTATTTTGAGAGAGAGGCAGAGGGAGTGAGCTGAGGAGGGATACAGAACCCGAAGCAGCTCCAGGCTCCGAGCTGTCAGCCCAGAGCCCATGTGGGGCTTGAAGTCAGCACGTGATCATGATCTGAGCCACCAACTGGGCCACCCAGCCCCAGTCCCATTCTTTGGAAACAAAAGAGCAAAAGAACAAAAGGTGAGAATTGATTGTAGGGAGTGAGCGTATCAGGAGAACCTTTCTGATCTCAGCTTAGTGGAGGAAAGAAGGCTTTTTTGTGATGGACATCAGCATTGGGAATTTTCCGAACGCCCCGGATTCCCATGGAGCCCACTGCCCATTGGGCAGCTTTTCTCCTGTGGGGACTGAAGGGCCGGCAGGATGTGGATGGACGTGCCCACACGAGAGGAAAGATGCTCCCTGTAGAGACGGTAGCACGACTCACAGCGGACAGCATGGGGTGGTCAAGCTTGCTGTCTATACGGAGAGCCAAGGACAGGAAGGTAAATCGAGGCTACATCCTGCAGTGCTCCTTGCGTGGGCAGAGTGGGCATCAGTTTTAGGAACAGGAGAGCGATTCATCAGAGGCCTTCGGGGAGGACCGGGCTTTGTGAGGACCGGAGGGAGGAGATCGGACACAAGACCAGGGTAGATGAGTGACCTACCTGGGCCAAGGACAGAGGCAGTCGGAGCTACTCTTGGAAGTTGCTTGTTTATGGCATTGTGGAAGACGGACGGTGACTTTTAGGAAAGTGGGAAATGCCAGAGGGGGAGGGGATGGAGAAGAGGAGGAGGAATGGGGGGAGAGAGGCACTTCTTGGATCACTTTAAAAATCTTCAAAGACTCAGTTGATGAGTTACCATCAGATTTCAACACACCCTGTCTCAGGGGGAGACTCAAAAAAATACATGTAGATCACGGCTAAATTAGACTAAGCGTTTCATGTCTGCACTGGGGGAAGTGTGTTGGTCTATAACATATATGTCACTGAATCCTTGAATGTGCTTGCAATTTGTATAGAAATGTAAAAAAAATAAAACCCAACAAAACCCAACTTAGCCTCTTTTTGTACCCCCCCCCCCCCACCAAAAGAGTTCGGCTATCCTAGGGTCTCTTGACTTAGATTTTTAATTCATTGTGATAATTTTCAAGTCAGTTAAAAATTTCCCACATACTATCAATTTATGACTACAAATCAGAAAAATCTAAACCCTCTGTCTTAGCACATTGCATCTTTAATAAGACATTCTTTCCAGAATGACATTTCAAGGATATCTGGAGGTGACCGATGGGATGATAATTTTGAGTGAATTTAGAGTTTTAATTACTGTTTTATTTGTAATTGCAAGTGGGTGCTGTGGAAAAAAAAAAAAAAGAGCTATCAACAAAGGAAATAATTGTTCCAAAGAATTACATCTGCACTGCATTCTCTGTCAAAAATTTCTCATTAAAAATGTGTTTCTTTAAAAGTAACTCAAAGCAGCTGATGAAATATAAGAGCATGGAAAGTTTCAAATCCCAGAGCAAATGTGGATTCATCAGGGATCATTTGCCAGAGACCTGACTCAATGGCAAAAGACCTTCTCACCATTTCTCACATCCCTTCCTGGGTTTCATACGTAAGTTCAGATGCCTGCAGTTTTATTTCCAAAGCTCAGTATTTTCCACTTAAACACTTCCTTTTCATAATACTTCTGGTGTCTCTGGAGTGTTATTACTGTTTGATTTTTCCCTTTTAATAATGACTCTGACTGTTGTGTTTTTTTTTTTTTTTTTTTTTTTTTTTATTTTAAGAGAGTGGATAAAGAACGACTAAGCTCCGAACAAGTCTCCCAAAGAGGAGACAATCCCGTAAACCTTCCCAGGATCTCTGCGCCACTCGCCGAGACTGATGCGCGAGAGATGGCTGTTACCAAGATTATTCCCAAACATCCTCTAGCTTGCTGGAGACCACAAAGATCAGTCCTGCCTGAGAGGCCACCGGTGTGCATCTGACAAAAGAATAAGATGATGGAAAAATATGGCCATGTCCTTGAAGTGGGGGCTGCCGATGGAAGAAAAGCAGTAGATGGGCAGAAGACAAGGTCAAAACCCAGGTCGGGCTGACGCCGTCTGGAAGACCAAAAGCCAGCTGCCTTATCGACGAATTTAATGAGCACCTATTATGTGTGGGGACATTGCCAAATGCTGCAGGAATCCCTTCCCGAGGGTATTTACAGTCTATTGAGGAGACAAGACACGTGTAGACCAAATGATTTAATTATCATCTCAGGTGGGTGTTTGGTTGATCTCTGGAGTCCCTCTTGTTCTTCCCCAGTCAGAGAACACTATGATTTTATTTTTTCCCCCACTTTTAGAACACTTTTTCTACATATGTAAGTATATGCTGATTTGTTTATCTGTTTCTAGTCTGTCTTCTCATACCGAGCTGTTAGAGCAAGAAGAGCAGGGGCTGTGTGTGTTTTGGTATTGCTGTATCTCCAGAAGCTAACACAGTGCCTGGTGCGTAGTAGGTGCTCAGTAAATGTTTCTTTAATGAATCCATGAACAAACCAATGAATGAGAGATTGGCTGGGAAACTCTCAGGTGTCAGGAGAACACATTGCAGGCACAGCTAGAAAGAAAGCTGGTTAAAGTGACTTTTTTTTTTAAATGTTTATTTTAGTTTTGAGAGAGAGGCAGACAGATGGACCATGAGTGGGGGAGGGGTAGAGAGAGAGGGAGACACAGAATCCGAAGCAGGCTCCGGGCTCCGAGCTGTCGACACAGAGCCCGATGCGGGGCTTGAACCCACGAACCACGACATCATGACCTGAGCTGAAGTCAGATGCTTGACCGACTGAGCCCCCCAGGTGCCCCGTTTCGGGGTCTTTATTACTAGTTACAGATAATTGTCAGACTCTGAAAATGTGATTGCTCAAATTTCACTTTAAATATAGTCGGTACGAGTTGATATTTATAGAAGTTTTACTTCCCTCTATGCTGCAAAAAGCCTCCTGCCTGTTAGAATTCTCTATCTGCGTTCTTTGCCTCCACAAGGGCAATGAATGACAGGACCAACCACAATGGTAACATGGCCACTGTTTAGGTAGCACTTCCTGTATGGCGGGCACAGGGCTGACTGGTCCTCATGAGGACGCTGCAGCATGAGAGGTGTATTACCTAGAGTGGGGTAACTTATATTTTGCCACCGTGGCATCCGTGTAGTTTGGTGGTCAAGGTTATCTCCTGAACCTTGGGATTCAGGGCTTATTTGGGGCTTCAGGCTCCTTTCATATAGAAAGCCAGTAGGGCATCAGAATCCTCCTTTTGGCCCCTGTGAATCTGGTGGTAGTTGATAAGAGAAAGGGGAGGGAATGTGAGGATCAGGCAGAAGGGTTTAGATTCCAAGTCGAGAAGTGGTCTATTTCCTCCCTGTGCTCAGATTCCATCGGCCAGGTGTCGATTCCATGACCCCATCGAAAGGCAAGGGGGCTGGGATGCATGGTCTTGGCAAATGCCCAGGAAGAAGAGGAAATGGTGTCGGTGAGCAGCTAGTTTCTGTCTCTCAAAGGTTAAGTGACTCATAAGGTAATAAATATTACAGCTCGGGGACCCAAACCCACGTCAGTTGCAAGCTGTTAACTACACACTCCCTTTCTTCCCTTCATCTGTCAGTTCATTGTCAGTGTTTGCTTGTTTTGTGTCGAATGTATAGTGTACCACAGCCGGGCCATGAAGGGAAGGTTCTGGTCTGCTCTTTGTCAGGAGGACTCACCACCTGATCAAGGGCTGGGCTGAAAGTGGATTATTTGAAGGGGCAGGAAGATGGATGGCTGTGATACTTCCTCTGTGAAACCATATAGCCTCCGTTTTCATGTCAGCAGCTCGGGGATGCTGTTCCTGCTGAACTAATTCCCGCCAGATATCGTGAGGCCACGTTAGACCAAGGACATCGGACCCTTCTCTGTGGCCGGGCTGCTCATGGACCCTTGGATCTCCCATTGCTAAACCTGTGTAATGGGCATAACTTCATTTTACCCAGTCCACCGTGCAAGATATGCACCTTTAAGTATTTCTTTAACTCAAGTTGTCATACTTCATTAATTCCAATGCATGCCTTTTCGTGCGTTAACGTCTCAGAAATCAGGATCTTCTCACTGATGGCATCTTTGAATTGCTATTTCCCCGGGTGGCAGGGTGGACGGAATGGCCCGTGCATGTCTGAACTTGTTCACAGGCATTCCTATGACCGTCCCTTCTGTTGAAGTCTGTGCATTGTTGGTAGGACCCAAGTTGAGTTTAGTTGCTGTTTGAACTGTTTTCAAAAAGATCATCCCAAGTTTCAGGTTTGAGATGAAAAGTTATCGTCAACAGAAAGGTTTGGAAACAGAGCAGTGGGGTGCAGATATGGTATTAGTGAAGCAGGTATTTGTGTTGGGGGGTTCGCTGAAAAGCAACAACCTCATACAAGGTAATAGACGTAGATTACTACAAGCGTTTGAAACTGTGGTCATTTTGTTACTGAGTTGTGTACAAAGGCAATGCCTGTTTGCACACGTCAAGCAAGCAAGCACCCACATCAGACCTTTTAGAATGGATGGCAGCATCTCGGAAGAAAACCTGGAGCCAACAGTGGGGACACTCGTAAGAAATGTTTCATCGTCAATACAGAGGACAGCGCTGTGCAGAAAAATATGAACATTGATTCCGAATGCGTAAACTCTGAATGCGAGGATAACTTCGGGAATTTCTTAACTAATTTATTTTCTTTTTTGTATATGCGTGAGTGTGATGTATAATAAAAGCCTGTGACCCAATAAGTCTAGAAAAGCTTTTTCAGCAAGCATAAAATACAGATTTTAAGTGATGAGAAAGCATTGTTTCATAGATTAATTGGCGTCTTTCTTTCTTAGTGGTACATAAATTAATGATGCATTTTACAATCGATGGCTTCTGAGTATCAATGAAATAGCTACTTTCTCATTTGAGTTCCCATTCCTTTGGGTATTAGAAATTAAATTTCCGTCAGTTCAGCAGCACCCCTCCCCATGATTACATTGCATTCCTGGGGGCTTACCCACAGCTACCATTTAGACTGAGGACCCTGTGTTTGTTGGGCATGAGTTTCTCTCTGTGCTGGCAGCCACCGAGATGGCCATGTCTGATGCCACACAGATCGCTGCTGGGTCCTTTTTCTGTTCTCATCTCAGGCCTCTTTCAGAGTTGGGGGGATCTTTCTGCTAGTTCAAGTGGGCTTGGGGTCCACCTCCCTGGCAGCGAAGATGCTGAGCTGGTGAGGCCCTGGGCCCCTCGGTGGGCTCTCTGGAGCAGGAAGGGCAGTTTGCATCCTCTTGGGCACTGGGTGGAATTCACTCTTCCCACTGCTCTTGGGCATGTAGGATCCAGCTTCCCTTTGCCATCTCTTTGGAACGGGGAGACCTAGACCCCGCCATGTTTCCACTCTGGCATCTCGTGGCCTCCCTGGCTCCACCTGGGGAAGGGGTACGCGTGTCCTCCGGCCTGTGTGGGGTTTCTGGTTGTTCCTCTCCCATCTCTGCACGATGAGGGGAGGGGGCTGTGCTGCAGGACCCCCTGTTGAGGTCCCTCCTGGCCTCCTCTCCAGCCTGCCCTGTCCTCCTGGTCTGGGCAATGCCTTCTAACCCGGAAGGCCAGAGAGCCTGTCTCTTACTCCCCTCCCCAAGTTTTGCAGCCCCTCAGAGGCTTTGGGTTCTAAAACTCAAGCCAAGGACAGACTCGTGGTTCCCCTACCATCTGGACGAGTGCTTCAGAGCACAAAGCTGACTAAATGGAAGAAAGATCTGGAACAAAGAAACACAAGAAAATCACATTGGCTCACATTTCAAAATATCACCCCAATGCAGGTTCTCACCGTGGTTCCCCTTTCCCCGTTATTTTAATGTGTCTGTGTGGGTCCATTTCTCACATTGTCGGTTTTCCACCCTATTTTGTAGTAGCCTGGGGCCCCGTTCCAACTACGATGCCTCAGATTGACTGTTTCTCATTACCTCGGAAACCGGGGTGAAGGGACAACCATGTTCTTCCTTCACCTCCTCCTCCTTCAATTGTCATCATATAAAGTTTATAATCTTTGTTCCATCATAGAGAATCCGTAACATGAGACCAAGTAGAAGGAAGGAAAGGAAATCATGCATCACCTCACTGTGCTAAGACATCCACTGGTGGGTGACATTTTGTTCTTTCTCAAGTTGGTTCTTCGTGCTTACATAGCTTTTGTGTATTTTTATATAGCTGACATTGCATCAGCCATAAAAGCGAATATCCTGCTTCGTTCGTTCAACACTGTGGCTGAGTATGTTTCCTTATTATCCTCAAGTCTTCAGAACCCTTAGTCCAATGTGGCCGTTTATGCAACCATCTCCCTTGCGTTGAGCACTTAGCGTATTCCCTTCGTCATAAGTAAGCGATAGCACTGTGATGACATCCTTGTGCATGGAAGTTGCCCCGCCGTTTCTGACTATTGTCTTGAGATAGACTCCGAGGATCGGGATCGCTTGTAAGACTGCCGTCTTAAAAACAAGCCATTTCCCTACCCTCTCGGTGACGTCTTCTCTGCCCATTTATCAGTTGTTACAGTAACACTTATCTGCGGGTAGCGCGAACTGTTTGGCTGGGAGTTTTCTACAAGCTGGCGTCCTTACAACAATTTGGCATTTATCTATAGGAGGTCACGTCCGGTACCTCCACGTACAAAGTCTGACTCGGTCACTTCGAAAGTTTCATCATTTTTTAGCCAAAGATGTTGACAGGCAGCCTGCGGCATTAGACCTGGAGCGTCACGTTGAACATGAAAATGACTCTGAACGTGATGTGGCCGATTTCGTTCTAAACAATCATCCAACGCTGATCCGTAAAAAGCACTGTCCCCTCTAAGGAGCCACTGTGGATGGCCGAGCACTTATTCCAAAGATGTATCATGGGTGACTTTCTGGTGTGACTAGTCGGTAGCCGAGTGTATGAAGACAGTTCTCCAAGAGAAAAGAATTACGCTGTAACCCACAGCAGCATCTTTGGGACCGAAACATCAGCCATGTTGACACCAGGTTGGGGACGTATATGCTCTGAAGCATTTAACCTCGGCTCATTACTTACTAGTGATATCATTTAAATTAAAATAGTCACTTTTTTTTTTTTTTTAAGTATGAGATCAGGGGCGCCTGGGTGGCTCAGTCAGTTAAGCGTCTGAGTCAGCTCAGATCATGATCTCGCAGTTCGTGAGTTCGAGGTCCACATGGGGCTCTGTGCTGACAGCTCGGAACCTGGAGCCTACTTCGGATTCTGTGTCTCCCTCTCTCTCTCTCTCTCTCTGCCCCTCCCCTGCTTGCACTCTGGCTCTCTCTCTCAAAAATAAATTAACATTAAAAAAAAAAAAAGTCTGAGATCAGGAAGAAGAATAAAATGTATGTATTGCAAATTCCTGGGCTTGATTAATTTTAACACTCCAGGGAGGACCTTGCCTCTTTTAAAACAATGCCATCTTATCCGTTTAAAATAATACAGACGCATCCCAGGGAATTGGAGAAACCCAGGAACTTTGTCTCTCAGAGATGTTCCCTCATAATAACTGATTGGGTTCCCTGGAAACAGAGTCCGAGATAAAAGTTGCATGCGGAGCGTATCTTGGGGAGACTCCCCTGGATGAAAGGGAGGGAGAAGCTCGCAGAGGGAGACTCTGGCTCCAAATGTGGCTCCCACTGGCCGGGGCTGAGTGGGCCTGGCCTTCCAGAATGCTTGCAAAGGAAGGTAAGTGGATGGGCCTTTGTGGCCCTGCCTCAGCAAGTCACTGCTCCCCCCTCCCTCCCCCCCGCTGCCCCGCCCCGGAGGGGCTAATTTTGGATGCGTCTACTTCCTGGGGCCCAGAACAATTCCCAGTGAGGGGTGCAGCTGTGAGCTATCAGCAGTGACATCCCAGCAGCCGGGGAGGGATCAGGGCTCCAGAGGAGGGACTTGGGTGAAGACACATGATGTACCACATTGCATCCACATTGGGATCCCCCCCACCCCCCACATCACATACAACTTCAAGCCCACTTTTTTGCTGAACGTTCTTTGGTGAATTGTCCCCATCTCGTGAACCTTTCTTTGAAAACATTTTAAGTAGATGCCTATTTGATTGTGTGGAAATATCGTCTATGTAACCATTCTCTCATTGTGGGACAGCTCATTTTTAACACATTTTCCCCGTGAGAGACGATGTTGCCACGGCCACATTTGTGTCTCGGCGATGGACACGGTAACAATAAAAAGAGTCCACACTTAATTGACTGCTTATTGCTGACCGCATCAGGCTAATATTTTTCTTGCCTTCCGTGTGGAGTTTTCATGAAAAATAAACGAGAAGATGTATATAAATAAAGATGTTACACTTAATAACTCAGTCGTCTTCACACCTCCGTGACGCAGAGCCAGTTATCCCCATTTTGCAGGCGAGGAACCCAAGGTCCAGAGAGGTTGAGTCCCCCTTGCAAAGTTGCACAGCTGGTGAAATACAGACCCTCTAAATCCAGAGGTCAAACAATACACTGTACTGCTTAGCCTGCTTTCCTGAAGTTCATATCCTTAGAAGGAAAATTCCGAGGTCAAAGGGCTTGATTTATTTTAGAACTCACGATAAGAATTGCCAGACGGTTTTCCAGAAGCAGTGAGTACTTGCGCTAGCAGAGGAAGTGGGTTTATTTCAGCGCAGTCAACCCCGAAAACCCTGAATCCTTAGAACCATGATACACGACTAGTCCTCTATTTCCTTGTCTTCCATCAGGCATTGTGAACATCGGTGGTTCTTTAAAAAAATTTTTTTTTAATTTTTAAAAAATGTTTATTTTTGACAGAGAGAGTGAGGGACAGAGCGTGAGCTGGGGAGGGGCAGAGAGAGGGAGACACAGAATCCGCAGCAGGGTCCAGGCTCCGAGCTGCCAGCACAGAGCCCGACGGGTCTCAAACCCACGAGCCACGAGATCCTGACCTGAGCCAAAGTCACATGCTTAACCGACTGAGCCAGCCAGGCGCTCCTGAACGTCGGTGGTCCTTAAGCAGAAGGTTTTCTTTTTGTTTTAGCACACACAACTTTTTCAGGATCATCTTGTAAGGGTTGACTCCGTTGTGCCGCCTACATTTCCAAGAAGAATTTTTCGTTTGCAGAACGAATGCGTGAATGAGGGCGGGGAGAGAACGTGAACCCGCAACCCCTCGCTGGGAGTGAAGCAGGCGAATGGAAACCCCGGAGAAGACCGTCCTCCGGAAACAGCGGGAGTAGTTTTCGATAATGGAAAGGTTTCCCAAAAATTCTTTGCCAGGGTCTTTTTCTGAGTCTCCGTTGAACTGCTTATTTAATAAGCACTATCCACCCTTTACGAGCTGGACTCTATCATGTGCTTGGAAACACCAATGTTTAATGCTGGGAACAAAAACCTTTGGGGTCATCTAGCCCCCACCTGATTTCAAGCTGGAGGAGCATGAAGTCAGGGCAGCCGCCTGCTAGGGGAGGGGCATTTCCCTGTTCTGGGGGTGGCCGTGCAGGAGCTGGGTTTCGGTTATCTTTCATTCGTGGTCAGAGGAACCCTTCTAAGATGTCACCAGAGTTATTTTGCATTATTTTAGCAGTGACTTAGGCTGATGCTACCTTCAAATACCTCAATATCTAGTTTGCCACCGAATTCTGAAGGATTTCTTTGGAAAACCAAGAAGTTTTTCCCTCGATATTTTGCCCTTTGGCACTGGATCAAACCTCTCCAAGTTCATTTCCTGACCCCTCCTCTTCCACCTAGGTTCCTGGGAGGCTTCGGCGAGCTAACGTGTGTAACATACGTCCCCAGAGTAAGCGCTCAGTAGATACTGGCTTCCACTTCCTCTGGGTCCGCACGTTCCCTGAACTTTCTTCCGCCTGGGATGGCGAATGATTGCGTGAGTTTCCGTTCTTTCTTTCTTTCTTTCTTTCTTTCCTTCTTTCCTTCTTTCTTCCCTCCCTCCCTCCCTCCTTCTCTTTCTTTCTTTCTTTCTTTCTTTCTTTCTTTCTTTCTTTCTCCTTCCCTCCCTCCATCCCTTTCTTCCTTCCTTCCTTCCTTCCTTCCTTCCTTCCTCCCTCCTTCCCTCCCTCCATTTCTTTCTTTCTTTCTTTCTTTCTTTCTTTCTTTCTTTCTTTTTCCCCTTTCTTTTTCTCTTTCTTTCTTTCTTTCTTTCTTTCTTTCTTTCTTCCCTCCTTCCCTCCCTCCATCCCTTTCTTTCTTTCTTTCTTTCTTTCTTTCTTTCTCCCTCCTTCCCTCCCTCCATCCCTTTCTTTCTTTCTTTCTTTCTTCCTTCCTTCCTTCCTTCCTTCCTTCCTTCCTTCCTCCCTCCTTCCCTCCCTCCATTCCTTTCTTTCTTTCTTTCTTTCTTTCTTTCTTTCTTTCCTTCTTTCCTTCTTTCTTCCCTCCCTCCCTCCCTCCCTCCTTTCTTTCTTTCTTTCTTTCTTTCTTTTCTTTCTTTCTTTCTCCTTCCCTCCCTCCATCCCTTTCTTCCTTCCTTCCTTCCTTCCTTCCTTCCTTCCTTCCTTCCTCCCTCCTTCCCTCCCTCCATTTCTTTCTTTCTTTCTTTCTTTCTTTCTTTCTTTCTTTCTTTCTTTTTCCCCTTTCTTTTTCTCTTTCTTTCTTTCTTTCTTTCTCCTTCCCTCCCTCCATCCCTTTCTTTCTTTCTTTCTTTCTTTCTTTCTTTCTTTCTTTCTCCCTCCTTCCCTCCCTCCATCCCTTTCTTTCTTTCTTTCTTTCTTTTTCCCCTTTCTTTTTCTCTTTCTTTCTTTCTTTCTTTCTTTCTTTCTTTCTTTCTCCTTCCCTCCCTCCATCCCTTTCTTTCTTTCTTTCTTTCTCCCTCCTTCCCTCCCTCCATCCCTTTCTTTCTTTCTTTCTTCCTTCCTTCCTTCCTCCCTCCTTCCCTCCCTCCATCTCTTTCTTTCTTTCTTTCTTTCTTTCTTTCTTTCTTTCTTTCTTTCTTTCTTTCTTTCTTTCTTTCTTTCTTTCTCCCTCCTTCCCTCCCTCCCTCCTTCTCTTTCTTTCTTTCTTTCTTTCTTTCTTTCTTTCTTTCTTTCTTTCTCCCTCCTTCCCTCCCTCCCTCCTTCCCCCCTCCATCTCTTTCTTTCTTTCTTTCTTTCTTTCTTTCTTTCTTTCTTTCTCCCTCCTTCCCTCCCTCCCTCCTTCCCCCCTCTGTCTCTTTCTTTCTTTCTTTCTTTCTTTCTTTCTTTCTTTCTTTCTTTCTTTCTTTCTTTCTCCTTCCCTCCCTCCATCCCTTTCTTTCTTTCTTTCTTTCTTTCTTTCTTTCTTTCTTTCTCCCTCCTTCCCTCCCTCCATCCCTTTCTTTCTTCCTTCCTTCCTTCCTTCCTTCCTTCCTTCCTTCCTTCCTCCCTCCTTCCCTCCCTCCATTCCTTTCTTTCTTTCTTTCTTTCTTTCTTTCTTTCTTTCTTTCTTTTTCCCCTTTCTTTTTCTCTTTCTTTCTTTCTTTCTTTCTTTCTTTCTTTCTTTCTCCTTCCCTCCCTCCATCCCTTTCTTTCTTTCTTTCTTTCTTTCTTTCTTTCTTTCTTTCTCCCTCCTTCCCTCCCTCCATCCCTTTCTTTCTTTCTTTTTCCCCTTTCTTTTTCTCTTTCTTTCTTTCTTTCTTTCTTTCTTTCTTTCTCCTTCCCTCCCTCCATCCCTTTCTTTCTTTCTTTCTCCCTCCTTCCCTCCCTCCATCCCTTTCTTTCTTTCTTTCTTCCTTCCTTCCTTCCTTCCTCCCTCCTTCCCTCCCTCCATCTCTTTCTTTCTTTCTTTCTTTCTTTCTTTCTTTCTTTCTCTTTTCTTTTCTTTCTTTCTTTCTTTCTTTCTTTCTTTCTTTCTTTCTTTCTCCCTCCTTCCCTCCCTCCCTCCTTCTCTTTCTTTCTTTCTTTCTTTCTTTCTTTCTTTCTTTCTTTCTCCCTCCTTCCCTCCCTCCCTCCTTCCCCCCTCCATCTCTTTCTTTCTTTCTTTCTTTCTTTCTTTCTTTCTTTCTCCCTCCTTCCCTCCCTCCCTCCTTCCCCCCTCTGTCTCTTTCTTTCTTTCTTTCTTTCTTTCTTTCTTTCTTTCTTTCTCCTTCCCTCCCTCCATCCCTTTCTTCCTTCCTTCCTTTCTTTCTTCCTCCCTTCTTCCTTCCCTCCATCTCTTTCTTTCTTTCTTTCTTTCTTTCTTTCTTTCTTTCTTTCTCCTTCCTTCCCTCCATCTCTTTCTTTCTTTCTTTCTTTCTTCCTCCTTCCTTCCCTCCATCTCTTTCTTTCTTTCTTTCTTTCTTTCTTTCTTTCTTTCTTTCCCCTTTCTTTTTCTCTTTCTTTCTTTCTTTCTTCCTTTTAATTTAAACTTAATACTTTATTTATTATTATTTTTTCTCACTATAGATTGTGTGAGCTGAGTCTCAGGGCCCTCATCTGAAAAAAAATACAGATGATACGTTACTATATAGTCAGTCCACAGGGGTTTAGTGGAGATCAAATGTGTAATCCGTGTGAAGCAACTCGCACTGCCTGGCTGGGCAGGCGGCCACTAGTGTGTAGTTGTCCTTGTCTCCTTGCCTGTTACTCTGCCATTAGTATCTGGGTGCGGGGATGTCAGTTGTTCAGGGGGCTGGGCTGTCTACAGTGACAGAGCCTGTGCCCCTTAGTAATTTTCAGTCCTGCTGAATTTAGACAAAGGATGGCCTCTGTACAGAATCTACATAGAAAGAGTATAATATTTCGATTTTTAGGGATTAATCATTAATTTCAGCCCAGGTATCATCAATTTCTGTTTTTTCTCATCTCCTTGTTTCTTCTTTCCCGTTTATGTACTCTTCTCCTTCTTTCTTTTTCCTCTTAATAATGACTCAAGCAACTGAAGTATGCTTTTCCTTATGGTTTAGTTGCAGGGATAATTTGTGATGAGGAGTTAACATGACTGTCACCGTGCCACAAGGTCCCTTCGTCGCTAAGTCTGATGAATTGGTCGTCCTGGCCTCTGGCAGCCTTTGACACCGCTGAACCCTCGCTTTCCTGGGACTTAGGGACACGACTTCCTTTCTTCCTATTTCGCCTGTCCTCAAGTCCCTCAGGGGTTCTTCTCTTCCTTTGCCTGTCACGGAGCTCTGAAGTGCCCCGAGTTGCACGTGCAACCATCTTCTTTACTCATTTCGCACTTTTTTCCAGAGCCGTCTTTATTGTTGAATCCCACATCTGTGCCTCTGACCCAGACTGCTCAGTAGTGTCCATGGTTGGGCACCTTCTCGTGGGTGTGCCTCTCACGAATCAAGCTCAGTGTGCAGAGAACAGAGCCTGTCATCACTTCCCCCCCAAACCAGCCGACTGCGACCCTTAACCACCAGGCAAGACTTAGTGCAGACACGATCGGTCCAGGTGGCACAGCAGAGTGAATAAATGAAGTATTTTGTCTCTTCTGAGTAAAAGCTCTCTCCCTTCTCAAATGTCACCTTCCCTATGAAGGCTTCGTTTCAACCCGTCCTTCTCTATGCTGCACGATCTGGGCCTTGTTATAACATTTATTTTATGCTATCACTATGCTTCATTTATGTTTCTTTTCTTCTGGACCGGGAGTCAGTAAACTTTTTTGGTAGAGGGCCAGAGAGTAAATACTTTAGGTTTTGTGGGCCATATGATCTCTGCTACAACTAACTACTCAACTCTGCGGTTATAGCGTGAAATTGGCCGTAGACGAAACATGAACGAATGGAGTGTGGCTGTGTTCCAATAAAACTTTATTTACCAAAACAGGCAGAGTGGGCGGGATTTGACCCGTGAGCCACAGCTGGCTGCCTGTGTTGTAGATTTTGAATTCTTAAAGCGTTACTTCATGAGAATTTCAAGTTTAGAGATCCTTTTACCAGCCAGATCCCTAAAGAGGCCTGAGCACCCAAAGGCAAGTAAGACTCAGTCCCTGACCTCAAGGAGCTCACGTGTTGTGATGGAGAGGACATGACAAAGAACCATGAACGGGGGAGCTTTAGTGTCTCATAGTTTTAGGGGCTAGAAGTCCAAAATCGAGCTGTTGGCCACGTTGGCTCCTTCTGAGAGCCGTAAGGGAATCTTCACCCCACAGCAAGGTATGTGTATTTACTGTGTGTATGGCAGGGGCAGCGAGGCGGGGGGGGAGTCACTCTCCTGGACACAAAAACCCACCGCCTTTGGCCCGACGGCTGACTCGTATTTTGCTAGACGGAAGGAAAAGGAAAGAGAAATCCAGGCTGGGTAGCCTGAGCAGACAAACAAGGGCAGGATCGGAAGGAACCCATATTGAACAGTCACCCTGGTGCAGGTGTGCAGTGGTGAGGTGGGTGGACGGAGCCCACGCGGGGGCCAGGAAGAGAAGCTAGAGGGGTTCTCGGTGTGTGTGCAGGCTTAACGTGTTGCACGGCCTCGTTCGCTGAGTACGGGAGCTAATGAAGCTTCGGGGAATGATTGCGGCTCTCTGGCAGCTAGGAACCCCTTCCCCTTGCAGGCGGGGGGCTCGTGCAGGGCTCCAGATACTCAGTAGCGTCTGGGCTGTGACCCTGAAGCTTCTCCTGCCACCCACGTTTGCTGGGTTCACAGCTGACCGTCGTGCCTCTGTGCGTCCCCGAAGAACTCGGGGGTGATGTCAGGGGAGGTCCGGCTGAGAAGCGAATGTTCTCTGATGGAATCAGGCAGAGTGTTTGCCATTCAGTAGGGAAGATGCCCGGCCTTTGTTGACGGTTCCTCAGCACCAGCCCTCGACGCCTCAAATCCGCACGCACCTCCGAGAGATGCTGTTATCTCCGTCAATACACGACGCGAGGGAAGCTCGGAGCGGTGCATTATCTCGGTGCGACCTAGCTGGTGAATGGCTGACGTCTAGCCGCCAGGAAGTACTGCCCCCAGCCCTGCTCTGTTCCCCCTCCTCTCTGTCTGCCCCTGCTTGTCTGTCCTGGGCCCCTCCTGGACCTTTCCACCCGCTTCTGTTGGCCTCCACTCGCCACCAACTAATGCCTGACCTTCTGATTCTTCTCCATCTCCTGCTTCCCCTTTCCTCTCTTATTCTCATGCTTCTGCCCCCCCAGCACACCCACTTTTTGGCGCCCTCCTTCACTCTCCCTACATTGGGTTCCCGGTCTTTGCTACTTCGGGTGTGAGCGGCAGGTCTTTGTTCTAAAGGGCTCCTCGTTTTTCTCAGCAGTAACCCAGTGCTTACCAGCTGCGTATACAACGCAGCCCCGCTGATCTCGCAGCTAACCCCACACTCTCTGTTTGGGGGCACGGCCGGAGGGTGTGCGAAGGGTTGCGTGTTCAAGCACAAAACCGCGGAAGGCGTCGTAGCCGCCTAAGTGCCATTAAAGAGGATTCCAGAAGCGCTGAGAGTGACAAACTTCTGGAACGGCGTGTACAAAACACCCCCCTGCCTTGTGCTAGCAACATCATGTTCTGCGTTGCCCTGATTCTGACACTTTAGCCTTGTCTGACTTGACTAGTCCGTCTGGTTCGCTGCTGAAGCTTGAACATGTCTTCCCGAATGTGGGATTTCTGGTTCCACCATGGGAACGGGTTTAGAGAGAGCTAACACGGCGAACACCCCTCGGCGGCTCGCTGGCATAAAGGCCATGAACTTTGTGCCGAGAGGAGCTTTGGACTCTTAGAGGAGTAAGCCTTGGGAGGGATTCTGGGATGATGGTGGGCGGGGGGAGGGGTGGACAACGGGGCCATTTTCAAAGTCACTGCACTAGGCGCTGTTGGCCTTTCCCTATAAAGCGTTCTTGAGGTGCCCTTGTGCCCTTTTTGGGTAACGTTCTTGGATAGAAAACAAACAGAGGGCTTTTGGCTCCTGACCACCCCTGTACCTACAGAAAGCAGCTTTTTAGAACTTGCAGGCGGCTTATGTGTGCATGCGTGTGCGTGCTTGGCAGGAATCTTCTGGAGAGGCATGAAGCACTACTTTAATTCCCAAGGATGCCGCTTGGTCCTCAGAATGGAAAATGTTCTATTTTTGGCCACCAGAATATTTCTGAGGGGGAAAAAAAAATCGAACAAAGCACGGCAGCATGGGTGTAAGTTTTCTGAGTTTGAAGAAGTTTTAAGAGTTCAAGGTGCTTTGCGGGGGGAGAAGCCGGAGCCTCTGGGAGCGATAAGAGGGGCCGTTTGGCGACGATTCCCGGGTTGGGACGCGAGGGCGCTGGGCAGGGCGGCGTGGACGGGCGAGGGCTGGGCAGGGGTGGCGTGGACGGGCGGGTGCCGGCGGTAAAGGCTGCAGCTTGGATTTGCACTGCAGGCAGACAGGCGGCGCGGAGAAAAATGCCTTTTGCACCTGTAAAGGGAAAACAGCCGGAGACAGGTGTCCTTTGCCGGTCCCAAACCTATCTCGGATCCTAAGGTCAGCTTCTCCCCCAGAGCAAGGCAGCCCCTGTAGCACCCCTGACTCAGTGTTCCGGGTGGCCACAAGCCTTGCGGGGGGAGGACTTCAGGGGAAGACTTCCAGCGGAGGCTGGTCAAGGCCCGTCTGCGGGGGCCAGCCGCCCGGGGGTGGGGGGGACTGAACCCTTCCCGGCCCTTCCCTCCACCAGACACCTTTCCAGGAAACAGCTCTTGCTGCCACGCCCCCGCTGGCTGCCGTGTGACATCCTCGCTTCGAGGGACCCGAAGGGCAGACCAGCATTAGTCGAGCAGTAACGCCTGGGGACTAGGACCCGGCCGTGGACGCATCTCGCATCTCGGCGCGGGAGGCGCGGCTCGGCCCCGGGGCTCATGGGAGAATCTTGAAGGGGAAGGGGCGTTTTGCAGAAGTGGTGGGTGTGCCCGGGAAGAGCCATCACAGAACTCGTCGAGCCGAAAGCCCCTGGGAGCGGAGCTGTGCCCTCCGGCTGGGACCCGCCGGTAGAGGGGACCCAAGTTAGCCGATGCCCTGAAGCCAGCGGGGTGGCCTTCCCTCCCCGCCCCGCCCTGCCGTGGGAATGGGCTTGAACTCCCGCTGGTGTTTCCATCGTCCGCTTCACACCCAGGCCTCGGGTGCAGAGGCGGCCGTGGGTCCGGGTAACGTTGAATCCTCGGTGGGAGGCTCTGAGATGCTGTCTGCGGGCTCTCAGAGTTTTCGTCTTGGCTGCGGGCTTTTGAGATGCGCTCGACATTGAGGAGCTGGCATGGCGCTGGGTCAGACGTCCATGCGGACGGTGCGG
Source organism: Panthera tigris (assembly GCF_018350195.1). Classification (NCBI taxonomy): domain Eukaryota; kingdom Metazoa; phylum Chordata; class Mammalia; order Carnivora; family Felidae; genus Panthera; species Panthera tigris. The sequence goes on from NC_056670.1 coordinate 7,343,638, forward strand.
GGAACCTTTACTGGGAGCCAGCTGGATTTCTCCTGCCTTCACACTCACTTATTCAACACGCACGTCCCAAGCGCCCAGTCTGTGCCAGGCACGCAGGCGAACACAAGTCTCTGCCGATGTAGTGCTCGCAGTGGGCCGGGGAGAGAACAACACACGCCTACAGTCACATTCTGGTGGTTCCGGGCAGGCAAAGAAGGGGGTCCCGAGAGATAGAAAAACGGCAGGTATCCTTTAGAAAGGATGGGTAGGGATGACCATCATGGGAGGGAGAGATTGAAGTTAAAATCAAAGGAAGAAGAAAGGGGGGTGGGGGCGAGCTTTTCTGGAGGAAGAAACAGCAAGTGCAAAGGCCCTGAGGTGAGAATGCTAAGCACGTCTGAAGAGGCTCGCTTTGACACCTGAGATGAGCCGGGGCAAAGTGAGTGAGGGGGTGAAAGGCTTGAGGTGAACTTGGGGAGTTAGCCGTTGGGCTGGATCGCAGAGCACCTCGTAGGGCCGGAAAGGGGCTTAAGTGTCATCCTCGCCAGTGCTGGAAAGCCACGGGAGAGCTTGAAGCAGGGGCGTGACATGATCTCCCTTACGGTTTTGACAGAACACCGGCCGCCATGAGGTGAACGGCTGGAGACAGAAGTAAAGACGGAAGCCGTAGAAGGCTCCGGCTGATGTCCGCGCAGGCGGTGACGGTGGCCTCGCCTGGGGAATGGCGGCAGCTCCTCCTGTCTGTGTTCGTTCTGGTCTCCTCCCGGGTCTTGCCCCGCCACCGCTTCCTGAGGGGAAAGCTGGCCTTCCTTTACCAGCGCCTCATGGGGGACATGGCTTTAGACTTTTGCAAAGTGCTTTAAGTAAACTGCGCATCTGGTTGTGCAGAAGTTTCAGGAAGCTCCTCAGAGAGCCAGGTTCTTGGATTCCCAGCCCAGGGCTCTCGCCTTCTCCACACCACTTGCCCCACTGAACTTTTGCTTTTATACTGTCACTCCGGCTCATGCACTGAGTTAACAAATAATTTTCAGAAAGGTGAAATTTTGACTCTCAGAGAAATGTAAATAAAAGGAACACAGGCAACGAGTTTATTTCACTCACCGTTTAATGAAGGAACCAGTAACATGTTATGACCTGCCCAAAAACTACCAAAGAAATGAGGGTATTTCCAGGCAATTTATTTATTTATTTATTTATTTATTTATTTATTTAAAGTTTATTTACTTATGTATTTTGAGAGACAGAAAGTGAGCAGGGGAGGTGCAGACACAGAGAGGGGGAGACAGAGCCCCAAACAGGCTCCCTGCTGTCAGCACAGAGCCCGACACGGGGCTTGATCCCACGGACTGTGAGATCATGACCTGAGCCGAAACCAAGAGTCGGATGCTTGCCTGACTGAGCCACCCGGGTGCCCCTATTCACAGGCAATTTAATAAAGAAATGTAGGGATAGGATTTGAGTTATATATAAACCGGTTAGAGTCCAACGGGCCGTAAATCCTAGGGGTTATCTGTTCCACTGGGCAGAAACTATTTGCTTCTCTTCCAGACAGAAATCTGTAAGACAACAGGTAACTTCACTAAGTCGGGGGCCTTTATGTCGATAGGAACAAGGAGATGAGCTGATTGCATGCTCCAATAAAGGGGCCTTGGAAAGATACGCAGCCCCACCGCCCCCCAGCCCTTTTTTGGTTTTATTTCTAAGTTTTGGCTATTTTTATGACACTGTTTCTTAGAGTTCTGATGGCTAAGTCCAATGACTTTGTTATGAAGAAAGCCAAGGGAGGGAGATCAAAATGAGTGAGAAATGGATCCATTGAAAAGCAACCCTATCTTGCCCAGAATGAGTTGGGATTCAGTCACTTATCAGACACCTGTTGAGCCCTGACTGTGGACGTGCAGAACCCCGCGGGAGCACGAAGCTTCATACAGAACAGCTCCTGCCCTGTGGATCTCCCAGTCTACACAGCTGGAGACAGGCACTCAAATGAATGCATTCCAGTTCATCCGGTCGGTCACACCCTGGCAGAGGTGTGGAGATTGCGTGGGCTCTGGGAGGGGCACTTCCCAGAGAAGGTGCCTTTGAGCTGTGCCTTGAAGGATGGGACAGGATTGCCAGGTTGAGAAGGGAGGGTCGGGGAAAGCCATTCAGGCAGGATGTCAACTACTGAGCAGAGAAATAACCTGGATGTGCCTAGAGACGCATTCTTTTGGTTATGGAAGATTTAGATTCTTCTCCTCATTTCTCCCCGATAGTTCCAGAATTCCAAGAGTAGGGAGGGGAGGGTGGTGGAAAAGGGAAGAAGTTGGAGTCTCTTGGGCAAGCTTGCAAAATTTTCTTTAAATATTAGGTCAAATTCTCTATAAAAACCCTATTTAAAACTTTTTGAAAGACTTTGAAGTCCCAGAGAAGCAGGAAGTTAATTAGAGTGGCTTTGATATCTTAGGGTATGTTTTAACAGCTGCTTAGGACAGTTTAAACAATAAGAACTTATGCGGTTTGGGATGCGTCTGTGATAGTCAGCTCTGGTCAGAGCGAAATATCACTGCATCTGAGAGCGGCAGCACTTGGCTTTAATTTTAGAAAGAGTCCAAGCCAAAATGTTCTCTAAAACCCAAGAGAGGAACTTCTAAAGAGGAAGATTGCTCCAAGAGAATGTGTTTGGGGGTAAAAGATGAACTGAGTAGGAAACAAATTGATCCTAACCAACTCGGTTCTTGGAAGAGCACAGGGCATGGCCATTTCTGGAGAATTCTCTTAAGGTGGATTTAAGCAAGGCTATTTGTTGGTCGATGCCGTTTGTAAAGGGGCCCCCACGGGGTGGATTCGCATCTGTAAGGGACGCCTGCATAACCCGAGGGGTGTCCAACCAATTTACATTTTCTGGGGAGCGCCATTGTGCTTGCACGAGCACTTAATTTGTTTCCCTGGTCGACACCCTCAGCCTTCGTAATGATTTCCTCAGATTCTACCCCCGATTGGAACTTGTCCAAGCTGGAGAACGGCACAGTGAGGGATCCTCTGAAGGGCAATAAAGAGCTGCCTGCAGAGAGGATTTCAAGAGATTCTGGGAAGGCCCATTCCGGAGGCCCTACGTCTGACACTTGTGCGGTAGGCACCTTGCCGAGCATTTGACTCCCAGTCTCACGCGGTAGGAATGTGACTCTCATTTTACGGATGAGGACTTGCCCATTCTTCCATCCGGCCACGGAGTCTCTGGCTTCCATCAGGTCTCCTACTTCCTAGCAATTTATGTAATAGCGTATTGTAGCCTCTTTCCCCGTACCCTCCAATCGGCTAAAAAACATAAAAGTGGTTTGTAGAGAGGTACTTTTGGTAATGGGCCAACTGCTGGCCGACAGATGACTGTATCGTCCCATTCAAGAGGCAAATTTATCTTCCGAAAATATTGCCTTGGGCATGTTCTGCAAACCTCGCAAGGGCTTTCCCTTCTCCCCAGAATAAAGACCAAATTCCTCTGCCTGAACACCCCATGTCAGGTCACTCTGAGTGTCACTCTTGGGTTTGGGGCTTGCCCGAGTCCTCGCCGGCTGGTCAGGTGGGGATTGTCTTGTGAAGGCTGCTGTTTGCTCCTTAAAAAATGTGCCACCACTGCCTCTTTTTCTGGAGAAACGCTTGGATTTATTAATAAAATGAACTCAAGAAACAACTGCACAAGACCACATTCTGGCAGCACACGCACTCACAATGAATGCACGGAGAATGGATTGGCATAGATCCTTGCACGCGGATAACCTACTTCTTGATAGTTCCATTTCGGGGAGTAGCAGCTACATGAAGAACTTTCAGGCAGATAGAGCTCTGTTTGTGCAGTGCATTCGTACGGGAGGAAACTGGATAGAACGTCCAGGCACAGACAGAAGTCTACTCCAACAGTGGACTTTTCTTGATGAATTACTGCCCTCGAACTTAACATTTTTTGGCAATATCTACCTATCTTTATATATGTTCACGTCTATTGCATATTACATATATGTTAACTATATATACGTATATGTGTGTATGTATATACTATGTATGCATATATATATATGTATATATTTACTTCTATATACAGGTACACAGGTGAGTGGGTAGGCTGCCAAGCTCGGTGTGGGGGGTAAGGTGAACAGATGCATAAGGAAAATTCAGATAGAATTACCTCTCAAAGACGTGTCTTCTCTCAAAGGACAGGCACTGGCCATACAGAGGACGAGGCCAAGACAAGGTGTTCTAGAGCTCAGTGTTGGCCACAAACAGGTGGCAGGGACAAAAATAAGGGAGAAGAGGTGTGTCAGCTTCTCTGTTGTCCTGAACTCACTGGCGTCCAACCTAGTTCTCAGGGAGCCCTCAGCGCTCACCGTCTGTGGGATATTCTCTGGGGTCTGCGTCTCCTCCGATTTTACAGCTCGTGGCAGGCTCCGACTCCTCCGTCCCCTCTCTACAAATCGGGGGGGAAATTTTGGTCTAAGTTTCACGTGTTGTCTCTGGAAAATCGAGCTCGTTCTTTCCTTTGGATTTAGGATTGGCTTCCTCTTGGTTTTATGGGTCCTCAAAGGGCCAACCAAGAACCTACGAGGGATGATATGGGCAGTGTGGCGTTGCCTCGACCAAAGCAGGCTGAGTTCTGGGCACTGCAGTGAGCACCCCAACTTCATAGCTCATCCCGAGTCTCTTGTGCCAGAGCTCACAGCAGCAGTGACATGTTAGCAATCAGCTGGTGGGATGGCTTGGGTTGGGGGCTGCTGCTGTGGCTCCCGAAAGCTAAAAAGAGTAGGCTCTAGAGCGTGCAGAAGGGCACTCCACCTTTCCAGCTCCAACCATTTCATTTAAGAATCCTAGTGTTTCCAAATTTCCAACAGATCTTAATTTCTGGGATTCAAGGGTGAGAAATCAGACCTCCCAGAAATTCTTAGGAAGTCCCCAAGTCCTAAGTTATTCTTGAAATATTCCAACGTTTTCATATTCTTATTAGGATGGTTATCTAAGAAAATGCACTTAATACGTAATTAACATCAAGCTTAGAGTATTTGCAAGGAACTGTAGTTTATAGCAAATATTCAAATGCTTGAAAACGCCAGCAAACATTAATGGTCAGTATTTGAATAATGTGAGATTGGATCTACAGGAAATGTTAACAGCATAACGCAGAATATCATGTCGAAACTGACAATTTAAGAACTCATTTTCCTTCTGAGATGGTTTATATTTTGGTGCATATTTTGGTTTCATGGGATCTTTTATAAGTCTATGTGTACATAAATTTGTTAAAAAGTTTATTTTGAGAGAGAGAGAGAGAGAGAGAGCGCGTGTGCAAGCAGGGGAAGGGCAGAGACAGAGGGAGAGAAAGAGAATCCCAAGCAGGCTCCGCACTGTCAGTGCAGAGCCCAAGGTGGGGCTCGAACCCACGAACTGTGAGATCGTGACCTGAGCTGAAATCAAGGGTCAGATGCTCAACCGACTGAACCACCCAGGCACCCCTATTAATACTGCTGTTTATTCCCCCACACGACCCCCCATTGACTGCAAAGGGGGCCGTGAACACACACTCAAAACATGGAAACCGCTACAAGCAAGATCAACTGGGTTGGGGCAGTTCCCCTCCTACTTGTGCTGGTCCTGATTCCCTGAAATGTTGGCCTTAACCCCTGGCTGCTCGTGTTGATAGCTATGCTGCTCTTGATTCCTACTTGATGTCAGTGGATTCCGTTAAATCAGTAGTGGCTCTCTGTTGATTGCCAAACTTCAGTTCTCTCAGTGTGATTATAATACTTTCCCCCATTGGCTCAATTTCTTGACCAACTCTTCTTGGGATTTGGGATTCAGAAAAATAACACAATTTCTAGGGATATGCTGGAGGGAGGGGGAATTCCCTCATGGAAACACTGCAGTATTCCAATGTTAGTTTCTGTATTCTGTCCACTTCTTTCTCACATATCCAGTCTTGGAAAGGATCCCTCTTTCTGGGAGCAATCCAGGACGCCACCATGGAGATTGAGGAGCTGTCAACTAAAAATATACCCAGTAGCTAATCTTGGATATCCACCGTTGCTTATTTGGTGGTGTTTGTGGGGTCTTCTTCCAGCAAAGGACGGCTTTAAAACATGTAAAAGCTGAACCACAACAGTCAAGGGAAATTCTTAACTCGAATGGGTTGGAATATAGCATCCATCTGGGAGCCTATGGGTCTTTGATGAAGATGGCGGCCTTGGGCCACATTGAAGATGTGGATCTTGGTCACTTCATTTTCTCATTGAGTATAGAATAAAGAGGTAGTAAAGAGTAGAAGCGTCAGACCACCTGAGTCAAAATCTTGCTACTAACGAGTTGTGAGGCCCTGAACCAGTCACTTGACTTCTCTCGATCTCAGCTTTCTTGTCTGCACAGACCTCACAGAGTGGACATAAAGATTAAATGAAATAATGTATCGACAGTGCCCTGACCCATGCCAACTCTGAACCAAGGAGAACCTGCTGATGTGCTTTTCCTTCTAGAGGAGAAAGTTTTGGTGCCATAAATTTCTAAAATGGTGGTGCTAGGCATAGACTGAAGCCCTCAAACTAAATCTAAAAAGTGGTACCAGGAAAGTGCCTGTGTTTGGTAACTCTTCATCTTGGCAGGACTTCAAGGAGCAGCCTTGGGCTTAAACCCAGTAACCAATGCATAGGCAGAGGACAGGCTGAAGAGGTCAAGAATGAACACAGATCAGCGTAGACGCCCCCACCCAGGCCAGTCTGCACGAGTGTTCTGCCCATGCTCGTCTTGTACTTTTTAAGTGGTGAGGCAGGTTTCGTAAGAGAAACGGCCACCCGGAAAGAGTTTATTTTTCTGCATCTATCTCAGGAAGATAGAGGGACTCTCAGATCCGGTCACATCATCTGATGTCAGAGTCCCTTGAGTAGCTTTGTAATAGTACAGTCAGTAAACAATGTGCATTGGAGTAGAGTAGAAGGTTCTAGGTTAAGAGTATTATTGTAGATTTTAGCACATTTGAGTTTAAAAACCACTTCTTTTTACTAGCTGTGTGACTTCGGATGAGTCATTTATTACCTCTCAAGTTCTGTTTCCTTGGTTATAAAACGGGGGTAATACCTGTACCTCCCTCAGAGGTTATCTTGAGGATGAAATAAAACGACATATGTAAAAAGCTCTCAACACAGATCTTGGAACACAGTAAACACTCAAGGAATATTAGCTTTTAAAAAATTATTGTTACAGTTGAGTCAAGGAGGTGTATAAACACTCCTTGACATGCTCAGATGTTGCGTTCTTAAATGGATCAAAAGGAATTTTCTCCTACAAAATCTAGTGGGAGAGGAGTGAAAGGAGCGCAGTTACCCGTGAGGATGTGCTTTTCTATTATCCCGGTGCTCCTGGACTTGGACAGCAGGAGAGGTAGAGCGGGTGAGATAGGAAGCAGGGAGGAGATGTTGCAGAGGAGAAGGACCCCTTATGTTCGACGTGCGGAGGGCGCTGTAGGTGGTGAGGCCCCTTCCCAGCATCGCCAAAGGTTGACGGCTGAACAGTCTCCTTCAGCCTTTTCCTGTTGGTTGTTTCATGGCTTCCAATCCCGCTCTGGTTAAGTCACAGGATTTTCACAAGGAGAGTCTTGAGTAGCCTCTCACAAACGGGGCTTTCAAATAGCGCCCCAGTCCGCCACCTACAATGCCTTGCTAGCAGAAGAAGTCTTTGCCAAGACCAGGGTTTACCAGCAGCTGATCACGTCAATACCAGTGATGAGAATTCAGGGCATCCAAACATCACCTTTACCGGGGGCCGGATGGAAAACGATTCTTCCGGGATGTTCTGACCAGCGACCGGCAGAGGTGGGGAGACCTGGGAGACGTCATTTTCTGACCCATCCTTGCATTTCTGACCCACTAACTTTTAAAAGGAAATAAAGAGACACGCGAAACCGGACGCTTGTGGGGGCCTTTTCCTCAGGCTGTGTCGTGAGTCCTGCTGGGTTATTCATGCCTCTCCGGGAGCACGTGCACTCGGCTGTCTCTGGTGGTATCGTCCACCAGATCCTCTAGGGGTGTCTTCCCAGGTCACGAGGGACCCCGCTGCCAGAGGGAAGGATGGATGCCCAGCACCCATGCGCGCAGTGTGACCTCCCTCTTCCCAGGACGGTTCCTGACTCGGTGTCTGCGTGGCCATAATCAGCTCCACGACAACGACAGTAGCTGCTTGCAGTGCCTTCTATGAGTCACGCACATCACTAGATACTTATATTATTTCCTTTAGTCCTCAAAACGGGGTAAGTATCATTATCTCTAGTTTGCAGATGAGGATACTGAGGCTTAGACAAAGTCCTGGATTTGCTGCTCAAGTGAATGGAATTGAAACTTTAAAAAAAAATGCTTATTTATTTATTTATCTTGAGAGAGAGAGAGAGAGAGAGCTAGCAGGGGAGGGTCAGAGAGAGAGAGAGAAGGAAGGAATCCCAAGCAGGCTCTGAGCTGTCAGTGCAGAGCCCGACGTGGGGCTCGAACCCACACGCGGTGAGATCGTGAGCTGAGCCGAAGTCAGACGCTTAACCGACCGAGCCACCCGGGCACCCCTGGAATTGAGCCTTTACATCTGGGTCTGTGGGACTCCACTTGACTTCACTGTCCACGGCCCAACGGTGGCTTACGTGGATGCGGCCATAGCACCAGATGCTCATTTGGGAGGAACAGAGCTGCTTGGAGAGCTGTAAGCCCGGTGACTCTCTCTTCTGGACACCAGCCCTGCCCTGACGACCCACGCGGGTTACGGGTCTCTCTTGGTTCTCTTTTCAAGACGGATACGACCCCGTACTTTTGCCCCCACGTAGGCCGCACTGGCAGCCCTTGCCTTGAGTTTATGACACAAGCTTTTTGGCGCTCATTACGGCCCTGCACCTCTTGGGTCACAACGGGACCCCGCAGGCAGAGTCGAGCCACAGCCCTCCCACTTCTGAGGTCTGCGACCCTGGGAAAGCTGCTTCATTTCTCTGGGTGTTTGCATCTGTGAACTGGGGACAGTAACGGCACCCCATGGGACTACCGGGAAGAGAAAACGAGGAAAAGTGCTTAGAGGGACAGATGGTTGGGGTAAGCTGCTTGAGGCCAGTATTCAAACTCGGGAGAGTTTGAGTGTTAGGTACACCTGATGACATGCTACGAGTTTGCACAGTGCCCGCTATACTCTCTAGTTTCCTGACTGGTTCGATTCCTCAGCAGATATTTATCACGTGCTCCCTCTATGTCACACACTGTACAAGGGTCACGGATGCGGGGAGGGATAAAACTCTGCGGTTCCCGCCCCGGGGAAATGTACAAGTGCGGGTCGGGGGGCGGTGTAGACAGACATGAAAGCGGACAGGTTCGGCTTCATGTGCCAAGGATGCAGCCTTCGTTCGCTGCCTGGCGGAGAAGGCACGGGTCAGCCTGGCTCTACGGGGAAGGAAGAGCAAACGTGCAGAAGGACAGGAAAGGTTTCTGTGCAGAGCGAACACGTAAAAAGACACGAAGGTGGGAAGCAGCCACGTGGGGGAGAGGTCCTGCGAGCGACTGGTTGGCGTTGAGGTGCGGGGTCGAGGCTAGGAAATGAGGCTGGAGACAAACGTGGGGGTACGGACTTGACTTTCTTCTGAGGGTCGTGGGGGAGTCGTTTCAGTGTGGTGGGCGGGCTTAGGGGGGGCTACGAGCGGCCGGGCTTGCAGCAGGGCCACGAGGTGGGAGAGTCCAAATGGGCCAAACGAGCAGTCGGGCTGGACGGAGGGGAAGGGTTACACCTGAGGAATATTCAGGTCTTCAGGAGGTGAGACCGAAGGACCCCGTAGTTGAATGGATGTCGGCAGCGGCAGGGGAGGGGCTGGGGGATGGTTGCCCTGTCCTGTAAGTTTTGAGTTAACGCCCTCCCTGCCCTGGGAATTCTCATTTGAGAGGATAATTCTTTTTCCTTGTTTTTGCCAAGATCATTTAGACGACGAATTGTACAGGCTTCTAATGTCCGGTCGAGAAAGTAAAGCCAGTTCTAAGCAGTCGACTGAAAAAAGAGCAGAGGCGCCATAGCACTCAGCCTCCCTGTGACTCAGTTTCCCAGCCTGTAAAAGTAGTGCCTGCCCCATTGGATTGACCTAGGGATTAAATGAGCCAAAGCCTCATAACAGGATCTCCCATCACACGAGCGCTCAAGACAGGCGCGCTGTAGTTAGTCTCATGAACCAAAGATCTGTGCGAAGTTACAAAAAGGGAGCTGCCCGATCTCATCGAACTTCACTTTCCCATCTGCAAAATGGGGACAGTAATAGACGCTTCTTAAAAAGTGCCTGCCTCATAGGCGTGTGAGCAGGTGGAAAGTTGGAATGTATGCCAGATCCTGGCACACGGTAGGAAGTCAGGGAACGTAAGCTCCGGCTATGTTCCTTGTTGCGTGCGGGGCATTTTTATGTACATGATATGATTTTCTTTTCCCTGCATCCAGTACAGGAGGTGATACAATCCTTCTCTTTGGGATGAAAAGACTGAAGCGTGGGGAGGTTGAATGCTTTGTCTGAGGTCATATACAGCTGTAGCTAAGCCAATAGCAGCTACTCTATTTAGGAGACCTTGATGTCCTAAAGAATCTGCTCGAAGTTCCTCTAGACCCCTAGGAAAAGGCGCTTTCCATCGTGCCTAGTTCATGACTGTACTGCTTTCTGCCAGAAAGGAATTCAAATCCTCGTTAAAAGTCAGAGTTGGAAGTAACTTTACTGAGTACTTGGAAAAATTAATGACAATCTTGTGTTAGTTCCCCCCCCCCCGCCCCCATCTGTTGTTAAAAGCGAAGCCAACTAAAACAACAACCAAAAAATCCAATATACAGAACTTAGGCCAAAATCCAAAACGAGACACAGGTAGTTATGGATCTCCACCGTCTGGAGACGTTCCCCGTTCCCCCACCAGCCTTTCTGAAAACTCCACAAGACTCTAGGGAACACACTTTGAAAACCACTGATCAGAAAATTCCTTCTCTGACTGGCGAGGAACCAAGAGTACAGGGGAGAGAACAATTTGCAGTGTCACCCACGGCAGGAACTCCTTGGGACTGGGGGGGCCATTCTTCCAGCGGTTGTCCTGGATTTAGTCACGGCCACGGCCACCCCTCCCGTGCGCTGTGCAGAGCCCCGAGGAAGGGGGTCCCTGGTTGGTGAAAGCCTGTCTTCATGCTCACAGGACGGATACTCCATTTTCTGTGACTTCCAAATTTTCTAGAATACATATGTATTACTTTTATAATTAAATTAAAAAATTAATTAAAATAAAAAAAATATATTAAGCTGGTAGCAAGAAAGAAGCTATTTGGAAGCCAAGCATGGGGTAATTCCATGTGGACTTATCTTGCCTTTGGATTTCCAGGTGGCTTGTTGCGGTGACTTTGGGTTGGGTGTGCAAGTTGTTCCAAGGACATGTGGTGCTGGTCTGTGAAGGGGTGCTTGTTTTCCGTTAAAATTTTTTTTATATTTATTATTATGATTATTTTTTATTTTAGAGAGAGAGAGTACAGGAGAGAGGCAGAGGGAGGCTCCTTGCTCAGCGTGGAGCCCGACGTGGGGCTCGACCGCATGACCCTGGGATCATGACCTGAGCCGAAATCAAGAGTCATATGCTGGGGGGCCTGGGTGGCTCAGTCGGTTGAGCATCCGACTTCGGCTCAGGTCATGATCTCACGGTCCGTGAGTTCGAGCCCCGTGTCAGGCTCCATGCGGACAGCTCAGAGCCTGGAGCCTGCTTCGGATTCTGTGTCTCCCTCTCTCTTTGCGCCTCCCCTGCTCACACTTTGTCTTTCTCTCTCTCTCTCTCTCTCTCTCTCAAAAATAAATAAACATTACAAAAATAAAAACAAAAACAAAAACAAAAGAGTCATATGCTCAACCAAACTGAACCACCCAGGCGCCCCTCCTCTTGGAGATTCTGGTCCCAAATTGCCAACTGCCCTGCAGACCAACCCGATTTCTGCCTCTCTGTCTTTGCCCACTTCATTCCCTCTAAGAAAGACTTTTTCCCTCTCTCTCTCTGCTTATCGTCTACCCATATTACTTTTCAAAGGACCCTGTCCCATCCGCTTCACTCATTCATTGATTTACTCATCCATCAACAAATATTTATTAAGCCTTCCGTGTGTCAGGCACTGGATGTTCTAAGCCCTGGGGCTGGAATCAAGTTGACATGGTCTCTGCAATTGCAGAAGTGAATTTTCGGTGTGAGAGACAAGTAAACGTATGAACTCATGCATTATCTGTCCATCCGTCCAATTTCGAAGCGTGGTAAGTGCTACGAAGGAGAATACCGAGGTGGTCCCATTTTAGAACAGATGTTCCGAGAAAGCTTCTTTGGAGAAGCGACCTTCAAGCCGATACCACAGGATGCAAGTGAAGGGCAGTGGGGCTGCTGAGGAAAGAATATTTGGGGCAGATGAGCCCCTCAGTGAGAAGAGTCAGAATGATGGAGGAAGTTAGTGAGGCTGGAGTAGGGTGAATGGCTATGACCACCCAACACCCTAAGTCTCTCACTCACCTATTTTGGGTATTTTGTTTCCCTCCATTGGAGTGTGAGCTCCGTGAAGGAGGGCGCTTTTGTCTCATTTGTTTGCTGCTTTATCCCCAGTGCCTAAAGCAGTGCTTACGACCTAGTAGGCGCTCAGTGAATCCATTTTCGGGAACGAATGCACGGGTGGATGAGTAAACAGTGCAATGCAAACAAACCGGAGAGGCGGCGAGTAGGGGTGAAATCGTACAGGGGCTGTGGGTTAGGATGGGTGCCCGGGTTGTAGTCTACGTGCAGTGGCAGGTAAGAGGGCAACACAAGAATTATGTCAACAGAATTACATGATGTGATACATGCTTTTAAAGGATGACTCTGGCCTGTGGTGTGAAAAGAATCGGAGACCTGCAATCAGAGAATCAAAGTCACTTAAGCAGCTATCGCAGTGACTTGTAGAAAGGAGGGACATGTGCTGGTGGCAGTGCAGACAAAGGGATGAATTTGTGATATCTTGGGATATCCTTCCTTGTAAGGAATAATGACTTGTTGAGGGGTTTTGTGGCAGATACTTCAGACTGATTTCCCAATATCCACTCTCCCCTTGCTCCTCACTAATTTAATGGTACATAATGTAAATTATATAACATCTATAATAGAAATGTTTTGGGGGGTGACAATGTACCTAATTAAAACAATAATCTGTATTTTCCAGCTTCTGTTGCAACTAAGCGAGGCCATGCGATACGGTTCTAGTCAACAAGACATCAGAGGGAGTTGCTGGTCAGGGAGTCTTGGAAAGCTCTTTAAGAGAAAGTCCAGTAAAACCTTGGTTTGCGAGCATAATTCGTTCCAGAAACAGGCTTGTCATCTAAAGCACCCGTCTATCAAGGCGAATTTCAAGAAACCACTGGCTCAGCTCCGATCCTGTGACGTTGGGCATCCCGTACGACGCGTATTGCAAGGCACGGCTTGTTTATAAAGTTACAATTTATTAGAAATGTTTGCTTGTCTTGCGGAACATTCGCAGAACAAGTCACTGGCAATCCAAGGTTTTACTGGGTATTCAGCTGTCAAGTAATCTTTTTCCCTTTGCTACTCCCCTCCTTCCTGCCCTGGCTGCAGACACTGGTGTAGGTAGAGCAGCTGTCTTGCGGACAAGGGGCAGCAAGCCTGAGGACAGTGGCCCGTCGGGAAACAGAAAGTTAGGAGACAGATCTCTGATAACATTCTGGAGCCTCCGCCGTACCCCGGACTACCTCTCTTTGGCCTTCATTTGTGAGAAGCGTAATCAGACTCTCATGTGGTTAAATCATTGCGAGTTACGTTCTGTTCATCTCCTCCCAAGCGTATTCTAACGGATTCAGGTTGGACGTAGGGGAAGCAAGGAAGGAGCATCAGATAGTTTGAGGTTTTTTTGTGGCCCTGAGCAAGTAGGTCATTGGAAAACTGGGTGAGGAGCGAAATTTAAACGGGGGTGATGTGTGTCAATACATGTATGTGTTTGTATGTGTGTGAGTGAGTGAGTGAGAAACAGACAGACAGACAGAGACAGACAGGTTTGCAATATGTTAAGCTTGCGACGTCTTGCATATGTTAAGCGTGAGACATCTAGGTGATGATATTAACCCAATGGTTGATTACACGATCCTGTTGTTGACGGATCCTTCCTATCTGGAATAAAGACCGAAATCAGGCAGCTGACAGCGTAGAGATACTATTTAAGGTCTTGTGAAGGGCTGGGATTTCTAAGAGCAGGACAGGATAAAGGTGGAAGGAAACAAGGCTAAACGCAGATCACGTCAACAGTTAGGGCGAGGGGGAGAACTGCCGTAGAAGGGACCAAGAAGGCGTAGTTGGTGAGGAGAAGCCAGAGAGCCGTGTGGGGTGAGGAAATGGACTTTCTGAGCCCATCTCGCTCATGTGTGGCCCCGCGCGCACTCTCTGTGTCCTGCGTTGGGAGGTTATCGCTCTTCCTGTGTGGGGCCCGATTTCCCTCTGTGGTTCAGCCTTCGGTCTCCAGGGACCAGGATCCTGTCTGTGCCCTGGAGTTCTACGGTCCAAGCACCGCACTTGACCTTGAGGTGATGCTCCTCTGCTTGGAAGGGATGATCTGTGCCCACGGGGGTCAGGGAGGAAGAAGACGGTGGCCAGAAAAAAGGAAAATGAGAAACTGGAAAGTGTGCCCCACCCCCGACTGAAAGGCTCATTGAGCATGCAGCAGAATGAGACACGTGAGCTCGCCAGAGAGAAGCTTGTTCAAGAACGATTTCAAGAGCTGTTGCCCGTGGGGCCTAGTAGAAGCCAGACAGACTAAAGGAACGATGGTATAGAGTACAAGAATTCCACTGGGGCAAGGTTCAGGTGAGAGGGTAGCTGGGACCGGAAACACCGAGGGCTTACCCTGGAAACAGAGCAGGAAAGGACAGAGCGTTCCCAGCACTGAGAGGAGCTCAGGATGGCTGCTGGGGAGCGGAATAATGAGGCAGGAACTGTGGACCCCTGGCTCACGCTGACCCACCCTCATGACACTGGCTGATACTCAAGATTTCCTACGCTGGTCTGTCATGGAGGGCTGATGTCTAGCTAGGCTAGAGGCCTAGTGGGTAGGAGAAAATAAATAAATAGAAAAAGTTAACAAACGAGGAGATTTTGCAGTGTTAAGGGCTTTTGCAGCCCTTAAAAGCAGACAGGACGATATGTTGCAGCCAGAGCTGCCCGTAGCATGGCCCCTGGGTCGGCAGCATCATATCGCTGGCGTATCATTGGCAACGAGCTTGTTACGATGCAGAATCTCAGGAGACGCCCGAATCAGAGTCTGCACTTTTAACCAGATCCCCGTCACCATCCCCATGATTCCTACACATGTTCGTGTTTGAGGAGCACCGTGCTAGAGAGTGTTTGGAAAGGGGATCCCTCGGGTGGGGTAGTTATGGCAGGTTTCTCTGTGAAGGTGACATCCGAGATAAAGCCTGAGTGAACAGAAGCCATCCACGTAAAGATGGGGAAGCACAGCATTCCAGATAGCGGGAATGGAAATTTCCAGGGACTGGATGGTAATAAGCTCAGTGTGTTCAAAAAACTAAAGAGATCGGTGTCCACATCACGAACTCGTCTCTCCTTACCTGGCCAGCCCTTAGCCGGCTGTCGGACCCCAGTCTAAACCTCACTTCCTTTTGGAGGCTTCCTTGACCCTACAACACCCTTCCCGTGCAATCCCGCCCCCAAACTGTCCTACTCCTGTGTGAGAGCGGTCTCATTGTTTATCTCCCCAGCATACCTGGCATCTTGGTACCCCACGGGTGCTCCGTTTTTCTATATTTTATTTATTGATTTTTAATTTGTAAGTAATCTCTACACCCAAAGTGGGGCTCGAACCCACAAGCCAGAGATCGAGAGTCACACACTCCACCAACTGAACCAGCCAGGTGCCCCTGGACAGGTGACTTATGATTTTGTTAAATGAATAGTTGAACGAAAGTGAGAAACCCGGACAGGTGGGAGAGGCAGGCCATAAAAGCAGCCACACCAAGGCTCTGCTGAGGGGCAAAGTCAGTAACTCTTGAAGCCCTCTGGTCTTTGCTTGGGCAGATACACCCCCACTCTGCTCTCTGGGTCACCGGTCCTCACGCATTTCCTTCCTCTTGACCCTTATTGCTCTGTGACCTGTGTTCAGACTCTCTCTAAATATTTCCTTTCAGTCAGGGATTCAGGGTCCGGCAGAGGACACGAGCTACTGGAAACCCTACTCCAGCTCCACGGTTGAGAACCAGCAACTGTAGGAGCTCAGAGAGGGGCTTTGCTCCAAACTCCGGAGGCGTGTAGGGGCTTCCATTTGAGCTGGCTCCGAGGGGGGGAGGACGACTTTTTTTTCCCCCGGTTTGAGAGAATCGTGGCGAGATGATGGTCACTGGGTGGTAAAGGTGGCAGAGGGGCAGGGCTGTTCGTGCTGGTGATGTTGGTTTGGAATGGACACGGTGGTGGGGGTTGGTGGCTGTCGTGGTGGGGGTGGTCACGGTGATCACAGCCATAGCGAAGCATATGCCACACAGAGACCACGGCATGCCCCTGAGCGTGATGTAGTGAAAGTAACAAAAGATCCCGCTGGGTCCAAAAGCTAGGAGAGGTCCCCTTCGGTAGGGAGGGTGTGGATGAGACGGGGAGGTAGGTTATAGCCATTGTCATCCAAGGTTTAAGTCACTGATGGGTTTGGTTAGCCTTGGTTGGTAGCAAGAGAACAGGCAGCATTGTGGCGGCGGGGGGGTGGTGATATCTCCCGTCGTAACTGCCGTCTCGTTTTATAAGTGTCAGGTCAGACCCTAGGGTCGAAGGAGTGTGTGGAGTACGCACATATTCACTTCTTAAATCCAGCGTCCTAGAGGAGGAAAGAATTTCCCTTTCCAGGCAGGAGAATACTGAAGTCACTCAAGAATGGGATTTACAGGGGTGCCGGCCGGCTCCACCAGAAGAACAAGGGACTCTTGATCTCGGGGCTGTGAGCTCAAGCCCCACACTGGGCGCAAAGCTTACTGAAAATAAAATGAAAGAAAATAAAGTGTGAGAAAATAATATAAAAAGAAAAGGAGATGAAGTGAAGCGAAATAAGAGAAAAGAAAATAAGAGAAAAGAAAATAATGATACATACAGATCTTCGTTGACTTACGAGGGGGCTACCTCCTGATAAACCCACTGAAAGTTGAAAATACTAGACGTTGAAAATGCATTAATACACCTGACCCACGGCACCTCACAGCTCAGCCGAGCCGACCTTACCCTTCCGCGCTCGGCACACTTCCGTTAGCCGGCAGGTGCACAGACCCACGTAACACAGAGCCCGTCTGATAACACTGTGCCGACGGCCTCATGTGACTGACGGAGAGCTGTGCTGCGGTGAGAACCGGGACGGCCTTGCGGGTGCGGGATGGTCGTCAGCGTGTCGGTCGTGGACCCTCGGGACGGCGGGCTGCCTGGAGGCTGCGGCCCCACCGCGGGAGAGGACGACGCTGCATATTGTCCGGCCAGCTCTGGAAAAGATTCAAGTTCAAAATTGAAAGTGCCGCGTCTAGTGGATGTGTCTTGTGTTCACACCACCCATAAAGTCCAAAAATCCTCAGTCGAACCGTTGCAAGCCAGGGGGACCCTCTGCAGCTACCTCAGCCACGTAATTGCTTTCCTCTGCTGAATCAGTCAGTACTTCCTTTACTCATTCAAAATATTCTTACCGAGTGCTTGCAAAGTTCGGTGCTTGGGAAAGGCCGGTCAAAAAGAACTGTAAGTCATTTCCTCCGCAGCCCTCAAGGAGCTTACACAAGAGGTAGGGGTGTGGGGAGCACGGAGGACCAGAGTCAGGATGCCCGTGTTCTCTTCCTGATTCTGTAGACTTAGCACAGCTCTCTGACTTGCTCATTTGACACTTTCTTCCTGAGCCCTTATTGTGTTCGTGGTTCCGTGTTGGAGAACACAAGGATAAGTTCAATGGTTCTTGCCCAGAGGAGCAAGAAGCTTGGAACCTAGGGAGGAGACTTCTCCAGACCTCTGTTTTTCATATCTATTATTATGTGTCTGCATATGGGTGGACAGGGGGCGGTTGACCAGATGATTTAAGATCCTTTACAAATTTAATAATAAAAATATTTTTTTAATGTTTATTTTTGAGAGAGAGAGAGAGAGAGAGAGCAAGAGGGGGAGGGACAGAGAGAGAGGGAGACGCAGAATCCGAAGCAGGCTGCCGTCTCCGAGCTGTCAGCACAGAGCTGGACTCGGGGCTCGAACCCACGAACGTTGAGATCATGACCTGAGCCCAAGTTGGACGCTCAACCGACTGAGCCACCCAGGCGCCCCCACAAATTTAATATTTCATGACAAAAAGACCCAAGACACGTAGAGAGCTCTTGGCTTATAAACAAGCTCAAAGTCTACGCTAACTTCGCTAGATGCTATAAAAATCGCAGAAAGCCACCCCCCTCCCCTCCCCCGCTCACATACGCAGGAGAAGTTCTCTAGGGTCCTTGTAAAAGGTGATGGTAGATTTGTGAAGAGCAGTCAGTCAGTTTTCGAACCCCAAGTGCAGGGCATGGGACCATCCAAGGGAATTCGGGGCCCTACGGGCTGTGGCTGGGGACAGAGTCATATAATGAAAGACCGAGTTGTTCTGTATTCAGGCTGGGGAATGTGGTTTGAGTGGCTGTGGGAACTTAAACTTTCTGACTTTCTGCGTAAGAGAAATCTCAACCCCCAAGCGTGTTGGAGTGACTTCTCTGACACAGCACATGTAACTTGGCTCCCTCCTGAGGTCTGTTTTTCTTGCTCTCAGAAGAAGAAATGGCCTAAACAATCCTCATGGGCCAGCAGTTGAAAAAATATTTGTTTTGGTTTTGTCGAGCGTGTTCCCCCTTTCAAACGTGACCGTTTTGAGGGGACGGGAGATTCTCAGTGTGTACGGTTGATTCATTTACGCTTAACGTATCAGTTGTTTTGAGGAGAGACCTTATGTCCGAGGAGGCTATAGGAAGCTTTACTGCCCTTTTCCTCTCAAACGGGAAGTTGCATTTTGCCAAAAGTAAACACATGTGAACCCGGGAAGGTTTGTTTAGCTTCTAACGCTGACTTCAGGACCTGGGAATGGAGACTGCGCTTGGCAAAAAAATGCCTTCTCCGGGATCTATCTGGGCCAAAATGTTCTCTGCTCAGGACCTGGCCTTTGTGCTCTGGTAAACATCCTCCCCGCACCAGCCCCCAGAAATTCGCCGCCAAAGTCCCTCAGCGCCTTTGCTAACTTCTCGGGAACGTTCGAAAGCCGACGGCCACTTGCAAACACGCTGTTAGCGGGGCGCGGCTTTCCGAAGAGTGGCCGCTTTATGGGGACAACCTGAGGTTTGGAGACGTCGGGGGACGTGCGTGCGGGTTGGCGTTCCGGCTGAAGACTTTTTAGGACAGTCACGGCTCCCAGTCCACCGACACGGTAGCACTAAGCACTTGGCAGGACTGATCTTGTGAGTCCTCGCACGGGACTGAGGGGGAAGGCACTGTAACTCACACACAAGGAAACCCAGGCTCGCAAATGCTGGGAAACGGCTCAAGGTCACAGAGCGAGGTGAGTAGTGGCGTCCTCTGCCTTCCGGTTTGGAGATTTTAACCGGTTCAGGATCCATCTCCGAACCTCAGGAAGTTACACGCTATTCGGGAGAGACCCACGCGATCAAGGCAAAGAGCAACGGAGGGCAATTTGCTAGGACAGGGCCAAAGAATCGAGCAGGTTGCATTTCAAGGTTTCCACGAACACGTTTAACATGAAACCTATCTTGTTCCACGAAGGATTTAGGGCAGGTGACAAAAACTGGGAGAGTGTCTGAATAAGTAGAAATGTTGCGGTCCACGGGAATCTGGGATGATGCTCCGGAGAGGGGCTCTGGCTCGCCTTCGAAGACCCTGGAAGGACCGGTAGGAATTCGATAAGGAAGGAACGTCTCAGAGTTGGGGAATCGGACCCCACCGTTTCTCTTGAGGGCTTGCATCGGGAGCTACTTCATATGAACATCCCGAGTGCACTAGGTGCCCTTCCTGGGCCCTGAGGTTGCTCTCTCTAAACTCGTACGTGCTTGACAAATATTTTAGCCGCCTAAACATACACGGAAACACTTGGCCCGAGATGTAATCCATCGCTGAGAGGTGATGGCTAAGCCGGTTGATTCCTCACCTGAAACTCGGCCTCCCCCTACCTCGCCATGCCATCAGGAGCCCGCCGTCCCACGTCCCCGTGGCACCGGTCTCGTCGTGGTTGGGAAAACACACCGTTGCTGACGTTGCTTCCCCACTGTTCTTTACAGACGTTATCTCGAATCCGCACAGCTGCTCTCGTGGTAAGCGAGATTAGGCCCATTTCACAGCGGATAAAACTGAGACTGAGGGAGATTAAGAGCTTTGCCCCATGCCATATACCATCTCTCGATGGTGGAGCCAACTCTTCGATGGAAGAAACGGGGGTGATGCTAAAGTGCTAGTGTTCCACGCCACGCACGTGGTCGCCCTGGAACAGAATAAAGACCGCCCAGGCAGTTTTTGAGCCGGTATTCTGGATTTGCTTAAAGTCCTTACGAGATGTTAACAGCTCGAAGTCCCGTAATCGTACGGGAGACCTGAGCACCCCAGTGCATTCTCTTTTATTCAATCTAACGGAGACACAGACCTCTGGCTTCCCTTGTAGAACCCCCCCTTTTGAAGTGTCTCTGTTTTCTTCATTCGGAAGAACAGATCAGCATCTCTCATGCAAGGCCTGGCTCTATGCCCATCTCACTTTTGCAATGAATTTAGCAACATCTGCTTTGCCCATTAAAGTGATTTTTCTCTTCCTGGCCCTGAGCCTGTGTGCTTGCTGCAATTGATTACCAGCAATTTCCTTCCCAAACCAGAGGGTTCAGTGAACTCTAAATTGAATTGTTGCTCACTGGGTCTCCTCTGGACCAATGCAGACGGCTTACGTGCACAATGGTCAAGCCGCTTTGGTTCCCAAATCTATAGAGGCCGATGATTCTGGTTACACACAGGGGGAGGGACCCGGTGAGTGACAGTTCCCATTTTTTGCACACAGCGGCCTAGGGCTGTGGCCGTCTCTGGGTTTCTCAATTTCAAACCTAAGGTAGGGGGCAGGGTTGGACTCAGCTTGTGTAGACCACAGTTCCTGCGGTGTTCACACGTCCTTTCTGTGACTCCCACTGTACCACCGATGGCCTCAGATGTAGCTGACCGGAAGGCTTACGTAAGAGACAACCGAGAAAAATTATCTCTTGCTCTAGAAGGATCACTTAAAGACCTCTGAACGAGGGGTGCGCTGTACCCTTTCGAAGGCAACTGTGGGTCTTCCTGTGTGGCTCAGGCAGCTTTTATTTTTAAGTTTTAAAAACCTAGTTAATTAATTATTATTATTAATTTTTTTTTTGAGAGAGAGAGAGAGAGAGGGCAAGCAAGGGAGGGGAAGAGAGAGAGGGGGAGAGAGACTCGCAAGCAGGCTGCAGGCCCAACGCGGAGCCTGACGTGGGTCTCCGTCCCACGAACCGGGAGATCCTGACCTGAGCTGAGGTCGACAGTGGGAGGCTCAACCGACTGAGCCCCCCGCCCCCGCCCCCGCCGCCCCGAAGCGGTTTTTCTTAATAAAGCGAAGTCCCAGATGTGGATCTGGCCTGCCGTTCCGTCATTTCTCTGGCAGATTCCTAGTCGTCTTTAAAGATGTGGGCTGGCTGTCACCTCCAGGAAGTGGGTGCACACTCCCCCTGCTTTGCTTACCACGCTTATCCTATTTCAGTGCTTGTATCTGCTTGGGTAGAGCCCTCTGACACGCGTCTTCCGGACCCTATTCCTCGTTCACCCCACCACGCCCCCATATCCGGAGCAACACATAGTAGGTCCTCAGCTGCCTGCCTTGTGGGAAGATTGTACCCTGGTGCCTCAAGCCATTCCCGGAACGTCTCTCTTCTCCCACAGCTCTGGGGGCTTCACAGAAGGACGGTGGGGCACAGCTGCTGACTTAAAGGAGCGGAACTCAGGAGTCCACTCCAACACATTTCCAAAAAAAAAAAAAAAAAAAAAAAAATCAAGAGGGCCCACTACCATTCGTAACCAAGTCGCTGCTGTTTATCAGAGTGGTTAATTTAAAGCTGAGTGTCTATACTAAGAAAAAGGCGACACGCCTGACTAAACCCAGTGGTGGCGACAATAACTTGAAATCATTTGAGTCATTACGTTTTCTGTTTCTTTGAGAGACATCCCCCAATTCCCCCTGCGATTGTGGAAGAAAGCCCACCTCTGTCAGTAAGCACTTCTGAAATGATTATCGCACCCACGGCTGCCTATCTGATTCAGATCTTATTTTCACAGACCTCTGTTGCAAGCATCGTTGGTGCTGAGCAAGCCCCTTTGCTTTTATTTCTGGAAGAGGTCTCCTTTGTGTTATTATCGTAGTGAGAAGTGTGAGAAAGAGCGCGCTTTTCCAAAAAGGGACGGTTTAGCTTGCGGGTGTGAGACCCACCCCTCTTAGCCAAGCAGATTCCGAGCTGAACCTCCCAAGCTTTCGGGGGATCCTAGAGTATCTCGCTTCTAGAAAGGTCTTAGGTCTTTACCGAAGCCCCGCACATCGGCAGGTGGTCCTTGGACCTGCTGAGGAGATGGGCAGGTGCGCTTCAAGGGTAGTTTAGCTGGGTCTCGTATGCGGATGTGTAGTTAAGGGGAGGGACATTTAGCATTTCTTTTTTAATTTTTATTCGTTTTCAGCTTTGAAAACCTAACAGAGGGAAGGCTGGGAAAATGTTCCAATTGCCTGCCTTTGCTCTGATACGTCCATTTGTCAGGTACAATGGAACCTGGTGCCCTTCCGGGGGCCGTGCCTGGCCGCAGGGAGGGAGGGACCTTGAACCAGGCTGGGCCGTGTGCACTCCTGCTGTGTCACCTCTGCCACCAGGCGCCCTGGAGGCCTGGGATACAGAAACGCATCCTTCCCCTTCCAGAGCCTTGGCTCCAGTTGAACAAGGCTTTTCTTTTTTAAAAAAAATTTTTTTAACGTTTATTTTTGAGACAGAGAGAGACAGAGCATGAACGGGGGGAGGGTCAGAGAAAGAGGGAGACACAGAATCCGAAACAGGCTCCAGGCTCTGAGCCGTCAGCACAGAGCCCGACGCGGGGCTCGAACCCACGGACCGCGAGATCATGACCCGAGCCAAAGTCGGACGCTCAACCGACTGAGACACCCGGACGCCCCAGAACAAGGCTTTTCTAAGAGAAGTGGGTCACCCTGATGTCCAGCTCGTCAAGCCCATGCTTAGTCCAAATTTCTGGATTGGACAACTAGGGATTTAAGGACGGGCTAGAATGTATCCAGAGCTAACTAGACCTCCTCCACCATCACATCACCTCCAGTGACCAAAGGGACAGTTCATTTACACGGATGCTTATCACGTGCCAGGCACTGGGTAAGACCTTAGAGGCTTGACAGCATATCCTCATCGCCCGGCTTCATGAGGCGGGCTTTATGATCCCATTTTACGGAGGCTCTGAGGCTGTGGTTATTTTAGGGAACAAGGATTTGTTGAGGGGAGCGGGCACTGGCTAAGTGCTGGGGAATGAAGTAAACACACTCCTTCCTTAAGGAAGTGTCCGTTGGCCCAAGAGGTCTCTGTTGGCCCGATTCGAAAGCTTGCCATGAACCCTGCACACAGTTCCTCGGAGATCAGGACACGCCTGGGGACCTTCTTCAATCTCCCGTCCGCTCAGCATGGACACTGCGGAGGGAGAAGATGAGCTGAGTTCGTCTTTCCAATGGTCCGCCACCGCGGAGTGTGAGCTCACTCGGGCGCGAGTCTCAGCCCGTCCGTCTTCTGCTGGGCACAGAATGTGCTGTGGAATGCGGGCCAACAATCGCGTTCGCTGCGCGCAGTGAAGATACGTGGAGCCCCGTGTGCTGTGACCGGCTACAGAGGAAGTCTTATAGCCCTCTACGTGCAGTGAGCTTAATTCTTCTTCTCTCTCCATTTTCGCACGCCTCCACACTTCCTGCTCCGTCCTGGGCCTGCCAGTGCTGAAAACCTGAGACGAAATGTCCTTCCGGTTTTTAGAGGCCGAAACCAGGAAGGATGGGGAAATGGGAAGGTCAGCTCTCTCTGTCTGGGACACCAGGGCCGGGGCCGGAGACCCTGGACCACATTTCCACACCTCCCTTGGGAGGGCTGGGCTCAGCGAGATCAGTCAAGGACTCGCTCTTAGCTGCGGCTTCCTCATTCAAGGGCAAGTTGATTACCATCCTTCTGGCTTCCTTTTCCATTTGTAACCGAAAGGAGAGGTCTTTAGTGGGAGATGATGCTGATAGTTATTTCCTGATTAGATAGCTGTTTATTCATTCAAACGTATTGATGGATCACCTATTGCCGCCTCTAAAAGGAGCCCTCATGGGAGCTTACGTTCCAACGGAGAAAACCGAGCAAACAGAACAGATAAAATTTGTGTCGTGTTAGAAGGCCCGATTACCTCGGAGGAGCCCAGAAGAGGGTGTGAGGGGCGCTGGGTTGGGGGTGCTGCAGTTTTAAGTTGGTTCTCAGGGAAGGTTCAAAAGGAAGGTAATATTTGCAGTGAAGATGTGAAGGGGTTAAGGGAGAAATCCATGTGGATACTAAGGATGAGGATTTTAGGCAAACAGCAGGTGCAAATGCCCAAGGCTGGAAGCTGCCTGCTGTGCCCCGGCAACAGCAAGGCGGCCGGAGTGACTGGACCAAAGTCAGCGGCGGGGAGAGTAGAGGGTGACACGGTCAGAGAGGAAATGGGGCCAGATAGTGTCACGAGGGCCCTGAGAACAGGGGAAGTCTGTAGGCTCCCTGTGAGTAAGAAGGGGAGCCTCTGGAAGGTGTTGAGCAGAAAAGGGACGTGGTGTGGTAAAGTTACGCGTTCCGCTCCGGCAGAAACACCGACCCTTCCTACCCACTGGCCTGCGCGTGAGAAGCAAGGGGTGATCGATCTGACACCTGAGGGAGCCCCCTGACCTTCCGTGACAAGGCATCACCCCCATTTCCGTGGAGGCCAACGAGACTCAGAGAGTCGCAGTAACTTTCTCAGGCCGTGAGCCACGCAGCTAGGGCGTGGATGAGGTAGGTGAGGCAGGCGACATAGTTTTTGAGGGTCTTCTGGCTGAGTTCCTTCCGGGGGACCTGGCGGAGATTTGGCTCCCTTGCCTTCTCCAACGTGGAGGCTGCCCCAAAGCCTCTCCATCCCCAAAGCCTCTCCAAGCGTCGCATCTTCACGACCCTCTGTTGTTGTCGGTCTGTCTCTCTCTGACCCCAGCTGGACAAAAAGAGTGGCTCTCCACTTCTGAGGATTCGTGCGGCTGGGTTGGGCCCACCCGAATGATCCAGGATCGTCTTCCCTTCTCAAGGTCTGGCACTTTAGTCACATCTGCAAAGTTTGTTTCAACTATGTATGTTAAACATAGGGCGCCTGGGTGGCTCAGTCGGTTGAGCGTCCGAGGCTTGATATCGGCTCGGATCGTGATCCCGGGGGGGGGGGCCGGGGGGGTGGGATCAAGCCCTGCTCAGGCTCCGTGTTGGGCATGGAGCCTGTTTAACATTCTCTCTCTCTCTCTGTCCCTCTACCCTGCTCACGTGTGCACACACTCTCTCTCTCAAATAAAAAACAACATATATGTTAAAAATATAAATATATAATTTATAAAATATAATTTATTTTTACAACACACATTGTCTATAGATATATAGATACATATATCTTTAGATTCTCTGTCTGTATCTCTGTATCTGTATCTGTGTGCATGTGTCATACATATACCCTGATGTTGTCGGCCAAGCCAAACATTTATAAGCGACATAATACAAATAAAAATGCCTTAGGGGCCCCGAGAAGCCTCAAGAGAAGAAGAGAGAAGAAAAGACCCGGGGGAAGTGAACGGAACAGAAGACCAAGGGGATGATCCTTATTTTGGAAGGGAAACCGGGTGACTCGGTATCTGTGGATGTATACATGCAGGTGTAAGCCGAGCGAAAACTCAAGACGAAATGTACCAAACGGCCATGGTCCATTCTATGTAATGTATACCCTATTATATGACTTGTTTTATCCACTATACATACGCGTATATGCACATAGATAATGTAGTTCTAGAATGTATCCATGTAATTGTAGACTGCAATATTTGTTACAGTAAAATGAAATACGATGTAGCAGAATTGTATTGTAATATACAATATAATGGAATTAATGTGTTACTAATGTGCACCAGAGGGACAGGAGGGGGTCTGGTGGTCCAGGGGTCCTTGGATCTTCCCCATTCATGTCTCCCCTTCATCACTTCCCAGGTCCCAGAGAGTCTGTCTGCAAAGCCATCATGTTGACCCCTCCGACCCACACTTCGGTTACACTTCTCCGAGGCCATCACAGTAACCGGGGATGGGGTGGCAGGAACCTGTGCCCGTGGCCCATTTCCAGGCTCCGTCTCTTCCAGCGCAGACCCGGCGCCCCCCCAACCCCCCCGCCCCCCGTTCCCGCCCCATGAAGCAGAATATCTCTAGTCTGCTCTTCAAGGCTGCTTGTACCCTAGCCTCGTCTGATCCTCTGCCAGACTTCCATTCGACTTCTCGGCCACACGGAAGGGACTTTCTACCCTCACACCACTTCCTGGTCCCTCTGCCATTGCTCAAGTGTTTGTCCTTCTCTGGAATGTCTCTCCCGTGTCCCCCTCCCCCGTCCCTTCCTCTCTGTCATTGAAATTCTGCCGTGTCTCTCTGGCTTTTCTGAAGCACCATCTCAAATCTCCATGAAGTCTTTCTTGACCCCTCCACCCCCCCACCCCCAAGCTGGCCTGACTTATCTATCCTTTGAGCTCCTTCTATGGGGACTTTGTCCCTCTTCTTTGGGGCTTATCCCATTTTACAGTTATTTCTGTGCTCGTCTTTTCTCTTCCCCCCTCAGTTATCCTCTCTTCAGATCAGGCACTAGGTCTCACCCTTTGCCAGGCTCCCCATGGCATCACATGCAAAGGGCATGGGCCATCGGAGCAGTGTGAGTTAGAAGACAGGTGCCTGGGGGCTCCTGGGAGGCTCAGTCGGTTAAGTGTCTGACTTAGGCTCAGGTTATCATTTCACGGTTCGCGGGTTCAAGCCCTGTGTCGGGCTCTGTGCTGGCAGCTCAGAGCCTGGAGCCTGCTTTGGATTCTATGTCTCCTCTCTTGCCCTTCCCCCGCGTGTGTTTTTTCTCTCTCTCTCTCTCTCTCTCTCTGTCTGTCCCTCAAAAATAAATAAGTAAACATTAAAAAAAAGAGACGGGTGCCTAATTTGTCATGGTTTGGGTGCACGAGGGAGGAAACACCACTGAGGGGTGATTAGAACCTCTTCTCTCTCTACGGACCACACGCATTTTCATTTTCACTCGCATTATCTCAGGCTTGAAAACGTCACTTCTCTGAATCAGCCTTTGCCACAGTTCCACCTCTCCTGTTATTTGCTTACTTCTGAAAAAAACCTGACTCCCTATTTTTACCTAGCCTGCCGTAAGCCGTAAAACTCCGTGAAAATACTGGGTTTCAGGTGATAGCCACGCATCGAATCATTACGACACGACGCGAGACGTCTTCGCCATATACTGCTACAAGGTCTGACTTTGGGACGTGGCACCTGATACCCAGGTGGGGCTAAAGGGCATGACCAAGGTCGCTGAGTGCTCCGCCCTTTCCCACCAGGCCGCACCGCCTCCTCGCACAGGACCGGGAGATAAGACACACAGGGTCCGCAGGGGGTCTGCTCGGTCACGGCCGGAAGCAAACGTGTCTTGCTCAACACCGTGGGGGAAGCACGCTGCGTTGTTTGTGGACTCGGTGTGGGGCCCGAGTGCACAATGGGCGGTGCACCCACGTCTGAGTTTAAGAGCGCTGGTTCGCTCTCGAATCCCCTCCTGTTCCCTCAGACATTATTTCCGGGGGGGATGTCGGTCTCCCATCATCTGTGGCTGCAGCAGGCGGCCCGAGGGTGCTTTGGCCTCGCACCTGCCCCGGCTGCAAGCGCCTCCCGGGACACAGGGCGCGAGAAATGCTTCGTCATTTGACCCGGGCCTTTTGGGGCTCCCTCCCGCCAGTCCCAGGTGCCCCTGAGGGCCCCTCGAGTATCTTCCAGAAGAAGACAGCTGGTCTGAAGTGATAGCTCAAGCAGGAAATGGGGCCACGGCAGTGACACTCTAGGGCCAAGGAGCAGCTCGAAATGGCCTCCTTTCTCTCAGCCCCTGCCTTTTCCTCAGAAGGAAAGAGAACGCTAAGACCACGGGGTAACCACGTTCACCACTGGGGACCAGGTCCCTTAAGTACCGTTTCGTCACTGCGATGAAAGGGGACACTTACTTGTAAGCTGGGGGTAGATTGTAACATAATTTCTTCAGTCTCTCTCTCTTTTTTGTGTGTGTTTTTTGTTTCTTAACGTTTACTTTTGAGAGAGAGAGAGAGAGACAGAGCGTGAGCAGGGGAGGGGCAGAGAGAGAGGGAGACACGGAATCTGGCTCTGAGCTGTCAACACAGAGCCCGACGCGGGGCTCGAACTCACGAACTGCGAGATCATGACCCGAGCCTAAGTCAGATGCTTAACTGACTGAGCTGCCCAGGGGCCCCTTCAGCCCCTCTTTGAAGAGTGTGTTCTTTGGGAATTGCCAGGCCGCCTGGCATAAGAGGTGAGGGCCAGCCACACGCTTTTTTCTGGCCACTGTGAGCACCAGAGCAGAAAGGAGATGGGGGGAGGACGCAACAGGGCGGCCACAGGCTCTAACAGGGGCAACGTGCTGGGGTTCGAGTCCCAGCCCGGCCGATGCTAGCTCTTGGGATCCGGGGTGGTTTACTTAGCTTTCCTACATGTCTTTCTCAGCATCGCTTCCCGCATGCATACACTGGAGGGCAAACCTCTTGGCACGGTGGAAGGCACACCATGAGCACTCAGAAATTCTGGTGCCTTCCTTCTCTCTACCAATGTCCCTGCCTCATCCGTGACCGAGTTATTTGGGCACCTTTCTTTCCGACCACGTTGATGAGGTCTTCCCGTGCTGTGAGCTTTGGAGACACAATAGACACCTATGAAGTGACTTGAAAACCTTTATGAAGCTGTGGGTCTGAACGGACTGCTCAATAGTGCTTTAATTCTGTCACGATGTTTCAGAAGGGGATTCTGAGCCCTGGATGGGTCCCTGAGTCTACAGCTCTTCAGCGTGCCTTTTGGCTTGGAGATTCTATAACTTGGCAGCCCTCGATGTCACATCATAGACAGGGTATGCATATAATTTATTGTGCAAACCAGGAAACATTTGATCGGGTGAAAGAGGCTGCTATTAAAAATGACAACTGGGAGCAGGTGTCAGTCAGGACTGTTTCAGGCAGGTGGGGTACATCTTTACTCTACTCAGGGTACACATTTTGGCCCCAAGCTCTGTGTGAGTTATAAACCTTTGTGCTTACCTGGTTTCTATGCACCCTGAATCATACCAGCTTCCCCACCCCTCCCTCCAGCCAACAGCACTGCTATGTAGGCAAGGGTCTTCTGGAAGGAAGTTTGAGAGCCATGGCACGACACGCATGCAAATACCATGTCAGATCTGTCTAAAGAGACAAATGGAAGCCAGAGGGTGAGCCGATGCAGAATCCAGAAAATTCTTCGGCACCCCCACCGCCCGCCCCCACGTGCCCGCCTGGGCAGGCAGGCGACCAGCTGTGGAGGGAAGGAACAGGCTGGGGAAAGGCCAGCCGGATGCGGCTTGCAGAAAACCCGGACCAGATTCTGTGCTCTCAGTGACTGGCTCTGATGTGCCAGACCCACGAAGGTGAGGATTAAAGGGAACACTTCATCACCGCATTCTTCAGGTAGCACGCGAGCCTCTCGAATGTCCCAGGTGGCCAGCATTCTGCAGCAGCTGGCTCCAACGTACAGACAGCACGCCCCGATGGGGACAGGGCCCCGCGAGGCAGGCATACAAGCACAGACCGTGAGCTTGAAAGGACCCTTAGATCTGTTGGGGATGAAGAGGAAGGAGTTGTAGGCTTCTCACTGGGATATCTGGGTTTCTCTCTCTGTTGCAGAGAACCGTCAGTGCCCTCCCTGGGAAACTGAGGACAGCATACCTTTGCATCCATTGTCCGGGGTTGTTGAGGATAAAATGATGTGATGGACGCGGACATAACTTACAAACTGCAAATGCCAGGTGGCACCCTAATCGGAGACCCTCAATGCAAACCCCTGAATTTGCAGATGAAAATCTGGGGTCCAGAGAGGTCAACAGGCTGGCCCAGCATGGACAACTCCCTTTATGGAGATGTCGATGACGTGTGTGTGATGGGGGAGCGGTTGGCTGAGGAGGTTAAGTCTAAGAGGAGGAGAAGACCAGGGACAAACCAAGGAGGCAAAAACATTTTCAAGGACCTTAATGTAAATGTGTGCTTGGGGAGATGAGAAAAATGATTCTGTGGTTATTTTTTAAGGGAGTGGGATCCTCACATCTTTTATTCCTTGTCGTCATGGACACTGACCATCCGAGGCTTCGAGGCTGGAGCCATTCTCCCTCTCTCTATCTTTTTTAATGTTTGTTTATTTTGAGAGAGATAGAGAGGCAGATGGAGAGAGAGAGACAGGGAGAGAGAGAATCCCAAGCAGGCTCTACACTCAGCTCAGAGCCCGACGCAGGGCTCAATCTCATGACCGTGAGATCACAACCTGAACCGAAATCAAGAGTCAGACACTCAGTCCACTGAGACACCCAGGCGCCCGGCCACTTTCTTCATAAAGATGCTCCTTTGGCCTGACCGTCCGACTTGGACACTAACATGGGTGGTGGGGGCCTGGCCAGGCTGGAAAAGGATATGCAGACCAGAGAGGATCTACCTTGAGTAGGAGAAGGTGGAGGCAGCTTAACCGAGCAATGGAGAGCACTGACTCTGGAGACAGGCTGCCTGGAGAAGAATCCCAGTTTTGCTGCTCACAGCTGTGTCACCTTGGGCAAGTTGCCTAAGCTTTCTGTGCCTTCGTTTTCTCAGCTGTAGAATGAGAATATGAAAGTGCCCACATCACAGCATGGTGTGAGGTTTCAGCAGGTTAATACATTTAAGAGTCTTAGAAAGGTACCTGGCACACATCCAGCTCTATTCACTTGTTTATTAAATAAGAATAAAATACGTAAGGGTGTCCAAGGTGGACACGGGTGAGAGGCAGTAGTGAGGAGTAGGAGGAAGGACTCTGGCTTCATCGTCAGACAGACTTGCATTTGGATCCTGATTCCACGACGTTTTTCTCTTGACGTTTGTGTTTTTCTGATTATCAAGGGCATATGTGTTTGTAGTAGAAAATTTGGAAAATATAGAAAGCCAGCAGGGAGCAGATAGAGGTCAAGCCCACTTCTACCACGTGGAGATGGTCACCACGTAAGTCTTGCTGGCAATGTGATCTGCGTCGGGGTTTGGTCCTGATGCTGGTAGCTTGTTGGTTTTTATTATTCCTCCCTTGTTTGCATATCCCTCAGGGAGAGATCCAGGAACCGCTGGAGGGCCAGGAGGTGTAAGCATGTATGCTAAATAAAATATTTGTTTTGACAATGATGAGACCCTCGATATGTAGCTCAGAGCCCTTAATCTACCCACTTTTCACAGTTCTCCGTTCTTGACCGTGAGGAGCTCAGTTTTCTAGTGAGACAGCATGCCAAGCATTTAGATTGAGACTCATAAATTTCGTCTTCCAACTTCCCTGCTGTAATTACTTGGCCGCCCACGTTATTGTTGCCAATTGCCAAGTGTGGTGGGTGAGTGACAGGTAGATTATTTGTGCCTGATGTGGGTCACCCTTGTGCTGGGTCTGAGTGCTTTTGTTTAATGCTCTGCGAGGAGGCCATAGTTGGGTAGCAGAGCAGGAGTTATAGGAGAAGTCTGTTGGGTGATGATTTGGCAGCTCAAGGAAAGTTGTAAATTAGGCTGTCAGGAGGGAACTTTCTGGCAGACTCTGTGAACAAACACAAGGTGTGAGTTGGCCAGAACTTGTAACAAGCTGACTTTCTCTCTCGCTGGTGGTTTCCTCTTATTGGTCTTTCGGAGAAGTGGTTAGACGTGTTAACTATCACCAAACAGAATCTGAATGGCTTTGGGGGTACGGGGGTGGCCAACGGTGGTGAAGAGGAGGGGCACGGACGCGCAGGTCCACATTCAGAGCAGCATTCGTGGCCTCTGGAGATGTCACCAAATCTCCTCCTGGGCACTGTCCATGAGCCGTGGCACACAAGCCAAATTTTCTGGTCATTTTTGTGACTTCAGTGGGACGGACTCCAGTAACCCACTCTCTCTGCCTTCAGTGTCAGAAGAGGAGAGGGCCTATAAGGTAAAGGAATGAGATTAATATGATGGAAGGTTTTCTCTCTCTTCTCCCAGTATAGTGGAAAAGCAAGCAAGCAAGCCAGCCTCGATATGTAGGGTCAATCCAATTGTGTACATTGGGTAACTTCCCTACTGGAACTGTCTCCTTTACTCGATGTGACAACTCACACTGATGACCTCCTTAGAAATAGGTCTATCTTTCCCACTGGGGCCTGAGTCAACATGGCCAGCAGCTAATTCGGATGACCTGGCATTCTGGTTCACCCAGGGCAGCCAGAGCTGACGAGGCCTCAGTATCCACCCATACATTTTCATGGAACCCCACTTCCTTCGCAAAAGTGTTCCAATGAGGATAATAAATTACGTGAGCCCCCTAACATGAAGGAACTCAGGGAGAGGACTACTTTCTCTTTTCAGTGTGTGGCTTTGCTCAGAAAAATCTGTAGTGCTTCTGTCTCAAAGACTCCCTGCCCGGGACTCCTGGTCCGATTTCTCTCATTTCTCCCGCAACATCCCGCCCCGCCCGGCACCGCCGCCTCTTGGCACACTGCTTTTCAGCCTTTTTTCATCAGCAGAACCTACTTTTTTTAGGATGCAACGTTAGACAGAGGCTTCAACATTGGAAACAGATCAAGCGGAGCTTTTCCTGGTAGACACGAGGGTAAGGATCTCAGGAACCCACACATTTGGCCCCCCTCTCTCTCTTTTCTTCCGTGTGGATCTCCACTGAATCTCACGGCTTGGTGGGGCAGAGGTTAGAATCCACCGACAAAGCATCTACCGTCCATTTCACGTGCTTGCGCTTAAAAAAATTTTTTTTTTAACATTAATTCATTTTCGAGAGTGAGAGAGACAGAGCATGAGTGGGGGAGGAGAAGAGAGAGGGAGACACAGAAGCTAAAGCAGGCTCCAGGCTCGGAGCTGTTTAGCACAGAGCCGGACGTGGGGCTTGAACTCACGGACCGCGAGATCATGACCTGAGCCAAAGTGGGACTCTTAACCGGACCGTGAGATCATGACCTGAGCCAAAGTGGGACTCTTAACCAACGGAGCCACCCAGGCGCCCCCACGTGCTTGCACTTTGTACGGTAAATCCTCTTGTCCCCCTAGTGAAGTTAGGTTGGCAATAATCAAACTCTGAAAAAATATTACCGTAGGATTCAGGCTCAGTTCTACAACAGGGCTCTTCTTGTGGCCTTGATTCTTTAATCCACTCAAATCTTGACCACTGGCTTTGTTGTCCTGTCACAGGATATGACTGAGGAACGACCATGCCAAGATGGGTGCTCTGGTCTCCGGTCATGATAAGAGGCCCTGTGACCTCGACTGTCCCCTTCAGCTTAACTCTTGCTTCGTGGCTCCTCTGCTGTAACCATATCCTTTGTCCTGGATTTGAGATGCTGTTCCCGCACACTTGTTTTCTCTTCATCCTCACAAATCTCGAGCATTCCACCTTGGGTGCTCTCTTTCGTTGAACTCCCAGCTTATTTGAAAGTTCCTTGTATCTTCAAAAGTGCACGGGACCTACCGTAGACGTCGATGCCTCAGAAGCCTTCGTTCTCTGAATCTTCCTGGTCTTGTCGCTTTGCCGGCCCCATTATTTTAGACATCCTGAGCCAAACACGGCCTCGCATCAGAAAAGAGCCACATATATACCCTTCCACACCTATGTTTCAATCACAGTTGACTCACCAGCCTGACGACCCCCATCAATTCTCAGTGATTCTGGGGAGCGGGTTATTTTTCTGGGCCCAGACCCAAAATATCGAGGTTAGAATTCAGTATTAAGCTGGTCTCCCTAGGATGTCATTAAGAGGGTTTAGTTACCGAAACACTGAAGGATATTGTCATAATACAGCAATTTCACCCCCCATGGCCTCTTATCCCACACTGTTGTAACTTCACATTTTTCAGTTCTGGTGCCCTTGAGGGGGGTTGGGGTGAGGGGACCCATCAGAAACGGACACCTTTGCCTCTTTGTTTATCACTGCACGAATCAAGCAGCGTGGTGCTGTCGCGGCTTTAGAAAATGGAAAAAGCTGGCTCTGCCCGACGTGGCCGCAGGGAGGAGGGTATCTTCCAAGATGTTTGTGAGAATAAGACGTACAAAACACCAGTTTTTAAGGGCTGGCAGATCGTGGAGGTGTCAACCAGAGGAATGTCGAGTGAAAATCTCTGGAATGCTCGAGCAACCTTTTAAATTTACTGCCAGGAAACGTGGGCTGCTTCCCTTCCCTGCATCTTTTCAAAAGATCTCTTGTGAATCCAGTCAAGTCCAGGGCAGGTACAGAGGGCGGCCGACAGTGATAACGGACGCAGTGTTTTCTGCAACTGCCTCAGCTCCCGTCCGACCAAACCCCGTTAATATGTAACCCAAATCCGACCATTTATTTTATGTTTGCCTTTGGTGTCGCAATGACTTTTAACCCGTGCAAGACCGATTCAAAGTCGCCTTTTTTTTTTTCTTGGCCGTTGTCCACGATCTCTCAGGGGCTCAGGAGCAGAATGGCCCTAAGTCACATCAGGGGGATTCGAGTCTGGTGGAATTAAAAGTCACTTACCTTATGACACATGCGAGGGTGCTGATGAGGGATGGGTCAGTTCGTGCAGGGAGAAGACGTTACAGCAGATAGAATATTTGGTTGTTTGTGCTGAGGCCACAGATGACGAGGAAGAGCTACATGTGTGGCACAATTCGTCAAAAACGGGCGTGTAACCACACACCTATCAGAAAGGGCCAAAACAAAAACAAAATGTTGACTCGGGTCGGGGGGAGGGCTGGAGAGGGTACAGAGCAACGGCAACTCTCAAATACTGCTCTTGGGAATGACGCATGGTTCAGCCACTTTGGAAAATGGTTTTGCGGGGCGCCTGGGTGGCTCTGTCGGTTAAGCGTCCGACTTCAGCTCAGGTCATGATCTTGGGGTTCGTGAGTTCGAGCCCCGCGTCGGGCTCTGTGCTGACAGCTCGGAGCCTGGAGCCTGCTTCCGATTCTGTGTCTCTATCTCTCTCAGTCCCTCCCCCGCTCATCTCTGTCTGTGTGCATGTGTGTCTCTCTCTCAAAAAATAAACATTAAAAAAAAAAAAGAAAACAGTTTTGCAATTTCACAGTAAGTTCAGCATATGCTTACCATAAGACCTAAAAATCCCATTTCTAGGTAGTTTTACCCGAGAGAAATTAAAACTATTTGCTCACTAAAGCCTCTGCGTGAATGGTGGTAGGGGCTGTTGTCATTCACAGTCATCAAGTGTCCTTGACTTGATAAATGGGGGGAACACGTTGTGGTTCCCCCACACAATGGAGAGTTAGTTGGCAGTAAAAAGAAATGAGCTGCTGATCTGTGTAGTAACATGATTAAATCTCAGATGCGTTAGGTTACGTGAAAGAAGCCAGACGCAAAAGGCTATAAACTAGACGATCCCATTTTGATGACATTCTGAAAAAAGGCATACCTATGGGGACAGAGAACCGATCAGTGGTTGCCAGGGTTTAGGGGTTGGGGTGTCTTCAAAGGTGACATGTGGGAAATTTGGGGTGTGATGGAACTACGTGGGTTGTGATGGCGATGACGTGACTGTGTGCCCGCCTCAAAACTCCCAGAATCGTGCACTAGAAAGGGTGGGTTTATACCCCAATAAACCTGACTTTTAATAAAGTGTGTGGGTTAGTGTCCCCCAGAATTTCCTATTCTTATATTTGCCGATGTGATATACATATTGGGGGGACCACCCAACTCATACTGCTTCTTTAGAAGTGACCTTTTGGGGGCTCCTGGGTGGCTCAGTCGGTTGAGGGGCCGACTTCAGCTCAGGTCAGGATCTCGCGGTCCGTGAGTTCGAGCCCCGCGTCGGGCTCTGTGCTGATGGCTCGGAGCCTGGAGCCTGCTTCGGATTCTGTGTCTCCATCTCTCTCTGCCCCTCCCCCGCTCTCTCTCTCTCTCTCTCTCTCAAACATAAATAAACATGAAAAAAAAAAGAAGTGGCCTTTTGCCGCCCAGTCCCTGCGGAAAGGGTGGGCTCAGGCTATACTTCTTTTAGACTCCACACTCTGACCGCTTGAAAGGACCATGGGTGGACAGCTACCCTGAACGAAACACGTAACATGCTCTCTTTTGAGACTTTGCTGTAAGAGACGTGGAAACCGCAGTCCAGAGGGTGTAGATTTTGGCTTGCAGATATGTTTTGTTTGGCCCGCCCAATGTTTAAAGAAATCGAATTAATTGCCAACATTAAAAAATGGGAGATTTCACATAAAAATCCAGATTTCCGGCTTCTCTTTGAGAAATGGGAGGATCCGGTAAAATGGGCTCAAGTTCCCGCCTGGAGACAATGGCTGGAACAGAGACCCTCACCCCCTTCCCACCAGCACACCGTCTGTGTGCGCACAGCCGCTCTGGCTCCCCGGAGAAGCCAGCAGTGGCTGTGTTCATGCGGTCAGTCTGGCTACGTACGAGCGTTCAGGGAAATACGAAACATTTCTTGCACCTTCCACTTCCATCAAAAGTGGGAAGGCAAAAGGTAAATCCATGTTCCGTGAGAAACGAGAATGGCGTATTACTCTGCGAAAGCAAGCTTTATTCCAATGGCGTATGATAAGCAAACCAAACGGATGTGCGCTGGAAGAACACAGATTTAGATTCCTCTGAAGCCAGCGAGGCTCTCTGGGCTCAGCTGGGTTGCCTCCCTGGCCTCTGGAGGCCCCCGGGTCTGCTCCACTCTGCCAGTCCACCGACGGAAGAACGGAGCACTGTGGTGTATCTGCCCGCGACTCCTCTTATCCGTTCAGCAAATATGTATGAAGCGAGTTAGACTGAAGACGAATGAGCATCGCAAGACCCCTGTCCATGTGCAAACCAGGGTCATCAGGGAGGGAAACGGAGAGCCTTACAAAGAAGCAAGTCTGCAGAAGTTTTACAGGTGTGTGTGTGTGTGTGTGTATGTGTGTGTGCCAGAGAGACAGTGAGAGAGACAGAGAGGAAAGGACAAACATCCACAAGGGAGAGCCAGTAGATTCCCTCCAATCGCTCACAGTGAGGAGGCCGGGACATAACTCACGTCCTACAGACGACACTTGTCAGGCTCTAACATGCACGTGAATCCTGGGGGAGGTTGTGTAAGTGCCCGTTCTGACTCAGTAGGTCGGGAGTCGGGCCTGAGATTCTGCATTTGTAACAAGGTCCCAGATGACGTCAGTGCCGCTGATCAGCGGACCGCATTGTGAACAGCAAACCTCCAAATCATACGTACAAAGACACAGTAAAAGATTACCTGCCTGACGTTTGCTTTTAAGCCATGTGCTCTCCATTGAAAAAGGACCCGGTAAAACCATTTTTTTAAATTTTTGTCACTTACCGAAGAATATCACTCCTCTTGCGGTCTAGGTAGTGGGTGGCGGAGGCTGGCAGTCTGGGAAGCAGGAAGGACTGGGAATAACCGACTGGCACCTTCCGAGAAGCCGCCGGGGGTAACAGTCCAGTGAACAGACCAACAGGTGCACCTGGCCAGCCCGGGCGTGGTGGCTTGGCTCTGTGACCTTAGGCACAACACTCTTTCTCAGCAGCCAAAAGGAGGTGAGATTTTTGACCTTGTAGCCCATCGAGAAAGACTCACTTAGCATCAGTGAAGGCTTGCAAGATCTATGGAGGGAAGGTACTTCGGAAGAACAAATTTATGGTCTCTAATCGTCATTCCGTTTCAGGTATGGCAGGCAACCCCGTGTGACAGAAGCCTCTGCACAATGTACTGCTCTCTCGTGGATGGAAATAGCTCAATAAAGAACATTACAGCAGTCTGTGCAGGAAGGTAAATTGTGCTCCCTCTTCATAACCCTGCCTATGACTCGGGTGTCTACCATTTCAGGTGTTAATATGATGATTTTTCCACGTAGAGAAAGAAGAGCCTCCCTTCCGTTGTCTCCTCCTTCCAAGTATGGGCCACAGTGATGGTGATGTCCGTCTCAAACCTACAGGCTCTGGTTTGAAAGGAGCACGTTCTCTCATTTCTCTCTCTCTCTAAATCGGCAGTCTGGAGGAAAAGAATCAAAGTTCATCTTAGTAATGCTCTTTATTTGATCTAATGTTTCTAAAATAGCTTTTCAATACACAATTGATGTAAAAGTTACTAATGAGAAAATTTTCCTTTTTGGGGCGCTGTCTTTGAAATTTGGGATAGGTTACGCCTCAAATGGAATGCTACGTTTTTATGAAGCAAGACTTAATCCGTGTTTAGACTTCCTAAAGTTCACAGTTGGGAAAAAGGAGGTTCGCCCGTCCAAGTTGTTCCAAACCTACTTAAATTTGTTTCTAGTAACTGAGTTCAGGTTTTTAAATTTAAATGTCAACTACGGAATGAAATCTCATCGAAAAATCAGTTCCTTCGTCACCCTGGCCACATCTCAAGGGCTCGATAGGCCCCTGTGGCCAGCCAGTGACTATCCACATTGGACAGGGCAGGGCTAGGCACTCAGGTGAGGGCAGCCTTGAGGCTGGGATTCCGGAAGCCCTCCCTCCACCCCCACGGCTGGCAGCGTGTGCGTGCGTGTGTGCGTGTGTGCGGTCTGTTGATGGAGTAGCCTGAGAGCTGATGAGTCCTGTGAGCGTGATAGGAAGGCCTTGCCTCCATCAATACACATTATTTGTCCTCTACCATTCACAGCACTGTTTATGGTTCATCTGTCTTTCAGAACGACCCGCATTCCCCAGAGGGACCTTGCAGAGATCCAAACTGGGCGCCACTAGACTAAAACAGCATTGGATCCGCCCACGGCTCCACTTATCCATTCAACAAATATTTATGAAGCGAGTTTCTGTGCCTAGCCTCGCTAAGCCCCGGGACTGCTTCAGCCATGAGAAAGGACAAGGAGGTCACTGCCCTCGTGAAACCTAATGTCTCCTAGCGGTAGACCCTTAAATGGAATCTTACAAATAATAAGTTAATAATAATTTGATATCTATGAAGAGGGGCAGAGGTCCCCGTGAGATCCTTAGGGAACCTAGTCCAGTCTGGAGGTTCAGTAAATCTTCCTCCATAAAAATGACATTTCCGTTGGGACCGGAAGGGGTTACGCAGCGGAGAGCTGGGAGAGGGGGCCTGTTCTTGGCAGAGGAGACCATGTGCTGGAGAAAGCGCCGGAAGGTCAGGGTGGCTGGGGTGTGGTGAGTCAGAAAGGACGGAGAGATGAGTAAAAGCCCGATCTGAAGGGCCTGGAAGGCCTGGAGAAGGGACTCCGTCTTTGTCCTGAGAACAACTGGAAGACCAGCGGAAGGTTTTAAGAAGAATGATGTGCTCGGACTCGGGTCTCCCGTTTGGCTTTTACCAGATGACGTGTGGCCGCGGATCCTCCTTGGGATTTTCTGCGTACATTCAGCCCCAGGTGGCAAGGACTGTGGAAGCAAAAATGGCGCCCCCATTTCATTGTCCTGTTCACTGGAAGTGGACCCGCGGGCTCTCTGAGGAACAAGCAACCCATAAACATGCTGAGGACAAAGGCAGTCTGGTCTGATGGCTCCAAAGAACGAAACAGCAACACAAAACGCAACCAAGAAACCCAACAACAGCGACAAAAAACCCTGGGTGTTCCAGGTCAGACTTAAATCGGTTCCTCGAGGGCTAATTCTCACTACTGTTCCACTGTCATTAGTGGTACCACCGCTAATTACGATGACCACAGCTACTATTGACGAAGGGCTCATGGCCTGCCAGTTATATATAAACAAATAAATGTGTATACATAAGTGTTATAAACATATATACACACAAATATATATATGCACGTGTACAAAATAGACGTATACCCTGGTTCTAATCCGTGCAAGAAAAACCTGCCTGAAAGACGGATATTACTGTTCCCAATTCATCTGATGTCCAAGGAAAGGGAGTTTTACAACGTCCAGAGCGAAGTTGACGGTAAGGGTAGAGGCAGGTTTGGAACACATGTCTGTCTTCGAAGCCCTGACGTGTCCCCATCACCACACCGACCCCGGTAAGTAGAGGCCGGGCGAGCGTATGGGGCACAGTATGCATGGGCTTATGCAGAATTCACCCTGCTCTCTTCTTTTCTTTTTTGAAAAAAAAATTAAAAAAAAAATTTTTTTTTTAATGTTTATTTATTTTTGAGACAGAGAGAGACAGAGCATGAATGGGGGAGGGGCAGAGAGAGAGGGAGACACAGAATCGGAAGCAGGCTCCAGGCCCTGAGCCTTCAGCCCAGAGCCCGACATGGGGCTTGAACTCACGGACCATGAGATCGTGACCTGAGCTGAAGTCAGATGCTTAACCGACTGAGCCACCCAGGCGCCCCGAAAATTTTTTTATTTAAATTCTAGTCAGCATACAGTGCAGCCTTGGTTTCAGGAGTAGAATTTAGTGATTCAGCACTTACGTGCAACACCCAGTGCTCATTAGAACATGTGCCCTCCTCGACGCCCATCACCCATCTAGCCCATCCCCCTGCCCACCTCCCCTGCAGCAACCCTCAGTTTGTGCTCCGCACGTAAGAGTCTCTTATGGTTTGCCTCCCTCTCTGTTTCACCTAATTTTTCCTTCCCTTCCCCTGTGTTCATCTGATGTGTTTCTTAAATTCCACGTATGAGCGAAATCGTATGATATTTGTCTTTCTCTGACTGGCTGACTTCGCTTAG
Organism: Panthera tigris; assembly: GCF_018350195.1. Taxonomy (NCBI): domain Eukaryota; kingdom Metazoa; phylum Chordata; class Mammalia; order Carnivora; family Felidae; genus Panthera; species Panthera tigris. The sequence continues at coordinate 7,384,608 of NC_056670.1, forward strand.
CATAATACCCCCTAGTTCCATCCACATTGCCAACGGCAACATTTCATTCTTTTTGATCACCGAGTAATACTCCATTCTCTCTCTCTCTCTCTCTCTCTACCACATCTTTATCCACTCATCCGTCGATGGACATTTGGGGTCCCTCTGTATTTTGGCCGCTGTTGCTAGTGCTGCTCTAAATATCAGCGTACATCTGTATTTTTGCATTCTTTGGATAAACACTTAGCAGTGCTTTTGCTGGGTCATAGGGTAGTTCTATCTTTAACTTTGCGAGGAACCTCCACACTCTTCCTCAGAGTGGCTGCACCGGTCTGCATTTGCAGCCACGACATTGCTCACTGCTGTGACAAGCCAAGGGCTCAGTATCCGGTTTGGATATTTGAGAGTTACTGAAACTCTGGATAGACTCGCCCTCAGAATGTTCCTTGCAGCACATCTGCTTCTGTTGGCTTGAGCCGGGCTCCCTTCCTGTAGCTTTCTTTGCAGGAGCCCTGCAGTCCCCGCACCCGGGCACGGCCTCCTTCCTCTGCCGGCGTGTGTTTGTGGGCAGTGTTTCCTGACACAGGGTAGATACGTGTTCTGGGCACTAAGGCACGGCAGGTGGACCTGAAGGAAAGGCCCAAGCACAGAAAATGCCGCGTGCGCTTGTAAAACACCCACCCGTCAGGCACGCAGAATGCTAGGCCCTTCCATCCATTAACTTCTAACGTTGCTCTTGGAGGGAGGGAGGGGCCTCTCCTACCCCACAAAAGGAAACGAGCTGGATCCAACAGTCAAGGGCATAAATCAAGAGGCTTGTTCGAATTTCATCCATCCCACAAAACTTTATTAAGCGCCTGGTGTGGGCCGGGCGTGGATCGGGGCAACGGCCCTGGGATACAGCAAAAAATCTAAACGGATTAAAAGCAAAGAAGCCATTAAGAGAGCAGATCTTAAGCGCTCTTCCCGTGAAAAAGAAGTGGTAACTATGTGACAGGGTGGAGGCGTTAGCTCCTACCGCTGGTGGTCATCGTTTTGTAACACGTAAGTGGATCAAGTCAACAGGTTGCCCATCTTAAACTTCCACGATGTTACAAATCAATTACATCTCAACCAAGCCGGTCAAAAACCAAACAAGCAAATAAGCGACGGCCGCCAGCAGCAGCAAAGAACTCTCCGGAAATGCAGCTTTTATATTCTGGTGGGAGGTGACAGGCGATAAACAGAATAAGATGTAACATACATGGCATGTTTGAATGTGGCCAAAAATAAGGCAGGAAAGGAGAGGGAAGCGTCAGGGACGCCTCACCCAGAGGGTGGCCCTGGAGCAGAGACCTGAAGGAGGTGAGGTGGACGGATGATGCAGAAGTCTAGGGAGAGATGGTTTCAGGCAGAGAAATCAGCAAGTGCAAAGGTCCTGAGGCAGGAGGGTGCCTAGAGCGTTCGACAAGTAGCAAGGAGACCACTGTGGCTGGAGCTACGTGCAGTAGCAGAAGGGGTTGGACAGATAACTGGAGGCTCACAGGGCCTTATAGTCACTGTAAGACCTTTGGCTCTTTCCCTGCATGACGTGCAAAGCCACTGGGGATATCCGAGCAGAGGAGCAGCATTTTTCAGGACCAGCAGAGTGGAAAGCAGATTGTGCAAATGCAAACGCAAGGTACAGGAGGAGGATGAACCAGCCAGGAGGCCACGGCGATCATGCATGTGACTGACACAGAAGCTCAGACAAGCCGGGAGCAGGGACGTGGCGAGAAGCGGTTGACTCCTGCGTGTGTTCTGAGGAAGAGCCAAACGGCTTTGCCGGCGGATTTGGTAAAGACAGTGAATTATCTGAAGTCATTTTTTTCTCCCTACCCACAAGTTCTTTTCTCCATTTTCAGGTCTAGAGAGGAAGCTTGTTTGTTTCTTACCTTTGGTGAGATACCTCTCACATTCTTTTAAGTAATGTTTTAATTTTTGAAAGTATGCAAGTAAACCATCATTTTATTCTTCTCGTAAAAAAATCATATAGTGTAAAATGACAACATCCGTGTGTTCCTCCCCAGTCCTCTTTTTCCAAGAAAGAGATCATCCCTATTGGGATGGACTTTTTCTGTGCATTTACATGCATGCACATTTATTGTTTCATTCTCTTATGAAAACGCGATCATACTGTTTACAACGATTTGTGCTCAGTGAGTCTTTTTTTTCCCCAATATATGAAATTTATTGTCAAATTGGTTTCCATACAACACCCAGTGCTCATCCCAAGAGGTGCCCTCCTCAATACCCATCACCCACCCTCCCCTCCTTCCCACCCCCCATCAACCCTCAGTTTGTTCTCAGTTTTTAAGGGTCTCTTATGCTTTGGCTCTCTCCCACTCTAACCTCTTTTTTTTTTTTTCCCCTTCCCCTCCCCCATGGGTTTCTGTTATTAATTGCTGGGCTTGAAAACAGTATAGAGGACAGCAGAGAATGTGCTCAGTGAGTCTTGGGGACCTTTCCACGTTGGTGCAGAGAGGTCCCCTTCATTCTTTTAAAATGCTTAGGGAGTTCTCCAGAAACCTATCTGACTCATTTGACTCCTCTCTCCTAAGCACTGTCTAAATTAGGGGCTCAAAGACAGGCACCCCCACACGGGCGGTAAACAGAGTCTCTGTTTCCACAAGACATCCACAAGGTGACATGTTAAGGTTGACAGGCTGAGCCCAGCATGCGTAGTCCGTCCGTCTGAAACGTCTTTCCCGCTCTTGGGGGGGTCACCGTTGCCCCGAGTCATTTCTACTTCTGCTGTGGAAAACTCTGGGGGCAGTTTGTGGCGCTGGCTTCCCAACACCTCACTCCTCAGCATGCGTGGCTAGAGAATGTTTAAAGACCCGGGGCGCCAGGTTGCCTGGCATAAACTGATCTCCCAAGCCGAAAGGTAAACACCTGCCTCGACAAGAATAGTTGATGCTAACAGCTGAAAAGAATTCTACATGTAGAGGCTTTCCCCTCCATTATTATAATGTTGCATATTGTTCTTCTTTGCAATTGTATAGGTAATGCATGCATTGTAGAAAAGTTCGTCAAAATACAGAAAAAATGTACATAATAATGGCTACAAAGCTCCTGCCCAAGGGCACTGGTTTGCTGCTTCCAAGAGGATTAGCAATTGCATTGTCTGTGACACAGTGGCTGAGACAGCCGCCCTAGTACGAACTGGTCACTTTGCTTGGTCCTCTGCCTGCATGCAGGGGCGTGTTGTGAGGCAGTGGGAGGGGTCACGAGCACATCCTGTTGGAAAGCCAGCTCTAGGCGTCTTCCCGAGAGTGCTGGGACCTCTTCATATAGCAGGCACTGTTGTCATGCTGGATGTGGTCGGACCGGTGGACCCTGGCCTCCGGTGGTTGGGACAATGCTCAAAGTTTGGCAGCTGCCCCTCATTCACTCTTCTGGCCCCCACAGGGGCAACTTGGGTCACAACCGTGCCTTCCCCTCGCATTTGGTGGCCTGTTTTAAATTGATGGCGGGGACCTAGTCCCTCGGCTCTCAATTGCCTGCACCGATGGGGGATGGCAGGAAATGGAAGAGGGAAGAAGGGTCTGCCCGGCTGGGTGGGCACCTCAGCGCAAGAGACAGAGACAGGTGAGTAAGAGAGCTGGGCCACAAGCCACATCGGGAGTCAGCGCTTGCCAACACAGCTGGGTTGGGTGTCTGCCTTGACACCGGGGGCCCCCCCCTCCTGAGCTGTGACATGACGGCTGGGAACCCTGGCCTGGAATAAGAGAAGCCCTCCCGCATGTTATGCCAATAGGGACGCTGGGGCATGAGCTGTTCTAGCCGTTGAGCAGAGTCCAGTCCCTCTCACCTTTGCTGCAAATAATTCGTGCTCCCGCGACGCGACGGCAAAAGCTTTTGTTTCTATCATCGTGATTGGTTATACTTATTGAACGTAGGAATAGCGCAACGTGGAGATTTAAAGAGATGCGAAACAGGCCCTTCGCTCTCGGAAACCGCTCATCCTACAACGGTTGGGACAGAATGTGTGAGAAAACTAGCACGGCGAGGCAGCAAGTGGGGAGTGCGACGTGGACAGCACAGAAGATCAAGGTGAACGGTGGCCAGCGGACGTGGCCTGAAGCTTTGCGAGAGAGCGAGAAGGTTTGCGACGTCAAGGGAGATGAGCTGGTGGGGCGGGGGGGGCGGGGTGGCATCAGGCAGAGGAGGTGACTGGTGCGCAGGGGGCCGCGCAAGAGGTCATGCTGGTAAGTTACAAAACAAGAATCCCAAAGCGTGAACACGTGGGGCAAAGGGGAGGGAAGGCAGGAGACGCTTCAAGGTCGTGAGGAGAGATCGTTGGAGAAACGATGCCGTCCACTCAAGAGGGAATTTCCGGAAGGGGCATGACTCTGGGGCGAATGTCGACTCTCGACTGGCTAAAGGGAAAGATGGGAATACAGAACGAGGGGCCTGTCCCGTTCAGCCGGGCGGTCGGAGCTGGACCAGTGTGCTGGGAAGTCACTTTCAAGGCTCATTAAGATGATACGACCTCGTGAGGTCTCCGAGGCTGGAGCCCCCGCAAAGCACCCTCGGCGTCACGCTCGCGGCCACAGGTGACGAGGTGGCGGGAGGGGGCGGACCCCCTGCTACGGCATCGCCAGAAGGCTCGCCGCAGAAAAGGCCGAAGGGGATGCCACGAAAGTGGAGCCTGTCCCCTTCCTGGCTGCCACAGAGAGGCCAAGAAAGAGTCTTGAGAATAAGCACCGGAGGGGGCCATCGGACGGAAGTCATCGGTCACCCCGAGAGAACGGCAGTGAGCGAGTCAGAGTGACAGGTGTTTGCGGTGATGATGTGGATGCGGGGGTGGGGGTGTGGGGGGCGGGGGGTGGTGGACCAGAGGCTTTCCAGACCGGCTGGGAGTGCTGGTCACCCGGAGGGAACCTGGGAAATACAAATTCGTCGCCGTTACATGCGGGCCTAGGAAAGACTTTTCACGCGTGGCTCTGATGGAGCCCCAGATGCGCGTCCGCCAGGCCCTGGGAGGCGGTACAAGGTGAGAAATAGGATGTCCTTGAGGGAGAGTGGGGCTGAGGGAGTTCTCTTGTGTGTGTTTTGTCTCTAGTTTTATTTTTGGAACAGACGAGGCCTGAGCTGTTTCTCCAGGCCGTGGGGGAAATAGTCTGATCGAAGACACAAGGGAGGTGGGACCCAGGCGGTGGTCAGGCGACTCCAGGGAAGACTCGGGAAACAGGAGAGGGGTCTCCAAGGCCCACGTAGAGAGGAGGTGGCCCGGGGACGGGATGCGGGGCGGACATTCAAGCGAAAATTCGAGTAAATGAAAGGCAGCCCCTCCCCGTATTCTTCAACTGATTTCAAACTCGCCGGGCGGAGTTTTCAAAAATCGACTCAGTGCATCTCAACACCTTGTTGACTCCTCTGACCGTGTTGAGCAAATTGCACGGCTCTTTCGTCATGCGGGCTACACCCGGGAAACGCGGTTGTGAAAGTTGAGAATTATGAAACGACACGAGCTGTGCGGTTAAGCATGAGCCGTATCTTTTGAAAGTTTCTATTTCACAGCTGCTGAAATGAGCACTCTGCATGACGTTTCATACCTGGGTTTTCGGAAGACTGGGGCTCAGAGCAGAAAAGGCCCCAAGTACCCGTGTCGGCCCCAGGTGGGGCCCGAGAGCCCGGACTTCAGGGTGGAAGGGGACACCCTGGGTGCTGTAAGCGGTGTGCATTGTGGCGTCAGCATCGTGGCAGGAAGTCCTGGGTCACGGATCACACCTTGCACTTTTTTCTCACTGGCTGGCCGGCCTCTGTGTGAAATGCGGGTCTGTAATCTCTTTCTTCTACCTTTTCTCCCTTGTACCCAGTGTCTGCACAGCCCAACTGTCATTAGCGGGTTCTCTTGGCATCCTGTGAAGTGCGCGTGGCGCGTTTGTATGATGGCAATGAACTCGGCGGCCCGAGGAGTGAATAACAACCCCTGTACTCTTTCGAACTCTTCCTACGTGCGTTTTATCAAGCGTGTCCCTTTGAAACGTGCCTCGCTTGGCCAAATTTCTACTTTAGCATCCTACTGCAGTTACGTGATTCTTTCTTATTATAAAAGACAACACGCAGATTATTACTAACAGTGCTCATGCACGCGGGACACGGTTCCGAGTATTTTAGTATCTTGATGCACTTGAAGGTCGCAAAAACCCTATGATGTAGTTATATATTTTTTTAAACTTTATTTATTTTGAGAGAGACAGAGGCAGCACGGGTGGAGGAGGGGCAGAGAGAGAGGGAGACAGAGGATCCCAAGCAGGCTCCACACCGTCAGCACGGAGCCGGAAGCCGGGCTCGAACTCATGAAACCATGAGATCATGACTGGAGCTGAAACCAAGAGTCGGACGCTTAACCACCTGAGCCACCCAAGTGCCCATGATATGGTTATTTTGATCCCCATTTTACAGATGAAGGGATCAAGGCTCAAAGCAGTAAGATGTGTTGCCCCAAAACCACACAGTGAGAGGCGGGGCAGGGATTCGAACTCAGGTCCGTCTGATATGAAGGCCAGAGCTCTGACGCTGTAAATGATGAGGTAGATTGAAATGTAGTCAACAAGCAGGGGAAGGCATGTTTGGGAGTGGAAACTGCTTGTCTTTTTGTTCTGACTTCTCAGCACACTCTCGGACAGTCGTTCTTCAGATCATCTCAGCCGAAATGCCAGCCTGAAGGGCTCCGATTTAGATAAGCCAGGTGGATACATCCCTGGAAGCCCGTGGCCCCTTCCATGAGCTCATAGAACAGAAGAGTGAAGCAGAGGCCAGCCCTGATGCATACATTTCAGAGGGTCAGTGGACAGAGCCCATTCATGGTTCATTCATTCGAGAAACGGTGCCCACAGGGCACGCCCCTATGTCCGTGTTTATATTATGGAAACAGGTGTGGGAATCTATGGTCCCAGGAGAGGACACTCACAAGGAGACAAAGGGACCACTGGGGTGATCAGCCCATGACAGACGGATGCACAGAGGAGGGTCTTAACCCAGACAGCGAGGTGAGTGGGAGGTGTTACTTCTGTTCAACCGAAGTTTAGGCCACTCGTGGCGTAGGGCGAAACCCACAGATGGCGGGCTTTCAGGATTCGGGGCAGGAGGCGGTATATTCCCATGATGCTAGGGCACCGGGGTGCCGGCGACTGCGAATTCTCTCTCACCCGTGGGGAGAGGCGTGACCAGGGTGGTTTCCCCAACGGCCATTACTCAAGAAGGTGGCCATCTGGCAACGTGCCGGCTCCAAAAAGCTTGGGGCAAGGGTCAGGCCGAACCCGACTGGAGGTCCTTTCTGTGATTTGCTGGCCGAGTGACTTCAGGCGAGGTATCTACCCCTCTGAACCCCACTTTCTTCACGTCTCCCGTTGAGTTGCCGGGAGCTCACGGAGCCAATGAACATCGCATGCAGCACGACTTCTGGCAAATGTTCAAGGGACAGCACTGTTCATCCAGAGGGGTGATTTCTCCTGCAGAAGACATCTGGCAATATTGGAGCCATTTTGGCTGTCACCGTGGGGAGTGGGTAGAGGCCAGGGGTGCAGAGAAGAGTCCCATTTGCACAGGACAGTCCCCTCCTGGGCCCACTGTCCACAGCGCCAGAGTCAAGAAAGCTCATTCTGTCTATGTATTAATGCACATCGTCAAAGGAACCCCGCCCAACAGTGCTTCTGTCATTCCCCTGTTTTAGATCAGGACATGCTGGAGAGACAAATGCTTTGGAAATTAGGCGGCTTACTCAGGGATCCGCACCTAGGAGCTCATCCTGGGGTGCCTTCCGTGGGGGTGGGTTGAAAGGCATGTAGATGGGATATCGGGAGGCTTCCTCCCCCCACGCCAGTGAGTTTTAGGCTCCAGCGAGCCTCAGAGCGACGTCAGGAGCAAACTGAGGACGCAGATGCCGGGGCCCCGCACCCGGGCCATCCCCACGTGGCTGCGTTTCGAGCGCCAGGCTCTACAAACAGCCCCCAGGAAGAGCTTTCACGTAGGAGAGCAGTGCGATACCAGACTGGAAATCTTTCGCGTTGTTTTCTGAATCTCAGCTTTTCGGGATATACCGGGCGAAGAGCTTAACAGAAGTTTACAATGTTATCTAAAGCATAAAAAAAAAAGTAATGCAAAAGCTTTAGAGCCTGGGGACGACAACTGTCTCCTCAAGGAGGACTCCATCGGTATGAAATCCTAGTCGGTCTCCAGATGAGGGCAGGACGATTGCACGTGGCTGCCTTCCCAGCACATTAAACGCACAGCACTGGACTTGCACTGTCACCTCCCTGCCCTCACCCTTACTCCTTATGATATTGTCCTCATTGCCGGCTCAGCCATTACCCAGGCCCCGAACGTCAAGCACCTGGGATTCTCCTTCCTTCCACTCACGCAGCCAATCTCCAATCCTTTCACGTGGTCTGCCAGCCTCAACTCCTTGTCCTCCGATGCCCCCAGCCAGGTGAATCCTCTGGAAATGCCACTTTCTTTCCTTTGTGGATCTACGGACTCACTCCCAGGTGGTGACCGAGCGCCACACGGCGCCGGGTTCGGTCCTGTACAGACAAAGCTGAATATGACCCAGCGGCTCCCGCTCTTCCTGGGTGGTGTCCTGCCCTTTATCCCGCCACAGCCTCCCCTCCCACCTCATCCCTGCATCGCTCTACACAGCCCTCTTCACCGCCCGCTGTCCCCACCCGCTCATTACCGCCTCTGTGGCTTTACCACCTTTCCCTCCGCCCAAGGCGTGTTCTCTGTCATCCACTTACCTAACTTCTATTCGTCCCTCAGAACCCTGGTTCCGTCGTCTTTCTTTAGGGAACGCTTCCCTCGCCCTTCTTCTCCAGGACGATTTCTCTCGTCCTAGAGTCTTCCGACATCCAGAGTCACCGTTCTTTTGGGAGGTGGTACTTAACACACACACACACACATGGGTTCATTTTTACGCATGTCTGGTAGGGGAGAAAAGGTTGCAATCTGGAACAGTTTATCGTAAAGGATTTAGCCACTCTGGGCGGCATGGTGGATGCATTCAGAATCAGCGTCAGTCTGCCAGTCGCAGTTTTAAATTCCTGCGGACGGACCTTAAAGAGCCCAGATCTGCAGGCCGTGTGCCTGGCTCACCCACGTGGACCAAGCATTGCTGCTCAGAATGGCCAAACCCCGCAGGGGCCCGGGGGGCTGTCGGTATCTGGCAACACTTCCACAAATTTCTGGATTGGTTCTCCAGTGATTCTTCCCAGAGTTCTCTGCCAGCTAAGGAAACCGAGGGCTGCGTCAGCTACGGCTCAGGTTCATTGGGTGTTTACTATGGGCTGAGCACGGAGTTAAGTGCTTTATAGGTTTGTCTTGTTCAAAGCTCAGAGCGGTCACATGAGTGTGGGACCATCACGTCCATTTCAGAGGCGAAGAAACCCAGGCTAAGGGCAGGGGGCGGAGAGGGGGGGGGGAGTGAGTTACCCCAGTTTTCACGGCTGGAAGCAGCTACAGTCGGGGGAACTCAGGCCTGTCTGTTTTTATTCTTGGCTTGTAATATTTCTAGGCAATCCGGGCTTGGGGATAACAAACATTAAGGACGCCCAAGTCCCTCCAGTTTTTTAAACGAATCCCGGGACTTATAGCCTTTGTCATTTGAAAAGCTTGGTATTGAAATGAGGATTATTTTAGAAACGACATGGCTCCAGTTGAAAAGATGTTTTGTCATATTCGGTAAAAGAAGATTTAAAATAACTGCCGCTTGGTCGCGAGCCCAGCTCTGGATGACCGAGAGGGTAGCGTGTAAAAGGGCTCACGCGTTACAGTGTTTTCTAGGAAAACAGGCAGATGAAAGGCTCCCAGGGAAATTCCACCCTGGACATGTGCACTCCCAGCGGTTACATTTCAAGGCCGATAATGAAGTCTTTTCTTTTGGGGGCGTGCTTGTGGCCCTATGTTTATAGTTTTCGCTAGTTCAGGTGGCCTGGAACGCTTGATGTTGGAAACACTTGCCCTTTTGGGTTCCCCACTGGCCACGGAGAAGGAGCATCCAGTCTCATGAGGAAATGAGTCGTGTCCCTTAGAAAGGGGAATTTGTACCCATGACCAGAGGAGCAGATTTTCATGGTTTCAAATAATTTTTTTTTAATTTGTAATTTTTTTAAAGTTTATTTTGAGAGAGAGAGAGAGAGAGAGAGCTGGAGGGGGGGGGGGGAAGAGAGAGAGAGGGAGAGAGAGAGAATCCCAAGCAGGCTCTGAACTGTCGGTTGCAGAGCCCAAAGTGGGGCTCGAACTCATGAACTGTGAAATCATGACCTGAGCCAAAATTGAGTCAGATGATTAACCAACTGAATCATCCAGGCGCCCCAGATTTTTTCTTTCTTTCTTTCTTTCTTTCTTTCTTTCTTTCTTTCTTTCTTTCTTTCTTCTTTCTTTCTTTTTCTTTCTTTCTCTCTTTCTTTTTCAGAAAGAGGGAAAGACAGAGTACGAGTGGGGGGCGGGGCAGAGAGAGGGAGACACAGAATCCAAAGCAGACTCCAGGCTCTGAGCTGCCAGCACAGAGCCTGACGTGGGGCTTGAACCCACAGACCACGTGATTACGACCTGAGCCAAAGTTGGGCACTTAACCGACTGAGCCACCCAGGTGCCCCCCAAAATCCCAATTTTGAGAGACGTGTTGCTGAGATGAAGTGAACATTTTGGTTCAGAAAGAAGTGCAGAAAAGAAAGACGCTCTTGATGGTTCTGAATATTATCGGGTCTTTTCTTTGGAGTCCGTTGTAATTTTTGCGTCAGTTCTTATTAAAGTAATAGCAGACACCTTCATGTTGAAACTTGATTAAAGGCAGACGAACCCCCAAGAGAATCAGTAGCACTAAGAACAATAATAAAAAAAAATGCGTCGTTGAACCTGCTTTTAAGGTCTCCCCTGTGTCAATTCCCCTAGTCCCTCAAAATTCAGCTGCTCCCTGAAGGATGCCTCCCATTTAAAATTCTTCTTAACCATGTGAAATACTCTTTTTATTTTTAACAAAATAAAAATTTGACTTGAAATACTCATGTGCTGCTCTTTTTAACTTTTAACATTGACAAAGCCTCACCCCTCTCATATTTTCCCAGTTCCGGTATGTAGGATTATGTTGGGAAAATGTAATTTGGGTTCCGTTGCTTTCAGAATTTGCTCGTGTGAGAAAAGCGTTTTTAGAAACGATTTAATGAGAGGTCACATTCCCCTCCCCCCCTCCCCTTTGGTTCCTCAGAAAATCAAAGCAGAGTGGAATAAAACACTGCTCCTCTCCAGCTCGGCTTGGGTGCTGGATGGTGCCCCTTTGCCACTCTTGTTCACTGTTCGGCACGGGGATGCCATTTTGGAGTATATGTAGTATGAGATCTGTACCCATCAAGGATTACGTTTGTGAGCAGACATGTAGCTACCGTGCTTAAACACATAAAGGTTTAATTCTCTTAAATAAAAGCACAAAGACGGGGCAGCCTTTGCTCAGTAAGGGCTCCACAGTGTCCTTGGGGAACCAGGTTCCTTCTGTCTTTCTTCTCGCCACCCTCGGTGACTTCTGTGGTTAAGGACTCCTCGTGGTCCAAGGTGGCTGCTGGAGCGCCAGTCATTAAGTCTGAGTTCTTATCAGGCACTAAGAGGGAGGATTTTGTGAAAAACTCATTAATAACTTCTAATCCTGTTGGCCACCTGTAGGTGATACGTAGTATTATGTAATGTAAGGTAATGCAATGTGATTTTCCGGCAAGGCACATTGCCCAAGATTTTGTTAGTAAGGAATAAAGAATAGATGACATGAGCAGCCCCCATCACAAGGTTTGCGTTTTAGTCTGGTGATTATCTAGTTGGGCTAAATTACGTCACAGCAACAAATTAACCCCCAGGTCTTGGTGACTTCATGTAACAAAGACGTCTCTCTCTGGCTCACGCAAAGCCCGATGTGAGTCCAGTGGCTCTGGTGTACCTCCTTTCCGTGTGATGACGACTTCCTCTTAAGGTCCCTTTTCTTCAACATGTGGCTTCTGGGAGGCTGAGGCAAGGGAGGCTGAAACGGGGGTTCTCACAAGGGCTCCTCACTGCGCCGGCACGGAGGTGACACGCATCACTTCTGCTTATAGTCTTCGGGCCCAGACCCATCACACAGTCCCTCCCACTTGCAACGGGGCCAGGAAGTGCCGTTTTCCTTGCGGTGATGACACCCGTGTCTGTGCAATTCAGTCCCATTCCCAAACTACGCCGATATGGTTCCACCGGCCGGAAAACAAAGTGACGGCCCATTTCTCAGAGGGCATCTGTCACGTGGTTACTATGTACCGAAGCGCGGTGTCACATGCTCCAGGTACAGACATGAAAAGGACACAAATCCCCTTTCAAGGAACTTAGTGACGAATAAAGAAAATGTAGGCACACCGGGAGAATCATTAATAACGGCAAAAATGGAAGCAAAGATCAGCAAAATGGAAACTGAAAGCTGGGAGGACTTCTTCACGTTGCTGCCCAAGGAAAGAGGTTTGGAGAAGGTGACCTACAAGGGGTCCTTGAAAGACTTGGGGAATCAAGCTGGGTGATGCGGTCCAACATTAGCGTCTCCCTCAAGGAGTTTTCCGAATCACAAGGAAGGTCGTGTTGTGATTTCCATGCTACCAGTGGAAGAAAGCAAGGTTTTGATGGAAGAGGTGGATAAAATGGTCTTTTTCGTCTCTTTTACCTTGAATGCCTCTAATTACCTCTAATGTGATCCTCCAATTAAAAAAAAAAAAAGATTTTTGCTTATTTATTTTTAGGTAATCTCTACACCCAACCTGAGGCTTGAACTTACAACCCCAAGATCAAGAGTCACATGTTCTAGGGGAGCCTGGGGGGCTCGGTCGGTTAAGCGTCCGACTTCGGCTCAGGTCATGATCTCGCAGTTCGTGAGTTCGAGCCCCGCGTCGGGCTCTGTGCGGACCGCTCGGAGCCTGGAGCCTGCTTCGGGTTCTGTGTCTCCCTCTCTCTCTGCCCCTCCCCTGCTCATGCTCTGTCTCTCTCTGGCTCAAAAATAAATAAAAACATTTAAAAAAATTAAGAAAAGGGTCACAGGTTCTACTGACTGAGCCAGTCAGGCGCCCCATGATTCCCCAGTTCTTAAACCCACATTCTAGAAGACTTATGATGTGGCCATAGCACGTACCGGTGATAAAGCCTTCGAAACACAAGCATAGTCAACACTCATGGAAATGCAGTTGGAAAAGAGAGAAAAATAGAAAGAGAGAAGATCTATCGGGCAGGAGTCACTATTCTTTCTTTTTACTACAGTTTCTCCAGGAGTTTTCGTGCATCGCTTTAAAGATTTGGTTTTGCTCTTTTCCCCTTTGAGCCTAGTTGTCAAATAAGGCACGGGCTATAGCATAGCCTTCTTTATCTCCTAGTATAGTACCACGAGCATTTTCTTCTATATCATGTCAAACTGTGTAGACACGTGAGAAAATATGGTAACTCTGTCGCTCAGATCCACTCCCGGGCCTCCTTCCTATGAGCTATTGAAACGCCAAGTTTCCCTCGCATACCCGTGAAGCTTAGCAGAAATGACATAATACCGTAGGAACTTGACTCTTGCAGGAGCAGGCATTAGGTCTTGCTTTTGATTATAGTTTGGTCATTAAAGAAATTGGAGCTCAAATGTGTGGGGCACTGACCGTGGCAGCAACCGTAACGTGTGCTTTGGATAGATTCTCGATCGTCGCTCCCAGCCGTGGACACTGTTGCCCCCATTTCGCAGATGGGCAAACCGAAACTTAGCTTAGGTAACTTGCTTAAGGTCTCATATCTAGAGTGGCCGCACCAGGATCCACGTTTCCCTGGTGTTTTGTGAGCCCGTGTAACGACCGCGTGGCATCGTCCGTCTACACGGCAAAGAATGGAAACCAAACTGCAGCTCGTGTATGCAGACAGGTCTGATGTGACTAAAGCCCAGACATTTCTCGCTTCAGGTAGGGCAGGATCCAGGTGTCCACGGAGGTTGCCTCTTGCCTACCTTGCTCTTGCTCTGTGTGCCTTCACCTGGAGTTAGGCTCTCTGGATGGCAGCTTCTACTGGCTCTCATGGCGGGAGTCTTAAGTTTCAACGGAGCTTTGTTTCCCAGAATGTTCAGTGGGAGTTTGGCAGTAGGGTCTCACTGGCTTGTTTTTCCCGCATGGCCGCCCCTGAGCCAATCACAGTTGGAGGCAGGGGTGGAATTTCCTGGTCAGTCTCGTTGGGGGAGGGGGTGGTAAATTTCAGTTTTTGTCCCAGTTTCACGGACTGAGAGGGGTCGGTGTTCTCCAGAGGAAAATTCGATAAAAGTTGCACTTTTATCAAAAGAAGACAACATGGGCGTTGGGCAGGCAAAGCCAATCACTTGTCCTCCACACTGGCCCCTGCCCTGCTCTCCTCATGGAGTTGTTTTCTTCCCTCACTGCCTCCAAAAGAGCGAACACTTTGCCATGTGGTGTTACCTCCCAAGAACACTTCACTTATGTCTTAGAAAAATAAATACATAGCCAATTTGCAGATTATACCTTCCTTAGTTCTGCTATAAATTATATGACTTGTTCTTGGCGAAGTCTGAAGTCCAAGCTGGCTTTTTTCCTCCCCCCTCACCAACTCGAAGAATGGGTAGCATTCACTGGAGTTGTGTGTCCAGGGATGAATTTGCCCACCTGAAGGGGATAGCTCAGTTTATGGGAGGAATTGTAACTTCGCAAATAGTGCCAAACATCAATGACAGGGTGAGGAGCCTATAGGCAAGCAGGAAATATTTTTCCTGCTGAAATGAGGCCAAACCTTCATTTATGGTATTTATAAAATTTGTGAATCTGGAGGAAACCCATTACGGTTCACCTTCGCCACATTGAAATTCCAAAGTTTTTTCAGCACGTCCCAGGTGGTTTGAGAGCAGCGTGAGGCATAGATTTCTAGCAGCAGGAAAGGACAAAACCAGAAATCAAAAAGTCTGGGTTCTAGGCTCCACTCGGACCCTCATCAGCAGGGTGGTCTCAGCCTGGTCCCTTGGGGTCCCTGGTTCTTGATTTCCTCCTCTGTGAATTCAGGATGTGGTTTATTTGGATTACTAAATGCTGGAGGGCCCGAGCAGCCCCAGATCAGATATTCGTTAGAAATACAATTCACGGGCGGTCGGGAACTGCTCTCGAGACTCCGTCCTTCAATACCATTACGCCAAATCTTTTGGGAGTTTCTCTTCCTGGCTAGAGTCAGCCCGCTTGTCACTGTGGCCTCTACCTAAGTGTGCTGTAGGGACAGATTGGCTTTACCATTAAGGAAATCCCGTTAATTCTATTCCGAGAACGTTTAGGTTTCAAGATGTCACTTGACATGACCGAAGGGATCTCAACGTTTAGAAATTCCTGATGCAAATGGTTCATGGAGTAAAACTCCCATGCTATGAAGATTCAAGGACGCCCTCGTCAAGGACCCTGATGCTTATTTAGTTTTTAGCTGGACCACTATACGGATCCTTTACGATCTGGGGAACAAAGTCCGCCAGGCTTTCCTGCTATAAGTAGTTTTAAAAATCTTGTCTATTAGGAATTGAATGTGAGGTTCTCATACATATTCTTTCATTGGGCATTTGTTGAGTGTGTGTTATCTACCAGGTGAAAGAAGTGAATTTACGGACACAAATTTAAATAAAAGGCTCTTTTTAAAGATGAGGAGGCATACTAGGGAACTAACTTTTTTTTTTTTTAAGGCTGATTCAATCAAATAGAGTTCCACCAACCCGTCCTAACGTTCCTGTGTCTTACAGCCTCATATACTTCAATTATTTTTTTTTTACATTGAGATAATTCACGTAACACAAAATCCACAATTTTTAAGTGTGCATGTCAGTGGCTTTTGGTGTATATTTACTCTGTTATACAATCATCACCACTATCTAATTCCAGAACATTTCCACCACCCTAGGAAGAAACCCATATCCAATTTTTTTTTTAAGTTTATTTAATTTTTTTTTAATTTGTTTTTTACCGTTTTATTTATTTTTGAGACAGGGAGAGACAGAGCATGAATGGGGGAGGGTCAGAGAGAGAGGGAGACACAGAATCCGAAACAGGCTCCAGGCTCTGAGCTGTCAGCACAGAGCCCGATGCGGGGCTTGAACTCACGGACAGT
This sequence comes from Panthera tigris, assembly GCF_018350195.1. Lineage (NCBI taxonomy): Eukaryota > Metazoa > Chordata > Mammalia > Carnivora > Felidae > Panthera > Panthera tigris. The sequence goes on from NC_056670.1 coordinate 7,400,718, forward strand.
GAGATCGTGACCTGAGCCGAAGTCGGACGCTTAACCGACTGAGCCACCCAGGCGCCCCAAGTTTATTTTCTTTTTGAAAGAGAGAGTGAACAGGTGAGGGAAGAGAGAGAGAGGGAGAGAGAGAATCCCAAGTAGGCGCCACACTGTCGACACAAAGCCCAACGTGGGGCTCAAACCCACGAACCACGGGATGGTGACCCGAGATGAAATCATGAGTCAGACGCTTAACCGACTGAACCATCCAGGCTCCCGGGAAACCCACACCCGTGAATCGTTCATTCTGATCCCCATCCTCTGACCCACTGTCAACCACGAATCTACTTCTTTTCTCTGTGGATTTGACCATTCTGGACATTTTGTGCAAGGAAATCACACCACGTGTGGCCTGTTGAGTCTGGCTTCACTCACGTCACATAAAGCTGGTGGGATTCGTCCATCCAGGTTGGAGTATGAATCAAGCTGCATTTCTTTACTTTGGAGGCAATGGGGACATCCCACGTTTTGCTCTTCCTGTCATCATCTGACGGGCCGTCGGGTTGTTTAGACTTTTCGGTCATCGTCAACAATGCTGCTGCGAACGTCCGTGCACACCTTTTTGTGTGAATGTATGTTTTCAACTCTGTCGGGGTCTACATCTAGGAGCGACACTGTTGGGATCCGGGGTAATTCTATGTCTCGCTTCTTCAAGAACTGCCCAGCCGCTTTTCCAAAGTGGCTGCACCTTTTCATATTCCTTAACCATCCTAGGAGTCAGCAGATTTGCTCCCAGCTTGTGGAAGAGAACGTTAAGGCACTAAACTGAAGAATGCTTCCCCAGGGCCCGGGTCTTGGGTTCATTCACGCAGTCTGCTTTCATTGAGCCCCATTCTGTTCCCGGCACTGTTCCCAATGTGGATACGCAGCTGAACAAAGTACGTTGTCCGGGAGGTGTTGAGTCTTGAGCCTGCGAGGTTTCTGCTGGAACCGTTAAAAACAGTCTTTCAAAGACGGCCAGGCATGTGACTTGGCCTAGACGAAACCTGCCCAGAACCACAGGACGGGCCGAAGCAAATATCCCTCAGTCCCGGGTGACTTTCGGGCGACGTTCCTTCATTGCACAGATCCAGCTTCCTGGCCTCCGTGGCAAACTATCAGTCCATGTTTTATTTTCTTAATGGAGAAAATGTGTGAGCATCTGGCATTTTCTGTGTCTGCGAAACGAACGATTTTGCGGTGAAATCATCTAATCCCGGGAGTTTGGGCATAAGCGGGTAAGTGAAGTTCAGAAAGAATGACAACCCGGAACACATACATTATTCCTCACCTTTTCCAGAACTGTTGTGTGTGTGTGTTACTCTGTCTCCTTTGACCACAGTCCCGTGAGATGGGCCAGGCACACACACGCTATTTCCATCTCCCGGATGGTGACCAAACCTCAGGGAAGCAGAGTCGTTTGAACCACTAACGGAAGAACCACTAACGCAGCCCTTTCCCAGTGCTACTCCTTGGACCAGTGCCAGCGCGGGACGGCATTTCCACTGGTGCATGAGGAAACGAGACAAGTGACGGCAAGGTAGTGAGGTTTTCACATCACTAAATGGATTCAATTTTAAGAACTGTCTTTTATTCTAAAATGAAGTACCCCATTTTTGTGTCGGGAAAATCTCTCTGTTTCTCTTTTTGTTCTCACTATTCCATGAAATCCACCTGAGCTGGGTCAGGGCTCATTCAGACCTTGATTGATCCCTTGGCTGTGTGCTCCTAAGCACCTCGTCCTCGGTAAAGGAGGAAATCTATCCTCCTCTAGGTATGACCGTTTTTCCTATGTGCCCATGTCACATGCAATTTTGGTGTCCGGGCTCCTGGTTTTCAGCGAAACCCTCTTAAGCTGCTGTATTTCAGAGATTCACAGGCTGGTGGGATAACCCTGCAGGCAGACTGACTTATTCAGTCTTTTGGTTTCTAATTGTGAGTAAATATGTCTCACTGTTCAGTTTGCTAATTATCGTGATTTTTCGGGGTTGGGCGGGGGGATGGGCTGGCTATGACATTTCTAGCAAAGGGCAATTGGCTATATTTGAAAGGCTGTAGCAATTACCCGTCTTATGCATGATTCTCCATCTGGTAGAAAGCAAGACTCAACCCAGACAGGTTAATTAACTTGCCCACATCACACAGAACAGGGAGAGGAACTAGAAGTGGAAAGCCTTCTACTTCTAAATATTACTCATCAACTTGAAAATGTAATCGTGGGAACGACGTGCAAGTTACCGACGGAAAAATCCACTCGACGCTTTGGAAACACTGAGCAAAAAGACACAGCAGGATCCGAGCTTTCTCAAGTAACCCCCCCCCCCCCCCGGCTGTTCTACTGGGTTTGTGGGAGGGGAGGGGTTGCTGAGTGCCAGTCCCCAAAGCACGAATGCTTACTGGACTCGAATATGTTTGGAGCAAGAATAGGGCTAAAGGAAGTAAATCCTAGTCCTGTAATGTAGGCTTTGGACTTATCACAGGGCATTGTAAATACCTGGGACTACAAGAACTGCCACCCCCCCCCCAAACTTTTTGCCCAGAATCCACCTCGTTCCTCGTGCTGTTTCCACCTGCCGCCTTCAGTATCTCTCGAGAAGAATTAGTCTTCTGCAGAGGGTGGTTTTCAATCTGCGTTCCCACTAACGTCTCATTCAAGCCTCCAAATAGCTCTACAGGGAGTAAAGGTCTCATCCCCGTTTTACAGATGAAAAGCCTAAGGCACAGAGAGGTTGAGACTTTCCCAAGGCCACACAGTGGCAGGGCCTGAACTCCAGTCTGGTATTTGGGTCCCAGAGGTAAGTGTACAAACCCCTGAGCTGTGCTGTTTCCTCTGGCTAAGTGGCTTTCTTCCTTTCACCGAGGTGCAGTGTATTTCTTCACCTAAATGAAGTTAGTCACCTAAACTGGAAGATACACTGAAATTTTCCAGTGTCCTTGGCTTTTGCTGGGGACACTAGTACAAGCGTAATGGGAAGACCACGGGCTCTGGAGGAAAAGAGCTGCACCCGCCTGGTTTTGCAGTGTGACCTTGGCTAGTTGGCTAGCTTTAAGAGCCCCGACTGGGGCACCTGGGGGGCTCTGCCGGCTGAGCACCTGACTCTTGATTTCAGCTCAGGTCATGATCTCGTGGTTCATGAGTTTGAGCCCCACGTCAGGCTCTGTGCTGAGCACAGAGCCTACTTGAGATCCCCTCTCCCTTTCTCTCTGCCCCTCCTCCACTTTGTTAGCTGTCTCTCTGTCTGTCTCTCACAAATAAATAAACATTAAAAAATTAAAAAAAAAAAGACATGCCATCAAAAAAAGAGAGTGGGTCCACAGAGCCTTGAATTGTCCTCCGTGGGCCTTTGTCCCAAAGGGAAGTGAGAAATTGAGAGGAAAGAACAGGCTTGGGAAACCAGCCCTGTTTCTCGCACACTCCTGATTGAAGGTGGAGGGGGTCTGCGGGCTGGGGGGTCCACTCCTGTGGTGTCACCTCACTGCTCAAGGGGTACGGCTGCCTGCTCAGCCAGATAACCGCAGGAGTTCACCAAATCCAAGGAGATGCCCTTGCTTCTCAGGTTTTGTTTTGCAGGTGTGACTCAATTTGGATTCGAATTCCTCCTATTGCTAAACTACTCATCGTCATAGGGAGAAAGGCCTTGTGCACACAATACCGTGTGTCCTTACTGTCCCCCGTGCAAAAATGAATGTTTGGTAGTAACAAAATAACAAAGGTGATGACTTGGAAAGCCCAGCATTTAAAAAACTCTTTAATCCTTGAACGTAAAGGATGAAGTAACAGTATTAAGAACAATTCCGAAAATAGGATTAAAAAAACCAACCTTCAATTTCTATTATTATTTTTGTATATTGGATTTTGATCTTTTCCTTCATATATGGATATTCTGTATGATTCTAATCACAGCACATATGCCATTAGGTATGTCATGGGCCTAGGATTTGCATCCATGCTCTTTATGATTGTCATCTGAATGACTTATGTGGGAGAGGGGAGTGCAGGTGTCTCTCAGGAGTGAAGAGACAGTGACTCCCGGCACAATTACAGTGATGTGACACCATTTGCTAACCCATGCCTCTACTGGTGATCGCAGCCAGTTTTGTGCAATTGTAGATGATGCTGTTTAACGGCTAGGAATAGCTTATAGCTACAGGACGCAGAGACCTAAGTATAGTATCTTAAACGCACAAAAAGAAAAGCCAAAGCCAAAGGTAGGCTATCCAGAGCTGGTCTGCTGTAGTAAGAAGACATCAGTGGCCCAGCTGCTTTTGTTTTTCTGCTTTTCCATCCTTTTTTTGCAGGACTTCCAAGTTCAAAGTGACTAGCTAGCTACCCAGCCTGTAACCCTAGTGTCTGAATCCCAGGCGAGAGGTGGAGAGAAGAGAGAAAGGCAGAAGGTGTCCCTTGCCCACCCCTGCTGTCTAGTCTCCCCCAGAGGTTCCAGGTCAGTGTGACCCCTCAGCTGTGTGATCTGGGGCAAGTTGGACAGACTCTCTGAGGCCCATTTCTTCGTCTGGGAACTGAAGGCAGTAGTCTGGCCTCACCGCGTGCGGGTGGGAGAACGCTGCGGGTCCAGACGGGCCGTGTAGATGCCGGCGCTCAATGAAGAGAGCACCGGCTGTCCGATGCAGGCTGCCATAGCAGAAACAGTTGATGCGTCGATGTCCTTGCTGCAGAAGAACGCGTCACGGTAATCGAGAACCAGCCCCCTTCCCCATCCCGAGGCGCTGCTGGGCAGGAAAAAAAGCAGAACTAGACCGCGTTTGGTTCATGTCAAAGGGAAGTTCGGGAACGGTAAGATTGCAGACAGCGGTAGAAATGACCAAGCCCCAAGCGGCCTCCATATCCTCCACACCTTTGCCGACTGGGAGGAAAGCCTCATGTTGTAAAAATGGGCTACCGCTAAACTCAGGCTGAAAAATCCTAACACAGGCAGTTCGTCCAACACTCACGGGCCCCCAGGCCAACGACACACTCGGCTGTGAGCGGGGTGGTCCAGATCTCAGTCATCGAAGTTGTAAATCACGTCGACGTCGAGGGCAGAGACCCTACCTGCTTAGCTCTGCATTCCGGAACCTCACACCTGGAAGGGCCTGAGTAAATATCCATTTATTAATTCTGGCACCCGGGAGACTGAAGGCCATTCCCAGGGTGTCTTAGGTAAGCTCTTGTGTGACTCAGCCCATCATTGTTGACGAGAGCTAAGGGCCGTCTCAGTTTGAGGCATACTTTTGAACAAAAATAATTACAGTGGTAATTATAGATATCCCCCCGAGCGCTTACTCTGTGTGGGCACTCAGTACCTGACATGATTTACCTCATTTAATCCTTCCGACAACAGTAAGTATATATTATGTTCATTCTAAGGAAGAAGAAACACGAGCTTGGAGAGGGCAAGTAATTTGCCCAAGGTCACAGAGCTAGGGAAAAAGAGAAATTGACTCAAAGTTACTAAACCAGGATGTAGATAGATTTTCCTGAAATATCACGGTTAAATTCCTCAAATGGATTTTTTTTTTTAGTTTGTTTATTTTGAGAGAGACAGAGACAGTGTGAGTCAGGGAAGGGCAGAGAGAGAGGGAGACAGGGAATCCCAAGCAGGCTCTTCACTGTGGGTGCAGAGCCTGACATGGGGCTTGAACTCATAAAACTGTGAGATCATGACCTGAGCCAAAACCAAGAGGTGGACGCTTAACCAGCTGAGCCCCCACCCACCCCAGGTGCCCTTAAATGGATTGTTAAACATCCTTCAGGGAGCTTTATTTCATCTAATTCATTTACTCATAAATGGCCCACTGTAGGCAAATGATTTGGTTTCTTTAATTCTCGGTTTCCTCATCTGAAGGAAGGGGAAATAACGCTGCTCACCTCACAGGGTTTTTGTGAGGATTAAAAGAGATCAGTGCCTACACGGTGCCTGGCACATAGTAAATGTTTAGTATATTTTAGCCACTGTTATTAGCGGCCAGTTTTGTGACTTTGACAAGGAGTTCTTAATTTGCGATATACATCAGAATCATCAGTGGATGATTCCTTTTCAAAACGTAGAGGTCTGGGTTTCAAGTGGCATACTTTGAAAAAGTTCCCCAAGCGATTCTGATTCCCATTCCTGTATGAGAATCACTGCCGAGTATGGCCGGTATCATTAAGGGACTGTTTTGTTCATGACACCATGCTATGTGCTAAGAGGCACCGTAAGAGTAAATGTCACGTCAAGTAAGTACAGTAGCACAGAGATGGAAAGTGGGGGCAATTAGCAAGGCCTCACGGGGATGGCCTCAACTGGGCTTGGCTTGAAGGTTCGGCAGGGTTAGCTCATTAAGGATGGTGTCAGGGTGGCGAGTGGAGACAAGGGGCAGAGAAGGTCGGTGGTGACACTTGCGACTGGAACAGAGGGTCTGCTTTGCGGGGAGGGGGTTGGGAGATGAGGCCAGATGTTTGGTTGGAACCAGAGAGTGGAGAGTCTTGAATTCCTGACCAAGTGGGTTTGTACTGAGTTTGGAGGACAGTGACAAGCCACTGAGCGTTTTCAAACCACAGAGTGAGAAGTTCAGAACTGTTCTCTCAGCAGATAGATCTGGTGTGTGACAAATTAGAAAGTGTAGGATCTGATGGCAAGAAGCACGCAAGGCCACAGACATCTACTGTATCCAGCTGGGTCTCCGAATAAGAACTTGGACCAGGCAGGGTATCGATAGTTGGTCAGGATGAAAGAACAATTACATAAACTGAAGATTGATTGTTTGGTGGGGGAGGGGTGGTGAGGGAAAGAAGAAGTGAAGATAATTTTGAGATTTGAGCCTGGGTGATGAGCAGAACGGTGCTGTGACCAGAGAAAGGGAAGTTGGGGTGTGAGCTGGGTTGGGGGAGGCACCATGACGAGTTGATGTGCTGAATTCGAGATGCCCAGGAAGTAGGGACACACATCTAGGGATTCAGTGGAAATGTGCAGTTCAAAGGAGAGACTAGAGCTACACACAGACAAATAAACAAAAAACAACACTGTGGAGGCTGTTGCTTGGAGTCTCAGTGGTGTATGAACCCTATGGGAGGGAGAGTAGATCAGGGACTCTTAGCCTGGGGTCTGTGGAAGGGCTTCTTGGGTGGGGAGATGTCTGTGAATCCCTGAGCATTTTGAGCAGAACATTGTGTGTGTGAAAGAGTCCACAGTTTTAGGGGCACCTAAGAGGCTCAGTTTGAGCATCTGAATCTTGATTTCAGCTCAGGTCATGATCCCAGGGTTGTGAGATCAAGCCCTGTGTTGGGCTCCATGCTGAGCACGGAGACTGCTTAAAATTCTCTCTCTGTCTCTCTCTCTGTCTCTGTCTCCCTCTGACTCCCTCCCCCACTTGCACACACACACACACACTCTCTCTCTAATAATAATAATAATAATAATAATAAAGCCCACAATTTCCTTGGCTTATTTGCCTTAAACAAGGTTAAGAATCATTGCTATATATAGAAAGAGGTGACCTGAGATGGTGTTCCTGGAAGTTTTACATAATATGTACTGAGTGAAAACACCCAGCCAATCTCTGCACCCCTGACAGATGTAGCTCATATTGTGTGGTGGTCATCTTTTCTGTGTCAGACTCTTCCATTAGGGTTGTCTCAGAAATATTTCTTCTTGCCAAGACAGTTCAATAGGGAAAGAATAATCTTTTTAGCACGTGGTCCTGAGAAACTGGATAACCACATGTGAAAGAATGAATCTGGATCCCTACCTCACGCCATATACAAAGTTAACTCAAAATTGATTAAACAAACAAAATTAAAAAAAAACAAAAATAAAACTAAAATTGGTTAGATATGTACATATAAAAACTAAAACGATGAAAGTCTTAAAAAACACTTTCTAAGATGTAGATCTTTGTGACCTTGGATTAGGCAATGGTCTCCTAGATGTGGCACATAAAGCATAAAAAAACAAAGAGTGAACTGGATTTTGTCAAACTTTAAGTTTTGTGTTTCAAGGACATTATCAAGACCGCAAAAAGGCAACCCATGGAATGGTAGAAAATATTTGCAAATCATGTATCTAATGAAGGGCTACTATCCAGCATATATAAAGAATTCTTACAATTGGATGACAGAAAGACAACCCAATTAAAATTTTTTTATGTTTATTTATTTCTGAGACAGAGGAAGAGCATGAGTGGGGGAGGGGCAGAGAGAGAAGGGGACACAGAATCCGAAGAAGGCTCCAGGCTCCGAGCTGTCAGCACAGAGCCCGACGCAGGGCCCAAACTCACAAACCCCGAGATCATGACCTGAGCCGAAGGTGGTCGCTCAACTGACTGAGCCACCCAGGCGCCCCAAATGACCCAATTAAAGATGGCAGAAGATTTGAATAAACATTTCTGTAAATAAAATATAGAATGACCCTGAAAAAATTCTCGGCATCATTAGTCATCAGGGGATTGCAAATCAAAGCACAATGAGATATCACTTCATATTCACTAGAATGGTAATTACAACCACAACAACAACAGACAATAACATGCATGTGTTGGCAAGCACGTAAAGAAATTGGAGTCCTCATCCATTGTAGGGGGGCATGTTAAATCGTACAGCCATTTTGGAAAACAGTTCAGTGATTCTTTAAAAGGTTAAATGTAATGTTACCACATGACCCAACAGTTCCTCCTGTAAGTATATACACATGAGAACTGAAAACAGATGTTCACCCGAAAGCTTGTACACAAATATTCCTGGCAGGATTATTCACAAGAGCCCAAACATGGAAACAATCCAAATGAACTGATGAAGGAAGAAATAAAAAGGGGGACCTCCGTCTCATGACATATGATTCAGCCGTGAAGAAGAATGGAGTGACACCTGCTACAGTATGAATGGGCCTTGACGACCTTATGCTAAACGAAAGAAGCTAGACACGAAAGGCCACACGTATGATTCTGCGTGAATGAAATATCTAGAATGGGCGAATGCACGGAGACAAACAGGCGCATCGGTGATCGCCAGGAGCGGGGGGAGAAGAGGAGTAGGGAATGGTGGCCGAGGGGTAGGGGGTTTATTTGGGGGTGATGGAAGTGTTCTGGAGTTAGTGCTGACGGCTGCACAACCTTGTGACTATAGGAAAAATCACAAGTGAATTTTATAGTCTGTGAAACTACATCTCAGTAAAAGAACTACCCTCCTGCCTTCTGTAATTCCGACTGTCCTGCAACGGGATGGAAAGGATATCCACACTCCAAGAAGAAGGCATCACACGAACAAAGTCACAGAGATAGGAAAGTAAAGGCCACTCAGGGAGTGGCAGACGTGGACAGAACACAGGTGTGTGTCCAGAGAAATCAGGGCGTGGAACATCCCTGCAGAACCTCAAGTCAGTGAGCCATTGAGCGAGACACAAACATTTATTTATTTATCAAGAAATCTTGTTAAGGTGTATTCATTTCTGAGAGACAGAGCACGAGTGGGGAAGGGGCAGAGAGAGAGAAAGAGAAACACAGAATTCAGCAGGCTCCAGGCTCTGAGCTGTCAGCACAGAACCCGATGTGGGGCTCGAACCCACGAATCGTGAGATTCATGACCTGAGTTGAAGTCGGACCCGAGCCAAAGTTAAGTGGGGCTTAACCCACTGAGCCACCCCGGTGCCCCAATATAAATATATTTAAATTTAAAAGCGCTCCTTTGAGTGCTTCAATGAAAAGACCCGGTCCCTCCCCATGCAGAGCCCAACAGTCTAGCTGGGGTGACACTAAACAAGTATTTAATTCCAATTCAGTCACTCAGTGATCAGGGTGGGAAGGGCTGGGAGTTCAGGTGCTCTGGAAACCAGTGATGGTGGATGTTCTCGGGTGTGAAGAGATCCAGGGAGGCGTTCCAGGGGAAGAGGCCAGTTCAAGCTAAGAAGGGCCTAACGTCCAGGCCGGTGGCTTTCGGCTGAACGTGGAGGCAGCTGGGAGCCATTTGAAAGGTTGGGTCTGGAGAGAGATGCGGCCAGAGCAAAGCCAGAGGAAGACTCGGCCAGTGGTGGCTCTCCAACTCAACACTGTGACAATCTTGTCCAAACACCGCACGTTGCCAGCAAAGCAGGGGCAGGCAGAGCACGTCTTCGACGACAGTTTGTGGGCTCCCTGTCCTGCTTCATCCTCCCAGACGTTGGAGGAAGGACATCCGTGGCCCTTTGGGAAAAGGTGGACTTAGCATGGCAGGCCTCTCTTCCTCCTCAGTGCTGAAAGCAATCAACCCAGGCCCCTTCCTGGATGTGGTTTCTTTTTTTGTTTTGTTTTTTTTTTTTTGGAGGGGGGCTCAGGCAGATACAACGTCATGTCTACCTTGTATTTGCCCCAGTGGAAGCTGTCAAAATGAACTGCTGAATCATGACCTGTGGCCCCTTGATGACTTCCACGGACTCCCTGACAAGTCCTGTAGCCTTCTGCTTCCTGATGCGTGCCAGTCCCTGAAGCCCCTTCTTTCACACCGACCAACTGTGGCCAGTGCTGTTAAGAGGTCTGGAGCAATTCTTGCCTTTCTTTAAACACACACACACACACACACACACACACACACGCACACACACACACAAGCAAACGTACCATTGCGAGGAAATCTCGGTGAGAGCAACAAACAGTTGCCTACCTCTTTCATTCTGTTTCTCCTGCTTGTATGCACCGCCCGGGGCTGTAAGCGCCTCGAAGCCATTATTTCCTGGGCAAGACCGCTCTGTGGAGAGCTGGAGTTGAGCCTGTGGCCTGGCATTACTTTCTCCCCAGGATTGTCCGTCTGGAAAGGAGGGTGACCAAGCCAGTCGGGTTGAGCACAGGGCTTTGAAAAAGTGGGAGCTTGGGAACGGAGCTCCGAGCGGCCAGCTGGCTGGGGGGAGCTGTCTGGGAGCCCATCAGTATGCAAGACAGTGAGTCACCTGGACAGCCCCGTTGTACTGGGTGCTATGGGCTCCTTTTGTTAAAAACAAAGCCCAGCAAAGTGGATGTTTGCGAAAGGAGCTTTTTGCTCAGTGGGAAAAAGTGCTCCTACCTTAGAACAGGAAAGGCGTCAGCCATGGTGGCAGAAAGCGAGGGCCATCTTCTCAGAGAGCCACCTGCTGGCCCTTCTCTGGAAGCACGGCTCCTGGAGCTGCCTCTCTGGGGGCCGAGCTCCCTCCGGGTTCTGTTCTGGGAGAAATGGCCTCCCCAGCTCAGGGGAAAGTCTCCAGTCCACCACGATGTACCAGGTGGCTGCCCACTTTGGTCTCCCTCACTGAGGCCTTCAGGAGCCCGCGGGCCCTTCCTGTCCACCCCTGCCCTCATCCCGACCTGCTTCTCCAACCCCAGCCCTCCACCAGCCCTTGCCCTCCCCAGGGCCTTTGCACGTCCTCTCTCTGCTCAGGGTGTCTCTCTCCAGCACCTTCTCCAGCTGAGTCCTCCTCACTGCCCCTGTCTCGGTTCAGATAAGCTTCTTTCACAAAGGCCTTTCTGGACCCCTCCCTCTCGGGCAGTCCCTGAATCAGGTCATTCTGTATCCCATTCCTTTGCTTTCTTTTGCTCATGGGCTCTTTAATGGTATCTAAGACGATCTCACTCATTCACGTGCTTCTCCCCTTGTTTGCTGTCTGTGTTCTGTCTAAGAGAGCAGGGCCCTGTCTGTCTGTTTCATCTCTGCCTCAAACACAGTGCCCGGCTTGTCTTTGGCGGTCAGTATGTGGAAAGACATGGATGGAACGGAAAGCATAAACCCCAGAAAGGGAGAAGCTTTACAGCCCAGAAGGGTCTGTGGGAGGTTGCACTGGGCTCCTCGTCATTCCTTCTGTGTCCTTCCTGCTGACAATCTAGGGAAGGGTCCGTTTTCATGGCCACCCTCCATGTTCCTACGGGACTATGTTTCGGGTGCCAGGAATCTGGTTCTTTCCGCCATCCGACCCTGCTCTCTCCCTTTCTCGGTTCGGTTTGTCCACACGCTCTTTAATGGCTTGAACAGGGGCTGTATTTATAGGGCAAAGTCATCTTCCACCTCGGAGGCGTCACGGTGTTTAGACATTTCCAGATAGCCGACGTAAAAGCATCGAACCATCAAGAGAACTTCATACCCCATCGGATCAAACCTCACGGTCAGTTTCCCTGGCTGTGGCCAGCACTTGGAGGCACATCCGCACCCCTTGCGGCCAAGATGCACATGTTTTCCTGGCCACTCCACCCACGTAGAGCCCTAGACTCACCCAGTTTGCTGGCCCTTCCTCCATCCACCTCTCTTTTTTCTCCTCCTTCCCTTTTTGGTTTCTGTCCACCCGTTCCAAGTCTTGAGAGGAGTTCACAAGCAGTTCGACTCTGCCCCGGCCTGTGGCCCTACCCTTCGCCCATCCACGCCCGGCAAGGGCTCAGCAGATCCAGAGGGTTTCCTGTGAATTAAGAGCCTTTCTCCTTGGAAGGCAGTTGGGGTTTCCTCGTCTTTGCAAGGGAGCTCTCCAAGGGGAGGCCAGTGGGAACCTCATGGCCCGTGTGTCCCCCAGGGGAGGACCCCACAAAGGAGCAAAACTGGTGCTGGCTCCTCAGAGGCCCGCCCGTGACTTCATCTCACTCTGAGATGGTAACTGGCTCAGGGATCCCTCTGAGCGGCTGGCATCAAACTGTCGAAGTTTCTGCAGTAGCTTTATCTCCATAGGAGAGCTGGGAGCCCCTGAGACCCGGTTCCCACCCCCCCTTTTATTTTTTACAGGGTGTGGTTTTTCATCGCGGGTGAACTAGCCGTTTTCATGAGCTTCTCTCAGCCTGGGACTTAATACAAAGACGAACGAGAGAATCTTTCCACTTTTCACACTGGCAGTGACAGGTGGCAGGGCCTTCATTGTCTCCTGAGCGGACGGTGCTGTGCGGAGAATCCAGGAATGAGAAGGAAATCAGAGAGGCTTAGAAGGGGCAAGCTCAGCGGCCTTTGGAGAACCTTCGAGAAGCGGCCCCTTCTCTGCAGCTGTGGGATTCCAAGCCCAGAGCGGTGAAGCAATGAACTTGCTCGAGGTCACACATCAAGGATATGTGATTTATGGTCCACTGTTCAGTTTGGGGAGGAAGCAGGGGTCCCCTTGGACCTCCCTGACTCCGGGACGGGCCCCCGTAAGGGATGTCGGGCCTGTGCTAGGGAACCCGCAGCTCTTTGAACCAAGGAAAAGTGAGTCAATTGCTTGTTCTCTTTAGCTATTGAACTTTAAAAATCTGAGCTGTGGTTCAGTATTTGAGGTGGTATGTGCTTCGGGGGGGGGGGGGCCCGGGGAGGCGTCACGAGTGTGCTGTGGGTGCCGGGACGAGAGGCCTTCTGGTCCTGCCACAGTCTTATTAGGAAACCGAGACCCAGAGAAAACGAGCTCGACAAGTTAAGTGCCGAAAGTCATTGTGCAAGCAGTTTAGGCTCTGGAAAGTCATGAGGAAAAGCGGTCTGGAGGAGGGGACGAGGGGTAGTGGAGCATCAGCCGGGGTGAAAGCCACTCATTTTGGGGGCTGTGTCTTCCTCCTGTATGGATGCCCTTGCCTGAGGCTCTGCCCACAGCAGGTGCTCGGCAGAAGCCTCAGTGATGGAGGCGGCCGGAGGGGGGCAGACAGAACAGAGGGGCAAATGTGGAGGCCATCGGACGTCTATGAGGACCAGCCCAGCGGGTTTGTGGTGGGTTCGCAGGCAGGGTGGGAAGGCTGGGCTGTCTTAGAGTTCGGACTTGCTCTGTGGCCCAGGGGAGCACAAGAGAGGCAAGGGGCGGTGCTTTTTTCTTAAAAATTTTTTTTTTGTTTTAATGTTTATTTTTGAGAGAGAGAGACAGAGCATGAGCAGGGGAGGGGCAGAGAGAGAGACACAGAATCCAAAGCAGATCTGAGTTGTCAGCACAGGCTCTGAGGCTCTGAACTGTTAGCACAGAGCCCGCCATGGGGCTCAAAGTCACAAACCGCGAGATATGACCTGAGCAGAAATCAGAGAGTCAGACGCTGAACCGACTGAGCCACCCAGGAACCTGCTTTTTTCTTTTTTAATTGAATTACGGTTGTCACAAGTCACATTGTACACAGTTGCAGGTGTACAACGTAGTGATGGGACAGCCCTGCATTGTCCTATGCTCAGCACAAGGGTAACCGCTATCTGTCACCACACAATGATTATGACACCGCTGGCTGTATTCCCTGGGCTGTACCTTTCTTTCCTGTGACTTATTCCTGCTGTAGCAGGAAGCCCGGACCCCCCACTTCCCTTCACCCATTTTTCCCTGACCTTCCACCCTGCCCCCTTTGGCAACCATCTCTGTATCTGTGGGTCTGGTTTTGCTTTTGTGTTTGTTTGTTTACTCATTTTTTTTTTTTTTTTTTAGATACCACATGTAAGTGATATCCTATGGCACTGATCCTTCTCTGACTTGTTTCAATTAGCACAATACTCTCTAGGTCCATCCATGGTGTTGCAAATGGTAAGAGCCCATTCTTTTTAAAGTCTTCTTTTTGTGTGTTTTTATTTTTTGGTGGGGGGAGGGGCAGAGAGAGAGAAGGGGACAGAGGATTCGAAATGGGCTCTGTGTGACAGCACAGAGCCTGATGTGGGGCTCAAACTCACAAACCATGAGATCACGACCTGAGCCGAAGTTGGATGCTTAACTGACCAAGCCACTCAGGCGCCCAAAGATCTCATTCTTTTTTTCTTTTTTAACTTCTTTTTTTAACATTTATTCATTTCTTGAGACAGAGAGAGACAGAGCACGAGCGGGGGAGGGCAGAGAGAGGAAGACACAGAATCTGTAGCAGCCTCCAGGCTCTGAACTGACAGCAAAGAGCCCGATACGGGGCTCAAACTCACAAACTGTGAGATTCATGATCTGAGCCGAAGTCACACACTCAACCGACTGAGCCAGCCAGGCACTCCAAGATCTCATTCTTTTTAATGGTTGAGTACTATATATATATATATATATATATATATATATATAGTACTATATATATATATATAGAGAGAGAGAGAGACAGAGACAGAGACAGAGAGAGACAGAGATATGCAGACAGACATACAATGGAATATTACTGAACCATTAAAAAGAATGAGATCTTGGGGCACCTGGGTGGCTCAGTTAAGCATCCAACTTGGGCTCAGGTCATGATCTCATGGTTCATGATTATATGTATATGTATATGTATATATCACATCTTCTTTATTCACTTATCTATTGATGGACAGGATTCCGAGCCCAGAACTCACTAGACTGAGCTTTGCCCTTTCATCCTCTTCGCCTCGGCTTTGTGACTTGCCAGATGCAAGGTCATGCCATGCATTCTCTTTCAGGCCTGTGTTCTAGAGAATACACCTTAGGGTGGGGTGCCGGGTGAACACGTGGAGGCAGAGAAACCTCTGGGCTCCGGGAGTTTCAGGCTGCAGATCTGGAACCAGAGTGGTGGTCGAAGGGAGCACCAGGAAGGGAAGGGCTCTGGAGATTTGGAAGTGACTCTCAGGGTGCTTTGGGGATGCACTCCATGGGCATGGAGGTACCATAGTTGGTTTTAGGGGAAGAGAGAATTCTTGGGGGGGGGTGCTTGGAGTGTGAGGTGACTGTGACATCTGAGATGGAGCCAAAATGTGGGATTGGAGGTTGGCCGGACAAAGCAGGGTGGGAAGAAGTGGGGCCTTGGTGTCAGACACGGGGAGCCATGAAACTCACTCTGGGGCTTACCAGCTGCGTGATTGGGGTAGGGAGACCGACTCGTCAGGTTGCGTGGGACCGCCCCAGTTTCCCACGCCCAGGAAATTTCCCAGTCCCGAGAAAACTGGGGCAGCTGGCCTGGGACTGTCCCGGTTAGGAGAGCTGGGAGTTCCATGTCCTGGGAGCTACCCCCGAGACAGGTGAACGGGGGTGGCTGGTGAATCTACTAGATCAACCCGGGCCTCAGATTCCTCGTCCGCAAAGTTGGGATAACACCAGTGCCTTCTTCAGAGCGTTGTATGGATTACATGGCACAGTCCGTGTAAAGTACTCAGCACAGAGACTCGGGCAAAAAAAGGATGAGACAAATATTTGCCGGAAGGTCGAGTTCCATGAATCCAGCAGATGGACCAGCTGGACGAAACGGGATGGGTTAAATAATCTGGCGTTGCCACGGGCATCTGCAGACATGGCCCGCGTGGTGGGCAGAACCTGTGGATTAGGACTCTACTTGTGTTCATAAAAGAGGGTGTGCCAAGAAAATTAGTAACGTAAATAAGGAAAATATTGGCGCCTTGAAGAGGGCAAACCCTAGCAGCGGGGTTTACATTTTAATGATGCTTATGCTAATTGTGAATGAACACGTACCTTCGACGGAGATTTCTGAGATCCCGAGATTCCGGGAAGACGCGCCCCTCTGCTCTGTGACCCAGCTGACGCGGTGGCCGTGAGCTCAAATGAAATAAAACCACATTTTGCTTCAGTTTTCATCCATTCATTTATTCACATAGTCAGCAAATATTTATTTGGTATTTTTTGTGGGTTAGGCACAAAGCCAGGCTCTGTGGAAGCTACAAAGAAATGTGAGAAGGAGTCTGTATTCTTAGAAAATTCCCAATAAAAATCGTTCTATCTTTATACTTCTTCTCCTTGTTTAAAGTTGAGCCATGATCCCTTCTTTCTTATTCTTTCCCCACCAGCATCAAGGCCTTCTGACAGCTATGTGTGCAATTTTACACTACCTTTAAAGTCCTAGAATCCAGAAAAAGAGAAATCAGAAAGTCTCCATTAGGACATCTTGAAGAGATGGGCTGGGGACAGGGAAAGTAGACTAGAAGCGCAGGAGGGAAGCTGATGGAACTGAGAGGGAGGGGAGCTGAGGGGAAGAGGAGGAGGGAGAACAGAGGGGAGTTGGGGGGGGAAGAAGGGCAGAGGGGAGGAGGTGGAGGGGGGAGGGAGAGTTGAGGGAAGGAGGAGGGGAGGAGGGGTGGAGGGGAGAGAGAGAGAGAGAGTAGAGGGGAAGGGAGTAAGTGGTAGGGTGGAACAAGGGAAGGGGGAGAGAGGGGGGAGATCAGGAGGAATGGGGAAGCAGAGAGGAGGGGAGGGGAGGGGAGCAGGGGTAGGAGGGTGGGGGTGGGGCTGGTGTGAGGGTTCCTAGAGGGGGAAGGGGAAAAGCAGCAGGAGGACAAGGACTGAGGGGAGAAAGGCAGGCAGGCTGCAGGGGGGAGGTGGGGAAGAAAGGAGGGCCCAAGGGAGGGCAGCTGAGCGCAGCAGGAGGCTGGGAGGGGAGGATGTGCCTGCTTAGCTACAGCCACCACTTCCCCTCACCCCCAAGCGAACGAAATGTTGAAATGACACACGTGAGGGGTTTTTTTTTGTTTTAATTGTAGTTTTTTTCTCTAACCCCAGCTGAGAGGAAACGGGGGTAGAGAGCAGAGCAGGGGACGAGGAGGGGGTCCAGGGCCCCCAGGCCAGCTGGGGTCACTACCAGGAGTCCCCTTTTCCATGGCTGTTCCTGCCCGCTGGGCTGGGGGCTCCCGGAGCCTGCAAGCCTCGGCTTCTCCCCCACCTGACCCGCTTCCTCCCCAGAGGGCTCATTCTGGTGCAACCTTGACGTGGCCCTTCCCTTCCTTCACCTGAAGGGGCAAAGCTGGGGCAGGGGCAGGCTTGCTTCCTCCTCCTTTTCGTTTTTTCTCCAGAGCTCCTCTCGCTGTCCCTTCTCCTGGTTGTGTGTCCCCGAGGCCTGCGTGGAGCCGAAGATTCAGGATAAGAACGTGGAACACACCCCGGGCCCGAGAGTCCAAGAAGGAAGCCTCGCTTTGCCTTGGACGACGACCAGGGTAGAAGGGCTTGCAGAGCGTAATTGCTAGCCAAGAGCTGCGGACCAGAAGGTTGAAAAATTCCATGATGGGAGCCAAGCGGTCAGATCCCTGGCTGCCTCCATCAACAAAACACCAAGGCAAGGTCTGGCCAGCCCAAGATGGGCCGCCATTATGGCGTGTCTGGGCAACCCCATACTGATGTAGATCTCTTGGGTTATGGTGTCAAAGGACAAAGCCATTGTGGACTGTAGGCCTGAAAGGAAGTTGTGCTATCACATATCAATTTGGGGGATTAAAAAAAAAAAAATATATATATATATATATATGTGCCCAGTCTATTTGAAAGATGCTACACCGGTAAGTACAATTAGTCAAGCCATTCCTTTCTGAACATGGCTGTGCCATACATCTCAGACTCTTTGCAGTTCAGGCTTCCACATTTCTGTGCCTCATTTCTGCTCTGCATCATGAGACTCCTAGGCTGCTCTTAGGTGTCACCCAAGCGCCTGGACCGTCCGTATTCCGGACAAACTCACGTAGATGGCACCTGCCCAGTGTTCCCAGAGCCTCAGGGCTGGCTTGGAGAATATCACAACGTTCGGTTATGATTGCGTAGTGCGTAATAGTTTGCAAACACGTTCCCCATGCGGTAGGTCACTAGAGCCCGGAACAACTCGGCCAGATAGATATGATTGTCCCCAGTTTATCGATGAGGAAATGGAGGTCCAGAGAGGTGAACTGACTAACCCAAAGTTGGAGAGCGAGCGGCAGATCCAGATTTCCTGACTTAAATCATATACTTCGCCACCAAGCCCGTTGCCTCTCGAGGATGTAAACATAATAACGGGTGTGGATCGAGTCTTTAAATGTTGACCAGGCACTACCCGAGGTACTTAGACACGCATCTCTCATTTAGTGTTTCCCACAGGTACGCAAAGGAGATGACATTATTATCCCCATTTTACAGATGAGAAAACCGGGGCTTAGAGGGACTGGATGAATTGCTCACTGGCACATGAAGAGAGAGAGCAGTAGAGTAGGGACCTAACTCCAGCCAGTCTGGTCCCCGAGCTGGTGTTCTTTACCCCTGACTCACCCACCAGGTGAGGGGTAGGACATCCAATCAAACTTGGGCGCTTCTATTTAATTGTCTAACCAGTTTCTTTGTCTCCTGTTTAAAAGTCTCAGTGCCCTTGGGGGTACTGGAAGTCCTGTCACCTAAGTCCTCTGCAGACAAACACAATTAAATTGGTTTCCGGGTCCCCTGGGTTGGGGTGACAGGAGGGTGGGGGTTCTGGGAGGCACAGGGGAGCACGGGCTGGCCAGAGGTGGGTGAGGGGACTTCCCCTTCCAGTACGGCCACTGTGACAAGGACGGAAGGGCGGGAGGTTGTCATTCACGTGCAGGGACACGGTGCCATCACTGCTTTCCAGCCATATGTGCCGCGGCTGTCCTTTTTATGGCCCCACATATGGCACTTTCGTAATTGAATTTTTCATAATAATTGATCTGACCTGTATCGTTCTGTTCGCTTTAGCAAAACAAATTCTGACAGGTTTTGATATTAGAACTAAAAATATGTTTCCAACTAGCTGAGGAGCCATAAAGCAGGCTGAAATGATACTAATGATAATGTACAATCTGCTTGCTACCGTAAAGTTCTTATTATTTACATGTAGCAAACCATCCAGAGATAATGTGAGCCTTGAGTCTCCTTCCAGCTTTTACGGATCCTCTCTAATTCACCAAATGGGGGTAGGGGAGGGCTGGAAAAGGGCTCCCCAGGTCACCTTGGTGTGCCTGCATGGGTCACGTGGAGTCTTCCTGGAGCTCTTGAGTCTCTGGCATAATCATCCCCAGGGCGACTGGAGGCCTGCTTTGGTTAAAAAGCCTATTTGTTGTCTGAGGAGCGACAGACGACGCAGGCTCATTTCTCAGGCGTGGCTTTTCAGGCATTTTTCCCTGCGGCAATCCTGCTGGCCTTCAGAGGGTAGAGCCAGCTGAGTGCCCGCACCCTGGGCTCCACCTTTAGAGGCCTGTGCTAGCAGCTCCCTTCCCCACACCTGTCCCTGCAGGGCGAAGATTCTGTAGGGCTCAGGGACTACCACGCGGAGCCCACGCCCCTCCACGCATCAGGCGCCTGGAACTCTAATTCTATCCAGACACACAGGCTTCTCCTCTGGGGCTGACTTGCTGAGAAACCATCCTGCTGCTGGTATCACACTCCTGGGCTCTGAGCTCCGAGGGATCCTGGGGAGGGACTACCGCGGCGGGGGGCTGTGGATGAAGCCCGGACCTGTGCGGCCAGAGGGGTCTCCGTACATGTGAACAAGGGTCGCCACAGTGTGGGATGGAGCCCAGGCTGGGAGGGGATGTGGTGTGGCCTCGGCCCAGCGGCCCCCTTCTCCCCAAGTTTTGAACTTGACCTTCTGGGTCGTTATGAAAGTCTATTTGCCAAGGCGGGAGAATAGACCATATTTCCTTCAGCAGGGTGTTAGCTTGACTTGTTCCTGTTATGTCGCTGAATGTCCTGGGCCCATTCTTTGGGGGCCCGGGTCCCTGTCTGACAAGAGCGAGGGAGGGGGTAGGTTAGTGGTTTCCAAAACGTGCCCTGGACCATGGGCCCTGCCCCATGACCTCTGAGAAAAGGGTTCCGTGGTCTATCTGGGAAACAAATTCTTTCTTCTTTGAGAGTCTTAGTGCACATTTGCATAATCAAGTCTTCTGGAAGTCCTGGAGTTTAAAAATATACCTGATTATTTTAATTAACCTACACCGAGCATTTATTGGGTTCTTATTGGGGCTGTGCTGCGTGCTTGATGTGGGTGCCATTTATTTAATGATCATACCAACCCTACAATATAGGCCTTGTTAGTATCCCATATTACAGACGTGGAAACCAGGAGTAAAAGAAGCCCCATAACTACTCAGAATCAGGACCTTGTCATCCGACTCCGGGGCTGAAGCCCACACTCATCTCCAAAAGCAGGCTCGTGAACTCTTTTTTTTTCCTGTGGGTCATTAAGGCACTTTTCTGTAATTTTCTCCTTTGGTGGTTATTACCACAGGCTCAGTGTGATCTCCTCTGCATTTCATATTTGTGAGAAAGACACTATTTCTGTTTCTCATTCTAAACATTCTTCCGAATTAAAAAAAAAAAAGATTTAAAAACAATGTCGACAGACGAACGGCCAATAAGCAGACAAAAAGATGCTCGCCGTCGCTGGTCATCAGGGAAATGCAAATCGAAACCACAGTACATTTACTACCCGCTAGGATGGCCATAATCCCAAAGCCCGAAAATAGTAAGTGTTGGCAAGGTTGTGAAGGAATTGGAACACTCACACACTGCTTGTGGGACGGAAAGTGGTGTAGCCACTTTGGAAAACAACCTTGCAACAACTCAGAAAGATAAACATAGAGTTACCATGTGACCCAGCGATTCCACTCTCAGGCATATACCCAAAAGAAATGAAAATATTACATCCATACAAGAGCCTGTACCTGGATGTTCACAGCAGCGTTATTCAAAACAGCCGAAAGGTGGAAACAGCCCAAATGTCCACGAGCTGACGAATGATGAACAAACTATGGTATATCCGTAGAACAGGGTATCATTCCTTCAGCCATAAAAAAGAACGAGGCACTGATACCTGCTACAGGATGGATGAACCTTGAAAACATCATGCTAATTGAAAGAAAGTGAATACAAAAGAACAAATATGATATAATTTCATTTACATGAAAGGGCCAGATCAGGTAAATCTATAGAAAGAGAGAGTAGATTAGTGGTTGCCTACGGCTGGGGAAATATGGGGGTATTGTGGCTGGCTGATACCTAACTGGTTTCGGGTCTTTTTTTGTGCTGATGAGAATGTTCTAGAATTGATCGTGGTGAAATACTAAAAGCTCTGTGAAATACTAAAAACCAATTTTTTTTACACTTCAAATAATTATATCTCCAGAAGCCTGTTACCACCACCAACTCTCCACAATATTAAAGACATTTTTTAAAAAGCTTATTTATTTATTTTGAGAAAGACAGAGACAGCACAAGGGGGAGGCGCAGAGAGAGAGGGAGAGAGATTCCCAAGCAGGCTCTGGGCTGTCAGCACAGAGTTCGATGTGGAGCTCAGTCTCTTGACTAGTGAGATCATGACTTGAGCCAAAACCAAGAGTTGGACGCTTAATCGACTGAGCCACTCAGGCACCCCCCCGATCCTTCTGTTTTCAATCCATCCATCCAAAGCACATCCACTGAGCCAGGCGCCATGAGTAATGTAGACAAGATCTCAGCTCAAAAGGAGCTCTCGGTCTTCTTGGGACGGTCGAAATGCTGAGGCAGGGAGCCTGGTTGCAAGGAAGGCTTGAAGTGATCTCAAAGAGGTGATGCCTCCGTTGGTTACTGAAAGGTGACATGTTTGGACAATTTCTGAAGGTCTCTAAATACTCAGAGCCAGGGCAGTTAGGGAATGGGGTGAGTTAAGCTTGGAGGTGTAGGTAGAGACCAGACAAAGAAGAACCCAATGATCACATCAAGGAGACTGTGCTAAAACCCATTTGGAAGCCAGTGAAGTCTTTGAAGCTGGACAGTGGCATATTTTCCAATTATTATACTTGAAATATCCATACTTGCTATGATCCAAATATTTGTGTCCTCCCCCGAATTCATATGTTGGAATCCTAGTGCCTGATGGGATGGTATTAGGAGGTGGGGTCTTTGGGACATGCTCAAACCAGTGAGGGTAGAGCCTTCATGAAAAGCCTTAGAGAGGAGGCTCCAGAGAGATCCCAGCCCCTTCCACCATGAGAGGACATAAGCTCACCAGTCCTTGCTGTTTTGTTCTAACAACCTAAACAGGGGAAGACAAGCCTGTGGTAAGTTTTCTAATATTTCACTGAAAGTATTTCTACGTTTTTACGTACATTGTGTGCTTATTGTTGATAATGGCTGCATACGTCATGAGACTGATACAGTTCAAAGCAGCTCAGCTCAGTTGTTGGATGTGGAGGGTTTCATTCCCAACTTTTGCCCACAACCCTTCCCCTATTTTAGTCAACAAAGCAGGGGGCAACCTATTTTCCCATGCATTAACCCCCATCCCGCTCTCCCTTCTGGTTAACTGTGCAGCGGACATTTTACTTATGTTATTTCTTCCCTGAGTTATTTCCAGGAATGACTAGCAAAGGGCTTGAGCACCTTCCAACTCTGAGTTGGCTCCACCGTCGTGCTTGCGAAACGGGTTGTGTCAGCTGACAGTCTTCCCCAGCCCAAGATAGAGCACAATCAGTTATTCATTTTCTCGTTTCGTTATTTATTTACTGATTTTTTGGTAAAGGGCCTTCTTTCTGTGCATACCATTTGTCTAAATCTGCCTGCTAAACTACCTAAGAATTGAAATGGTCGTCATATCTTAGGCATGACTTATCAAAAAAGTGAGCAAACCACATAGCATTTGAGACTATTAGTCAGGGAGCGGAGTCTTTGGAAAAGGAAAGTCTCAGGACTACGGGTCAAATAAGCTAAAACCAAGCTTAAATCACTAGTGCTGTTGATGCAACTTTGCCAAGTTCCTGACCCTCCAGTTTTATGTCAGAATTAATTGTTTGTTTGTTTTTTCTCATGAGACCCATGGTTTTTAAAAAATGTACATATTTTTCTTCCCCTCACCCTTGTCCCACCCTGCCATTTTGGAGGCTTTTGTCCATCAAGAGAATCCAACAAGGAAAGGCCCTGGTCTTTGGTATACTAAAAGAGTATCTAAGTGGAATGTGGCATTCCTGCCTTCCTCTGAAATACCGTCAAAATAAAGATGACATTTAAACATCCTTGCTACTACAGCACATAAAAAGAGAATTACCTCTTATTTTGTGCAGCCCTAGAAGTAACAACATATTATTCTAACAGCAGAGCTGTTACTTCTGTTGGATTTGTGTTTGTCTTTAGCAAGAGAAGTTGGTTCCAGGAGGGTTCCGGCTGAAAGAGATTGCCCTGGCTGGTGTTAGTCATGGAGGATGGGGTATTTTATAGCTTGTGGGCTTAAAAATGGTTTGAGACTTGAATGCTGGAAACCATCGTTTCCTCTCTGAGATCTGTCTGCAGGAACACTGGGGCATAGGGGACTTTCAAGTCCAAACTATGCTGTACAGGGAGTCAGGAGGCCAGAATCTAGGCCCTACTCTGCCCCTGATTACTTCATTCAGTATCTGTAAGGCCCTGGGTAAGCAGCTTTGTGAGCGTCCTGATAAAGTCCACATGGATTTACTGGTGGGAAAGTAACAAGAGATGGTGTAGTCCTTGCATGGGAAAGGAGGTTTCATTAGTAAACTCTTCCTGAAGGTTGTCTGAACTGTCGGCTTAACGTGTTAGCAATGCCTGAGGCCATCCATGCCAGGCTGGATTGTTCAGAAGGCTGAGGGATTTGGAAAGAGGAATGCTGAAGGGGGAGGTGGCACACGGGAGTAGAAAGGGCAATAGTGTGGACATCAGGAGGCGGGTCCCACGATGGCTCGTCTTCCCTGTCACTGGGACTTGGGCATTTCAAACGTCTTCCCTGGGTTTTAGGGAATCATCCTCCATCATCGAGTAAGGTAGCTGGTTTTGTGGTTTCTGGGAATTACTTCCAGCTTGGGCATCTTGTGATTCTGTGATTTCTTTCTGAGGAAGTTCCAGTTTCCACACCTGTTTCCACATGGAGCTTTCATGGCTTTCAATGGACCAACTCCTAGAATTCCATCCCAAACAACTGTGGAATTGAGGGGACTCTCCTGTGCTGCTTAGATCATACGTGTGCAGTGTGATGGCATATGTGATCATGCATGGTCAAGTGGAAGCCCTTTAGAAGCAGAGGAAGAAAAAGGCAACGTTCAGGTTTCCATATGGGGTTACAGACAGGCCAGTGACTCACGGACTTGGGGAATGGGTCGGGGAGGGGGATGAATTATGCATGACTCTTGTGTGACGAAAACAGTAACAATAGGGCATTCAGAGACCAAGTAGTTGAAACTGAGGAAATGTTTCAGGTGGTCCCGGTAGAAGATACAGGTCCACTGTTTTGTTGAAAATAAACTTTGGTCAATTCTTTGCTCAGCGGAAAAGACTCACAAGATACTTCAGTTAGTGTCTTCTGTTGACAAGGTTCAGCAGGTTTATTCTCATGTGAACATCTATCACCTTTCAGACATCACCTTTAGCATTTGACTCTTGCACTCTGTCTTGGTGGACATATTCATCTGATAAATACTGTCATTTTTCAGGAGGAAACAAGCCCTTCCTGATGTATGAGCTGGTCACAAAAGTAGTTGCACAGCGCTTGCTGATGGTACGATTAGATCGATGCAACTGAAACTCTCCTTTCATTATGGTTCTTCATCGCCATTATGATGTCCTTCTCCATATGGTGATTGTATTCAAGTCTCAGGGTTGTTTTGGAAAAGAAATAGCTGGAGGGAAGAGCTTCAGCCAGCTTTGTCTTGGGAGGGTAATGGTGGAAGAGGGGTGGGGAGTGAGGAGGGGTCATTCTGTCATAGCTGAATCCTTTTCTCTGAAGAGGACTTCAAGGTGGCATTAATTGGGCCTTCAAAACAGCACCAGTGCACCTTCCCTTGTTTTCCACCCTTTGTTTCTGGGAAACCAGCTCCCTAGGACTAACCACAAGCTCTAAGATTCAAGGCCTGGTGTTGAATTTGTAAACATTCCATCTTGAAGATGCTATTCTAGGTCAAAAGAGCTCACTTCGATGAAGAGCCAACTTCCAAATGGCTTTCTGGGTCCTCAGGACAGCCATGCACTTGGCTGTGCAATGTGGGAGGAGCTTGGGTTCACCTCTTCTCGGCAGGCCGGGGTGGCAGGTCGCGTTATTCCTTGGCCAAGGCTGTGCATTCTTCCCATCAGTAGCACAGCTAACCCATAATAGTAGGAGGCTTAGGTATCGTGGTTCACGTACCTGTGGTTCGTGTTTCTGAAGGTGGTTCGCAGTCAGGGAGTCCCTGGGATTTACCAAACACTCTCTCCATGCAGAAGTCAGTTGCTGATTCAGGAGAATGGAGATTGCATACTGTGACAGCTAATTTTATGTGTCATCTTGACTGGGCTCAGGGATGCTTAGCTGGTAAACATGATTTCTGGGTGTGGCGGTTGAGGGTGTTTTTGGCAAAGGTTCCCACTGAAACCAGTAGACCAAGGAAGGGAGATTGCTCCCACCGGTGAGACTGGGCACTCTCTAGTTCCTTGAGAACTTGAATAGAATGAAAAAGAGGAGGAAGGGAGAGTTTGCTCTCTGCTTGAACTGAGACATCCACCCCCTCCCACCCGTGGACATCAGTGCTCCAGGGAGTCAGGCCTTCTGACGTAGTCTGGCACTTACAACTTTGGTTCTCCAGGTTCTTAGGTCTTCAAGTGTGGACTAGAACTAGACCATTGGCTTTCCTGGGCCTCCTGACTGCAGATGGCAGATGGGGGGGCTTCTCAGCCTCCATAATCACGTGAGCCAAGCCTCATCACGAATCTCTTTCCATACATCTCTACATATCCTATTGGTTTCGTGTCTCCGGAAAACACCGATCCACATACTAAAGCATCTTCAAATTATGACATTATTACTTTCATTAGCACACAAGCATCTCTTTGCTGGGCACTGAAAATGTGTCAGGCACTGGGGACACCTCCATTTCAAAGACATGGCCCCTTAGCTCGAGGCTCCCTCTCTCCATTGGGGGAGATTCACGAGCAACCCCCCAATTCGTGATCGTGAAATGGCAGCAGAGAAGGGATCAGGGCAGACCCCCAGGAGGAAGTCAGGGCTGAGCAGCCTGTGGGGAACCTGTAGGCGTCAGCAAGGGAAAGATCTGGAAAAGGCAGTCCAAGTGGAAGGTCGGCACGTGCGGAAGCACAGTCACAAAAAGAACACACCGGGCATGGTACGGGGGCGGGGGTGTTAAAGTACAGGTCGAGTGTGCGCATTTTGACGTAAGGGGGAATGGGCAAGTGGAGCCAGATGAAGTTGGGGAGAGAATAAGACACCTGCCTTGTGTAGAGGGTGGACGACTCCGATCTGTATCCTTTACTGATAACATGGGGAATCACCCACAGATTTAACCCCACAAACATTCCTGGGTCCCCACCATGTGCCAGGGTGGTCCTAGGTGCTGAAGTCGCAACAATAAACAAGACTGTAGGGTTCACGGCAGATGTCGTCCGATGTGCAGTTTAGAAGGAGCCGAATCGGAGCGATGTGTGTGTGTGTGTGGGCGGGGGGCAGGCTGGGTTTGGAACCCAATGAGAAGCCTGGACCCTTATTTTTGTGACCTGCATGGAGACTGCCTGGGGTGTGTCCCCCAGCGTTTTCAGCAGTCCCCAGCGCAGAACTTTAGCTTATCTGAAGTCCTTAAAAAAAAAAAAAACAAAAACAAAATCAAAAACAAAAACAAAACTCAGTTTTTAGTATATGTGCTGCCGAAGCGAGCACCGAAAACAGAACTCAAAACACTGTGACCTGGGTAAATACAAATGAGAAGCCTGGTGAGTCAGCAAGCTAGGGAGGACATTTATAGTAATAAAAGTCACAGTTTTTATATATTAAGTGACTAAAAGACAGAAACACATGAAAGCTGGAGAAGCTGTGCCAAGCGTTTGGGAAGTGATTCCTGGAAATACCCGCGAGGGAGCAAGCAAGGGAAGGTGGGGGTGTGTGCTACCCGGCCGCGACCCCTGTGGCTGTGGCATCCGATGTCCCCGGGGAATTTGGGGTGGCAGTCAGAGCACACGTCTTAACTCTCCTGGCTGAGGGGCCAGGACGCTGAGGTGTCGATCCACCAGAACCTCAGCCATCAGTGGGTAAGGGCTGCTTCCCAGGGCATCAGGTCCCAATCTGCCCTGTTGCTAGGCTAACCCTTCTCCTGTGGCCAGAGTCCCAGGTGTTCGTGGGACGCAGCCATGAGTGTGCTGAGGGATGTGGGCGGGGCAGTGGTGACATCTGTTAAAGGACTTAATAATTCTTGAGTGCTTTTCAGCCATTCATTCATTCATTCATTCATTCTTAGGCACCAGACTCTATATTTGCAATAATATATATAAAACAACAATCCTAAGTAGGTCAGTGGTCCCCCGCTGGGGGCGATTTGGCTCCCCGCAAGGGGCATTAGCTAGTGTCTGGAATCATTTTTGGTTGTCACAGCTGGGAGGGGGGACGCTACTGGCCTCTGGTAGGTAGGCCAGGAGTCCTGTTAAACCTTCTATAACGCACAGGACAGAAAGACCCCGCCCCCCCCCCCCCCCAAAAAAAAAACTATTCAGCCCAAAATGTCACCAGGGCTGAGACTGAGAAATTCTGCATGAAGTTAATGCCATTTCAGAGATAAGAACTCCACGTTTCAGAGAAGTTGAATAACTACTGGGGGGGTTTGTAAACCCAGTGCATGGCCCAGGCAGAATCTGAATCAAGGTTTATCTGAGTCCAAAGCCTGTGCTTTCTGATTTGTGTTGGTCTACCTTCCAGAGAGAGAGAAAGAACCAAATCCCAGAGGCTCACTGAAGGAACCTCGGCACCAGGACTGGCCATGCCTTCCGGCCCAGGACTTCAAAGGAGCCCAGAGCTGGCTGGACCTGGAAGGAGGCGGGGGACAGACACCTTTCCCGGCTCCCCCTGGCCTCTCTCTTGCGGGCAAGTTGGGGCAGGCTCAGTGGGCACGGATCCTGGATCTGCATACCAGGGCTGGCGAAGTGCCCTTACTTGGAAGCCCTGACTCCTTCCCATTGCACAAGGACGCCCTTCTCTGCCAAAGCTGGCTGCTGGTTCTTTCTGGAATGGCAACCCTCCCCATCCCCTCAGGCTTGGGACAATCTTCTGGCAAGCATATGTGTTGCAGAGTTACAGGTGGTGCAGACACGGGTTGGAAGGAATCCCAGCTGGGCCTCCTCCCAGGAGCCTACTGATCACTCACCAGATAACTGGCTGCCTGCAGAATCCCGGGAGTCCTGGCTGCTCCACGAACCCAGCTTCAAGGGCAGCAAGAGCTTCTGAGACACTGGAAGCATCTTGGAAGCTGCAACTGTTTTGTCCTTTTGCCTCTTTAGGTTAGAAATATTTTCGCAACACCACTGAGTTCTCCATTTTTCTCTTATGATGGGTGGGGGGAGTTGGATACCATAATGAAAAGAAGAGTGGAAAATAGGAGAGAAAGGACAGGCTCAAACTTGGGGGCTCGATCCGGATACCCCTGGGTCTCTGCACTTGGGCTGTTTCTTTGTGGGGGGCAAAGTATATGTCATTTTTCTCCAGGCGTAGGACATGGGCTCTTTTTTGAGAACATTCGGCCCTGCGGTGTCGAGTCTTCTGGTCTCCAGACCTGCCACCTGCCTGGGGGAATTCACATCTACCGCACATGCCGATCCCGGTCTGTTTAATCCAGCGCTCATTTGATGTTGGGTGGAATTCGCATGTGGCCCAAGCATAGAAAAATTAAGTGATTCCAGCAGCTCAAGTCCAAAGGGAAGCATTAACCTAGTACATAGTTGAAACATAGCCCATCTCACTGATATGTTTTGATGGCACTGAGTGCTGGCTGGTTTACTTATTTATTCCCAATTCATTTTCTTGTCAGTTACTCAACCCACAGGTATTGAGTACTTACTATGGTTAAAGCTTTTATAGCAGGTGCTGTAGGGGCGTTAAGGCAAATAAGGTACAGCTCTCACCCTTGCGAAGCTTAAAATCTAACGGGGAAGGAGAGCTAAAACACTACCTCTCATCGCGGGATGCACGTATTACAGGAGAAGGTTGAAAAAGTAAGCAGTGCTTTCCTGTTCCAGGCTAGGAAATAGTTCCGGCATGGCGAGGAGGTAGCAAATGTGGGCTGCTTTTGTTTTTAGAAAACAGGTCCCAGAGAGGAAGAGAAAAAGAGTCCTCTAGTCTGAGGGGTTGGTAAGGTTTGGGGAAAATAAAGCAAGCGAGTAGGCTTGGTTCCGAAACAATTTCTTTCCTTAAAAACTTCTTGTCCTGTTCTCCCTTGATTGTCTCTGTTAATTCAGCCGACTTGTTGTGGTACCTATCAGCACTGATCCAAATGTGGCCTGTGGGTCCTGCTGGCCAATTACCACTCCAGGATAAGATAATACAGAAATTAATGGGGGCGCCTGGGTGGCTCAGTCGGTTGAGCGTCCGACTTCAGCTCAGGTCATGATCTCATGGCTCGTGAGTTCGAGCCCCGCTTCAGGGTCTGTGCTGACAGCTCAGAGCCTGGAGCCTGCTTTGGATTCTGTGTCTCCCTCTCTGTCTCTCTCCCTGCCCCTCCACTGCTTATGCTCTGTCTCTCTCTCTGTCTGTCTCTCTCAAGAATAAATAAACATTAAATAAATTAAAAAAGGAGAAATTGATGGTAAGTGTTTAGAAATAGTTACAGCAATTTGACAGTATTTTTAAATCTGTTGACTCCTATAATTATAAAATCCAGGGTTTGTATTTTGTATATGTTTCTTAATTTCCATTTTTCTAGTAGCTTCTTTTGATCATACTTTCCAAAAACATCAGTCTGTGTCATACAGGAAACAAAACAGTACAAAAGCTATTCCTTACCATCGATGGCCTGAGATACACTGAATAAATCATTGCATACATCAGTCTTCCCATCAGACTGTAAGCTCCTTCGGGGCAGGACCAATACGGTTCACGTTCGTACTTTGGCCCCACGCCTATGAATAGGTGCTCCTGCATTATCTGTAGCATTAAATGAAAGCATAAATGGGACTTGGGTCAGCCATGAGTGAATTATTTTCAACCATTAGAAAGCCTATTTGTGTTTTCCAGCTTGCATTGGCTCTCGAATTCCCGTGGAAGCAGTGCTTGATTTTACTGTTACCCTGGGCGATACTTTTGGGCTTCGAGGGTAGATCTGAGTTTTAATGCTTTGTTATTTTGTGAATGGGTACTTGCTCACCTCTTCACATCCTCCAGGAGCCTAAAGATTGAATCCTCACCCCTCACCCTCCAGATTTCATAGAGTGGACCTTTTCCAGTTTTATGTTTTTCTTCAAGGGCAGAAACAGGGGCCTTGGGTATCAGTGTTCTTCTTATAATGACCATGGTTTTACTGACATTTCATTCACTCATTCATTCCACCTTATTCCCCAAATGTTTATTAAGTACCTATTCTATTTTGGGCTTGACACTGTGCTAGGCATTGGGGTGCAAAGAATAATAAACCATAGCCCCACTTGGGGATTTACAGTCTGGTAGGGGAGAAAAGCATACAAATAGAATGAGAAACAGAAGGGGCACAAGGTCAGGAGGGGTCCATTCCAATTTGGAAGTCAGAACAGGCTTCATGGAAGAGGTCTTTCCTTTCCTTTCCTTTCCTTTCCTTTCCTTTCCTTTCCTTTCCTTTCCTTTCCTTCCCTTCCCTTCCCTTCCCTTCCCTTCCCTTCCCTTCCTTCCTTCCTTCCTTCCTTCCTTCCTTCCTTCCTTCCTCTTTCTTTCTTTCTTTCTTTCTTTCTTTCTTTCTTTCTTTCTTTCTTCCTTTTATTTTTTTCTTTTCCAAACATCCTATTTCTTTATGCTCCTTGTTATTTCACTGTGTGTTTCCTAAGAACAGGAACAAGCTATAACCAGAGTACGAGTGTGAAATAAGGAAATTTAACATTGATTCAATATGATCTAATCCTCTATACAAGTTCAGATTTTGCCATTTGTCTTGATAACTGAATCTGATTGTTATTTTCTCCCTCCAATCCAGGATTCTACCTGTCACATATCTACTATCTCCTTCCTTCCTTTCTGTCTCTCAGGATTCTTTATTTTTCATACTCTTTTTTAAAAATTTTCTGCTCTTTTTAAAAATTAATTAATTTATTGTTTAATTTACATCTAAGTTAGCCTATAGTACAACAATGATTTCAGGAGTAGATTCCTTAGTGCCCTTTACCCATTTAGCCCATCCCCCCCACCCCCTCCAGCAACCCTCTGTTTGTTCTCTATATTTAAGAGTCTCATGTTTTGTTCTGCTCCCTGTTTTTATATTCTTTTTGCTTCCCTT
This sequence comes from Panthera tigris, assembly GCF_018350195.1. Taxonomy (NCBI): domain Eukaryota; kingdom Metazoa; phylum Chordata; class Mammalia; order Carnivora; family Felidae; genus Panthera; species Panthera tigris. The sequence goes on from NC_056670.1 coordinate 7,432,480, forward strand.
CCCTTATGTTTATCTGTTTAGTATCTTATAGTCCTCATACGGGTGAAGCCATATGATATTTGTCTTTCTCTGACTGACTAATTTCGTTTAGCATAACACCCTCCAGTTCCATCCACGTAGTTGCAAATGGCAAGATTTCGTTCTTTTTGATTGCTGAGTAATACTCCATTGTATATCTATACCACATCTTCTTTGTCCACTCATCCACCAATGGACACTTGGGCTCTTTCCATACTTTGACTATTGTCAATAGTGCAGCTATAAACATTGGGGTGCATGTGCCCCTTTGAAACAGCACACCTGTATCCCATGGATAAATGCCTAGTAGTGCAATTGCTGGGTCATAGGGTAGTTCTATTTTTAATTTTTTGAGGACCCTCCATACTATTTTCCGGAATGCACCAGTTTGCATTCCCACCAGCAGTGCAAAAGAGATCCTTGGAAGAGGTGTTTCTTGAGCTGGGTTGGAAACGCAAGAAGGTGTTTGTCAGGGAGATGGCATTGCTGGCAGAGAGCTCTCAGGGAAGACGTACAGTGTTGAGGTTGACCCCAGATTCTACAGCCTGGTTCAAGTCCTGACTCTGCCACTCCAAGCTGTGTGACTTAGGCAAATTGGTTACCTGACTTGGGCTCCAGCTTTCTTATCTGTAAGATGGGAATAATAATAATAGCCACAGCTTCAGAGAATTTGGTGAGTTTTAGAAGGGCTCTTTTACGTATAAAGTGCGTATAACAACAGGTGTTTAGAGAGTTCCACACATTCTGAAATGAAGCCTTGAGGAAATAACCCAAACAAACCAGGACAGTTTCACCTCAAAGGCTCAGCTCATGCGGAGCTGTCTACATATGCAGAGGAGTTTCTACTTCGTCCAGCAGATCAGGTGGACTTATTGAAGACTCTTCGCAGAGAGTAACGTTCTCAAGACTTGTGTTGTTGAGGCTTAGTCTGGCTCAGAGTAGAGAACGGAGGTGGGGGGGGGGCAATATCAGAGTTAGCAAAATCACTATGGAGACCAAGCACTCTTCCTGAGAAGACACGATGAATTTGTGGAAAGGGAAAGGGGAGGTGGGGGTCAGTGTCACGGAGATCAAGCCTAAAGGGCTGAGTGGTACATTGCATGATGTGAGAGAGCAGGACGTAGTGTGGGATGACTCAGCCGTCACGTGGCATGGTGGCTGGTGGAGACGTAGAGGCTGGGAGCTTTCAGAGAGATAGGGGCCGTCAGAGAGGGAGCCAGCTTTGGTGGAAAGGGTGATGAGTCACGATTTGCGCCTCTCGAGTTCTAGGTGTCTGCATGACATCCACATGGAGATGCCAAATAATTAATTGGATCTATGAATCTGGAGTCCAGGTGATGGATGCGAGCCGGCTGTATGGATCTGAAAGCCACCTGCTTATAGAGGGTAGTGGAAACGATGCAAGTGGATGCATTACTCGGGAAAGTCTTTTTATGGAAAGGGCTATGTCGAGTTGACATTGTCTGAAAACAGTTGATAATGTTCATGTGAGTCTGGGGAAAGAGTTTGGGCACTCTTAGCTGGGAGGAATCATTTGCATAATCCAGATCAATAAGGTCAAGCCGAGGCCTCAAGAAAAGAAAACAGTGTAGAGTGGGCAGGAGGTAAACAAAGGTAGGAAAACCAGAAATTGGGATCCTGGTGAAACCAGAGCAAATGAGAAGTAAAATCGGGAAGTCAGGTGTTCAAAGAGAGGCTATGAAGTTATTCCAGAAATTCTGGAGACCGAGAGCCCAAGGGGTGGTGGAAACTTCTCCATGTGGATAAAAAGTTTCAATTGATCAGACGTGTGGGTGAGTTCTCTCTGTCTTTATGGATTTCACATAAAGTTTTCAATTCCTAGCTTTTATTGAAAACTGGAAAATCTGGCACTATTGGGTCTGCACTGGCTCTTGGCATTGGCTTACTAGAGCTCAGTAGCAGCTACTCTTCGGAAGAGAAGGTGACCCTCTCCTGTTTGCCCTGCCCCCATCACACCCTACCATGTCCACGTGACTCACTCGCATTTCCTGCCTGGCCACTGGAGGCGTTTAGACTTCCAGCCCTTAGAGAGAGAAGGCACATGCTGTCTAGGGGCAAATGCTGTACTCTGGGCTGTATCTGGTCTCCAAAGGCAGTCTTGTGTCCAGCTGCTTTTCCCACTTATCTCAAGACCAATGTTCTTTTGTAAATCAGAACAGTGGTTGGGACTCCATTACTCTATGGCTAGAACTTGTGTGTTTCTTCCTGTAATTTACATCTTACATGATGAAACCCATCTAGGTATGGTTCCACTACCACCACCATCACTGTCAACCTCATCACCACATCTGCTCCATTGCGACATCACTAACACCTTTATTATAATCACCGTCACTATCACCATCACCATCACCATCATCACCATCACTGTCACCATCACCATCATCGTTATGCCCCGCTCATCAATGCTATCACTAGTGCCATCCTTGGCTAGCATTTATCAGTCAGTTACTATGTCCTGGGCCAGCACTGAGACTTTATGGGCCTCCTCTCTACCACCTACGAAGCAGGTGCTCCTAGCGTTCCCATTTTATGAGCAAGGAAATGGCAGCATGGACTGATTATGTGATTTGCCCCATTTCATGCATCTGAGAAGTGGCAGGATTCAAACTCAGGTTCACTTGACCTAAGAAACAAAGCTTAGAACCAGGTCTCTCTCAAGTCTGCCTGATGTTTAGCTCTGTCGTCCTGATTGGTATTTCACTGCCTGGAAACTCTTTGTGTTATTTGCAGGCATTTTAAGATGTGCTCTTTTGGTCATCTGCGAAAAAGTTAAGCAAGGTCATTCAAAGAACAAACCCCTGAGGAACCCTGAAATGGGAAATTTTTGACCCAGTAAAGTGCAAGAATATCCCCAGCCTGTTGTTTCCTACCTGAAAACGCATTCCAAAACCTGATGGTATGGGACCCACAGTGACCACGGGTATGAAATTTTATCAAGGATTTTGGAGCATCTCAGAACATTATATGTTACCAGTTATGCCTTATTCACATACTTATATCAAATATTAAAGCCAATCACTGATAGAAATGAGGCTGGTGTCCTTCAGTGCTTAATAAATATTAAAAACTGTCCCAAGCACGTACTATGCATTACTCGATTCAGTTTTCTCAACCAATATCCCCATTTATCAGATGAAAATATTGAGGCTCAGACTGGTGAAGTAACTTGCCACAGTCAGTAAGTAGAGAAGCAGGGAAATGATCAGAGCTCTGGGTGCCTACAGAGACTGCATTTTTAAAATAGTTTTTTAAATGTTTATTCATTTTTGAGAGAGGAAGAGAGAGAGAGCATGCATGCACGAGTAGGGGAGGGGTGGTGCGGGGGGGTAGGACAGAGGATCCGAAGCAGGTTCCCCTGTGTCAGCAGCAAGACTGACGTGGGGCTCGAACTCACGAACCGCGAGATCATGACCTGAGCTGAAGTCGAACCCTCCACCAACTGAGCCACCCAGATGCCCCAGAGCCTGCATTTTTATGCCATTACTGATTCTCAGTAATGGCTTATAAGAATAAAAAGTGGGAGAGTGAGGAGGTAGGGAAAATGTCCGCTTCCCAAATGGCTGTGTCTTCCTGAAGTGCTTACTGTATTTGGACCTAGCGTTCAAAAGCCTGCAGAGACGAGGCAGAGAAAACACCCAGAAACATTCGCTGGGTCCAGGTCTCTGAGCTACTTGGGGTGGTAGTTGGGGTGAGACTCTTGTCTCCGTGGTTTCATAATGCACTTCCCTGGCCCACACTCACGCGGCAAACAAACATCATGTCTACTTTCCTTCCACTAATGGGCAAGCGCTGTTGACTTACTCCGCTTTGACGATTATTGTTTTAAAAGAAACTTCTGAAAGTTTAATCGTTGGGAGTGCTTAGTCACCGGATATAATTTCTAAGGCACTTTCAAAACCAAATAAATAATCCTGCCTTAGCTCCCCTATCGGGTGTGGCGGGGGCCAAATGAGTGTTAATTTTTGAAATCAAGTTTTCAAATAAATGTGGGATGTTATTAGATCCTTACTTTTGTGCCCTATAAGCAAGGACATGTTGGTGCATTCATGTTGAAAGTGGATAAAAGGATCAAGTCTGGGCAGAGAGCTGCCGAGGAGGAACCCAGTGGGTGTGTGGTTAATCAGACACAGCAGCTTTCTAGTTTTGTGAACTTGAACTCATTTTCCAAATGCTGCTAAGTCTCAGTTCTTTATTTGAAAAAAAATGCAGAGGGGCACCCAGGGGGCTCAGTTCGTTAAACGTCTGACTTCGACTCAGGTCATGATCTCGTGGTTTGGGAGTTCAAGACCCACGTCGGGCTCTGTGCTGATGGCTCGTAGCCTGGAGCCTGCTTCGGATTCTGTGTGTGTGTGTCTCTCTCTCTCTGCCCCTCCCCTGCTCACGCTCTATCTCTCTCTCTCTGTCTGTCAAAAAGAAATAAACATTAAAAAAAAAAAAGAAAAGAAAAACGGAGATACGGATTGAAGCACTTCCCAGCCTTGAGGAGACTATTAAATAGCCTAAATAACCTAAATACATGCAAAGCGCTTAGAGCAGGAACTGCCAACAGGATGGCAGCAGAAACAGTAGCTCTTCTATGATTTTTCTTCATCACTCTCTTTTTTAAAAATTTTTTTTTAATGTTTATTTATTTTTGACCGAGAGAGAGAGAGACAGAGCATGAGCGGGAGAAGGGCAGAGAGAGAGGGAGACACAGAATCTGAAGCAGGCTCCAGGCTCTGAGCCGTCGGCACAGAGCCCGACGCGGGGCTCGAACTCACAGACCGCGAGATCATGACCTGAGTCGAAGTCGGCCGCCCAACAGACTGAGCCACCCAGGCGCCCCTCTTCTTCCCTGTCTTGATCGACCTGATAATCTCATCTACCCAGATCGGCTGGGCGAGCCCCGAGTTGTCGACTGCTCTTTAGTGAGCACAGTGGTTCCGACGGGAGGCTGGAAGGCCGCCTGGTTGCTGACCAGGAATTCTCTCCTGCCCATTCAAATGCCATCATTTTCTCTTCGCCAACTGCGAACGCACTGGCAGAAAATAGGGCCTCGCCCGCTGGGTTGTCGTGCGTCTGTCTGCCCGTAGCGGTGGTTCAGGAGGTGAAGGAGTGGTTTCCCCTTCCTCAGGGAGCAAAGAGTCTGCTGATCTTGTAAGTTGGGAATTCTGCAAACTGGCCCCAGCGTCCTGTCTCTCTCATCACCCGCATCCTCAGGTCCTTCTGAGAAAGATAAGTCAGTAAATAAATAAGGAAAGCTAAAAAGGAAAAGGAAAAAAAAAAAAGCTCCACTTTCCTATTTTCCCAGTCTGCTTCTTTAATGGGGAGGTTTGAACGCAGCCCCGCGTACCCCGCGGCTGCATTGGGGTTCAAAGCCTCGGTCAGTTGTTTGTGCTCGCTCTTGTCCTAGTTACTTGATACTTTTCGCTGTAGGTCAAAGTGACTAGACATTCTGGTTTTGCAGGGACTGTCCCCAGTGACATGGCTGTAAGTGGTTCCTTTTAGCCACCATCTGATGTAACGTGGCCCTCGATTATTCCCCCGGCCCCGCACGGACCGGAGACACAAAGCGATTGCTCTTGCAAAATGTTAATTGGAAGGATTAAATATCATCCATTCTGCCCCCCCCCCCTTTCTTTAAATGGGGGTTGGAATTAAAATGGAGAAGGTCCAGGGTAGCTGGTAATTGTAATCTGAAAAAACTGGGGATTCTAAAAAAAAAAAAAAAGAAAAAAGAAAAAGAAAAAAGGAAAAGAAAAAAACCCCCACCAAACCATGAGGTCCTTTCTGTAGGAGGACATGGCACGAATTTGTCAGACTTCTTTGAAGAAGCAGAAGCGTGGCTTTATCAGAGCAAGTTGAAAACAAAGCTTCAAACCATCTCAGGAAAGTGAGTGCAAGTCAGCGTTAAGAAGAAAATTCACCAGAGGAATGCACTGAAATCAGGGCCAAGATGGTGGCTTGTGGAACTTCTCTCCCACTACCAGCTTTTTTTTAATGTTTATTTATTTTTGAGAGAGACAGAGCATGAGCAGGGAAGGGGCAGAGAGAGAGAGAGGGAGACACAGAATCTGAAGCAGGCTCCAGGCTCTGAGCTGTCAGTGCAGAGCCTGATGGGAGGCTTAAACGCACACACTGTGAGATCATGACCTGAGCCCAAGTCAGACACTTAACTGACTGAGCCACCCAAGGTCCCCAACTTCCTGAATTTTAAATGTATTATTAGCCATGGGATTCTAGCACTCTAGGATTCCAAGGGATGTTGGTGACCATCTTATCTGACTCCCTGATGAGGATATTTCGAGAATGCTTGGATAGCCCAGGCTCTAGTCCTGTCCCTGTCTGTGTTCATTGTCATGAGGTTAAAAGATTACACGGGAAACCCTTTGTCCATTTGCAAAGTTGAAATTGTTCTTGATTAAGTTGCTTCCCAGTGCCTGTTTATATCATCAGAATAAGATGAACTAGGGCAGAGAAAGTAACAAATATTATCGTTGGCTTGTCTACCTGCTTTTGAGAAGTGACAGATGAAAAGGTTCACTTGTGGGCAAAGTGCTCACCAGCTACATTGTGGGGTGTGTTTGTGTGTGTGTGTGTGTGTGTGTGTGTGTATTTGGGGGGCATCTGGGTCAGCCTAGGTATCCATGGTCATCACAGGGTCACAAAATGTTGAATTAACGGTGACCTCTGTGTAACTTCTGATATACTTTCTTGGGCTGAACTTTTGGATCCCATGTCGTAGGGGAAATGAGTCATAGCCTAATAATAACAATGATGAAATTATTACGGAAGCTAATTTTACTGAGTGCTTATCAAATGCCAGGCACCATTCTAAGCTTGGAAAGATAGATAGATAGATAGATAGATATAGTGCATATGTATATAATTACTCATTTAATCTTTGACAACTTTTAATCTTTACAACATCCTTTGGGATAGAAACTATTATCATCCTCCATTTGTAAATAGGGAAATTGAAACACAGAAAGACTAAGTGATTTGGCCAAGGCTGTTGAGGCCCAAGTTTGAAGGGACCCCTTTGAAGGATAGAGCGGAAGCCTTCGCTCGCCAGTTGGAGAGTTTGGACCACAGGGAGATTCAGTGGTTTTCTTGGTAGCAGAGCTGAGACCGACACAGGCCTACTTGTCAGCTTCCTGTTTTTGTTTTTGTTTTTGTTTTTGTTTTTTGCTTTGTCACATGCGCTTCACCCCCTGTTGGCTGGGACTTCCGTGATTTTGAAGCCCCTCAGTCCCTAAATTGATACAATTCCATGAGTCAAGGAAATGTGATGTTTAGCTGGTGCCTTAAAAAGAAAGGGTGTCTCTGATTTTCTTTCAGGGCCTCGGCATGTCTTTCTAGAAGCAGACTAGTAACAGGACCAAGCTAGCCATCAGTCAGTGGCAATGGTATGGGAAAAATTACTGAGATGACCCTTTCACCTTCTTTACCATGTACTTGAAGAAAGTATTTAGCATGGCTATACGTGTACGTCATTTACATGCTGCCTTAGGCATCCACCCCCCCCCCCCCCTCGGAAGATGAATTTGCAATAACAAATAATGGAGGGCAGAAATGGTAAGGGTAAAATAGAGTGAAATAGACCATGTAAACAAGCTGGAACCCTGTGAAAGTCCTCAAGTACCTCCCATTCCCTCCAGAAGTTTGATAATCATATTAAAGCCAGAATTATCTGAGTGCCCAGACATCTTCCTTGAGACTTCCTTTTTTATTTGTCTTTTAATCTAGCTCGGTGGCCCTTTAATACGCCCAAGTTTTTGGTTTTTTTTTTGTTTTGTTTTTGTATATGTACAACACAGTGTATGCTGCGATATATGGGTAAAATAGGGTTTTTAAAAAAAAAAATTTTTTTTAACGTTTATTTATTTTTGAGACAGAGAGAGACAGACCATGAACGGGGGAGGGTCAGAGAGAGAGGGAGACACAGAATCTGAAACAGGCTCCAGGCTCTGAGCTGTCAGCACAGAGCCCGACGCGGGGCTCGAACTCACGGACCGTGAGATCATGACCTGAGCTGAAGTCGGATGCCCAACCGACCAAGCCACCCAGGGGCCCCTAAAATAGGGTTTTTTAAAGGGTACTCTCGTCTCTGTAAAATTTTAAAGTGCAGGCTTTAAAACCTGACAGTTGGAAAAGACGTACGTCCACATTAAGTCGACAGCTCAGATTCACTGTAAATTCAGTAAAACAACAACAGAAATAGCGGCCACTACTACGGGGACCTGTTTGGTGGGGTGCTTTTGGTGTTGAACAGATATCATCAGAGAGAATTCTGCCCATAGGAGTTTTGACAGCATCTGCCAGAGAATTTAAAGACATTAGATCTGAGGTTTTTTAAAGTCTATAAACACGAGTACGCAATGGAACGTTATTCAGCTACAGAAGAGAAAGAAAGCCTGCCATTTGCAACAGCATGGACGGACCTTTGGGGGCGTTAGGCTACATGAAATAAGTCAGAGAACGTTGACTACCACGTGATCCCACTTGTATGTGGACTCTATCAACCGTGGACTCAGGGCCACAGAGAACAGCTACGTGGGTGCCAGAGGCAGGGTGTGGGGAGGGGGTGGGGGAAATGGGGGAAGCGGGTCAAAAGGTACAAACTTCCAGTTATGACGTAAGTAAGTCCCGATGACGTGACTTACACATGGGGACTGAAGTTGACACAACCGCATTGTATATTTGAGAGTTGCTAAGAGAGTAGACCTTGCAAGTTTCCATCACAAGAACGAAAATTGCCTGTAATCGCCTATGTAAGGGGATGGATGGGAACCACACAGTATGGTGGAAATCACTGTGCGACGCACACATGTATCAAATCACCATGCTGCCCCTAAAAGGAATACAGTGTTAGATGTCAATGACACCTCAATGAACCTGGAAAAGGAAGTTTATGACTTTCCATCCAAACAGCTGACCTGCCTGCCATCCTCACACAGTCCTGGATCACCAAGCATACGTTGGGTGCTTGTCGTGAAGCATGTCGTTGGGTGAAGATGTCGTTGACTTACTGCCCCTGTAGCGTTGCCCCTGCACTTAACACACGGTTCTGTAAAAGTGGACGTCCTTACGGTATGCACATGAGTCGCGTATGGCTGTCCTCACAAGTGTCTTCCGAGGTGTGACCCGTGCCTTTCCAGTGTTCTCTCTAAGCCATTCTACTTCCTCAGGGATGGAGGGACCACCGTCGGGACCAAGGCTTTCCGCATATACTTAAATTTGTACCGTGCTAAACTTTCTGTTAGAAAAAAGATAACGCTGCCTGTCCCAAGAAGGGCTGAAGATTTTGGGTGTGCGGCTTCGACTAGCTGGTTTATTCTTAGAGGGTCATTCTGCAGAATTTTGGTAAGAGAGTCTCTGTTACTGATACGCTCTGCTATTTTGTTTTCTTTCTCGAAAACAGGAATGTTCGGCTGACCTTAGGGTCTAGTTTGGGCCAGGCCTGGCGTCTGGCCTCTATGTCTCCCAGAGGGGACACATGCATACCTTGTCCCTAAAGACTGAACTATTCATCTCTCTTTCCCTGCAGAGCCAAGGGGGCAATCTGGGAGGAGGCTGATTCTCGGGAATTTTCAGCCTCTCTTGGGGATCTGAGGCCTACACAGTGGGGTCTTGTCGGTGGAGATAGGCAGGTGTATGTGTTGACTCTGAAAGAGCGAATGGTCTCACAGACGGCCCAGAGTCCCCCCACCTCCCATATGTTCTCTTCTTAACCTGGCAACAGCTTTCTGCTTTGGACTCCGGATGATAAACAAAACAACACAACAAAAACCAAGCATTCTACGATGGAAGAGATCTTGGCCATTATTTGGTCTGATGATTTTCTTTTCTTTTCTTTTCTTTTCTCTCCTGTCTTTAATCTTTTAAAATTTTTAAATGTTTGTGTATTTTTGAGAGAAAGAGAGAGAGAGAGAGCACGAGTGTGGGAGAGGCAGAGAGAGAGGGAAACACAGAATCTGAAACAGGCTCCAGGCTCTGAGCTGTCAGCACAGAGCCCAACATGGGGCCCGAGCCCACTAACTGTGAGTTCGTGACCTGAGCCAAAGTCGGACATTTAACCGATCGAGCCCCCTTTCTTTTTTTCTTTCTTAATCTTATAAAAATTATGAAACATAACACATGTACCGGAAAGAGTATAAAACAGATATACAATAATGCGAATAATTGTAAAGCAAATAAATACCCAGGTTTCACCACCCCGACCAAGAAACAGCATTCCAGAAGTGTCCTGCGTTTCCTTCAGAGTTATAGCTCTCTCCCTTGCTCCCAGAGGGAAGTAACACCCTCAGTTTCGTGTGATCAACGCCTTATCTTCTGTGTAATTTGACTATCAAGTGGGCATCTCTAGGGGCACCTGGGTGGCTCAGTTGGTTAAGCACCCGACTTCTGCTCAAGTCATGATCTCACGGTTGGTGGGTTCGAGCCCCATGTTGGGATCTGTGCTGACAGCTCAGAGCCTGGAGCCTGCTTCGGATTCTGTCTGTCTGTCTCTCTCTCTCTCTCTGCCCCTCCCCCACTCACGGTCTGTGTCTCTCTGGCTCAAAAAGAAATAAAACATTTTTTAAAAGTTAAAGAAGATGGGCATCTCTAGAATGTTCCTTGTATAGATAGGATCATATTACAGATGTCATTCTGTGTCAGTGTGTTTGTAAGATTCATAGTGTTGTCTGCAGCCATTGTTTGCTCCTTATCATTTTTCTTTAGTCTCCCCGTGTAGTAACCTATCACTGTTGACGTGTGCATTACACTGTCAATACACATGCAGATTGCCCCTTTTTGGTTATTACAACCATGCTGTATAAACAAACATTCTTTACCCCATCCTGGTGCATGTGCACACGTCTCTCTAGTCTAGGGCACATGCCCTGCCATGGGACTGCTAGGTCACGGGGACGTGTCTATAATATCAAACTATTTTCCAAAGTGAGTGTCTTGCTTTTCACTCGTGTCACATTTCAGCCAATGTTTGTCTTTGGCAGACCTTTGAATCTTTCGCCACTCTGATGTATGTGTATGTAGCGGTAGTCTGCTGTGTTTTGATTTTCATTTCTCTGCTTAGCAATGATGTTGAACACTTTCCCACATGGTTTCTGGTCATTTGGATTCACTCTGACGTGTCTATAATTGTCTTTTGCTCATTTTGTATTTTGGTTTTCTATCTTTTTACACTTGATTTGTAGATATTCCTTACCTATTCTAGAGTTTAGGTCTTTCAAATAATTTCTCTCTATCTGTAGCTTGGTCTTTTCACTTGCAATATGATGTCTTATGCTAAACCTAAATTCTTAATTTTAATGCAAATTTATCAATCATTTCCAGCATGGATATTGCTTTTCTCATCATTCTCTGTCTGCAGATCATGAAGGTCTCTTCTATTTTCCTCTAAGAGTTTTCTAGTTTTGCCTTTCACGTTTAGCTCTTTAAACCTCCAAGAGTTGGTTTTCACATATGGGGTAAGTTAGGGGTCCATTGGCATTTTCTTCCATGAATACCCAATTGTCCTACTATAATTGATTGAAAGACCATCTCTCCTCACTGGTCTGCCGTGTCACATCTCACACACCAAATCCATATATATGCATGTGTCTGTTTCTCAGTTGTACTGCTTTATTTATCTATCCTTGGGCCAATACTACACAGTTTTAATCTATAGCTTTAAAATAAGGCTTGGTGTCGGGGCACCTGGGTGGCTCAGTTGGTTAAACGTCTGACTTTGGCTCAGGTCATGATCTCACGTCTCGTGGGTTCAAGCCCTGCATTGGGCTCTATGCTGACAGCTTGGAGCCTGGAGCCTGCTTCACATTCTGTGTCCCACTCTATCTCTCTGCCCCTCCCCTGTTTGTGCTCTCTCTCTCTCTCTCTCTCTCTTAGAAATGAATAAACATTTAAAAAAAATTAAAAAAAAATCAGGCCTGGTGTCTGCTAGAGAGAATTCTCTCTCCTTGTTTTCTTTCCTCAAGAGTGTTTTTGCTCTTCTTTTCCCTTTGCATTTCCATATACATTTTAGAATCAGCTGGTCAAACACCATAAAAATAACTTGTGAGATTTTGATTGGAATTACAATGACTTTTAGAGTAATGTGGGAGCTGACATTTTTTGCAATACTAAGTTTTCCCATTCATGAACATAGTATATCTCTTTTTTTTAAGGCTTCTCAATAAGGATTTCTAGTTTTTCTCATAGGAGTCTTGTACATCTTTTGCTGGACTTATTCTCTGGAGATAGGTGTTTTTGATGCTGTTGTAAGTGGTATCTTTTAAAATTTTTATTTTTTAGTTTTTTTATTGGTAGACTGTAATAACACGATTGATTTTTGTCTATTGATTTTGTATCTTGTTAATTTGAATGATTTAATTTTTTTACTGTTTATTTCTGAGAGAGAGAGAGAGAGAGAGAGAGACAGAGAGACAGAGAGAGAGAGAGAGAGAGTGAGAGAGAGAATGAGGGTGGGGGAAGGGCAGACAGAGAGAGGAAGACACAGAATCTGAAGCAGGCTCCAGGCTCTATGCTGTCAGCCCAGAGCCCAAAGCAGGGCTCAAACTCATGAACCATGAGATCATGACATGAACCAAAGTTGGATGCTCAATCAACTGAGCCACCCTAGGTGTCCCTTAATTTCAATGATTTAAATACAGTTTCTTTTAGGTTTTCTATGTTCAAAATTATGTTGTAGGTTATTTACATATCTTGACTATTATGAAAAAGGCTGCAATAATCATGGGAGTGCACATATCTCTTTGAGATGGTGAATTCATTTCCTTTGGCTATATATCCATTAGAGGTATCGCTAGATCAAATGGTAATTCTATTTTTAACTTTTCAAGGAAACTCTATACTGTTTTCTGTGGTGGAATTTACATTCTCACTGACAGAGTACAAGGGAGGCCCTGCACTTTGACTTGTTTCCATCTCTCCCACAAAGCTACCACTATCGCAGTTCAGATTTATAGCTTTTGCTTTCTCTTGGCAAATGCCCCAAGGATGAAGCAACTTCTCATATTGGGCTTATCTCCTGGGCTCTGCCTTTTCCTAAGTGTAGTCCCAGGACTTCCTTGCTATTTTCTTTGTTCTTTAATACTTCCAATAGAATGTTTTGTTTCAATATTCTATCCAGTCTTAAATATTGTTCTCAAAGGGAAGGTTGTTTTCTTGTAATGGCTTTCATCTAGTATTTACATTTTTTTCCCAGCAGTGGAACTATTTCTTCAAGTGAAATCTAAGGCATATTCATAATATATGTAAAATACATAAGAGAGAGGGAGAGAGAGAGAAAGAGAGTGAGCCCAGCTTAAGCAAGTATCAGCGGACCATGTCTCCCAAGAGCCATTTTCCTTCTGGGGCCAGGAACTTCTTCCTGCTTCCTCTTTGGATCCTGAATGGCCTGCATTTGTTACCATTATACTTCCAACATCCACCTCAATGGCCTCAACCGGGACCCCTCAGAGGTCCTGATATGTTAAAATATTAACACAAAATTGTCAAAGGGAATCAAAAATATTATGATTTGTCTAAGTTGCTTATATAACAAATTAACGGTTTGGTTAAAATGTGGAATGTTGATTCCCCCTGAACGCAAGGCCTGGGTCTAATGCTCCCTACCTACACTGATATGTCCTGGCTTTACTTCTGATCACTTATAATATGCTTTTGCTGGTATAAACCCTGTTCTTTGCCCATGACTTTCAGAAATATGGATTTACATACCTTGCCAGACACGTGGCCCTTGCTGTCTCCTTGTCTCCCTCCTTTCCTTCTAGTACATTATTGATTTTTTCCATTACCCTCATGAACAAGTTTTAAACCACCAAAGCATCTGAATCTCCCTGAGACTCTGCTCTAAAAGAACTGGCAAATATAATTTTTTAAAGATGATGAGTTGACCAATTGAAACTCTTCCTCCATGGAAGGATGGAGAGTGGCAGGGGGGCATCACATGCACACTGACCCAGGGTACTCGATGGCCAGGACCTATGTTCAGTTACATGAAACCAGAGGTAGACTTACCAGACATTCTTGCTTTAGGAAGTGGGTTGGCCCTTTGCTTTCTGCTTTCCAAGTGGAGTGGAACGTAGGTGGATACGTGGGTGTCTCTAACAACCCATTAGGACATAATTTATTCATACATTTCTCCCTCCCAGGCCACTTGGGGAGAAGAAAGCCATAGTTTGTTTTTCTTTTAAGTGAGGAAGATGAAAAATGAGACGAGCAAAACTAAACTAGGCATCTGAAATCCAGTCTCTAAAATGATGCCTTAGGATTTTGCGAACAGAACAAAGATTTGGGGACGTGACTGTGGAATTATGGCGGCATAGGAAGCTGATGTATCCCCCCTTTCAACTCACCTATAAGGAGCAGCAGTTCTCTGCCTGGCATTTTTATGCTCGTGCCCAACTAGCAAAGAGGTAGCCAAGCATAAAACTTTCAAAGTTTTATTATGAAAACAGTGCACTTCACTTTCTAAATGTCACATCAGATTATAATATTGAATGTGCTGTTTAAAAATGCCATTGCTTTTCCCCCACTCTCATACCGGTCCCTTCCACCCCTCACCCTCCGCTTGAGAATTGCCGAACAACACACTTTAACCGCCCTACTCACGATATCAGAACTTATAGCCAACCCTGGGGAAGGTTCTCCCAGTATTCTCCACAGGAAGTCCAACGGCAATCTTTGCGATGTGAAGTCAAGTAGAGGAAGGTTGGTGTTTCTTTAAAAATATAAGGCACATACCGTGGCCCGAGTTTCTTGAGTCGAGGTTACAAATTATCTCTCTGACATGAATTGTGCTCTGTGGAATCTATGTCATTCAAATAAGCTATTAATATTATTGGGAGTTTTGGTTGAACGAGATTTCTCATTGAAGCTCTTCCTAAGAGCTCTTCCCTTAGAAAAGAAGCTTCTGAGTTTTGTATCTTGCCCTGTGGCTAGAGAAATAGGTCATTGGCTAATGCGGGAGCAGGATACTAGGAGGCAAATTTGTCCCAAGTCAAGAAATCAGTCCAAACCAATAATTCTTCACAATTCCTCAGTGCCTAATATAGTGCTGGGTGTGTAGGTGCTAATCACTAAATATGTTTAGACAAACAATTTCTTGCCTAGACACACATACTTGAGGGCTAGTCTTGCTGCTTTTGGGTGGGGGGAGGGTGGTGGGAATGTTGGATGTCGAAGCAGAGGTATAGAGACAAGAGGAAAAAGACAGATGTTGGTTTACAATGCCATCCCTGCCTCTTATAACATGACCCTGGAAAAATTACTTACCTTCTGAGCCTCGGTTGTGTCGTCGGTGAAACAGGAATTATAAAACTTTGCAGTCATTGTCGCATTGTTATTTACAGGGATTATAAATAAAGTATGTAAAGTGCTCAGCACATACTCGTTTCTTATTAAGTGGTAGCTATTATTGTGGCTGATAAAAGAATAACAATATTAACTTCAGAAATCTTTTGTTAGGGAAACTCTTCCTTGAGCTAACTCCTTCTTGAAAAAAATCCCTATGGCAGAGTCTGGCTTTACCCCAAATTTCTGGAACACGCAGCCTGGGTGTGAACTCTGCACCCAATCCCTTTTCTGTAATCCCCACAGACCCCAAGTTCAGCTGACCCCAAAGTGCCTTAGTCAGAAGGGAATTAATGAGATATTTGGCCCAAAACTCTAAATGGAGATCTTCCAAGGACAGAACATTCTGGAACCCATAGAGTTTTATATCTTCTCACAGTGGCTGGGGTCAGAGTGAAACTAGAGGAAAACTAGTCTAAGGAGGCTCAGACTTAAAGAAGACTAAGATTTTTTTTTAATTTCGTGTTGTAAATAATATGGATTGGCATCATATTCAGATTCCTTTTGGCAAACTGGCCGATCTTGTTAGCAATGATGTTAATTTGGAAAATGAAACACCTTTCAGCCGTGAAAAGCAATACTTTTTAAAAACTTACTGTAACGATTTGGATGTCATTTTTAATGTTACTGTATTAATTTTATAGGCGGCTCTAGTGAGAGTCATTGTCGCATTTTAAATGTGGTCGCTTTATTCACAAATACAGTTTTTGAAAACACCGAGAGTCGTATCATTGGTAAAAGTATTTTCTTTTAAATTCCCTGGGGGTGGTGGGGGGAGGGAATGTTTTCTTAAATTCTCTTGGTTAGAGGGCAAGTGCTTTTCTCTATTCATTTTTGGATCCGCAGAACCTACTTAGCATCGGGACTGACATACAAAAGGCAATAAATAAATGTCGAATCGATGGAGGCATAAGCTAAGGAAGATGGAGTATGCGGTGGTAGGAAGGATGCTCCTCACAAAAAGGGTTAACAGGTTTTGAGCCCTAGGGTGATACAGCGGATTTCCCTGGGTTCTCACCACAGCCAGTGAGGGAGGGTGTGTCATTCTCACATTTTACAGAAGACAAAACTGAGGCACAGAGAAGCTAGGTAACCAGGTCTGTCTGATTTAGGAGAGCTCCAGCCATTCGA
Source organism: Panthera tigris (assembly GCF_018350195.1). NCBI lineage: Eukaryota > Metazoa > Chordata > Mammalia > Carnivora > Felidae > Panthera > Panthera tigris. The sequence continues at coordinate 7,448,992 of NC_056670.1, forward strand.
TGCTTGGATTTTCTCATCCCTGTCTTGGACGCTGAAGTTCAGTCTGTAGAAAGTCTCGGCCACCCCAAGATTTTGGCCCCGGGGTATGATCAGTCTCCTCCCTGGTCCTGTGGCCCCACCCAGCAAGGGGGACCCGAGCCCTGAGTTTCCCAGAGCGCCTGTGATGTCGTGGCACGCCAGAGCCTGCTTGCAGTGGCTTCTAAGAGCCAACTACTGATTTACCGTTAAGTTTTCAGGAAGTTTTTGAGGCCACTGGTATCCCTGATAGAAATCAACGATGGCGATGGAGGGGTATTTATGTCACAAGCAAGCAAATGCTACCAATCAGGCCGCTGTTTCCTTCCAGTGGGTGAAACATTTACTAACCTGTCGCTGTCTCCATAGCTTGTAATTCTGTACGTTTTGCTACAAGACGCTTTGCGGAATGGGCAGCTAAGTTTCACTCGGCCTTGATAGCTCCCTGGGACTCGTGCTACGAAGCGATCTCAGATCAGAAGATGCGCTGCGCGAGAACTTTGCTGCTTTTGTTTCCTAAACCTTGAAGCCCCTTTTCTTGCTCTTGTCTCTGAGACCTCGGGATCCAGATCACGTGTCACCTTCTTGGGCCTTAAGGGACTCCCCAGACAGAATGAGGTGCTCTGTGTTCTGAGCACGGGCAGGGCTCGGGCGTGAACGCAGTCCCCTGACGATTGTTCTTTTTATTTTTATTTTTATTTAAAAAAAATTTTTTTTTTACCGTTTATTTATTTTTGAGACAGAGAGAGACAGAGCATGAACAGGGGAGGGTCAGAGAGAGGGAGACACAGAATCTGAAACAGGCTCCAGGCTCTGAGCCATCAGCCCAGAGCCCGACGTGGGGCTCGAACTCGCGGACCACGAGATCATGACCTGAGCTGAAGTCGGACCCTTAACCGACTGAGCCACCCAGGCACCCCCCGATTATTCTTTTTAAACAGTTAGTGGGGGTTCACACGTGTGATGCTCTATTCTGGAGGCTTAGCCGTATTAA